>NC_069701.1:6080965-6680965 GCF_023699985.2 Odocoileus virginianus | reverse complement strand
TCAGTTGCTCAGTTGTGTCCAACTCTTTGTGGCCCCATGGACTGCAGCATGCCAGGCCTCCCTGTCCATCACCAACTCCCAGAGCTTGCTCAAACTCATGTACATCTCATGAGTGATGCCATCCAACCATCTCATCCTCTACTGTCCCCTTCTCCTCCCGCCTTCAATCTTTCCCAGCATCAGGGTCTTTTCCAATAAGTCAGTTCTTTGAATCAGGTGGCCAAAGTATTGGAGTTTCAGCTTCAACATCAGTCCTTCCAATGAGCATTCAGGACTGATTTCCTTTAGGATGGACTGGTTGGATCTCCTTGCAGTCCAAGGGACTCTCAAGAGTCTTCTCCAACACCACAGTTCAAAAGCATCAATTCTTCCACGCTCAGCTTTCTTTATAGTCCAACTCTCACACCCATACATTAGTACTGAAAAAACCATAGCTTTGAAAGATGGACCTTTGTTGGCAAAGTAATGTCTCTGCTTTTTAATATGCTATCTAGGTTGGTAATAACTTTTCTTCCAAGGAGCAAGTGTCTTTTAATTTCATGGTTACAGTCACCATCTGCAGTGATTTTGGAGCCTAAGAAAATAAAGTCTGTCACTCTTTCCACTGTTTCCCCATCTATTTGCCATGAATTGATGGGACTAGATGCCATAGTCTTAGTTTTCTGAATGTTGAGTTTTAAACCAACTTTTTCACTCTCCTCTTTCACATTCATCAAGAGGCTCTTTAGTTCTTCTTTGCTTTCTGCCATAAGGGTGGTATTATTGGCATATCTGAGGTTATTGATATTTCTCCCCACAGTCTTGATTCCAACTTGTGCTTCATCCAGCCCAGCATTTCTCATGATGTACTCTGCATATAATGCAAGTTAAATAAACAAGGTGACAATATACAACCTTGACGTACTCCTTTCCCAATTTAGAACCAGTCTGCTGTATTTGGAACCATCCATCCTTCATGACCTGGCTCAAGTTCCCCTCCCACAGAAAGCCTTTTAAAACCCCTGTGGATTGTAATCTCTCTTCCTTGGGCCATATTTTAAGTTGCTTCCTCTCTTATTTTCCTTAGCACTTCTCACATGGGGTTACCTACCTAGTTATTTATGTTCAAGGCTTATTCTCCTCACAAGACTATGACGTCTCAAAGGTATGATCTGATTCTGAGTCTGTATTTTCTGTGCCAGTTGTTGTAGATGTCCTCAAATTAGTTAATTTAAATAGTCAATTTGACCGTTTTCCCCACCACTTTTTATTGCTGAAAATACCAGACTGACTACATCAATTGTCACATGTGCTATGGGCACAATAGCATGTTTCAACTTTCTGAGAACTCTTGGAGCAGCCAATTTAATTCCCTCTTGTTTCAGGAGCAACCCTTGCAATGATCCAAACTCATTCAGAGACCATAAAACTCCCTCTCCCGCCAGCTATATTTATAGCACGGTCAGTGAAGAACATTCTTCCCCACTGGTGTTGAGAAGGTTTCAGGGCAGATGGAGGCTTATCAATAAGTCTCTTCAAGGTTTATGCCTGCTCGCTTTTGGAGACAATGATTTGTACTTCATTCTAAGCACGCAGTTTCTTTCTATTTTTTCAGATAAGATTTATACCTAATTCTATCTACTAAATTATCTTTGCCAGACATAGGTTTATCCTCACTCTGTGAAGAGCTTAGGAATTTGCCGCACAACCCTTACTTCCCATTTTAAGAAAGAAACCTGATGGTCATGTTGGTGTCCTTGTTAGTTATGTGATAGAGACCATCCATGTTACAGCTTGTCTGATTAAAATGAACACCTGGTTTGTGGTTGATGAGGATGGAATAAACATTAGCAAAGGAACATGGATGACATCAACTCTTGAAAATAATAATAAAAATTTAACCTCCCAGACTAACAAAAAGTTAACTAAGACACTGAATTTTTGTTCTGGAAATCAAACCACTCAAGAAATAATAATAAAGACTAATAATTGCTTTACTTATAAGGAGGGGATTTAATTGAAGAGGATCTAATGCTTAGATTGGGTTTTTACATCTGCCATGCCTTAGAAATCAGTCCATAGATATGGATTGTATACATAACAAGTGTGGGGCACTGGGCAAATTGGGATGGTGGACTTTCATATGACCAGAAAAGTAGCAGACTGTGAGTCTCTTTTTAAAAGCAGACTCTACATTCATTCATTCAAGAAATACTTACAAAAAAAAAAAGAAATACTTATCAAAGATCTTCAACATGCCTAGCACTGTCTAGGCTCTAGTTGGAAGGTCTTTACAAGAACAGAAATTACTAAACTGTGTGTCTTTGGGGAAAGATACTTAAAATTCATTCAACATACAATGATCAAATGTTTGCTGCATGCTGGGTGAAGCCAGGGGTGGAGGCAGGTACCTGAATTTACAATACTGCTGTAGCGTGCCAAGTGGTGCCCTGAAGTCCACTTTAACTTCTTTAGGCTTAAGTCTCTGGCCAGAGCTGACCACGGAATAACTACCCAGAAAATGTTTGTGGGATAAATGATAAATGAATATGTCATTTAAATGTAATTTCTAAAAAAACTAGATTTATTATTCTCATACAGACAAAAATGAACACACATTAAAGATTTTGCTTAACCCCTCCTGAGGGAATCAGGCATATATGAAAACTGATTCAAAAGAAAATTGGAAGAAAAGACATATCTATAGATTAGGAATAATTGGCATGAGTATTTGAAAGGTGGCAAACTAATTTTTTATCAGAGTGGGAGAGAAGACAATTGAATCCCTACTGGGCAAAACAGAGTATGCATGCCCACAGATAAGAATTATCTTATCTTATTACCATGGCTAATTCATGTCAATGTATGACAAAAACCACTACAATATTGTAATTAGCCTCCAACTAATAAAAATAAATGAAAAAAAAAAAGAACTATTTTACATTGTGATCGGTTACCTATAATTTACACGGCTATAACATAGCTCAAAGACAAGGAAAGTGCAGAATCAGATAATCTGGAGGGGTATCCTCTAGACAGAGCATAGTTTTCCCTGGAAGTATGATTCTTTTTTCTATAGAATAGGTTAAATATGGTGTGACTGGCTGCATAAAAGGAAGGAAATCTTGGGTCACCATCATAGTGGCTGAATACCAGACCCACCATTCTCGAGTGGTGCCCACTGTACTGGCTCTTATTTTCTGTTTTCTTTCTGAAGATTCACTTTACTTTCCCGTGAGGTATTAATGTGGCAAGGTAGTATGTAGACATTATGTTACAAAGCACCTCCACATACATTTTTAATTAATTCTTGTAACAGCCCTGTGAAGTAGTCAGAGAGAAGATAATTATTTCCTTTTGTGATGAGGATGAAGAAGTCTCAGAGAAGTTCTTACTAAAACTGAGAAAGTGGTGGTTCTGGAATTCGGACTCTCATGTTTCTGATTCCAAACCTCTTACACTTTCTATCACAAAGTCAAGATTACCTCAGGGATAAAGTGTGAACGATTTTTTTTTTTTTTCTTGCTGCACCACATGACATGTAGGATCTTAGTTCTCCGACCAGGGATCGAACCCACACTCATTGCATTGGAAGCACAGAGTCTTAACCACTGGACTGCCAGGCAAGTCCTATGAATAATTTATATTTTTACATATACAGACTTTTAAAGAAAGCTCTCTATCTTACACAAATATAAGAAATGGATGCTTCCTAGCCTCTTCTCTCTATATCTTTCTTAAAATGATCCTGGATGTAACAAATGCCTGAATGTCATCACTCTTTCATAATAACCCTTTATTATCATATGCTGAAAGGACATCAGTCAACAGTCACAGAGCACCTTCTAATACCTAGAACTAAGAGGTAAAATGCATGCTTTGTATTTTCCATCAGGTCTCTCTGTAATCCCTTGAGAGATATTATCTTTCATTTTTATGACTATCATTACTATCAATAACACTTACTAAGAGACTCTGTGGCATGTCTTGTCCAGACACTGTGTTAATTTAACAAAACCTTATCATCTGATTTATTCCCCACAATAATCTTAAGGCTGCTTCTTATGTAGCTCAGTCAGTAAGAATCTATCTGCACTGCAGGAGACTCGGGTTCAATTCCTGGGTTGGGAAGATCCTCTGGAGAAGGAAATGGCAACCCACTCCAGTATTCTTGCCTGGAGAGTCCCAAGGACAGAGGAGCCTGGCGGGCTACAGTCTATGGGGTCGCAAGAGTTGGACACAACTCAGTGACTAAACCACCACATAATCTTAAGGGAGAGATATTTTCATACCCATTTTACAGATGATGAAACTGAGAAAGGTTAATTGACTTGGTCAAAATCACTTCTAATGAGAGATTAAAACCCAATTCTGATTCCATAGCCTGTTTCTTTGACCACTGCAACTTATTTATTTTTTTAATTAAAAAAATTGTATTTATTTCTGGCTCTGCTCAGTCTTTGTTGATTTGTGCAGGCTTTCTCTTTCTCCACGAACAAGGGCTAGTTTCTTGTGGTGCACAGGCTTCTCATTGCAGGGGCTTCTCCTGTTGTGTAGCACAGACTGTAGGCATTCGGGCTTCAAAAGTTGTGGTGCACGGGCCTAGTTGCTCTACTGCGTGTGGAATTTTCTCAGAACAGGGATCAAACCCCGTGTCCTCACATTGACAGTTAGATTCTCAACCCACTGGACCACCAGGGAAGTCCTAATCACTGCGGTTTATAATGCAAATCGTGGTAAAGTCCTTTAGGCTATGTCTAGTGATTTGTTATTAATACTGTGTCAATGATTATCACTTAGAAGAGTGTGAACATACACGAGATGTTGACACAGTGGGAGATACTTGTTAAATTCAAATATTCACAATGAAATGCTGAAAGACTGATGCTTAAAACACGCAGGTACCATTGGAGGGAGGGGATGAGAAGAAGATTTTGAACCGCACGTTAGATGCAGAGGAACGTCAGCCTTGAGCTGGTTTATTTTTTCTCCATAATAAACCTGCGGTGAGGCAGGGCTTTTCCCTGGTTCATGATTTTCCGTGAGAACGCCCAGGCTCCTCAGATGGGCTTTTCTATCCTTCCTCCATCTCCTTAGGTATGTTCCCTATAGTACCATATCTGTGTTTAATTACACAAGCAATGGGGTTCCTCTGATTTCCCTTGGAAGATAGCTTCCCAACCTAATTGTCTTCTATGTGCTTGCTTTGCCATTTCCCTTGGTGGGCAGCCCGCATTCTACTTGGCTTAATTTTCTTTCCTCTGTCTGGCTCCCTTCCTCTCTGTTATAATTATCCCCACTTGGACAATAGCATTTTCTGCTATACTTTTTTTTTTTTTTCTCCTCTCCTCTAAAAACCATGGGGAAAGGTAATCAGCTCACATCCTGGCCTGTCATTTGGCTGATCAAGCGCTGTTGTCTTTGAACCAATCTCAGCCTTCGTGTCAATTCTTCCTTCCTTAGTTTTTCTTTATTTTGCTTTTACACACAGGAAAACAAAGAGGAAACCTCTGGCTAATTAAGCTCAAGCTCACTAGAAATAACTGAGCACGAATTCAACAAAATCACCAAAGTGCCACATTTTTTTAGAGTTTGCCAGTTTGTGGAATAAAACTCTCACCTTCTTTCTGCTTCCCTTTTCCCTTGGCCTCCATTCACGAGGCTAAATAACCTGATTTTAAAGTCATGCAGGGCTTCCTTGGTGGCCCAGTGGTCAAGACTCTGCGCTCCCAATGCAAGGGGGCATGGGTTTCCCTAGTTGGGAGACTAAGGTGCTGCAGGCATGCTACACCACATGGCCAAAAAAAGGAAAACAAAATAAAGTCATCTATATGCTTTGCCTGTTTGTTTTGTTCAATTTTAGCCTGTTGGGATGATGACTCAGAAGGACTGTGTCCTATCTCCTGAGAGATGGACAGAGAGTTAAAACACTAAACCCCACTCTATCTCACTTTCCTCATCTGATGGGTAGCAACAGTCCTTTAACTTAAAATAGGAAAACTTGCTGTCCTTGGATTAGTACACCTGGACTTTAGGACTCTTCCTGTCTCCACTTAAGACATATCTCCAGCCACCTGTCCACCTTCGGATCAGACCTCTGGCTTCCTGACTGCCCTGCACATAAACCTCTGCTCCCCTGTGAACTTGAGGACAGATTCCTGGACGCAGACTCTGCTCACACGGCTCTTCACACAGCTTCTTCTAACTTATTCCTCTGGCATCTGCTACATTTGACCTGCTTCATCTGCTCTGGATCAATAGCGACTGCACACAATTCTTCTTGATGCATAGGGATGGAATAAAATCTTTTATTAATGTGGGCTGCTTGTAAAGACCTTGCGAAGTTTTCTCCACTAGGAGTTGGTGATGGGGGCTGAAACTCCAGCACTGCCATTTATGTCTGAGTGATAAAAGAAGCTCTCTAGTTTCTGGGAAACTCAGTTTTTGCATAAGTGAAGTGGGAGTTATATAACGAGGCCTGCCTTGTACATTTAATTCAGGCCAAAATGTTGCCCGTTAAAATGTTATACAATTATTTGCAAGTATATTTCTTGGGGAAAAACACCATTAGGCCATTCAAGATGGTATATACATAATTCCTTATTGTCTGGAGTAAATCTGTGATTCATAGATGCCAGTGTTTCCACAGTAATTTAGGAATAAAATCTCATCCTAAAGACAAATAACATCTATGCTCATCCTGAATTCACACATCCTTTAGGACAAATGGGGTTGATTATGATCTTGGTACATACTAGTTCAGGCTTCCCAGGTGGCTCAGTGGTAAAGAATACACCTGCATTGTAGGAGACTTGGGTTTGATCCCTGGAGCAAGAAGATCCCCTGGAGAAGGAAATGGCAACCCACTCTAGTATTCTTGCCTGGAAAATTCCATGGACAGAGGAGCCCGGCAGGCTACAGTCCATGGGTTTGCAAAGAGTTGGACACAGCTGAGCAACCTAGACAGCATGTTAAAAAGCAGAGACATTACTTTGCCAACAAAGGTCCATAAAGTCAAAGCTATGGTTTTACCAGTAGTCCTGTATGGATGTGAGAATTGGACCACAAAGAAAGCTGAGCACCAAAGAACTAATGCTTTTCAACTGTGGTGTTGGAGAAGACTCTTGAGAGTCCCTTGGACTGCAAGGAGATCAAACCAGTCAATCCTAAAAGAAATCAACCCTGAATATTCATTGGAAGGACTGATTCTGAAGCTGAAACTCCAATACTTTGGCCACCTGATTCAAAGAACTGACTCATTGGAAAAGACCCTGATGCTGGGAAGATTGAAGGTGGGAGGAGAAGGGGATAACAGAGGATGAGATGGTTGGATGGCATCACCGACTCGATGAGCATGAGTTTATGCAAGCCCCTAGAGTTGGTGATGGACAGGGAGGACTGGCGTGCTGCAGTCCAAGGGGTCGCAAAGAGTTAGACACAACTGAGTGACTGAACTGATTGACTGAGCAACTAAACAATAACAAAAACTTGTCAGTTCAAGATTCTAGTTGTTTCTTTCTCTGATACTCTTCCAACAGAAATGTATTTTAATGATTTTATTTCTTCTTTCCAGGTATTTTGACTTTTACATTACTGCACATTCTGAGATGAGATAGGTCTCCAATTTCTCTTGTTTCTCTTGCCTCCATGAAGATTGCCAGTGATGTCTAGATGTTCTTATTTATTCATTAATGAGTATGTAACCACACCATAGCAACTTTACTCTATTTCTTTTCTAATAAAGAATTGGCAGTTGATAATATGCTTTAGAGTAATTTATTGTTCTCAACAAACTTGCTCTAAAATGTGCAAACAGTTGGCATGCAATGCTAAAATATTATTTATTACTGTAACTGACTTTTTCATTTTTTTGCTATCATAATTCATTTGGTGTTTATCTCAGATGGATGTCTTCCTGTCTTTACATGTGATGGATATTTTCTCCAATACAATCAATCTTTCAATGGATATTCCTTCTCAGATTTATTTCTGTTAGAAATTTAATAGTCTATCCCAGAAGAGTTGATGTATTTGATTGCCTATGTTATGTTTTGTTTCACTCACAGATGGAAAGAACTTTTGAAAGTCATTTAATCTGTTGCTCTGCCTTCAGGCAAAAAGGAATAAAACAGAATTATCTTTAGGGTATAAACAGATCTGCAAAAGAGACAATTACACTCTTTTAGGGCAATCACTTTTTTAATATAAAATTTGCAACCCTCTGCAGCTTTCCTTCTTTTGGGAAAAAAAGTATGTCTTCTTTTTTAATAAGTTAGATATGCTCACTGAATTGCATTTACTGTCATAACTGGGGTTTGACTGTCACCTAGTTTTAGACTTTAAATGCTTTCTTCAAGTTTCCTTTGATTTCTATATATTGCTTGTTTTTAGCCTCTGTTGATTTGCAAAATATCAGTTCAATTTTTGATTATACCTGGGATTAGTTTGCAAGTTTGAAATAGGAACCAAATTGTGTAACTTTGTGATTCTCTCCTATGGGTTATATGAAATTTATCATATTTTTGCCTTCCTTGTTTTTCCCCAGAGTATATTCTCCTTGGCCTTTGTTAGTTTGATCTGGGGTTATGAGCCAGTTTATTATCATACTCATACAGTTGTTTCCTTACTGTCCTATGAATGCTCCCTATTTCCTTCCCATAGACCTTTCTCCCCTCTGCCTATCCAATGTCTAGCAACTTTACTCTCATTCAAGCCAATCGTTACGTCCTAAGAGCCAGAACCATGGAATTCTCATAAACTGGAACTTTCTTGATCTTTTTGCAACAGTGTCCTTGAACAGTGGATGGTCTCTCTCCTTGAGAGAACCAGCACAGCCCCAGAGACACGTTTTCTCTCCCTTTCTCTTAATTAGCAGTTTTTCCCCCTTACTGAGGCAATATTCTTCTAAGGACTCAGCTTGATGCGTCATATGGCAGTTTTTCGTTTGTTTTTTGAGCTGGTGGGCCCAGGAACTATGCCCAGCCATGTGTGACCTCTCAAGATGGTTTCCTCCTGATATGGTTGGGTGCTTTTTTCTCCTGGCCTTGACTGTTTTCTTCAAATACATGTGAGCATTACTACTCAGCTGAAGCTTTGAGGGGGCAAGCTTGGCAAATCTCTAGAGGATTCTTGTGTGTCTATGTATTCTCCATTCCTTGTGTTGCAAATTCTTTCCACCATGGCCTCCCTGCATTCAAATGGGAATATCTTTCCTTTTCTCCTTTGCTTTTCCCTTCCCTTCTTTTCACAGCTATTTGTAAGGCCTCCTCAGACAGCTATTTTGCTTTTTGGTATTTCTTTCCCATGGGGATGGTCTTAATCCCTGTCTCCTGTACGTCACGAACCTTCGTCCATAGTTCATCAGGCAGTTTGTCTATCAGATATAATCTCTTGAATCTGTTTGTCACTTCCACTATATAATCGTAAGGGATTTGACTTAGGTCATACCTGAATGATCTAGTGGTTTTCCCTACTTTCTTCAATTTAAGTCTGAATTTGGCAATAAGGAGTTTATGATCTGAGCCACAGTCAGTTCCTGGTCTTGTTTTTGCTGACTGTACAGAGCTTCTCCATCTTTGGCTGCAAAGAATATAATCAATCTGATTTCGGTGTTGACCATCTGGTGATGTCCATGTGTAGAGTCTTCTCTTGTGCTGTTGGAAGAGGGTGTTTGCTATGACCAGTGAGTTCTCTTGGCAAAACTCTGTTAGCCTTTGTCCTGCTTCATTCTGTACTCCAAGGCCATATTTGCCTGTTACCCCAGGTGTCTCTTGACTTCCTACTTTTGCATTTCAGTCCCCTATAATGAAAAGGACATCTTTTATGGGTGTTAGTTCTAGAAGGTCTTGTAGATCTACATAGAACCATTCAACTTCAGCTTCTTCAGCATTACTGGTCGGGGCATAGACTTGGATTACTGTGATACTGAATGCTTTGCCTTGGAAATGAATAGAGATCATTCTGTCATTTTTGAGATTGCATCTAAGTACTGCATTTTGGACTCTTTTGTTGACTATGATAGCTATTCCATTTCTTCTAAGGGGTTCTTGCCCTCAGTAGTAGATGTACTGGTCATCTGAGTTAAATTCACCCATTCCAGTCCATTTTAGTTCGCTGATACCTAAAATGTTGATGTTCACTCTTGCCATCTCCTGTTTGACCATTCCTAATTTGCCTTGATTCATGGACCTAATATTCCAGGTTCCTATGCAATATTACTTTTTATAGCATCAGACTTTGCTTCTATAATCAGTGATATCCACAATTGGGTGTTGTTTTTGCTTTGGCCCCATCTCTTCATTCTTTCTGGAGTTATTTCTCTACTCATCTCCAGTAGCATATTGGGCACCTACCAAAAGGGGAGTTCATCTTTCAGTGTCATCTCTTTTTGCCTTTTCATACTGTGCCTGGGATTCTCAAGGCAAGAATCCTGAAGTGGCTTGAAAGCCTTCCTCAGTGATCAGTGCAAAGAAATAGAGGAAAACAATAGAATGGGAAAGACTAGAGATCTCTTCAAGAAAATTAGAGATACCAAAGGAATATTTAATGCAAAGATGGGCACAATAAAGGACAGAAGAAGAAGATATTAAGAAGAGGTGGCAAGAGTACACAGAAGAACTATACAAAAAAGATCTTCATGACCCAGATAATCACGATGGTGTGGCCATTCACCTAGAGCCAGACATCCTGGAATGTGAAGTCAAGTGGGCCTTAGGAAGCATCACTACGAAGAAAGCTAGTGGAGGTAGGTGATGGAATTACAGTTGAGCTATTTCAAATCCTAAAAGATGATGCTGTGAATGTGCTGCACTCAATAGCAAATTTACATTGAAAAAATCTTTCTTATTAAGGTCTGACTTCTTTGGCAAAAGATTCAGCAAAGGAAGGGCTATCTTGGAGGTGGGTGTTTTAACTAAGTCTTATCTTTTAAAGAGTGAGATTGTTTCTAGGTTCGGGGCTGGGAATAAGGGATGTTACTGGGAGTGTTGCTCACTGCCTGCCTTGATCCTGTCCGTAGGGTTTTCAGCCTTGCCCTTTGGTGATGTTATGGACTCAACAAAGTAAAAGAAATGAAATAACAGAAAGAGCAAGGGCAGGTGAGATACGAATCTGGTCTCAAAAACACAGAAATGACAAGTTTTATCAGGGCTTTCACTGCATCATGAACAAAGACCGAAAATGGCATTGGCAACAATTGACGCTGCACTGAGCCCGTGCCTATGCCTGTGCTGGACTGAGGAGTCGCAGACACTGAGAGCATCAGTAATAGCATGAGATCGTTGTCCTCAAGGGTCTTATGGTCTCTTAGGGGAGCTGTTGTTCAGTTGCTAAGTTTTATCTGACTCTTTGAGGCCTCACAGGACTGCAGCACACCAGGCTTTCCTGTCCTTCATGACCTCCCAAAGTTTGTCCCAACTCATGTCCACTGAGTCAGTGATGCCATCTGACCATCTCATCTTCTCCCACCCGCTTCTTCTCCTGCCTTCAATCTCTCCCAGCATCAGGGTCTTCTCAGTTACAGACTAGAGACCTGGGATTGAACTACGAGCAGGTACACGTTGGGCAAAGAGTAAGGCTTGATTTAATTATGATTGTAGTCCAGAGCATTGAGAGTTTCACCATGTAACACTCGGGCAACACTCGTTTATTTCTTTCTTTCTTTTCCTTTAGTGTTTTACTTTATTTTTGGTCATGCCACTCAGCATGAGGGATCTTAGTTCTCTGACCAGGGATTAAACCCATGCTCCCTGCAATGGAAGCACAGTGTCTTAACCACTGGACTGCCAGGGAAGTCCCCCACCCTTTTCCTCTTTGGTTTTAGTTTTAGGGAAGGGAATTTAAGTCAAAAACTTATGTCTTTATTTTTTTACTGTGTTATTGTTAATTAAACTTTTTCTTTAATATTGGAGTATAGCCGATTAACAATGCTATGATAGTTTCAGTCGCACGGCAGAGCAACTCAGCCATATCTACACATGTATCCATTCTCCTCCAAGCTGCCCTCCCATCCAGGCTGCCACATAACATTGAGCAGAGTTCCCTGTGCTATACAGTAGGTCCTTGTTGGTCATCCTTTTTAAATATAGCAGAGTGTATCTGTCCATCCCAAACTCCCTAACAATCCCTTCTCCCAGACTTCTCTGCACCTGCCCACCCCTGCAACCATTAGTTCATTCTCTGAGTCTGTGAGTCTGTCTCTGTTTTGTAAATAAGTTCATTTGTATCATGTCTTTTTAGATGCCGCATATAAGAGATGTCATACAATGTTCCTGCTTCTCTGAAAGTTAGAAATTTCAATAGTAAAATGTACTTGATACCTGGCTTTTCAGAGCTCTTTAATGCTTCAAGAGACTTTTGGCATCAAAGTCTAGGTGTGGGCAAGTCTCTTTCAACCTAATACTTGGATCTATTTGCTTGGAAAATGGGACAATGGCTATTAGAATCACGATACTCTTTGAGGAAATTATCTAGCTTTCCTACATTAGCTACTCATCTCAGAGGCACAGAAAGCAGCACTCTGTCAGTGTAACAGGAAAGAGGACAACTCAAAGACCCAGCTCAGCTTTGAGAGTCTTACTTAGAAATTCAGTAATTTATTCCACGAATATGTATTGAAGTTTTGCTATAGTCCAGGCACAGTGTTGAATGGTCAGGACATAATTCTTTTTTGAAGGAAGTTACAGCGCTGGAGTGCTATGGCATGACAATAGGTTGCCTTGAGCTGTTTATAGACAGATAGCTTGTTTTAACTTTGTCTAGTGCATGCTTCACCCAAAGCAAACTTTCTTTCCTCCAGGCATGAAAAAAATGAGGCAACTTTTCATGTCATAAAATATGAAGTTGCAACAACTTTCCTCCACCCAGCCCAACATTCCTGGCCCCAGGGCTGGAAATGTCACGATCGGCTCTTTCCCCTTGGAGGGTGCATCTGGTGGCGGACGTGGTCTTTCAGTTCATGTCTAGAATGTACCGGTCCTCTGGCAGAGTTGAGTCTCAGGCCCATGAGCAAACTGCGGGCTGTATTTCCCTCACACGACAACCAGTCAACGTTTCCTGTTGAACTGGGGCTCCGGGCAACCCAGGTTGTGAATAATGAGTGGCCATGTCCTCTTTTTATTTAGAGACTTGAGCAAGTTGACTTTATCTGCTGATGTCCTGCATACTGAAGTTTCTCTTTTGGGAGAACATTCTTCATACATAACCGTTTCTCTCAAGAGAATCTGTAGACTTTTGATATGTTCAAAATGTACCCTCTAGTTTGTGCCTACAAAAGCCACCAGTCCCTCAATTAAAGTCCTGAAGGGTTGAAAAATGTGCATTTTGACCTGACCATGGTTCTGAGGAAGAGTTGTATTCCTAAAAAGCTACTATCCTTCAAGGCTATTCTTGTGTTTTATACCATGTTACATTGTCAGCGGTTGTCTATGGTTTCAAGAATGGAGTCTTCTTTTTCAAGTGAAAAATATCACAGGTTACCTTATTATATAATTAATGATAAAAAGCCACTGTGAGTGGAACACCACTTTGAAGTTAATGTTTTATCCATTACATGTAGGGCTGTGACAATGCTCGGTGTACAAAGGGTGGACTCCGTATCCCTCTGAAACAACTGCATGCATGCCTGTTAAGTCACTTCAGTCGTGTCCAACTCTTTGTGACCCTATGGACTGTAGCCCGCCAGTAGCTCTGTCCATGGGATTCTCCAGGCAAGAACACTGGAGTGGGTCAACATGCCCTTCTCTAGGGGAATCTTCCCACCCAGGGATTGAATCTGTGTCTCCATCATTGGCAGGCGGGTTCTTTCCCTCTAGCGCCGCCTGTGGGAAGCCCAAGAATAACCGCAGTTCCCTGAAGTCCTTGGCTTTCAGTCTGGAAGCTGCAGCACCGCTGCCTCAGTGATTCTCAGATTTGTTTTCTTTGTCGCCTGTCTTTTCAGAGCTTTTTAAGCAACCAACAGGACATGCTGTTGGAGCTACAAATTCTTTGTGAAGGAAAGCATCCTCAGCCATTAGAGGAAATAAAAAAATCCAATAAAGCCAAAAATGCAACTTGACCACTCTGGTACAAGCAAAGCAATACCTATTTAATGGCCAGTAAATTTAATTGTGGAGATGATTTTTTTTTTTTACGGCAATAAATGTGATTGCACTTTGGCTCTCTGTTTCCGTGGCCAGCTGTGAAAAGCCATTTGTCACTTGCCAGGCTGTCTGGGTCACCTGCTCTGCTCTCTGTCAGAGACGCTGCTAACCAGCCTAGAACTGAGCACAGTTAATTAATCCCAGAGAAGCTCTAACAGGTCACCTTCTCCATAGATGCTCTTTTGGGAAGGAAAGCACATGAAGATCATTTAAGCTTTGAGTACTGAGGTTTTACTGGTTCAGAAGATAGATATCTGGCTTAAATTTAGTATCAAGTAACATGAAGTCTTCACTGATTATAAAGTTTTTTCTTTTTTTAAATCAGGCTGGGATATGGGGTGACCTCATGGTAGCTGAGTTAGACAGATAGTCCCAACTCCCATGCTTAAAGGACTTCCCAGGTGGTTCAGATGGTAAAGAGTCTACCTGCCAATGCAGGAGACTCAGGTTCCATCCTGGGGTGGGGAAGATCTCCTGGAGGAGGACATGGTGACCCACTCCAGTATTCTTGCCTGGGAAATCCCATGGACAGAGGAGCCTGGCAGGCTGCAGTCCATAGGGTCTCAAAGAGTCAGACACGACTGAGCATGCACACATGGCCATGCTTAAATCCCAGTACAATAATTTTCTTTTAGACAGGCTGACTGTGAATATTCTCATTCTGGGTTGCAGACTGAGGGAGACCATCTGCTTCTATTTTAGTCTGAAGGGGTTTTCTGGGTTCTTTGCTGAGAGCTGAGTTTAACTGGGGAAGGAGGCTTGAGCACAGTGAGCATGGAGAAGGGAGGGATGACAAAGATAAGGGAGCAGGGTTAACACGGGGTAGACACAGACGATGAGTACTGGACATAGGACATTTCAACGGATATTGCTGTCCTGCTTCCAGGGCCAGTAAGGTCTATCTCTGGACATTACGTAGGACTACAAAACAGTGAGTGGACCATCTTCTAGAGTCCGTGTGACCACAACTGAGCCTCTGTTTGGAGGCAGTTTGGGTACATGCTTGTGTTGCTCATTTAGTGCTTATGGAGGAAGAGGATGTCTTACATTGTTGTGCTTGGATGATGCATTCTTTTGACTCTTTGAACACAGAATAATTCTTTCAGGCATCTACACTGTTCATCCTCTCTCCCAAGTACAATTTTCCATCAACCCTTCAAATTAACAATTCTTCTTTCATCATTCACGTCTTGGCTCAAAATTTAGTCCTCCTTGGAGGCCCTCCTCTGAATTATTGTGTTAGGGCTAAACCTAAGTTAGTTAATGAAATCATGAGATTCCAAAATATAATATTCTCTTCTTTTCCAATTTGGATTTCTTTTTGTTCTTCTCCTCTGATTGCTGTGGCAGAACTTCCAAGCCTATGTTGAATAATAGTGGTGAGAGTGGACATCCTTGTCTTGTTCCTGATCTTAGAGGAACCAAAGTTAAAACTGTCACCATTGAGAGTGATGGCGACTTACCTGGTGGTCCAGTGGTTAAGACTCCACACTCTTCCACCGGCAGGGGCGAGAGTTTGATCCCTGGTCGGGGAACTGAGATTCCACAGGCTGCATGGTGCAGTCAAAAAACTAAATAGATAAATTTTAAAATAAAAGAATACATCTCTTTTGACTGGAAGATGCTTTGTTCATTCAGGAGGATTCTAATATGAGGGGTTATATGTCTATCTTTCTGCAGTGTTTGCAGAGTTTGAGGTCAGCTTCAGTTATTTTAACAACTCACAGTCAAACACACTACAAACAAACTACACATATACTGGCTCAGCACCTCATATATTAGCTGACATAAAATAAGAGCTAAATAAGTATTTATTAAATGAATTAATACATGGACAAACTCCATAGACATTTTTACAACCATCTTTTTGATAAATATTATCTATATTTTACAATTGCTCAGGCAACAGTAATAAGAGCAATCGCTTGTATAATAGACTGACCTGGGAAAAATCACCAAGGAACATTCAGGGCTACCTAGAACCATTAAATGTTTGCCTTGCCTTCTGAGCAGCAAGGCAAACAGTTCTCTTCACAGGAGGATACTGTAATTTGTCTTCTTCTCTGCTCCTCTAATTCATTAAAATTAAAATTAAAAAATCTGAATATCTCCCAATGGTATGCCAACAGTTCTTGGTCTTTTGCATGATTTCTTTGTTTAGTGCACAGGTAATCACATGACTTGGGGCTTCCCCGATGGCTCGGGGGTAAAGAATCTGCTTGCAAGGCAGGAGATATGGGTTCAGTTCCTGGGTGGGTCAGAAAGATCCCCTGGAGGAGGGCATGCAAACCACTCCAGTGTTCTTGCTGGGATAATTTCATGGACAGAAGAGCCTGTTGGGCTACAGTGCACGAGGTTGGAGAGTCGGATAGGACTGAAACGACTGAGCATGCATGCATGCAATTGCACATGCCACAAAAGGCTTAACTGCTCATTCAAGCATAGTGGCACTTCATTAGATTTTGAATAGACTTTAATATTTTGTCTATTTTTTGATAGGAACAATCTGCTTTCTTGGTTTTGGAAAAAACTGGAACCAATGTATGTAATATAGAGGTCATCTGACCTCTATATTTAAGATTCAGAAAAGAATTATTGAGCACTTACTTAAAAGGGGTCAGGGCTTCCGTGGTGGCTCAGATGGTAAAGATCTTCCTGCAAAGCAGGAGATCTGTGTTTGATCCCTGGGTTGGGAAGATCCCCTGGAGAAAGGAATAGCAACCCACTCCAGTATTCTTGCCTGGAGCATCCCATGGACAAAGGAGCCTGGCCTGCTATAGTCCATGGGGTTGCAGAGTTGGACACAACTGAGCAACTAACAGACACATATAAGGGGTCACACACGAGTTACGTAATGCCAGATACTTACATATACAGTCCTTTGTCTAATTATGTCGATGATAATTTCAGCATCTTTCCTGTAAATTATCTCACTGTTGGACAACTTTTGCATAATTGACCTTTTATTTTGGAGTTGTGTGAGTCTGCTTAAAGACACATTTATAATTTCAGCAATTGTCTAATTGCTTATAGAATTGATTGATTACAGTTGATGAAGAGCTTGCTGAAACCAGGAGCTGTCTCACCCATGTCATTTATCATTTAGAGCTTGACGCAGGGCACTGACTCAAAATAAGTCTGTTGAAAGAATGAATGAGTGAGTGATGCAGGAAACTGGCCACATCCTGTATTTTGTGTTCCTCCCTACTAAATTTAGGGTGCGCCATGATGCCATCTGTTAGGGATTTACTCAGTAAGTTTGACAAGAGCAGAGCAAAGTAGAGGCAGGACAAGTGCATAAGTTAATAAGCTCGCCTCATATAGCTGCTGGGGTATAGATAGAAAACACGAGACTCCTGGGTCAGAGACAAAGGGCTTCATCATCCACTGTAAAATCAGCAGCAGTGTTAGCATAGTTGCACCAGTTCCACAACCCCCAAGTTCCATGCGGCCACAAAGAGGCCCAGGTAGAGGCCTTCTGCTCAGTGGGTGCACCCCAGAGAGGGGCTTTGCGGTTAGGGCCCCTACTGCTCTGATAGCAAGCAGTGAGCAAGCCTGTTCTGTGGCCAGAGGGAAAGCGCCAGACGGCACAGATCCACGAGGTGCGTTTCTCACTTTTCAGGATCACCAGCTGCACACACACAGAAAAAGTCCCGAGAAGCAGCACAACAGCATTTTCACAGAGTAAAAGCCTGGTCAGCACCTTGTAATCTTGGCCTTCACAGCCAAGACATGCAGGGAGTGGGAGATGCCCATGGCAGGCTGAATCCAACACCAAAGTGGTGGAAGACACTTTCACGTGATATAGAGAAGACTGAGGCTCTGAGAGGGTCAATGACCTGTTCACGGTTATATCTGTTTTCAGGACAGAAACCCATTTCCCCAGACTTTAAACCCCAGTGCTCTTTCCAGGGCACTCTTCTTGCATCTCTAGATTACTTTTGTCATTCATATTCCCTACAGCTGTACCACGATTTTCAACTGCTAAACAAGATTCCTTATGTATTCCTTTGCTTTATTTTATATCCACAAAAATAAGTGCTTTGGTCCCGTGGTTCATGGCTTCACAAAGCGAACTGTGCTGAACATGGGGGCAGCAAAAAGGTGCTACGGAAAAATCATTTAATCCTCAAATGTGTTTAGAAAAGACTGCACATACTGCCCCAGAGCTAGAGATTCATAACATAGGGAGCATACCTTATAAAGCTTAAGAGAATGGGCTCTGAAGTCAGCGAGGTTTGATTTCAAAACCTGTTCCTTGAGTTTATGATCTTGAGCATGGTATTTCAATTTTATGAGCTATAGTTTCATCCTCAAAAAAATGTAGATGATAATATCTTTTTCACAAATTTGATGAAAAGATTAAATGAAGTAAAATATTTAAAATGCTTGGCACATTGTCTGACATATAGCTTAAATATGGCTTAATAAGTTCGCCATAATTAACACAGAATAAAGGTTCTGAGAAATCCTGCACTAAAGAAACCCGCAAACAAGCAGAGTTTCTGAAATATTCAGACCACACAGCAGTAAATCTATTTATTTTTTGCATTGCTAATCTTAACTGCACAGATCTATTACTCTGAAATACACATTAAATGAAAATTTACTGAAGAAACAAAAGGGTTCTGCCTCATTTAGAGATGGCTAAACCAAGGAATTAAACTCTATAGAGAGGAGTTAAATTTCATCAATAACTTCCCTAGTATCCTTGAATCACTACACAAAACAGGAAAAGTTTCACTTTGGGGATGTTCTGAAACTCCAGCTAGGATTCTTGGCAGTTTCTGAGATGTGTTAAAACACAGCTTGTTTTAACGTGTTAAATCCCAGCTTGTTGATTTACTGTATTCCACCAAAGAGGCTGATTTCCCTCTGCCACCACAGGGGAACTTCTTCTGACGGCAGGTGCAGTGACTCTTTATTCCAAGGGCACATGGCTGATTATCTGAGCAAACACACCACTCCAGAATGCCAAAGACTCTTCCTAGACGCAGGTAAACATAGGTGGAACCCAGCAGTCGGGCAGCCCTGCTTTCAATGACAAAAGGGCTTTCTGAGCTTAGGTTGGTCCAGACTTTCTACTCAGAATTTAATAAATATTGTGCGTCCTGAGTTCCCCAGCTGAGTGCCCCAGCTTTTGGGGAAAATCTCTCTGTTCAGAAAACTCTTAGTTGAAAGGTCAAACGTACAAGAAAGGCTTTGCCATTGCTTCTGAGAACCTGCCCTATACTGTCAGGGCATATTGGCATAGACTAACTATCGTTACTCTTTCCAACTTTATGTTCAGTGATGTCTTGTTGGTAGCTTCACATTGGCCTCGGAGGGAGCTTCTCCAGCACAGAAATCAGGAAGTGCTATAAATCAGAGCTTCTCCCACCCCCAGAGCTGGCTATCAGCACAATGTCCCCCCTCACGTGTGTTTCGGGGCTTTCAGCACCTTAACACATGGGCATCACATTGATTGCTCGCTTTGCCTGCTAGACTTGAGGGCAAAATCTGCATTTGCATTTCCCCATGTATTCAACATCTATCATATGGGTAGATATTCAGTAAAGGTGGTTGAATCCATGAATGAATTAATGATTCTGTGAACCGGTCACTGACATGGGATTATATTTTCTGTGAGGGTGGAAAGAGTTGCATTACATTATTAAACAGTGTTGATGCTGAAGCTCTAATACTTGGGCCACTTGATGAGAAGAGCTCATTCATTGGAAAAGACCCTGATGCTGGGAAAAACTGAGGGTGGGAGAAGGGGGCGACAGAGGATGAGATGGTTGGAAGGTATCACTGACTCAATGGACATGAGTTTGAGCAAGCTCCAGGAGTTGGCGATAGACAGGGAAGACTGGCATGCTGCAGTCCATGGGGTTGCAAAGAGTTGACTATGACTTAGTGAGTGAACAACAAGATTAAACAATGTGGTCAGTTCCACTGGAATATTTGTATTGAATTACATTGCAATGTCTGGAGCTGTTCCAAGGATAATTACTCTGTATCTTTATTCCCAGAGCTGGATTCACCTGATTGCTATGGCATCACCCTGTGTGACCATTTGGTGGGAGGCAATCAAAGCTAAGTCTAATTGCTTTCCCAGGCTACTAACCCCTCCCATTCTCTCAGGATCTAGATGGGAATGCTTCCTTCTCAGAAGGAGATTGAAGTTACAGCTTTTGCTAGGGTTACAAATTATTCATTAGGGTAGAATGTCCTGTGTCAGTATGGTTTCAATCAGGATACTTGGTAAAGACTTTTTGATGAAGGATCACTGTTTTTAAGGTTTAAAGAAGGTGGTATTGACAGATGACTAAGAACTGGTATTTTAGTCAGAACTGAATGCAGAAACCACATTTTATTGCAGATTAAAAATTAGGGTCTAAAGGAGGAAATGATTTTGTCTAACTGTGCTATTAGGATAGATGAAAGACCTGATGACCGCCTGGTTCTTCTTTACATGCTGAGGCCAATGATTGTGGCCACTGTGTTCTGTGATTGGTACTAAGAGAAGTTAAATTAATTCTGATGAGAACGAAGGAGTTTTATCAGAAGAAATAAAAGAGGTCTTTTATTCTGCGCTTGCTATGGTGTCAGGCCTGTGCTAAGTGGTTTACATATATTATTTAATCAGAAAAATCAAGTGAGGGAGAGATGGTTATCTTCATTTTTACAGATGAGAAAACTGGGACCCAGAGTGATTGGCTTAGCTGTCCACGATCACACCTAGTGGTCGGAACTACTTAGAGGCAGACTGGTGCTTGCATCTAAGTTTGTCTCCTACCAAAGTCAAAGCTGTTAACCAGTATCATACACAGTCTTCCATATATTAGGGCAGGGCTTCCTTCTCCTTCCCTCAGCATAATACATAAGTTTATGACAAAGTCGGTTTCTGCTACACAAAGTAGGCATATGGATGAGTTGCTAAAACCAGGAGCACAGATGAAGCAGGAACAGCCTCTGGAAGGCAGCTGTGCCCTAGAGAGCTTATGCCATGTGGTTTGATAAGACAAACAGAAATAGAGGAGGGGGTCTGTTATGTGTGGGTGCAGTAAGTTAAAAAAAGTCAGCTTCAAGTTTCATTAGGTCCCATTTGTTTATTTTTGCTTTTATTTCCAATATTCTGGGAGGTGGGTCATAGAGGATCCTGTTGTGATTTATGTCAGAGGGTGTTTTGCCTATGTTCTCCTCTAGGAGTTTTATAGTTTCTGGTCTTATATTTAGATCTTTAATCCATTTTGAGTTTATTTTTGTGTATGGTGTTAGAAAGTGTTCTAGTTTCATTCTTTTACAAGTGGTTGGCCAGTTTTACCAGCATCATTTGTTAAAGAGGTTGTCTTTTTTCCATTGTATAGTCTGGCCTCCTTTGTTGAAGATAAGGTGTCCATAGGTACGTGGATTTATCTCTAGGCTTTCTATTCTGTTTCACTGATCTATATTTCTGTCTTTGTGCCAGTACCATACTGTCTTGATGACTGTGGCTTTGTAGTAGAGCCTGAAGTCAGGCAGGTTGATTCCTCCAGTTCCATTCTTCTTCAGACTTTTGGACTCTGTGGGAGAAGGCGAGGGTGGGATGTTCTGAGAGAATAGCATTGAAACAAGTATACTATCAAGGATGAAACAGATCACCAGTCCAGGCTGGATGCATGAGACAAGTGCTCAGGGCTGGTGCACTGGGAAGACCCAGAGGGATGGGATGGGGAGGGAGGCAGGAGGGGGGATCAGGATGGGGAACACATGTAAATCCACGGCTGATTCATGTCAATGTATGGCAAAAACCACTACAATACTGTAAAGTAATTAGCCTTCAACTAATAAAAATAAATGAAAAAAAAATCAGCTTCAGTCAAATGCAGGAAGTGCATCTCAACCATGTCCATGCTGAAAGTATGAAGGTTTTACTGTATAAACAGCAAGACTGAATAGAAGAAATTTATGTTCTGTGCCCTCAAGGTTATGTACTGGAGCACATTAAAAGGTTACACCTTATGTCCTCAACCTGAGAGTCACAAAACCACATTTCTTTTGCAATGGTTCTTTAATCATTTCTACTGAATGAAGGTGTTACTTGCCTTGGAATCAAGCAAATTTAAGGTGAAATCTTGGTCCTACCATTTACCTACTGGCCGTCTTTGGCAAATCACTCAGCTCCCTGAACCTTGGTTTTCCCATCTGGACACCCACACAAGGAACAGAGCTGCCTGTACCTGTGAAGCAGCATTCAGATCCACTTCACAGTCATTCTCTCACTGGCATCCCTCAGTAACCCAGAGCCACTGGCAACACAGTAGCAGAGCTAGGAAGCGGACTCAGAGCTTCCATTTCCATGGCTAGAAGATGCTGGTACAAAGAATATGGGTTTTATAAGGAGAGCATCCTATATTAGCATGCTGAGCTTTTTGTAACTCCTCCAAGTCTCAGCCCCTTGCTGTAAAATCCCCATACAAATACTTCACTCTTGGAAAATACTGGTCCCTCAGGCACGTCTACATCCTTATCCCAGAATCTGTGACTATGTTACCTTCCATGGCAAAAAGCACTTGGCTATGGGATGAAGGATCTTGAGATGGGAAGACCATCCTGAATTTCTCTGTTGGGCCCAACGTAATCACAGGAGTCCATGTGAGACAGTGGAAGGAGGGTCAGTGTCAGAGAAGGGGATGTGACAATGGAAGCGAAGTTGGATAAAGCAAGGAAGGAGCCAGGAGCCCAGGGCTGCAGGCAGACTCCAGGCGGTGGAAAAGGCAAGGAAATGAGTTCTCCCTTGGAGCTTCTGGAAGGAGCACACTTCTGCTGACACCTTGAGTCTAGGACTTCTGACCCCCAGGACTTAAGATAACAAGTTTGTGCTGTTTTAAGCCACTAAATCTGTGGTCATTTGTTACTGCAATGATAAGAAATGCACATAGTAATAATGATAATTTACAATAATAATGATGATTAATGATGATAATAATGAATAACAATGCTGAATATGGTATCTATGTCCTTGACATTTTTCCAAGTTTTATAAATGCATGTAGATTTTATATATTATCTAGCATCTATTTTACATATTAATTAATGTTTATATATCTTACATCGATATACATTTCACATGTTATATATTTATATAATATTTCAAACATCCCTCACAAAAACATTTTACATGGGAGGAGATTGAGGCAGAGAGAAGCAAAGTGACAAAGGTCACACAGGTGGGGATGCGCAAGGCTGGCATTTGCGTGCAGGCAGTCCGTAAAGTGCCTGCGGAGAGTCTGGCACAGGCTGCTCCCTAACGCAGGGAGGCTGCATCACACTGCTTCTAAACCCCAACAGCCAGAGTCCTCCGATGGAAGCGATGGCTGGCACTGCTGAAGTTTTTTTCTCTCCTTTTTTTTTCCCCCCTAATTTGTGTTTTAACAGGAGTATCATTACAACATTGTGTTGGTTTCTGCTGTAGAACCGTGTGGCTCAGCTGCATGTGTCCTTATACCCCGTCCCTCCTGGACCGCCCTCCGCCTCCCCGCCAGGTTGTCACGGAGCACAGTGAGCGGAGCTTTAGAGAGGCTTCCTGCTGGTTCTCCGCTGCGCGCAGGGCAGGCTCTCACAGTGGAGTCCCCGGTGGCTCAGTTGGTAAAGAATCAGCCTGCAATGCAGGAGACCCGGGTTCGATCCCTGGGTTGGGAAGATCCCCTGGAAAAGGAAACCGCAACCCACTCCAGTATTCTTGCCTGGAGAATCCCATGGATGGAGGAGCCTGGCAGGCTACCGTCCATGGGGTCACAAGAATTGGACCCGACTGTGGTGGACATACCACCACAGTGTCTCACACGCCCCCCTCTCCTCCCCGCGCCCACCCTGAGCCCACGAGTCCGCTGTCCACGTCCGTCTGCATCTCTATTCCTGCTGAAGTTCTCCTCTCCTGATTACAGACGCAGACTGCAGAGCCGCCGGCCCCCCATCCCAGGATCCCGCGAACCTGTTCCTCCCCTCCTCTGTGGGCACCGGGTCGGGACCCCGAGGTGCGGAAAGGAGACCGCCCTGGGGGCGCCGGCTGCTCCCGCCCTTGCCCTCCTAACCCCGCGTCCTCCTCCTCTGAAACCACAGATCGCCCAGCCAAGCACTGGGGACAGGATGATGGAGCTGCCGGCGCCTGCAGCTGGGCTAAGTCAACAAAGGTGATAATGAGCACTAAACGGAATCTGAAGGATGGCTGGAAAAATTGCTGCAATTGGTATTTCTGGCAGCCATCTGCTGCAGAAGCAGGCTGGAGTGGGTCGTGCCACGTGGGGCATCCTGTGGAGACAAACGGTGGCAGCCGTGAGGAGAGCTTTCATTCGTGCGGCTTCTCTGAGCAGCTTTAACATGTATTATCTAATTTTGTTTCTAGAAAAACCCTGTGAGGTCAGACTCGTTTCACAGATGAGGGGAAAGGAAAGCACACACCTCAGAGGACTGATTTCATTACTGGACTCATTTTGCCTGATGGTGGCTTCAGAAACAGAGTGATTCTGGACAGACTTTGGGGGTCATGGTTGGGAGGGGTGTCCCCAGGCCCCTCCCTAGGACAGTGGCTTTGGTTCCACTGTTGACAGCCCCAGGCCAGCGGAGCTGCGCTCATGTGGAATTTGTTCTGCCTCATAAATATTAAGGAAAGTGATAGTCGCTCAGTCGTGTCTGACTGCAACCCCATGGACTGCAGCCCACCAGGCTCCTCTGTCCATGGGATTCTCCAGGCAAGAACACCGGAGTGGGGAGCCATGCCCTTCTCCAGGGGATCTTCCCCACGCAGGGATTGAACCCAGGTCTCCTGCATTGCAGGCAGATTCTTTACTGTCTAGCCATCAGGGAAGCCCTCTCCAAGAACTGTTAGGGACCCGTATCCAACCCCACATCTTTACCCTCCTCTCAGCACTTGGCTGGTTCTCCTGTGATCTGTTCTCAAGTCCTATGCTCCAGACAAAAGGAGTTGCTCTAAACCCTGCAGTCCCATACGTGGGCTCCTCAAAGCAGGCTTTGCCCTGGGGACATCCCCAGCTTCTAGAACTGGCTCTGCACACAGTAGGTATGCGATAAACATTTTTTGAATGGCCAATTCAAGGAAATATTTAGGTTCATGAGATACAGTTTTCCATTTATGGTTCTGTAGAACATTTTTACCAAAAGCCATTTTTAAATCCACTCATTGTTTTTGTTGTTTGTCTATTTAGCCCTGATTTGTAAGTCTTATTTCACAGTTACATAAGAAGCTTGGATCAGCCTCGTGACAGAACCACAATGATCACTGTTTTAAAATCGCAGTGTGGTGGAAGAGCAGGAAGTCCCAGGAACCAGATCAAATGAGGACTGAGGAAGAGTGAGTTCAAGGTCTCATAGTGAGTTCATGGTTCCCAGCAGAGCTGTGACAAGAAAGAATGGACTGATCATACACTGTCGTACATCAGATGGATAGCCGTGGGAGTCTGCTGTATGGCAGAGGGGGCCCAGCCTGGTGCTCTGCGGGGACCTTTAAGAGTGGGATTGGTGGGGAGGACACACACGTGTGTTCAAGGGGGAGGGAACATTTGTATACACGCAGCTGACTCACTTCGTTGTACAGTAGAAAGCAGCACAACTTTGTAAAGCAACTATATCCCAATAAAAATTTTTTTTAATTTAAAAAACTTTAATTTTTTGTATTTTGTATTTAGCTTTTTGTATTCCCTATACAAAAAGTATGATAGTAGTTCTTATGTGCACACATTATTTTATGTAACCTTCAACTTATGGGCCTTAGGAAGATTAAATAACCTGCCTACAACACAGTTTATAAAGTGAAAACTATCAGTCGTGTTTTGACTCTTTGTGACACTATGGATTGTAGCCCGCCAGGCTCCTCTGTCCATGGAATTCTCCAGGCGAAAATAGCAGGGCAGGTTGCCTCCCTTCTCCAGGGGGTATTCCTGACCCAGGGATTGAACCTCAGTCTCCCACATCACAGGCAGACTCTTTACTGTCTGAGCCACCAGGGAAACCTGTGTTTTATACTTTACAATTTGTAAAGAAAAGGTGAAAATGGGATTCTGACTTAGGACATTGAGTCTGGAGCTCTATCCTTTACGGAGACAGATTTCCCCATACCTTGAATTATTTATAATTTATCCTAGTTCATGCCTACATCTGCAGGAGTCACTCTTAATTAGACCTCTTGTTAGCACAGAACATCTTACTGTTTTTGTTAAAAAATAAACGTAATTTCTAGCCAGCGGAAGAGCTGATCCCTACTCCCACTGACAGTCTCCAGTTTAAAATATAAGTTGCTGAATTTTCCTCCTAAGGTTACAGAGTGACTTTTATAATCCTCTACTATCAGAGTCTTGGTATGCCTGTTAGTAGTTGATAGTTGATCTATGTGGTTTTTTTTTTTGCCACTTTATTTCTTTTTTAATTGAAGGATAATTGCTTTACAGACTTTTGTGGCTTTCTGTCACACATCAATAAGAATCAGCCATGGGTACACCCATGTCCCCCCCTCCCAGGCCTCCCTCCCATCTCCCTCCCCTCCCCACCTTCTAGATTGTCACAGAGCCCCTGTTTGAGTCCCCTCAGTCATTCAGCAAATTCCCACTGGCTATCTATTTTACAGAGCTAGTGTAAATTTCCATGATACTCTGTGTTTTGAACTATACATCATACAAAATACTTTCATACATTCATTATTCTATTAGATTATTGTAGCAACAGATATGTTTCAACAGATATTATTCTCCCTATTGTCCAGATAATGAGACAATAACAGTGGAGTCTATAGAAACTGCACTGCCCAAGGTCACAGTGCCCAAGGTCATGGTGCTTGGAAACTGCAGGACTAGGACCCGCCCTCCCAGAGAGATGAAGATTGCCAGCTCCATCCTCCCCTGTGAGGCCTGTGTTTCTGCACTGGCTCCTGACGCAGGTGAGCGTGGAAGGAGAGGCAGGTGTAAAGTCTAGCTTTGGGCAACTGGGTGTGCATGCTTGGAATGTGCATCCTGGTGCCGCGTACACCCTCCTCCTGAGAGGAGAACTATTTTCCTGAGCCATTAGGAAAGGCCATAGCACAGGGTTACTGCCCCAAGGGGCCTGTGCAGGCAGGGGGTTAGCCTGGGCTGCTGCACCAAGAGCCCCCAGACTGGGTGGCTTAAACAAGAGAAAGTCATGTTCTCCTAGTCTGGAGGCTGGAAGTCCAAGATCGAGGTGCTGGCAGGCTCGGTTTCTCGTGCCTTGCTCTGCGTTTGTGCACCCCTAGCATCTCTTCCTCTTCCTATAAGGACGCTATTCCTATTGGATTAGAACTCACCCTTACCTCCTCACTTAACCTTAGGTACTTTTAAAAGCCCTGTCTCTCAACTGGGGCTTCCCCGGGGACTCAGCGGTAAAGAGTCCGCCTGCTATTCAGGAGACACAGAAGGCACAGGTTCAATCCCTGGGTCAGGAAGATCCTCTGGAGGAGGGAACGGCTACCCACTCTTGCCTAAAGAATCCCATGGACAGAGGAGCCTGGTGGGTTACAGTCCATGGGATCACAAGAATCTGACATGAATGAGCGACTAAGCATAGCATAGCATATCTTTCAATTTGGTTGCATTGGGGGTTACACTTCAACATATGAATTTTGGGGGACACATGGTTGAAATGCATCGTGTTCAGAGAGTATGCCCTTCTTTCCCACAGCCTGTTTAAACATCTTCTGTAGCTGTCATGTGTATGGGCTTGGATGAGTTGTTTTTGAGACTACTAACTCCCATTGCCTTTCCTCTCCAAACATTGTGCTTCAAAGCATACTATACACATTGAAATGAGAAAGCAAGAAGAAAGAGATGTTGTAAAGCTGCAAGCAAAAGGGGGGAAAAGACTGTAGAGAGATGGAAATAAGTAAACTGATAATTCTCTCAGAGCTGGAAAGAAAAAAATCAATTGTTACGACATCATCCCTGACAGTGATCTAGTTGAGATCAATTCAGGTAAAGTTAATAACACCTGCCTGAGTTCCACTGGAGTAGACTGTCAGTTTTATAACCAGTTCTGTAAGCAATGGGTGCCAGCTTCCAAAATATATATGAATGAACGCTAGGATCTCAGCCATTACAAGGGGATTTTGTTAAGAAATAATTCTCACATTCTTTAAATTGCCTGAGACAGCAATCAGCTTCGAGACTCAAATCACTCCTAGGAGGTGGCTTATTAGAGGCTATGTGGATGCCCCACTGGAGTTTCAACATGAAGCTCAGAGGGGAGTCTATGCCAGGGCTTTCTGACTCTGATGGAAAATGCCTGAGTGGTGTTGTGGTCTTCTTGTTGTTTTATTTCTGTAGTCTACCAAGGACTTGTGCCAAGCGGCAGATCTTACGCCCAGCCAGTTTTGGCAGGTATTTGAATCGTGTCCTGAACCCAAAGTTCAAGGCCAGTGTTCCAGGTCAGTCTCCTGCACACCCTGGTTGAGAAGTATGTCCCTCTCCATCGTGATGCAAACATCTAAAGCTGGTGCCCTCCCGCAGACAGACGGCTTCATTCTGGAATGTCAGATGATTCTCCCACTTTCTCCATGTATACGTCTAGTTCCTGAGAGCTCAAGGTGTGAGCTGCCTGCCATAGAGCCACCTGGTTAGGAAGGGAGATTCTGAGCCCCCAGACTTGAAAGGATGGGGTGAGGCAGGGGCAGGAGATGTGAATCTTTTAGCTAGCATCCCAGGAGGTTTTAATGCATGCCATAGCTCAGGAACCACTAATTTCTAGGAGTTCCGTAGGTCCCATAACTCCTGGACTTCTGAGAAAGGGAAGGGACCTAAATTTTTTTCATTTCTTCACACAGCATAGACTGCTAGTTGCTTAAAAAGTCCATATCCTGTTCTTTATAGGAAACAGCTAAACTACATTTCCCAGTCTCTGCTGTAGTCATACATAGCCTGTTTGACTGAGTTCTAACCAATGGAATGTGTCTCTAGGATTGCTCAATAAAATACAGGATACTCAGTTAAATTTGCCTTTCAGATAAATGACATCTTAGTATAAATATGTCCCCAGTACTGTATAGGACACATGCCTTATACTAAAAAACTGTCTTAACTATCTGGAATTCAAATTTAACTCATTAAAATACAGGACGCCTGCTCTGTATTTTATTTTGCGAAATCTGGCATTCCAGAACGGAAGTTGAGCGACAGGTTTCACTCCCAAGCAGAGCTCACAAACCTCCCTCTGTGCTCCTCTGGGTGCTTCCCCGTCAGAGCCGAGCGGACAGAGGTGATGCTCAGGGAGACTGGGGAAGCCAGATGTTGACGACGGCAGGCCCACCGTCAGTCTGGGTCACTGAGGATGGCATGAAGGAGGGCCACTGCTCACTCATTTGTCCCCTCTGACCTGTTCTGTGAGCAAGAAAGATACATCCACTGTCTCTGAGCTGTGAAAACTGCGGGGTTCTCTTTTCCTCAGCAAGTGGCCTGCCCAGATGATACACTTAATATACAACAGGAGCTGCACACATGAATTAGTAGTGAATCTTCCGCAATTTCCTCAAACTGGTTTTGTCCCTATTTTACTCATGGGGCGAATGAGACTCAGAGCTGTTAAACAACTTACCAGATGTGCATACATGCTAAGTCACTTCAGGCGTGTCTGGCTCTTTGTGACGCCGCAGACTGTAGCCCACCAGGCTCCTCTGTCCATGGGATTCTCCAGGCAAGAACACTGGAGTGGGCTGCCATGTCCTCCTCCAGGGGATCTTCCCAACCCAGGGATAGAACCGAGTCTCTTATGTCTCTTGCATTGGTGGGCAGGCTCTTTACCACTAGGCCACCTGGGGAGCACAAATTATCAAATACTTTATCACTAAGTATAATGGACTTCCCACATAGCTCAGTCGGTAAAGCATCTGCCAGCAATGTGGGAAACCAGGGTTCATTCAATTCCTGGGTCAGGAAGTTCCCCTGGAGAAGCAAATGGCAGCCCACTACAGTATTCTCGCCTGGAGAATCCCATGGACAAAGGATCCTGGCAGGCTACAGTTCATGGGATCACAAGAGACTTAGTGCTATTAAAAAAAAAAAAAAAAAAAAAAAAATATATATATATATATATATAGAGAGAGAGAGAGAGAGAGAGAGAGTAGTATTTTTTGGTGGTAAAATATACATAACATTTCCCATTTCAGCATTTTAAAGTATCAGTTCAGTGGCATTAAGTACACTGGCACAGATGTGCAATCATCAACATCACTCATTTCCAAAATGCTTTCCTCTTCCCAGTCTGAAACATTATACCCATTAAACCATAGCTTCCCATTTCAAGCTAGTTACTTTTTGAAACTATTTGTATTCATCTGTAATTTTTTTTTTTTTTAGTTCTATCAGTTTATTGTTACCAACCCATCTCCCTCCACCCTCATGCACACGTGCTCAGTCATGTAACCTCAAGGACAGCCAGGCTCCTCTGTCCATGGACTTTTCCAGGCAAGAATACTGGAGGGGGTTGTCATTTCCTTCTCCACCATCTGTAAATTTGAATAAGAAATAAAATTCCCTTTAATCATGAAATGTTCATAGCTTAGTGAGCTTCAGGTTTTAGTTCTAAATTAATTCATTGATTTGATTGAGAGGGGGTGCATCTAAAATGTTCAAAAGAGAATTCTCTGAAAATTCAGTCTCAGTAGTACCTCTGTTCCCTAGCCAACCAGTTCCCTCGTTGGCGAAAAACAGCTGTTGCTTGTGTTTATACTTTTAGTTGTATCCTATGCACGCACACGCACACACACACACATCCTGTCTTACTTCTATTTTAACCCAAATGATGGCATGCTATTGTAGAAATGAATGAATATCACCCATGTAAGAAAAAATCCATGTTTATCCAGAGCTTGCCATAGCAAGAGAGTCAGCCACCATCATCACGTCTGACAGACGCCCAGAGCACGGCAGGGACTGGGAAAACTACAGGGAAGAAAAGAGAAGCCTTCCGACGTGCCCTGATGCAAGTTTGTTGGCGGGGAAGCTGGAGGTGGGCTAGTTAAAAGCAGAGCCTCCTACACGATCAGTCTGGCCTGCTCTTATTTGTCCAGAGATGAAAGTGGGGACAACAGACAGGGAGGCTGGTTATCCCTGACCAAGTTGTGGCCAGACGTGTGGTGTGGCTTCCCGCGCTAGTTGGTGCAGGGACTCTGCGTTAGAATTTTACTGTCATGTGTGACCTGAGCACTGCCTAATTGTATATGCAGTCTTTCATTATCCACACTTTCCACTTGCTGATTTTTTCTATTAGACTAGAGCAATATTGGTTTTTTCAGTATAAAATCCTATGAATTTTGATATAAGCGTACATTCAGGTAACCGTTATCTCGATCAGGATTCAGAACAGTTTTATCACACTGAGAACACTCCCTCTTGCAAATGTAAACAAACCATCCCTGATTTTTCTCTTGTTTTTGCTATCGCTTAGTCATGTCAAACTCTTTTGTGACCCCATGGACTGCAGACTGCCAGGCTCCACTGTCCATGGAATTTTCTAGGCAAGAATACTGGAGTGGGTTGTCATTTCCCCCCTCAGGGGATCTCTTGACCCAGGGATCAAGTGTGCATCTCTTGTGGCTCCTGCATTGCAGGCAGATTCTTTTACTGGTGAATCACTGGTGAAATCCATAGAATCTGTTATAACACAAGATATCAGCATGTGTTCATTTCCACTCAGCAGACATTGAACATACTTTGCTGCTTGACTACTAGTTGTAATAAATAGAAGGGTGTTACTCAATTGTTCTAAATAGAGAGATAAATAATGACTGCGATTCCTGAAGCTGGGGAGTGGGGAGGCTCTCATGATCACCATGGTGGTGTGAGAAGGGGTGGGTGAGTGTAACCTGAGGAGGATTGCTGGTGGTGGTGGTTTGGTCACTCAGTTATGTCCAACTCTTGTGACCACATGGACTGTAGCCCACCAACTTCCTCCGCCCCTGGGATTCTCCAGCCAAGAATACTGGAGGGGTTGCCATTCCCTCCTCCAGGGCATCTTCCCGATCCAGGGATTGAACTGGCGTCTGCTGCATTGGCAGGCAGATTCCTTAGAGCTGCGCCACCAGGGAAGCCCCTGAAGAGGATTAAAGTGCCTCTAAATATACATTGCCTGAATATAAACAAATCTGTGTGATTCTGTTATTTTGCAATTGTATCAAATATTCTGTCATGCTTTGCACTTAGGGATGGAGTATGGAAACTGAGGTCACAATCTTACTCTCTAGGATTAAAATTAGTGAGGAAGCCCTCGAGCCAAACAAAATAAAATATGGTGTGCTCAGGGCTATGACAGACACATGTAAACAATGCAGCTAACCCAGAATGTGGGGCAGAATGTGTTCAGGGAAGGATTCCTATCTAAACTGAATCTTGAGACATGGGTAGAATTTAGTCAAAGGGGAGGTGGTATGCATAAAGGAACATGCGAAAATCAGCAGAGAAGATAGTGCTCAGGGCTCAGTGCCCAGAACAGTGTGAAACAGGGCTAGCGGACGGGGCCTTGTGAGCCACGCTAGTCTTCTGGGATGTTCCCCCAGAGGCCATGGTGATTTTTATTTAGTTTTTAATTCAGGCACTAGGTCTTCACTGCTGTGCATGGCTCTCTCTGGCTGCCGTGAGCGGGGTCTACTCTAGTTGTGGTGCGTGGGGGCCACTCTCTCGTTCTGGGGCCTGGGCTCCTCTTGCTGTGAAGCACAGGCTCTAGGTCACATTGACAGACAGGTTTAGTTGCCCCTCAGTATGTAGAATCTTCCAGACCAGGGATCGAACCCACATGCCCTACACTGGCAGGCAGGTTCTCAGCCCCTGGCCCACCAGAGAATCCCCACGGTGATTTTAAACAGAGGGTTCACGTGACCATTGCCAAGCTGTGTCTGACTCACCCACGCAGAGTTAGGGATGGCTTTTCCTATGCCCTGAACATTCTACACACCTCTTCTTCAATAGTTATCTCTCTGAATTCCCACTGTTCGTAACTGAAAGGCAGAAAGGCACGTGGGAACTGAGTCAGATAGAAAAGGGTTCAAATGCCCACCGTAGTATTTATCCTTTATTTTCTTGGGCAAGCCACTATCCTCCTCTAAATGCCAAGTAGGATGGGCTCATTCCCACATCATAAAGTTAAGATTAAATGCCATAATCAGTGCAAAGTTCCTTGCCATTTAGTAGGTCTTCAAGAAAATGGTGGTTTGCAATCTTATCTCCCCAGTTTATTAAATTCTAGAGGGCAGCATCTCTGTATTCCTTGCATGTTTGCAGCCCACATCTATCAAGTGTCTGTCACAAAGGATGTGCTCAGTAAACATTTGTGGAATGACTGCATAAATCAGATTCAGAGTTTGGAGAGATCAATTTGGGCTTTGGAAAATAGGTTGCTGAAAAATAAGCTTGCACATTAGTTTATCCAGCAAAAACATCACCCTTCCTTTTAAGCAAACAGGCTAGTTTGTGAGGCTGAAAGAAGCGGTTTTGGTTATTATAAAAAGCAGTTGGCAACAATAGTCAGAAAAGGTTTCTTTTGGCATTGTAACTTAATCATTACTTATAAATAGCATTTAAAATTATCACTAACATCATCATCATAGGAAACATTATTTATGAATTTTTTGTGTGTCAGGCTCTGTGTTAGGTTTTTATTTGAACTGGCTCATTCATTCTCACCATAGCCGTAAGAGGCAGGTAGTCTTACCTGCATTGTACAGATAAGGAATCTGAGATCTGGAGAAAGAGTAACATGAATTACTATGATCCAATATTGGTGTTAGTAAAGGGGTAATGTGATGGTTAATTTTATATGTCAGCTGGACTAGGCCATGAGGCCCAGACACTTGCCAAGCACCCATCTGGATGCTGCTGTGAAGGTGTTTTTAGATATGACTAACATTCCACTGCATAGATTTTGAGAAATTAAATTGTCCTCCACAATGTGGGTGGGCCTCATCGAATTACTTGAAGACCTTAAGGATGAAAGACTGAGCTACCCAAGGAAGAAGGACATCGGCTTCCAAATTGCCTTCAGACTCAAACTTCAGCACGAACTCTTCTGCATGTTTCCAGCCTGCACACCTGCCCTGAAACATCATACGAGCTGATTCCTCAAAATAAACCTTTCTCTCTTGTTACATAGGACATGTATATATTTATACATATATTTATATCCTATACACTAGGGCTTCTCAGGTGGCACAGTGGTGAAGAATCAGCCTGCCAGTGCAGGAGACACAAGAGATGGAGGTTCGACCCCTGGGTGGGGAAGATCCTCTGGAGGAGGGCATGGCAGCCCACGCCAGTATTCTTGCCTGGAGAATCCCATGGACAGAGGAGCCTGGCGGGCTATAGTCCATGGGGTCACAAAGTGTCAGACATGACTGAAAGACTAAAGCACGTTTTCTACACAGAACATATATTTATATCGTAATACATAATATATATAGGGGCTTCACAGGTGGCTCAGTGAGTAAAGAATCCACCTGCAATGCAGAAGACACAGGAGATGTGGGTTCATTCCCTGGGTCAGGGAGATCCCCAGGAGGAAGGCATGGCTAGCCACTCCAGCATTCTTGCCAGGAGAATTCCATGGACAGAGGAGCCTGGCCGGCTACAGTCCATGGGGTGACAGAGTCGTCAGACATGACTGAAGTGGTTGAGCATGCACAGACCTGTATATATTATATATATAATATATATATATAATAGGAGATATATATTTGATACGGATATATATTTTTGTGTGTACACATATACTATGCATATAATAGACACACGTCATATACATATTGTATAATGTATAATGTACTGTGCTGTGCTAGCTCACTCAGTCATGTTTTGACTCTTTGTGATCCCATGGACTGTAGCCCGCCAGGATCCTCTGTCCGTGGGGAATCTCCAGATGAGAATATTGGAGTGGGTTGCCATGCCCTCCTTCAGGGGATCTTCCCGACCCAGGGACTGAACCCAGGTCTCCTGCATTGCAGGCAGATTCTTTACCATCTGAGCCACCAGGGGAACCCAATATATAATAGGATATGTATGTATGATGTACATATACATATTCTTTATATATATTACACACACATCATACACACACTCCATATATACATATCCTATTGGTTCTTTCTCTCTGGAGATATCTAATATAAATATTATTATTCTATTTTACAAATGAAACTGAGGCATCAAAATCCCACAGCTAATAACAGTTATACCTCAAAATTCTTTCTTTTGATTTATGGTTGGGACACACCATCAATATTTATACGATGCTCCCTTCCCTCGCCTATTTATTTTTGGAAGAGAAGGAGGGAAGGGAGTTGTTAATGAAGGAACATCAGTAGGAAAGAGGACTGAATCCTGAGGAGGGCGAAAGAGGGCAGAAGTGCAGACAGCCGTGAGGTGAGCCGCCTTAGTTTCCGAAAGACGCCACGGTCATTTCCCTGGCTCCCTAGGGTGGGTGTGAGTTGTCCTGTCTGTTCCCATAGTCATCTGTCAGGGTGATCAGTGGGTCCTCCTCAGTTATCTTGGACGTCGCTCCTTCTGCCCACACAGAGATGTTATTCCCAACCCTGCCATCTTGTTCTCTTCCTCTGTGGCTCTTAGAACAATCTCTCATTGTCTTGTTTAACTAAGTAAGCAAGCAAGTAACCGCCTAGTTTACTCACTTACTGTCGGCCTTTCCAACTAGAATGCACATCCTGGGAAGAAGAGGCGTTTCCCATGTTCGCTCACTGCTTGTGTTTAATTTGCAGCACGCTGTAGAAGCTGAGTGAATGAATGAACGCTGCGTTCATCCTCACCTTCCTGTCTTCACTCCCTCTGTGTCCTTTTCCCGTTCTTTACTTTTTGGCCGTGCCATGCAGCGTAGTCCCCCCAGCAGGGGTGGAATCCATGCCCCATGCAGTGGAGCTGTGGAGTCCTAAGCACTGAAGAGATGGCGAGTTCCACTACTTTCTTCACCGCCTTCCTAACGGTACCCATCACTCCAAACCCAGTCTAGGCTTCCATGTGTCCCCCCGGCCTCCCCGGTACGATCCGCCCCAGCCACACCTGACTTCTTGCAGCGCCTGGAGCATGCCGTGCTTTTCCATGGATCCAGAGGCTCTTCCCTTTGCCTGGAATGCTCTCCAACCTGTCTCCTCCCTTTGCTCGGCCAAACCAGTTTGAGCACCCCTCTTCTAGGAAGCCTTCCCTGACTTCTGATAACACTGAAATCAATATCATGAACAGATCCTGTTATGCACTGCTGTAGTTACTTTCCCACCCTTTTCCTATGTTTTCATGATCGATTCCCTTTGTAATAATCAACACACTTAAAATAACTTTCTATGGCTCATCAGTTTTGAAAGAACTAGTTCAGCATATACCTTGGCTTTTTGTGCTAAATGTGTTCAGCCGTGTCTGACTTTTCGGCGACCCCTTGGCTACTGTATTTTAAATAATATTAAAGCAGTCCCAGTTTCCTCCTTTTGCTGCTATATCTACAGTAACAAATTATTTGAATAATGCTAGAAATGGTGTTTAAGAAATATCTGTTGGTTGAACGACAGGAGAGTATTCAATGATCTATGCATTTTCACAACTCTAAAAACATGTGTTCAGTGATGAAATATGAAAATAGCTATCAATTTTTACTCACACAGCCTGGCATTTCTCATGATGTGCTAAGTTAAATATACAGGGTGACAACAGACAGCCCTGTTTACTTCTTTCTTAATCCCGAACCAATCAGATGTTCCTTGCAGGGTTCTAACTGTTGCTTCTTGACCTGCATATAGGTTTTCCAGGAGACAGGTAAGGTGGTCTGGTATTCCCATCTCTTTAAGAGCTTTCCACAGTTTGCTATGATCCACACCTAGATGAGTTACAGGCTGGAATCAAAATAGGTGGGAGAAACATTAATAACCTCAGATATGTGGATGATACCACTCTACTGGCAGAAAGCAAAGAGGAACTAAAGAACCTCTTGATGAGGGTGAAGGAGGAGAGTGAAAAAGATAGCTTAAAACTAAATATTAATAAAACTAAGATCATGGCATCTAGTCCCATCACTTCATGCCAAATAGAAAGGGGAAAAGGTAGAAGCTGTGACAGTTTTCCTCTTCTTGGGCTCTAAAATCACTGTGGATTGTGACTGCAGCCATGAAATCATAAGACAATTTCTTCTTGGCAAGAAAGCTATGACAAAGCTAGATAGTATATTGAAAAGCAGATGTCACTCTGCCGAAGAAGGTCCATATAGTCAAGGGTCATGTATGGTTGTGAGAGTTCAACCAGAAGGAGGGCAGAGCGCCAAAGAATTGATGCCTTCAAACTGCGGTGCTGGAGAGGACTCCTGAGAGTCACTTAGACAGCAAGGAGATCAAACCAGTCAATCTTAAGGGAAATCAACCCTGAATACTCATTGGAAGGACTGATGCTGAAGCTGAAGTTCCAGTATTTGGATCATCTGATGCAAACAGCCAACTCATTGGAAAAGCCCCTCATGCTGGGAAAGACTGAGGGCAGAAGGAAAAGAGGGCATCAGAGGAGGAGGTGGCTGGATGGCATCGCTGATGCAATGGACATGAACTTGGGCAAACTCCAGGAGATGGTGATGGACTGGCATGCTGTGGTCCGTGGGGTTGCAAAAGAGTCAGAGGTGACTAACACTTTCGCTTTACGGTTGTGGTGCCACTGGCCAGCAGACTTACATTTTGGGATTATCAGAGCAGTTACAAAGAAGGAGTTTGCAGAGGGCTGTGGTAGTCTGAGCTGCATTTATGAACCGTAGTGCTTGAATTGGTCTAGAAGGAAGGGTAGGATTTACACATTTGGAAGGAATAGAGGCTTTCAGTCCTGGCATGTACAATGTACATACTTCATCATGTAATGTCCTGCTTTAAGTGTTTATTCTATAGCCTTCCTACTCAAAATCTAGCCTGGGAGTGTGTTAGAGGTGCAGCATCATGGGTTCCATCCTAGAATCTGCATTTTTAACAAGCTGTCCAGGTGACTGCTATGTAATTAAAGTTTGAAAACCATGATTCTCTATGTTAACCTTGGTACCTCCCATCCACCTAATAAACTGGAAGGTCCTTTTAAGAAAAGGGCATGACATACTAGCAGAAGATTTATAGAAATAGTTTCAGTTCAGTTCAGTCGCTCAGTCATGTCAGGCTCTTTGCAACCCCAAAGGCCAGGCCTCCCTGTCCATCACCAACTCCCGGAGTCCACCCAAAGCCATGTCCATGCCATCCAACCATCTCATCCTCTGTCATCCCCTTCTCCTCCCACCCTCAGTCTTTCCCAGCATCAGGGTCTTTTCAAATAAGTCGGTTCTTCGCATCAGGTGGCCAAAGTATTGGAGTTTCAGCTTCAGCATCAGTCCTTCCAATGAACACCCAGGACTGATCTCCTTTAGGATGGACTGGTTGGATCTCCTTGCAGCCCAAGGGAGTCTCAAGAGTCTCCTCCAACACCACAGTTCAAAAGCATCAATTCTTTGGCACTCAGCTTTCTTTATAGTCCATAGGTGCACATTTATTTATTTAATCCACTCAACCACCATATGAAGTACACTATCGTTATACCCATTTTTCAGAGATGCAAATTGAGGCTTAGGGAAGTCAATTGTTGTTTGTTATTTCAAGTCTAATGCTCCATCTACTATATGACCAGGATTTCTTTTATTCTTCACTCTACTTCTGATCATCCAACACCATGAAAAACAAGATTGCAGGTTCAGAAAATTCCAAAAAATGATACATTTTTGCAATAAGCTGGAAGGAAATTTAGAAGTAACATTGCCAATTAAAGCTGAAGAAACTGGAGCCTGCTCAAGGTCACAGAGCTAGGGCATGAGTGATATAGTGAAGCTGGCCTTCAGATCTCGGGCTCCATGTCTAGGGTGCTTTCCTCTACATCTTGGTGCTCACCTGTTTATTGATCTTACCCCTGCTACTGTCTTCTTTGCCTGTTACAAACATAGCTTCTTGGAGTAGCCTGGTTTTTAATGGCCACTTTAAGACAGAGCCAAATAAGCACTTTGGGTGGAAAGCAGCTTTAAAATGTACCTGGGTGGAAAATTATCTGCAATGGGCTGTACTTAGAGTCGCTGTATGGTTTCCGGTTATTCCACAGATGTAAGAGGACATGGGCCTCCTTTATATAAGTAGGTCCAATTCTGAGCCCCGCTGATGAAAGCTTAGTGACCTGGATTCTTGCTGGCCTTTTCATTTCCCATCAGAATGTCTTCCAGCCCCGAGTCTTTGGCCTTTTACTAGCATGTAGAAAATTGTGATAATAACTGGTTTTTGGGGGGAAGACAGTGCTGTCATTTTGGTTCACCTTTGGTTCTGACCTGTCATTAATGTTGCCTGTGCATCAAGGTAGGGGGTACTCCCTGGGACCCCAAAGGCTGCCATAGCTGGCTGCACAAAGCCAAGTGTCAGACCAAGTCTCCAAAACCTTTCAAGGAGTTGATCTCCAAATCAGAGCCTGATTCTCAGCTCATAATAATACTTGCGTTCCAAATTTCATTTTCTCCCTCTTCCTTGCTGTTCTTAACACATTCTTGAAGCATGCAATCAACTTGAAAGGGACAAGTGCTCAAATTCAAGATCGGAACGAAAGCTGTCGCCTTCTTGGCTGCTCTGGACTTGTGAAATTCTCCACCCTGGTCTGTTTCTTTGCTTTGGTGTCCTTCCACAGTCTGCAAAGTTCTTCCCGGGTTTACAATGAATAGCTTTACTCCCCACTGCTTCCTTTTAACCCAAGTTGGAAGTAATACAATTCTAACTGAATAGGGAAAAAAGGAGGATCTTTGTGACTAAGCAGGGAGCAAGGTTATTACAACCTAAATCCACGCTTGATTCATCTGGGTATCACGTGCTTCAAACAACTGAAGCAGTTTGAAGCAGCAGTTATGTCTTCGGTGTTATTCTCTTTAGAGTAAAGTCCCATTTATTCAAGGAAAACTCCTCCAGTTCTGAGCTTCTGTATGAGATAAGGGAAGAGGTAGACTCTTACATACCTTGCATGTTTGCTAAGTCCCTTCAGTCGTGTCCGACTCTGTGACCCTATGGACTTTAGTCTTCCAGGCTCCTCTGTCCATGGGATTCTCCAGGCAAGAACACTGGAGTGGGCTGCCATGCCCTCCTCCAGAGGATCTTCTTGACCCAGTGATTGAACCACCTCTTATGTTTCTTACATTGGCAGGTGGGTTCTTTACCACTAATTCTACCTGGGGAGGCCCTTATTTATCTTGTGTTTAGTTGCTCAGTTGTGTCTGAGTCTTTGTAACCCCATGGACTGTAGCCTGCCAGGCACCTCTGTCCTTGGGGATTCTCCAGGAAAGAATACTGGAATGGGTTGCCATGCCCTACTCCAGGGGATCTTCCCAACCCAGAAATCGAACCCAGGTCTCCCGCATTGCAGGCGGATTCTTTACCACCTGAGTCACCGGGGAAGCCTTATTTTCCTTAATAAGTATCCAAAAACAGTGAAAACCAACCAGAGCATTGAAACCCTGAAGATTAATTCTATCACCCTGGTGAGTTTGCCACTCAGCATGGAAAGGAAAACTCCTATTAGCTGGCAAGTCCGCAGAAAGCCAACCCTGAACAAACAAAAGATATGAAGACGGAGAAGCAGCAGCAAAGCAATGTGCAGCGTGGGAAGAAGGTGGCTGATCTCAGGCATGCAGAGGGGACTGGAGGTCATTGGCTTGAGTTTAGAAGAACCCTCTGGGGCTCATTTGGAACATGTCAATCTGACTTCACACTCAATTCAACCAGCTTGGTTATCTAGTTTTCTCAGTCTGCAGGAGATTCAAAGCAACAAATTAGGAAGCGTGAAAGGGGCTGTAAGAGGCAGCACACTGACAGTAGCCAGAAAGGACGTGCCAGCTCTCAAGGCAGAGAGTGGAAATCTGTGACATGCAGGCTGATGTGTCTGAAAAGCAAAGAAGTCAAAAGCCAGCCAGAGTTAGAAGAGAGTCCAATAATTAAGGTTCCTAACAAAGACTCAAGAGTCTTCCAAAAATGTTGATTTATGTCATGTATTGTACTTTAAGAAGACAGAGAAAAATGGAATATTTTTAAGAAATGTTTTTTTAGAAATGAAGCATTTTGATGCTTAATGGAAGCCTTATTTATTTATCTGGAAGAGTCGTTGCCATCTTTTCTTTTCCTGGCATTTTGCTCCCATCTTTAACAAATAGTTTTGTGCTTATAGTCCATGCCAGTGACTACGAGGAACAGACTAAGCCATAGTCCCTGTTTCACGTTCCTAACAGTTTAATCTCAAGGACAAATAATCAATGTTTAATAAGTAAAGTTTAATGAATAATGATTATTCCATTAGAATACAGACAGAGGTAACTTGTGCCATCCAAGAGGGACATTCTATGCTACCTGAGTCTGCAACACGGGGTGGTGGTGGGGGGGTTTGATGAAGTCAAAGGTCAGATGGCTCCCCAAGGAACTGCTGTGTGTTGTTTGAAGGATGAGGACTAAATGGTGAAGGAAAGGGGACTGCTTGTGTGCTCAGTCGTGTCCGGCTCTTTTCGACCCTTTGGTTGTATCCCACCAGGCTCCTCTGTCCATGGGATTTCCCAGGCAAGAATGCTGGAGTGGGTTGCCATTTCCTACTCCAGGGTGTCTTCCCAACCCAGGGATCGAACCTGCGTCTCCTGTGTCTCCTACACTGAGGGCAGATTCTTTACTGCTGAGCCACTGGGGAAGGGAAGGGGAGACAAAAGCCTTGCAAACAGAGACAACCAACTCCTATGCTGGAAGTGGGGATGAACAGTCAGTGGGGGCCTGAAAAGTGAGTGGTGGGGGTACAGAGAGGAGGCGGAGGAGGGGGAACAAGGGCTGGTACATCTCAGGGTGAGGCCAGGGAAGCGAGAACCAGGCCACGTTGGCCACAGTGGTCTTATTCATGAGCCCTGTCTTTGACTTGAAATCCAAGGAAAGCCATTGGAAAGCCACCTGGTCAGATTTTATCCTACAGGGGTCTTTGGCTGCCCTACAGAGGATTGACAGGTGGGGGAAGGTTGGTGGGGATGGCGGGTCAGTGGACGTGGAGAGAACCATTGTAATTCAAGGGGGCAATGGCAGTGGTTCATTCGAGATCAAGGGTGAGACTGAGAGAGACAGATCCCAGGGACATTTCAGGAGGTCGGCATGAAGATCTGTGATTGGCTTCAGAAGGGAAGTGAGGGAGAAGGGGTCCTATGGACCATGCCCAGGTCTCTGCCTGCACAGGTGAGTGGTGGTACTTAGTCACTGAGACAGAGAGCTCTGAGGAGAGGACACGGCTTAATGAGGACCTCTGCTCGAATCTGAGAGATCCTGGAGATACCTTTCTCAGCTCTCAGGTCTTGGCATATCAGTTATCACCACTTCTTGAAAGCCTGCCCTAAGTGCTCACCATCACCAGTCACGGGCCGGACACTGCGCTCCTTTAGAGAGCCTTGCGGACCTCTGTTATCTGTGTAACCCTATCAGAAGGCAACTTCTCTGGAGGAAGCGTATGATGGACCTTTTTCTTTCTTTGTGTTCAGCCTGTTTGCTGCATACAGTGGAGGCTTAACAAGGATATCCTGAACGTGTGATGAGGAATGAGTAATCCGCAGGGTGTTGGTGTTTCAGAGGTGAGGGTCCGAGCCTCAGAGAAGCTGAAAACCCCTCCCAGAGCACAGAGTGGCTGTGTTGGGACTCAGTCTCAGGTCTGTGAAATCAACTCTAACATAAAAGTTCACAGGGGAGCTGGATCAGTCAGAGCCCAAACCGAAGAGCACATTCACGTTAAGGTTTAAGTAGGGGCTGTTTGCAAAGATTTCGGGGTGGGGCGAGTGTAGGAAAACACAAGAGGTAGTGCGATCCTGGTGAGTGTCCGTAGACCGAGTCCCTCCCTTGGATCTGAAAGGTGGTAGGGAATCTAGTAGAGGTGAGCACCTTGAGAAGAACCTGGACCTTCGGTGGTGGGGACAGCTGGTTTGTGGTGACCTCGTAGGGAGGGAGTCAGGGAGCCCCAACCTCACCCTCCTCTTTCCCTCTGCTTCTTTACTGGGGCTCCCCACTTAGCTGGATCCAGTAGGAAGCCAGGGGGACCCCTTGATACAGTCTGTCCGAGATGGCCTGCAGGGTGATGTGCAGGACAGAGGAGCGTGGAAAGGGGGAGGGACTCTGGACGCTAATGGAGGGGTCTCATCCAGCACAGAAGGCAACGTTCAAGCTTGACTTTGAGGACTGAACACAATGTATGCCCAATGAGTTGAGGTAAGATATCGAATTTAACAAACTCATTTATGATGCTAGGGAGCTTTGATGAAGAATTCCTAGATGAGAAACAGCAAGTTGTCAAGGATAGAGCACTGGAATCAGAAAATATTTTTTGGTCCACTTTGCCGGCTGTGGCCTGCAGGCTCCTCTTGTGGGAAATGGAAACACCGTTTGCTACTTCACAGGGTAGGGAAGGGATCAAAGAGGAAACTATATATAAAAATCCCTTTAGAGGTAATTCCCTGGTGGTCCAGTGGTTAAGACTTCGCCTTCCAGGGCAGGTGGCTGAGGGTTCAATCCTCGGTCGGGGAGCTAAGACCCATGTCCTGCAGCCAAAAAATCAAAACACAAAACAGAAGAAATACTGTAATAAAGTCAATAAAGACTTTCAAAATGGTCTATATGCAAAAAATTTTTTAAAAATAATCCTTTCTAAGATTAAATAACTGTGTACAATTCATTGTGGTAAAGCAGAAAAGACTAGAAATGTTAGTTATTAGCTGATTGTGTTGTTTCACTGGTGCCTCGGTTTCCTTATCAGCAAAATAACAGTGATAATACGTACAACACTAAATGTTTTATGAGGATTAAATGAGATAATACACACAACACAGACTTTAACATGTAATACCGACCCAACAAAGGGCTTTCCAGGTGACTCAGTGGTAAATAATTTGTCTGCCAATGCAGGAGACACAGGAGATATGGATTCAATCCCAGGGGTGGGAAGACCCCCTGGAAGAGGAAATGGCAACCCGCTCCAGTATGCTTGCCTGTAGAATCCCATGGACAGAGCAACCTGGAAGGCTACAGTCCTCGGGGTCACAAAGAGTCAGACACGACTTAATGATGAGCACCCACACACTCAATAAAGGATTATTATCATTTTATACCCATTTCTCATTTCTACTCCTGGAGGTACCTGAAGGAAGCTGTACCTTACACATCTCTGTATCTCCCTCAGGGCCCACTGTAAGATTCCCTGCACCCCATTGTGGCTGATCAGAGGGACAATGACCTTACTTGGCACTTTCAAAATGTTGCTGCCTAGAGGGCATTTGGATTGTACTTAAAAGCACCCTAGACATTGTAAAAATAATTTGTAGGGAAGCTCTAGAAAAGTCAGTTAACTCCTGCTATCCAGACCAACTTGGGCCAGACTATTAAGGTTTGAGACATTCCTCTAAATGCAGTTATGTCTGTAATAATATGTAGTATTTTCTAAGAATATTTGTGCGTAATAATATGCAGTAAATGTGGCCACACTGTATGGCTAGGAGCATGCTGGTATAAATTCTCTGCACTTAGATAACCAGGCAGGAGAAGCACATGGGGATAGAAAAGAGAAAGCACGTGGGTTTTCTCATTGAGATCGGAAATGGCAGGCAATGAGTTATTAAGAAATGGAACTTAGGAGAATCAGACCCTGGGATAAGGTGATGTGAGTGAGGAGTTCAGCTCCGACACAAATTTTAAGGTGACTGCCCAGACCTCAGCAGGCAACATAAACATTTTAAGGCAACATTTAAAAAGAATCAAATCAACAAACTACTGCCCACTGGCTGACTCCTGAGTTTCTAAATAAAGTTGTACTAGAAACAGGGCCAAGATTAGGATGAGACAAGCTGGAGCAGAAAATGGCAACCGGCTCCAGCATTCTGGCCTGGAGAATCCCTTGGAAAGAGGGGCCTGGCGGGCTACAGTCCATGGGGTCCCAGAGTTGGACACGACTGAGCGCCTGAGCACAGCACAGCACAGTAAGACAAGATTGTGACATGGAGGGTCAGAATCTGTCCTTACTTAAAATGTAGATTAATTTATCCATTATAGATTTTTTTGCAGTGATTTTTAAAATATTGCTTTGAAATAGTGCTTATTTTGGTTCCTGAGTTTTGGGGGCTCCCTAAAACTTTGTGGACATAGGGGTCACTCACTTGCTTTACCCTGGTCCTGACTCTGAGCAGCAATATGCTTTAGGGGGGTGTATTTTATATATATAATATGTACATATATATATACAGAATTTAGCATATACTAACTTTTTAAAAAATTAATTCTTTATTTTTGACTGCACTCGGTCTTTGCTGCTGCTCATTGGCCTTCTCTAGTTTTGGCGAGAAGGGGCTACTCCTCATTGCGGGTCTCTGGCTTCTCACTGCGGCAGCTTCTTGTCTCAAAGCATGGGCTCTAGGGCGCAGGCTCAATAGGGTGGCTCGGGCTTAGTCCATCTGCCGCCTTTGAGATCTTCCCAGACCAGGGATCAAACCCATGTCTCCTGCACTGGCAGGCCGATTCTTTACCATTGAGCCACAGGGAAGCCCAACATATATTTGGTCGCTTGTATGTCCCTGTGAGATGGGTACTTTCGTCTTCATTCTTGACATGAGAAAACCACCTCCAAGAGAGAAGTAAGTTGCTAAGATGGCACAACTGACTCCAAAGCTCATTCTTCCTCACGCTTCAGGCACGGCTGACTCTAAACACTCCTCTCTCACCCAAGCCACCCACCCCAGAGCAGAGTCTCCGCAGAGCTGGCAGCCTTAACCGGTAACTGTTGGTCTCTTCCCTGCGTGCCCCCGCCAGACAACACTACATGGGCCAGAGGAGAATCATATGCCCTGCTCTGCTTCCCGCTGTGTAGCAGCTCAAAGGGAAACAGCCAATCTTTTCAGCTGCAACATCCTGGCTGCCAGAAGGGGAGCAGAGTAGCAGCTGTTCCTGGGAAAACATGCTGTGTCTCTCACCCAGATGGGCAGCAGTGGGCTCCTGGCTGAAGCTCAGCCGAAATGGTGGTTTTGTGGGTTGAAACTCGACTCCACTCTGAGCAGGCTCATCTTACAGTTGATCCATTTCATGATTTCATAGTTCACTGGTGCATGGGGGCCCTCCATAGCGCCCCAACTGTCTGAAGACGGCCCAGGGATCGGTTTTTGCCCAGGGACACACCAGGTTCCTAAAGGGGATACTCAGAAAGCCTGGGTGGCTTCCCGTTTAAAAACGTATTTGACTATTCCCTCGAAAAAAACAAAGGCGCTGGAAAACTAAAGTCTATTAGACGTGCCACAGCAACGGCATCAGAACATGTCACTCCTCAGACTTCTGAGACTGATGAAGATGCATTGATAACAACTGGCATCGGAATCACGAGCCACCTCGTGAAACAGAGCAATGCCACGGGCCTGAGATGGGAAGGACTATTCTCCTTTCTTTATGTTTCATTCTGGATCAGAGGCCCCAGTCTTTATTAAAATACCAGAAAATGATGTCTCCATCTGTTATGGACTGCATGCTTGTGGCCCTGCCCCCAAATTCATACACTGGAATTCTAACCCCTCACATGCTATGAAGAAATGAGGTTCTGGGTTGCAATTCAGTCCTGAGTGTGGAGCCCTCATGATTGAGATCAGCACCCTGTAAGAGGATCAGTTAAGACGTAACAATTTGTCCTCTGCTACCGTGAGTAGACAGTGAGCAGATGGCCATCTACCAACCAAGAGGAAGGACCTTCACCACAAAGTGGTGTGTCCTCACTTTGATCTTGGACTTTCCAACCTCCATTACTATGAGAAAGAACGGTTTTTGAACCAACCGAACCTATGCTATATTGGCTGTAACAGTCTGAACTAAGTCACTGCCCCTCTTCTAAATGGATACTATTTTGAGGGAGTGCAAATATTTCCCCTTTCTGCTCATATCTTTTGAGTATTCTTGTTAAGACTAGCAGACTCATAAAATAGCTTCTCAGAAAACAAGGAGAGACAGAGGTGAGGAACAGTACATTATACACGTAAGGTGGTGCAGTAAATGTTGGTTGAATGAATAAATGATTGCAAGAGATGCTGAACCCTGGGCACTAGGAAAATGCTGTTGATGGGGGTCAAGGCTGGCAGAACACTCCTGGTAACACAAGTTAAGACTACAGGTTTAGTTTTATATATATTTTGAATTATGAGTATAGAAGAGTTTGGATGTCCTTAAGAAGCACATGAGAATAAAGCAGGCCAGCACAAGAAATTGTGATTGGATCTGTGTTGCTGCTAACAATATATGAGGAAGGTATTCCATTAGTGAAAAAAGTGTTGAAAGCGTCGGTTGCTCCATTGTGTCTGACTGTGACCCCATGGACTGAGGCCCACCAGGCTTCTCTGTCCATGGGATTCTCCAGGCAAGAACACTGGAGTGTGTTGCCACTTCTTCCTCCAGGAGATCTTCTCGATCCAGGAATTGAACCCAGGTCTCCTGTATTGCAGGCAGATTCTTCACTGTGTGAGGCACCAAGGAAGCCCTGTACATGCGGAAGTCCTGGTACATACCGGCTGCGAAAGAAACCAGGTGACACCAGGCCTCCTGCCCACAGGCAAACAAGAGGCTGTGGTGCCGGCAAAATAAGCAAGAAGAACAAAATCCCCGGACAGACAGAACATGAGCAATCTTCCATATTTACAAAAATACAGAAAGAGGCAAATGATCAAAGACTCAAAGGAAGAGTGGGCCTTTGTTTATGACAGATCTCCCTCCAGATGTTTGGAAAACTCTTGACAAGATCTATGAGATATAATAAGACAAGACCATTATGAAACAAGAGCAGAAAGCTAGAAGGGAGAATCTGTGAGAATCATCAACCCCATACCATGAGGATGATTTGTAAGACAAGGGGAAGTGCTGAAGAAATAAGATGAGGAAGAACAACAAGTAAAATTGGGTAGCAAATTAACATGCACATGGGAGGCATATGTATTTCTTAAAAAAGAAATATGAAGAAATGATACAGATATTAAGGAATTACATAACAGAATAGGATTGAATCCAAGAGCCATTTCTTTGAAAAGAAAAAGAAAATCAAACTTTTGAAAGTGTCTTTTGAGAGAGAGAAAAAAGAAACGAAAAGGACTTATAATAATAAACAGAAGCATTTAAATTCTGAAAAACACACTTTATAAAGCTCTATGACAATAAATTGGAACTTTGGTGAAAGGGATGAATTTTGCCTGAGAAAAGTGTTTTATTAGACTGACTTAAAAACAAGTAGAAAATTTGAATATATCAGCAACCAAGGACTAAATGGATGAGTTATCAAAGAATTACCTTCAAAAATATTTAGATGGTTTAAAACTTTGAGGAAACAAATGATTCTTTTGTAATCTACCATTATTATGTATACTGTATAAAAGCTTAGAAAAATATGACAAGATAAACAAATCATTTTATAAAAATACCATATGCTTATTTACAACTCTGACAAACAAAACACAGGCCCTCCCCCCCAAAAAAAAAACCTTTTTAAAATGGACTTGGGTTTCCCATGTGGCGCTAGTGGTAAAGAATCCACCTGCCAATACAGGAGATGCAAGAGACATGGGTTTGATCCCTGGGTTGGAGAGATCCCCTGAAGTGACAAATGGAACCCCACCCCAGTGTTCTTGCCTAGAAAATTCCATGGGCAAGGAGCCAGGCAGGCTATAGTCCACAGGGTTGAAAAGAGACAGAAATGACTTAAGAGACTAAACAACATCTGTAATTTCTACCCCAATTTGTTTTTTTACACTCATCCTCTGCTGCCCCCTTCTCCTCCCACCTTCAGTCTTTCCCAGCATCAGGGTCTTTTCCAACGAGTCAGTTCTTTGAGTCAGGTGGCCAAAGTATCGGAGTTTCAGAATCAGTCCTTCCAATGAATTTTCTGGGTTGGTTTCCTTTACTGTTGACCAGTTTGATCTCCTTGCAGTCCAAGGGACTCTCAAGAGTCTTCTCCAGCACCACAATTCAAAAACATCAGTTCTTCAGCATTCAGCCTTCTTTATGCTCCATACATATTGGAAAAACCATAGTTTTCACTATACTGACCTTTGTCAACCAAGTGATGTTTTTTCTTTGTAATACTGAGATGATTGGATGGCATCACTGACTCAATGGACATGAACTTGAGCAAACTCTGTGAGATAGTGGAGGACAGGGAGGTCTGGTATGCTGCAGTCCATGGAGTCGCAGTCGGACATGACAGCGACTGAACAATCAAAAATTTTAAACAATATTAGTTGGCTCTGTGATAGCCTATATTCTCGGATTTCCCTTTACTTCTGTGTATCTTTCCTATCTCCTTTAAGGGTCATCTTATTGTTGGAATGAATGTATATGATGTATAACCTTTCGATTTTCTTTGTTTTCAAGATAAATGCACAGAAGGATGGCACTGAGGCAGTGGAGTGGTCACTACTGCTTCCAAACAAGGGAGTGTGAGATTTAACATCAGACACTTCCAATTTCAGAGTCTGGCTCTGCAGCTTCTGAGTTCTGACCTTAATTATTCTTTCAGTCCATTTTCCCAATCTGAACTCTAATATGTTTGCAGTGACAGTAGTCGATAGCACTGCTATGCACCTTAGGGGTGTTTGGAAGAGTAAATGCTTACTAGGTGGTGCTAGTGGTAAAGAAACCACTTGCCAAGGCCGGAGACATGAGATGCAGGTTTGATCCCTGGGTGGGGAAGATCCCCTGGAGGAGGAAAAGGAAGCCCACTCCAGTGTTCTTGCCTGGAGAAGCCCATGGACAGAGGAGCTTGGCGGAGTGCAGTCCACAGTGTCGCAAAGAGTCAGACATGAGTGAAGCAACTTAGCCAGCACACACAGAGATTAAATGAGATGGTGTACACACATTGGTAATGAGTAAAAGATCTATAAATGTTTATTAAGTAAAGATAAAAGTAAATAAACTCTTCTAAGACTTGAAGGATAATTTTTTTGCTATATACTGATGTGTTCTCAGATTGATAACAGAGTATATCACTTAAAGTAATAATGTGGAAAATCTCCAGGCTGCACTCTTTGTCTGAAATACATTCTCTTGTTTTTCCTCTCAAAGCAGTTTTCTGTTTTCTTTGAAATTTACAGATTGAATCCTTAGTGAGGGCTTCCCAGATATTCTACTCTTCTGGGATAGATAGTCAAAGCTCTGAAAACAAAGGAAGGAATGTCTGGAGGAGAAGAGCTATGGTGCTTGCTGCCTGAGGGAAATCTTCCCCTTCTCTTGGCATTCTATGGCTAACACTGCTTGTGAGTCACATTTCAGATTCTGAGTCTCCCGAGAAGACACAATGCTTCCGAGTCTTTCAGGATTGAAATTAGGCTGTCAGCATCCATGGAAAAATTTGGGTCTTCTTTTTTAAAAATTTTATTTATTTTTGTCTGCACTGGGTCTTCGTTGCAGTGGGTGGGCTACCTAGTTGCGATGGCTTCTCTCATTGCAGAGGGGCTCTAGAACATGGGCTCAGAAATTGTGGTGCTTAGTTGCTCTGTGGCATATGGAATCTTCCTGGATCAGGGATTGAACCTGTGTCCCCTGCATTGGCAAGCAGATTCTTAACCACTGGACCACCAGGGAAATCCCAATTTGAGTATTCTTGGAGGGCTGTGTGCCAAGGATCTTTCAGTGTCCAAGATGAACGGAGGTAGCAAAACCCCAGATAATGAAGACTGTACATTCATGTATTCATTCAACAATCACTTACCAAGCACCATTTAGCCAAGTGCAGGTTACCAAACTATTACTGTCAACATGACCTGCTTCTTCAGCGGTTTTAGAAGACAGATTTTCCTTTGACACATCCAGCTTAGCCTCACGGCTAGGGATAACAGAGGTGTTTAACATTCTGCAACACCGCTGCCCTCTTGCTGCCAGAGAACTGACCATGACCCAGCCAGGCCCTGCTTATGATCTGCCCCTCACCCTCCTTCCTGCAACTCTAAGTAGAGACTCTAGCATACTTAGTATATCTGTATATGTGGTATATCCAACATGTAGTGTATCTGTTGCTGCTGCTGCTGCTGCTGCTGCTAAGTCATTTCAGTCATGTCCAACTCTGTGTGACCCCACAGACGGCAGCCTACCAGACTCCCCTGTCCGTGGGATTCTCCAGGCAAGAACACTGGAGCGGGTCCACTGTTACCCAGCCCAAATAACAAACTGTATGGTGGTGTCTCCATAGTTTAGTACTCAATTCATGATTGATTAAATTAAAAAAGAGAAAAAAGAGAGTAGGAAATAGGATGGATATAAAGTTGATGTGTGGATAAGATAGGAGAAAGTAATGGCAGGAGCTCTCAATTAGAAGGTGGAGGTCAGGGAATGAGGAAGATTTTCCTAGTGTTTCCAAGTCATATCTTGAATAGTGAAGGTTGGGAAACACAGATTTAGGGAAGAAAAGTGTATTCTTAAGGAACTGGAATTCTCACACACCAATCACTTCCACTAAGTCTAGGATTCTTAGATCTTAAGAGGCCATGGTACATAATTTTAAGACATGACTTTCAATAAGACATTGCCTGTCCCTATTACTGAACCAAACGTGGAGTCCTGAGCAGCTGGAGGGAACTTGCAGGTCCACAGCTCCTGGTAGATGATTGCTGATCAGTAAGTTCTTCTTTAATGGGTGGACCAAGGATGCTGAAGGGATGCAGGCAGATATGAAAGTACTCTGAAAGCAACTTTCAGTGTTAACCTTGAATCAGTTGACTTGGGCAATTATCAGTTAACTCTTTCTTCTATACTTTGCTCTTCCATCACATTGGGCTGCCTCTGTCCACCAGACTGGACTATGGGTTAGGGGCAAATAATAAGGAATTTCTACCCACAATCCACTGCCATTCTGTGGCCTTAAACTAGCAACCTCTCTGACACTAGGCAGCACTAAGAACTTAACACAGATTAATGCATTTTATTTTTGTGAGAGAAGTGCTACTGGTATCTGCACTATATAAAAACAAACAAACCCACAACCAACACTCAGAGGGAAGTAAAATTTGACTCTTTTTTAAGATTTTTGTTTGTTCAATGTGGACCATTTCTAAAGTCTTTATTCAGCCTGTTGCAATATTGTTGTCTTCTGTTTTGGTTTTTCAGTCGCTTCTATGTGGGATCTTAGCTCCCCAAGCTGGGATCCAACCTGCATCCCCTGCATTGGAAGGCTAAGTCTAACCACTGAGTCACCTTGATTGATTGACTGGGAAGTCACCACTGGAAGTCACCTTGATTGACTGATTCCAGGGGAAGTCTCATTGATTCTTAATCATACCCAGTAAGAGACATAACCTGTTGGGAGATAGTTCCCCATGGTCTTCCATGTGTTTGTTCATCTTAGGAGCACAGGCACTGATTGCCTCTGTTCTGGACTATCTTTTCCAGGATGTCTGTATGGGGAAGAGTCTTGAAAGATAGGAATTGTGTTCTCTGAAACAAAAGTCAGGCAGGCTTACTATCCAGCATAGTAAAGTGAGTAAGACAGTGTCTCCCTTTGGACGGTGGGCCAGGCAAGCTTACTGCACATTATAAAAGATTTGGGTTCTCACACCCAGAGTCCCTCTCCTGTAACACAACCTGTTGTGTATTCAGGTGTGAACAGACTCTCTTTGTGTTACCCCATGGGAACTGGGGATTAAAGAACTGACAAAAATGTTAATACTCTAACAATTGCTGTTGCTATGAGTAGTAAATTGGCCTTTGTCTCTGACACAGGAGTCTTATGTTTCATACCAATACCCATTAAACTGTGACCAGCAAACTTACTAGCTTACAAGTAGAGTACAAATCTCTGAACCTTCAGAGCTATATCAAATTCAATTCAGTCCAACTCCAAAACCCATAGCCTTTACCATTGCACTTTTGTGCTAGCTGTTGTGTGCTTAGAGGTAAAGTGATATAAGCTGAATAAAATTATCTTTTCTCCTTCCTCATTGAGCCACCTTTTTCATTCAAAATACTTCCAGGGGAAAATGGCAGTTTTGACTTTTAAGCCAGTTCTGATTCTGTTTTCCTGTCCTTTATACCACTTTTAGAAGGTGTTTTGGACTCTTGACAGTGAATCCCCTTCAGTAACTAGATTTGGGATATGGAGGAAGGAGTCTGTGGTCTGCTGACTCTGTGGGGATAAAATAGAGAACTTTATCTGGGGTCAAGGTGGGGGCAAATACCAAGCAACTTGACACTCATCTTACTTGTCCTTTCCACACACACACACACACACACACACACACACACACACAGCACTAAATTACAGTTACTGGCTTATATACCCAGTAGTTTGTAGTCTACTGGCCTATCTGAACTTGTCCTATGAGCTGAATTTACCAGCAATAGCCTGCATATATATATAACTCTTCACTATTAACCAATTACAAAAAGACAAGCATTAGTTGCCTATTTGAGCATAGTAATCATTTTATAAGGTTCAGAGAGGTTAGGTGACTTGCCCAGAGTCACACAGTTCTAGAATTAGAACTTGAACCAGATCTACTGATTTCCTGCTTAGTGTATTCTCTGCAAAGATCTCTCACTGAATTTTTTTCAGTACAAACTGGCCCTCATACCCTTTGTAAGGATGTCCATACTTTAACAAGAAATGAGCCCTCAGCTAATCTCAAATGAGCAACAAACAAGATAATTTCAGTCTATAGGGAAGTGATAAAAATCTTGCCTCTCCAATATTCCAAACTAAAGGAGAGCATGAAAGGGCAATTTGGAGGTCAAGGAACACACAGTAAGTATTCAATTTGTACTGATCGAGTCACAAATTAAAGGAATTTCTGTCCATAGAATAATATACACCATCTCTGTCTCCCATCTTCTTATTAGATAAGTATGGATTCCCAGGTGGCTCAATGGCAAAGCATCTGCCTGCAGATGCAGGAGAGGCAGGAGATGCAATTTCAATCCCTGGGTCTGGAAGAATCCCTGGAGGAGGAAGTGGCAACCCAATCCAGTACTTTTTTTTTCCCCCAAGTTCTGAGAGAAAATTCTTAAATAAGTTAAAACATACAGAGACATATACACTCCCAACTTAAACTATTCCAAAGTCACAAAATTTATAAATAAATCACGGGCAAGCTCTGAACTACATGTACCACAAATTCACTCCAGACACAGATTAAAATACCAGGAAAGCTGATTCACACGCAACAGACTTACTAGATGACACGGACAAACGATACCTGCAGGAGACGCAAGAGATGACCTGACCCCATACGGTGAAGCAACTTCGATGAAAACTGTTGGGTTGCATCCCACTGCGAGTCTCCAAGTGCCAGGGTCCAGGTTACATGGTCGCGGCCCTTGGTGCAGGTGGACGGTCAGGACAGTGGCTGCCGGGCACACTGTCCCCTGCCCCGACGGGGTTCGGAAGTTTTCTTTGGAGTCAGGTCCTGAGAGTCCTGCCAGCTCCACCCTCGGGCTCCTTGGCACCGGCCTGGGAGAGGCAGGTAAGCGGACATGCCCCAAGGGGCTGCCTGCTGACGGGCCCTCGCCCGGTCACATACTTAAATCCAGGAACTGGACATTTCATGCCTGGATATGACGGTGGCTCCAGACCCAGAACAAGATGCTCTCGGGTGGGTATGGGCTGGTTCTATGGCCTAGGAGTCGTTCACCGCTGCTCGGCGTCTGCTCGGAAGCCCGTGGTCCCCAGGTCAGCTGGGTCCTCTCGAGGGTCAGCCTCTCGCTGAGGACAGTGCGGAGGCTGTTGGCTTTGCCTGCGGAAGGCGACGGGAGGCGTCCCAGTACCGCCTCGCGCTGGGCCGAGACCCCGGCGTCCCGGGGGCGCGCGGGCCGGCTGGGCCGTCAAGGGACAGACGCCGTCCTAAATGACGGCTCCTTGAGGGCGGCGGCTACACCTCCCGCCGGCAGAGGCGGCCCTCGCGCGTCAGGTCTGGAGCTTCTGCAGCACGTTCGAAGGACTCTGCCTGTGCGTCACCAGGGACGGCTGTGGCAGCGGGGGGACGTGCACTCGACGTCGAGGTCGTGCTTGCGGGGCACGTTCACCGGCGCCAATGAGGCGCCTGACGACGCGTCCTCGCGGCGCAGGTGCGCAGGTCCTCACGGCGCAGGCGCGGGTGGCGCGCCAGATCGTCGGAGAGCACGCGGCCGCCGCAAAGCGCCTATGGGAGGGAGCGGCGGCACAGCTGCCCGTGGCCCCGGGCCGACCACGGCCACGGCCCCAGAAGAAGCCCGGGTGGAGTTGGCGGCGGCGGTGGGCGGGGTCGCGGGCGCGTGAACGAGTCTTCGTCCGCTTGAGCGCGAAGCCGAAGGCCACGTGCTCGTCTAGCCGGGCCAGCATGGCTGGCACCTTGGCCGTGAGGCTCTCTACGCGTCATGTGGCCCAGGCAGCGGCAGCAGCAGGTCGCCGCGCTCGCCTGCTCCCGCTCCAGGGTGCGCCGCTTCTCGGCGCCCAGCCAGCCACACACTCTCAGAGTCACACACACTCACACAGTCACACACACGTCATTAGAAATTTTATTTCTACCTCATAGAAATGTCACTCAGATAATTTTCAGAGCAAAACTTCCTCCAGATATGCCAGTGTCTTAAGAAGTGTTCTTTTCCTTTATTTTCTTTCTAAATTCCTCAAAACTTTTATGTGAAAGTACTGTTTTAGTGGTTGAGGAAATGAGAATGATCAATTAAAAAACCACTTCTTTCATTGAGTATTTTGCACTCCTGAGGTGATTTCAGAAATATGTGCAACCAGCTCCAACTCAAAAACAAAACGAAAAAAAGCATGAAAGATGACCGTTGTAGAGAAAGGGTCAAGTCATTCTATGGGAACAGATAAATGTTAAATGATGTCCAGTCAGTGCTACTGGTGATGGCTTTATTACAAAGATGTGTTTGAACCAACTGAGTTTTCCTGGGTGGGTAGGGTTTTGGTAGAGAGGAGACCATTCCTGGTAGAAGGAATAGCATAGACATAAGGGATGGAAAATAAAAGTGAAAACTAAATTAGAAGGAAACGTAGAATTATGGAGTTTTGGGGAAAATATAATGGACAGTGAAGACAGGAAAGTAGGGCAGGGTTTGAGTCAAGAGTTTTGAGTGATGTTTGTGGACACAATGCACGTTAATTTATAGTCTTTGACGAGTCATTGAAGTTATCTGGGGAGAGGTGTAGCATGAATCATACTCTCCACACCACGAATTACATGTATTGGCTGCATTTTGCAGAAACAGAAATGGAGACTTAGAAAAATAACCTTCCCTATGTCACCATGTTGGTGACAAAGCAAAGCTTCCAGCCCAAGTCTTCTTTCTCTTACATGGCAGCCTCCAGCATGGAAAATGACCACTTTTGTAGTCCTTTCCATCACTATGAAGAAACAAAAACAGAGTGCTGAAGGTAAATGGTCTGGTATAATTGCAGTGGGGATAACTGGCAGTCTCTTTTCATTTTCTAATTCAAGGATTCTTAAATTTTAGAGTGCATACATGAAAAGATGTTCAACATCACTCATTATCAGAGAAATGCAAATCAAAACCACAATGAGGTACCATTACACACCAGTCAGGATGGCTGCTATCCAAAAGTCTACAAGCAATAAATGCTGGAGAGGGTGTGGAGAAAAGGGAACCCTATTACACTGTTGGTGGGAATGCAAACTAGTACAGCCACTATGGAAAACAGTGTGGAGATTTCTTAAAAAGCTGGAAATAGAACTTCCATATGAACCAGCAATCCTGCTTCTGGGCATACACACCAAGGAAACCAGATCTGAAAGAGACACGTGCACCCCAATGTTCATCGCAGCACTGTTTATAATAGCCAGGACATGGAAGCAACCTAGATGCCCATCAGCAGACGAATGGATGAGGAAGCTGTGGTACATATACACCATGGAATATTACTCAGCCATTAAAAAGAACTCATTTGAATCAGTTCTAATGAGATGGATGAAACTGGAGCCCATTATACAGAGTGAAGTAAGCCAGAAAGATAAAGACCATTACAGTATACTAACACATATATATGGAATTTAGAAAGATGGTAATGATAACCCTATAGGCAAAACAAAAAAAGAGACTCAGATGTATAGAACAGACTTGTGGACTCTGTGGGAGAAGGCGAGGGTGGGATGTTTCAAGAGAACAGCATCGAAACATGTATATTATCTACGGTGAAACAGATCACCAGCCCAGGTTGGATGCATGAGACAAGTGCTCGGGCCTGGTGCACTGGGAAGACCCAGAGGGATTGGGTGGAGAGGGAGGTGGGAGGGGGGACCGGGATGGGGAATACATGTAAATCCATGGCTAATTCATTTCAATGTATGACAAAAACCACTGCAATGTTGTGAAGTAATTTGCCTCCAACTAATAAAAATAAATGGAAAAAAAATTTTAGAGTGCATACAAATGACCTGGGATTCAGATTCAGTGGGTGTGGGAAATCACCTGAGATTCTGAATATCTCGTAAATTTGTTGGGAATCCTGGTGGCTTTGATTCTTGAACTAAATTTCACACAGCAAGGCTTCCCAATGTGCCTCTTGCCTCCTAGCCCTATATTGGAGACACACATGCAATTCAAATTTCACATACCTTGTCCAAAATGAGCTCAATAACATTTCCTTTTGTGTGTTACTCTACCTGGGTTGTGTCTCTGGCTTGTGAAGGAGAACTGAATTTGTGAAGAACTGACTTTGCAAGAGCACCTAGTACTGTCTGACCCATTTGAGGAGCACAAAAGCTTGGCTATCCATGTTCTTATTGGTAATCCCTCCTTTCTTCTGTAAGGGAGGCCCCCAGCCTTTTTGGCATGAGGGACCAGTTTTGTGGGGCAGGATGGAGCATGCAGTGTAGATCCCTCATGTGGGCAGTTCACAGTAGGGTTCTGTGCTCCTATGAGAATCTAGATACCTACCTGGAGGCAGAGCTCAGGCAGTAATGTGAGCCCTGGGAGTGGCTGTAAATACAGAAGAAACTTTTTTGGCTCCCCACCTGCTCACCTCCTGCTGTGAGGTGAGTTGGGGACTCCGGCTTTGTAATGTCTACAGCTCACTCTCTTCTCTCAGTGATTCCTTCTAAATGAAAATATAGATTATTATTTTAGGGGAAAAATCAATGAAAAATTAGGATTTTCTTTCTCATGAAAGAAAGTTCAAATTTAAAGAACTTTATGAATTCCCATTTCTAAGCTAAACTCACTTGGTGATTTAGAAGTTCAGGAAGTAAGCTATGTTGCTCTGGGCAGTGTCTGCTTTGGAAGATCTGAGCCCTGTTCAGAGCGGCCCCAGCCCCGCAGGTTTCTCTCTGCCCTGGATCGTCTCTATGAGTTCTGAGAAGCAGGTCTCTGGGCTGATGGTGCTAGCAGCATCACGGTCTCAGCCTTGTTTGCTCTCTGCCATTAGACTCCATTTCTTCTGCAGTGTCCTTTCTTTTCTCCTCTCTCTCTCTCTGCACTTTGAAGCCCATCTCATTATTTTTCTTTGATCTCTAGTTTCCCTAACTTCTTTCTATCGTCTTTTTGTTGGTTGTCACAGGAATAGTATTAGTTGAAAGGGCCAAATCATGAGGCTATAGGCAGACCTAGTCTGTATTCAAACATGCATGGAATACTTGTTGCACCTGGAGAAAACTAAGTGATCCCTCATCACTGACCAATGCTTCTTGGGGCAAAGAACAACAACAGCTAAACCCCAAGACTTAGTGAGAAACTGACTTTTTCAAAGAATCTGTCTCCTGACTGATTAGACACATGAACCTTAGCTTACGCATGTTCCTTTATCTTCATTGATACGGAGACGAGGAAACGCTGACAACCATGGATTCCTTAGAGTGCACCAGATGCTGTGAAAAGTAACTTACATCTATAATTCATTTTAGCCACACAAAAGCTAGGTAACATGGGAATCACTGTTTCTGTGGTACAGAGGAGAGACTTAAGTTTCAGAGAGGGTAAGTGGGTTTAGAGCTGCTCAAACTAACCAGTGGCAGAAGTAAAATGAAAACCCTAGGCTATATAATAACAAATCCATAGGAATGATAAAGATTAAGTGGAGATCAATGAAGAACAAGGGAACAAATAGCAGAAAATATCAGCAAAAGAAAAAGTTCGTTCATTAAAAAAAATCGATAAGCTTCAAGCCGGGTGAATCATGAAAAAATAAGAGAAAACACAAATGATCAACATCAGAAATGAAAGAACAGGCATCACTAGCAATGCTACATAGATAATGAATGCATAGTAAGAGACTAGCATAAATAGAATGCCCACAAACCAGATACATTAGATGGAACTGATAAGTCCCTTGTGAGATACAAATTATCCAAACTGACACAAAAATAAATCCTAAAAGTGCCCTGTACTTACTAAAAAAATTGATTTTATAGTTAACAATATTCCCACCAAGAAACTCAAGGGCCAAATGGTTTCACTGGTGAGTTCCGTCAAACATGTAAGGAAGAAATAATTCCAGTCTTATGTGAACTCTTTTAGAAAATATAAAAAGAAGTCTACACTAACCTGATACCAAAACCAACAAAGATTAGAAGAACAAAAGCTACAGATCAATATAACTCATGAATAGGGATGCAGAAATCCTCAAAAATGTTACCAAATAAAATTTAGTAATATATCAAAGGGATAATATATCAGGAAGAAAAGCAATTTATTATGAAATTCAGGTTTGTTTAATATTTATAAATAAATCATTGCCACTCAATACATTAAGAATAAAAGACAAAATATTTTATGATCACTTTAGTAGATGAAAAATTTAGTAATATGTCATACCCCATGACCCTGCAATTCCATTTCTGGGTGTTTACCAAACAACAACAACAAAAACTAAAAACATGTGATAGGTCAAAATAAAAGCCTTGTGTGCACACAGAAGAATTTGTATACATATGTTTGAAATAGCTTTCTTCATAAGAGCTGAAAGCTGCAAAAAGGTAAGATGTCCATTAATAGGTGCACAGATGAACATGTTGTATATTCATACAATGAAATACAACTTGTTTATAAAATGAAGCAATGTCTGATGAATTCAAGAATGTAGGTGAGTTTCAAACATACACAAAGAGAAGCCAACTAAAAAAAAGAGTACATACACTTCCATTTCTATAAAACCCCTGAGTAGGTAAAACCAAGTTACATTGATAGAAAGCAGAGCAGTGGTTGCTTCCAGAGAGATACAGTGATTTGCTTGAAGTGACAGGAGGGATCGTTCTGAGATAATGGGATGTTCTCTTTTGATAGGTGTGTTTGTTATACAAGTGTATGTCTCTATCAAAACCTTCCAACCCACATACTTAGGCTGTGTGTATTTCACTGTTTGTAATTGGCACCTCAGGAAAAAAACAAATCAAGTTATTGTCAGCTGAAACATGTCACTGGTTAGGTAGACCACATCAAATCTGTTAAGGAAAACTCTTACTTTGCTAAAAGAATGAAATACAGTGTAGATTCAGTGATGAGCAGATCTATTGAGAGAACTGCTTCCAAAGGTATGAGAAATATGGATGGAAGGGAAGAACGGAGGGAATAGGGGAAAATCAGACTGCAAAGGGGGAGAAAAGCAAATGGTATATGGGACTGAGGAAAGGGCAACTCTAACTGCTGGGAAGTTTAACCTTCTTGTTAAATCTAGTCCCTCTGGTGACTCAGATGGTAAAGTATCTGAGTTTGATCCCTGGGTTGGGAAGGTCCCCTGCAGGAGGGCATGGCAACCCACTCCAGTGTTCTTGCCTGGAGAATCCCCATGGACAGAGGAGCCTGGCAAGTTGCAGTCCAGAAGCTGCAAAGAGTCAGACATGACAGAACGATTAAGCGCACACATACACACACACACACCCTCCTCAGGGTTTGCTTCCCAGGTGGCAGAATCCACCTGCCAATGCAGGAGACACGGGTTCAATCCCTGGGTTGGGAAGATCCCCTGGGGAAGGCAGTGGCAACCCACTCCAGTATTCTTGCCTGGGAAATCCCATGGACAGAGGGGCCTGGTGGGCTACAGTCAGGGTTTGCAAACAGTCAGACCAGCAACTAAACAACAGCATCCACCACCTCCGGGCTCAGTGACCTGTCTGTAAATATAGCATGCTGGGACAGGTGAATCTCCTTTCTCTACTGTTGATCTCACGGTCAGGAAGGAAAGAGATGATTCATGGGTTCTTCTTGCTCTACAGGCTGCGGTGGGTCCTCCCCCCAGATTGTGTTCATTGACCAAAGCATATTATAGAGGAGGACATCTGCTCACTTAGCAGACGCTTATTGAGCTGCTGGTATATGCACAGTGCTCATCAGGGAGCTGAGGATACAACAAAAACAAATCAGGCAAAGTCCCTGTTCTCATGGAGTGTACCTTCCAGTGAAATGTAGAGACACCAGTCAGCAAGCAAGCGACCATATACATACTGTGTGCGAAGCAATCAGGGGGTTTCTGCCTCCAGACTCCAGGGATCCAGGCTGCGGGGAGAAGGAAGGTTGAACAAGGGTGCAGGGGGAACAGACTCCTGGACTGGTGCCTGGGGCTATCTGGCAGAGCCTGTGTACTGTCCCAAAGGGCAGGGGGAGCCCAGAGGATTACTGGGCCATTTACCATCCAGATAGGTTCAATCTAAGAGTGAGGTGGGAAGGAAGAGTGTTTGGGGATTGTGGTCCTGAAGTGAGGCAAGTAGATTTCTGGAGTAACTTGTCACACTCCAGGCAGTGGGTTAAGCCCTTTTCTGCATTATCTTAGTCTCCAGGGTGACTAAGTCTCCAGGTACTATTATTATCTCTGTTTTTACAGGTGAGAAAACCGAGGCACAGCAAGGTTAAGCAACTTGCACAAGGTAACATGGCTATTAGGTGGCACTGCTGGGACTAGGTCCAGTGTGGGCTGGCCCCACTATCCATGCTCCTGCCCACGTCTGTTTACCGCCCTCTGGGTTAGGGGTAAAAGCATGTGTCTGGACTTCACGTGAGATCTGAGTTTCCAAGTAACCATGGGCATGCTGGCTGAAGCATAAAGGTTAGCAATCATTAATCTCTCTGCAGGGAAGAAGAGAGCAGGGTAACCAACCCAAGTCCTACGCGATACAGTTCATTGATCTGTTGGCCTCTGTGCTCATCTGCCCATTTACTTACTTACTGATACCTGTTGAGCGCTCACTTCATGGCAGGTGCTGCTCTGCACACTTTTCATGTCATCACATCAGTTATCACAGTTCTGTGGGGTCTCAGTGTGGCTTACCCCATTAAATAAAATATTTATGTATTTTTTTGGCTGCACTGGTCTTCATGCCTGTGTGTGGGCTTTCTCCGGTCACAGAGAGTGGGCTCTGTCCACTAGCTGCGGTGCTCAGGCTTCCACTGCCGTGGCTTCTCTTTTTGCAGAGAACAGACTCTAGAGCGCCCGGGCTTCAGTAGTTGTGGCGCATGGCCTTAGTGTAACCCTGCAGTATGTGGAATCTTTCCGGAGCAGGAATCAAACCAGTGTCCCCTGCATTGCAAGGCAGATTCTTAACCACCGGACCACCAGCAAAGCCCTGGTTCACTCAATTTTATAGAAAAAAGGAGAGACTGTATTTTTACCTATGCCCAATTCCAAAGTCAATGTGTTTTTTAAAAAGTACTATGATATTTACATTCAAAGCTTTATTTCCTCATTTTCATTGCTGTAGTTATTCTAGGGGGTTGTGTTGGTGGAAGGGCAGAAGCTAGCAGGACCCTCTATCAGGTAAGGGCTCTATTAGCAGTGACAAGATAGGAAAACATCCTGGGAGGCTGTCTGGAATATGAAAGGTGAGTATGATAGATGTCAAGCTCCTGAGTCTTCGCCAAACACCGTTGAGAAGTGGCCGCGGAAGTCAGGGCGAGGTGAGCTCCCCGGGCCATTCATGTCCCTGATAAATCAATACCTGTCAGGGCCCTGCAAGAAGGATGGAGGTGCTGCAAGGAGGTCGAACTTCTCAAGGTTCCCTGAAGTTTGCAGGCGGAGCTCTCAGCGGCAAGGATGCATTTTACAGCTCAAGGACTCAAGGATGCTGGGGAGGGAAGCAGGCAGCATTATGACTTCCTTTCCGGCCTCCACAGTGGGGTGCAAATGGAGAGAAATGGGGAAAGTGTCCAGGACAATCGCCTCTCCCAGCAGCAAATGTCTAGCCTGGGAAGGGCGGCGGCTGAAGACCAGGAGGCTCATGTCTGCTTGAGGATGTCGCTCAGGGTCGCAGCGATTCTCAGATGGGGGAGGGACTTCATCAGGGGGTGGGGGAAGAGGTCAGGTAAAGCCAGAAAACCACACAAGAAAATGACTCCCCCCGCCACTTTTCTGCCCTGTTTCGCTTCCTCTCTTCCCCTCCCAGCCAACATACTGTTTTCCCAGCCGTGCTCTGCATGGCCTTGGGCATCCCCCACTTTGTCTCCAGGCTATAGGAGTGACTAGTGAAGGGAGGGAGAAGCCAGGAGGGCTCCACCATCACCTATCACCAAACAGGGAAGCTCCTTTTTGTTGGTTTGTGTTACCGATTATGGGTTACGCTTTCTGAGGTTTGGTTTGCAAAAAAGCCTTTTGCTCTCCAACACCCATCTCCCAGCAAATCCAACCCAATCATGTGGGTTATTTGGGGGATAATTTTATTAATTTAGTTAGTCTTGGTTGTGCTGAATCTTTGTTGCTGCATGGACTTTTCCTAGCTGCGGTGAGCAGGGTCTACTTTTTGCCGCGGTGCGCGGGCCTCTCATTGCGGTGGCTTCTCTTGGGGGCGCGCAGGCTCTGAGAACATGGGCTTCGATAGCTGCAGCACATGAGCTCAGCAGTTGTGGAACACGGGCTTGGCTACTCCACAGCGTGTGGGCTCTTCCCGGACTAGGGATCAGACCCACGTCCCCTGCATTGGCAGGTGGATTCCTATCCGCTGTACCATCAGGGAAGCCCCAGGTGGGTTATTTTTGCCTTTTTGAGGGCATAGCACCTGGCGGGTACTTGGTACACAGTAGCCATTATTCAGGGCTTTCCTGGTGGCTGGACAGCAAAGAATCCGCCTGCAATGCGGGATACCTGGGTTCGATCCCTGTCTTGGGAAGATCCCCTGGAGGAGGGCATGGCAACCCACTCCAGTATTCTTGCCTGGAGAATCCCATGGACAGAGGAACCTGGCGGGTTGTAGTCCATGGGGTCGCAAAGAGTCGGACACGACTGAGCGACTAAGCACCGCACAGCACGGAGCGCCGCCATTATTAACCACGGTGCCTCGCAGCGCCTGCCCTCCGGCTTGCCGGCGTCCGAGGACACAGACGGCGCGTCCCTCTTCCTGTTCCGGGAGAAGCTGTGCTGGGGTGTGCTCACACCACGCCCTCCCTGCTGTCTTTCCGGAAGAGGGTTTATACCCCTGCTTGTTCCCTGTAGCCTGACTTCCAAACCGAGTCTCTCCTATACAAGGAGCAAACAGCCTAGGATAAACACAAGGCTCATGTCAAAAGTGCTTTTTCAATTGCAAAAGACTGTAAAAATATGTGCAGTGTCACCCTGATTGTGTTTTTAGGAGGAAACAGACTCCCAACGAATACTACTAGTGGGCAGTTTGAAGCCCCCCAGCAGACCTGCTCCGGTTCTCAAAAGCAGCCTATGTTCCCCAGACACTTCACTCTGGGGCACTGACAGAGATGCTAAGAAGCCGGTGGGACAGGGTCATTGCCTCGAGAGCCCCAACTAGAAAGCCACAATTAACCAGACCCTTACTGGCTGTGCTTTCAGTTAAACAGAATGACAGTACTTTTTTTTTTTACACTTTTATGAAAAAGGTAAATGCCAAAATGACAAAATGACATCATTACTTATTTTTATTTTTGCAAAAGTTTATTTTGCAATGGTAAATTTAGGGTATGCCCCACGGTAATTCACTGAGCGCATGTCTATGAGGCTGCACTATGACCAGGGTGTGGAGACCGGAGGGAGTCTAGGGTAAGGATGGAGCTCAGACCTCAGGGCAGTCTTCGGGGGGAACACAGACATGCAGGAAGACGGTCGAGTGCAAAAGGATGACAAGTGACATACAAGTGGTACAGAAATCACATATTAATTTTTAAAGTAGGAATCGGAGTCATGCAGAGAATGACCTTAGGATGCTGCAACAATGAGAAGTGAAATAGCTACTATCTGAGCAAAGACCTGAATGTAGGGATGCAGGTCCAGTGTTCCAGAAACAGGGAATGTACAAGGACCTTGAGGCAGAAGTGAGTTTAAAGTCTGAGGAGTAGAAAGAAAGGCGGTGTGTTACAGAGGAGTGCATGAGAGAGAAAGTACCAAGGCAGGAACTTAGACAGGCAGATGGGATTTTGAACTTTGATCTTAGTGTGATTAAAAAAACAAACAACTCTATCTATTCATCATCTATCTATCCATCTATCCAAAACAGTCTTTGAATCCAACCTCAGATCCCAATACCATTCCAGGCACATAGCAAGTGCTCAATAAATAGTGTCTGTTGATTGAGCAAGGGTCAGATCATAAACCAAAGTTATAAAATCCTGATGGTAAATGAACAGGCATTTCTGCCGGGAGCTAGAAGACTGGAGGGGTCTTCCAAGTGTCCCAAGGAACATCCTGCGAAATGGCCACTGTCCATAGACCCCAAAGACATTCACCTTCTCCCCCAGCCCTCCGTTGTGACCCCATGGACCGTAGCCGCCAGGCTCCTCTGTCCACAGGATTCTCCAGGCAAGAATACTAGAGCGTGTTGCCATGCCCTCCTCCAGAGGATCTTCCCAACCCAGGTATAGATGCCTTGTCTCTTAGGTCTTGCATTGGCAGGCAGCTTCTTTACCACTAGAGCCTCCTGGGAAGCAGACTATGACTACGCTAAGACATGATAGATTCCTAAAACATTCAGCACTGGTTCACACCCCATATGTAGCCAGGAAATTGGACTCTACTTTTTGGAAAGATTTTTCTTTTTCAGTCAGAGCATTACAAAAAGGGGTGGGGGATTTCTGCCTATTTAGACGTTAATCCGAATATCCAATTCCAGGACAATTTCATTTGATTAAATTTCATTCCATTTAGGAAGGGAGGGAGGAAGAGCACCTTAAGAGTTTGGGTAAGTTCTTTTCTCAGTCTCTCAGGTTTTCCTGGATGAGACTGTTCCAGTCCAACAGCTTGTGGGGGCAGCGGGAGAAAGGCTTATTGGCGTGAATCTGAAGTTTACAATGGCCCAAGCGAATCACATCTCTGGCATGCGATTGACCATTTGGAAGCAGACCTTCTGATCATTCTAATATTGCAGAAACTGTTGGCTGGCGTGCTTCTGAGCCACAGGTAAGTGTACATTGATTTTAAACATTAGTAAGAACATGAATTCTGGCAAAGAGACTGTTGTTCCCACAGGATGTTCAAAGCTTCAAAGGAACAGATGAACATTTGCATAACCTTCAATGTGAAGATGGCAGCTAGCACTAATTTTTAATTTATTTTCCCCCAGAGTAAGTATCTCTTGGTAATTTGGTCAGCTAGACAATAAGGGTTTGGTAAAATTGTTTAAAAGTCAGGAGGAGAAAAAAAAATCCAAAGGTGCTGAGGGTGAAGGGAAAATAAATACCCATGGATGGACTGTTTTCCCTCTAAACTCAAGTGTATAAAAATGAAAGTTGCTCAGTTATGTCCAACTCTTTGTGACCCCCTGGACTATACAGTCCATGGAATTCTCCAGGACAGAATACTGGAATGGGTAGCCTTTCCCTTCTCCAGGGGATCTTCCCAACCCAGGGATCAAACCCAGGTCTCCTGAATTGCAGGCAGATTCTTTACCATCTGAGTTACAAGGGAAGCCTGAGGTGTATAAATGGTATAGAATTCGGTTTGCACTGTAGACTTTATGGAGTGACACTGCATGTTTGAATTTGCTGAGTTTTCTCTCTTGCTTTGGTATAACACTATTTGTTATGGATTGGATGTTTATGTCTGCCCCAAATTCATATGTTGAAATTTAATCCCCAATGTGATGGTATTTGGAGGTAAGGCCTTTGGGAGGTGACTAGGTCAGGAGGATGGAGCCCTCGTGTTCAGGACTGATGCCCTTATGAGAGCGCAGAGAGCTAGTTTGCTTCTTCCTGCCATTCAAGGATACAATGAGCAGTCTGCAGTCTGTACCCTGGAAGAAGAGTCTCACCGGGAGCTGACCATGATCTCAGACTGCCAGCCTTCACAATTGAGAGAAATAAATATCTGTTGTTTATAACTCAGTCTATGAGACTTTTTATAGCAACCTGAGCTGACTTGGGCATTATTCCATGGCCCATTTAATTAAAAGAAAAGAACTACAATGATTGGTATAAAATGACTATAATGAGGATGAGATGGTTGGATAGCATTACCAATTCAATGGACCTGAACTTGGACAAATTCTGGAAGATGGTGAGAGACAGGGAAGCCTGGCATGCCACACTCACGGGATCGCAATGAGTTGGACACAACTTGGCAACTGAACAACAACAAGAACTATAATGATAGGTTTTTAATTACTTGCAGGATACTGTTGGTGATCTTTCCTATCTTTTATTACAGAAATTGTTTCAGATTTTTAACATAGAATGAAGGATCATAAGACAATTTCATGGTTTTGGCTCCTGGGTCTGTGCAAATAACTGTTTTGGGGAGGAAAGGTGGTATATCTTAGCTTTTATCCTGGGAAATTTCAACCAACCACCATCTCACTACCAACCGAGTAATAAGTCCTGTCAACAGGGCCATGCAAATATTAATGACAAATATTTGCTTAGTGTTTATCATTTAGAGTATACATTTGTTTATGGTATCCAACCTCAGCAACACTTTAAGAAAACATCATCACATGTTGAGGAAATAATAAGTAATGGTAATAACAGTAATGGTAATAATAATAATGAGGAAGAAGAAGAGGAGGAGCAGAAGAAGGAAAGACGACCATGGCTTGCCCTAAATCATACAGACCTGAGGGCACAGCGAGGACCCAAACTTCTTTCTTCTGATTCCAAATTTAATATTCTTTCCACAGTGTTTGTTTTTAGAAACAAGGGTAAATGTGTGAGACTGATTACAGAATTTCAGAATTCTGATTCACAGAGTTGCAAGAAACCTTAGGGACCTAGAAAAAAAAAATAGCCAAAACTACCTTAGGAAGATGGAGATGAAAAGAATCAACACTTACACCTGGACCTTTGGTGGGAAAGCCTAGTCTTCAAGCAAAGCTTCTGGCATCTGGTTTCGTGTTCTCATTGCACTCTCTCCTCCTCCCAATTCATGGCACATGGCAATACATGTAGGTATGCACTTTTTAGTTATTTTCATGCTTGCCTATTTATTTTTGTTCATTGCAGTAAGTGCCCTACATGTGACAAGTTCCATTCCAAGAGTGCGTTTGTAAGTCCAATTTGTGTGTAAGTCCAACAAACTTAGCCTGCATACCCAACTAACACAGTCAGCTTTGTAACACTGTACTCTTAATAGGTTTATAGTACTTTTTACATAAATAATACATAAAAGTAAACACAAAAAATAAAACATTTGAACCTTACAGTATAGTACCTTGTAAAGTATAGTAGAATAGCTGGCATAGAGGGGCTGGCATCGAGTGAACAGGCAAGAATAGTGACTGACTGGAGGGAGGAGAGGAGGTGGGAGACGGGAGAGCTGAAGGATCCTCAGCAGCAGAGACGAGGGCAAGCTGCGCGTTCACTCACGCCAACTGATGCACTGATGCCTTTCAATACTGATGCAATGCAGGTTCGAACATGTGGAAGTCCAGTAGTTGAAGGATCGTACGTAGGAGACTTACTGTACTGTTTTACTTCTCAGTTGGTCATTTTCAGGAAGCCAGAATAACGTTTTCCAATAGAAGAGAAGGCCTTACGTTTTTTTATCTTACATACTTGACATGGTATAGATTTAGGTTTCAGGTTGGGACAGGCATCATTTTCCTATTTTGGCTAAGAAAATGAGATGTCAGAATTCTCTAGAAATTATTTCCTTTATTCCTGTCCCACTCCCCTTTTTCCTCTTGCATCCCTGCTCAACTTTTAAACTTTTATTCTGCCGAGGTTCGTAGTATATTCACATAGATCATGCAGAGTGCCAAATGTGAGTCAGTAAGTAAGAAAAAAAATACATGGAAAACTGGCCAATTTGTGGGGTAAACAAACAGCAAAATACTTTCTTTTCTTTTTTTCTTTTGGTGTTTGGATCAACCTGAATGCACTCCAAAGCTGGCTGTGACTTCTTTTCCCAGCCAAGTGAGTCAGTATGTTAGTCAAGGTGGGAATGATGATTTATTGGAGTGGACATGTTTCAAAATCAGTTTGGCTTTAGAAAATGTTGCTGTCCTGTACTGTCATAAAACACACTGTGAAAATTATTAAGCTGGGTCCTGCAGAGATTTGAAGAAGGTACAATGTGAGGTAGTCATTTCTACTATAGGCCAGGGACCCTCAGGGCTGAAGAGTTACTGCAAATCTTTCACATTTCCACAGACTGAAAATACAGAAGTTGTTCATCAAGATGACAGGCTCACAATAAACTCAGGCTGCTTCGCCTACCCCAGCCTCCTCAGGTAAACATTCTTGTAGTTTGGTCTTGCTGACCCTGGTCGTGGTTCTGCTCAGGGAAGTGGAGAGAGCTTCAGCCCAGAAAGGGACTCTGTGGGGACTCGATTCGGGGAAGGAGAAAGGGAGTTAGCCACTGATATTGAGCAACAAGGGCAGAGACAGAAGCAGCCCCTGAGGCTGAGTTTGGAGCAAGTTTGGGAAGGATAGAGACTGAGAGTAGAGAGCTAAGGCAAGATATGAACAGTGAAGACAAAGCTGAGGAGAAAGGGATTTTTAAGATGACTTGCTGTGTGTAGTTAATGGCTCTCCTATGACTTGTCTCATGGAGACTTTAGACAAAATTTAAATTGCTTTGAACAGATTCTTTATTTTTCAAGCTATAATACCTGTGTTTTGAATCTGACAACATCCTTGAATGTACCACTCAATGTGCAGATCATGACGCACCTGACACTTGTCAAAAGTATGTAGATATTCTTGTAATTAATAACATAAAGTCTATTTAAAAGTGATCTTGAAATCACAATAGTCCAATATCACTATGTATTTGCTGAATCAGTATGTACTATACTTCTACCATGGGGGGAGGCGATGTTTTTTTTTTTTCTTGTCAAGAGTCCTCCTGCACTAAAAAAGTTTTTAAAAGCAACTATAATAATGGCCATGAGATCAAGTTTGCAAATCTGCAGAGCTGTTTGTAAAGACAAAGCCTTCTTATCATCAGTCTTGATGATATTTACTTCCTTAGAGTAAATTCAGATGCTAGAACCCATGTTTAAGAAAAGTTGTCTAATTAATCATAGACAGTGAGTTATAACTATGAAATGGGTATAAAATACTGTGGAGGAAGAGTCATTCTGTCAGAGGTGGTCTCACCTTCAGAGAAGAGACAAGATCAGAGTGTGGTCAAGTGTGTGGTGGATTCAGAAAGCAGACAAGATAAGTGGACAGTCTAGGAGAAAAGCTATAAGCAAACATGGAGAAATTTACCCAGGAGGAACACTATTTTTGCCATGTGGACTACTGAATAGCAATGCAAAATCCTACCTTGAGGCTGTCATACAAAGTGAGCTAAACCAGGAAAACAAATATCTTATATTAACGTATATATGTGGAATCTAGAAAAGCAGTATTGATGATCTTATTAAACAGAAATAGAGACACAGACGTAGAGAACAAACGTGTGGACATCAAGTGGGCAGCTGCAGTAAACTGGGAGACTGGGATCGACGTATATGCAGTATTGACACTATGTATAAAATAGACGACTAATGAGAACCTACTGCGGGGCACAGGGAACCCAACTCCGTGCTCTGTGGTGACCTAATGGGAAGGAAACCCCAAAGAGAGGGGACTTATGTGTGTATACAGCTGATGCATCCCGACTTCTGGCCCTTTAAAACCATTTTGCTGTTGTTAGTTGCTCAGTTGTGGCTGACTCTTGTTGATACCCATGGACTGTAGCTCACCAGGCTCCTCTGTTCATGGGATTTCTCAGGCAAGAATGCTGGAATGGTTCGTCATTTCCCTCTCCAGGGGATCTTGCTGACCCAGAGATCGAACCCATTGTAGCAGGATTCATTACCACTGAGCCATCTGGGAAGCCTTAGACAGCGTATTAAAAAGCAGAGACATTACTTTGCCAACAAAGGTCCATATAGTCAAAGCAAGGGTTTTTCCACTAGTCATGTACATTTATGAAAGTTTGTCCATGAAGAAGGCTAAGTGCCAAAGAACTGATGCTTTTGAGTTGTGGTGTTAGAGAAGACTCTTGAGAATCCCTTGGACTGCAAGGAGATCAAACCAGTCCATCCTAAAGGAAATCAGTCCTGAATATTCATTGGAAGAACTGATGCTGAAGCTGAAACTCCATTACTTTGGCCACCTGATGCAAAGAACTAACTCATTGGAAAAGACCCTGATGCTGGGAAAGATTGAAGGCAGGAGGATAAAGGGACAACAGGGGATGAGATGGTTGGATGGCATCACCAACTCGATGGACATGAGTTTGAGCAAGCTCTGGGAGTTGTTGATGGACAGGAAAGCCTGGTATATTGCAGCCCATGGGTTCGCAAAGAATTGGACATTCCTGAGCCACTGAACCAGAGAAGGCAATGGCAACTCACTCCAGTACTCTTGCCTGGAAAATCCCATGGATGGAGGAGCCTTGTAGGCTGCAGTCCATGGAATCGCTAAGAGTTGGACACGACTGAGCGACTTCACTTTCACTTTTCACTTTTTTGCATTGGAAAAGAAAATGGCAACCCACTCCAGTGTTCTTGCCTGGAGAATCCCAGGGACGGGGGAGCCTGGTGGGCTGCCGTCTATGGGGCCGCACAGAGTCGGACACGACTGAGCGACTTAGCAGCAGCAGCAGCAGCAGAGTGACTGAACTGAACTGATGCTAAAGCTGAAGCTCCAATACTTCGGCCACCAAAGAGCCTGCTCACCTGGAAAAGACCCTGATGTTGGGAAAGATTGAAGGTAAAACGAGAAGGGTGCAACAGAGGATAAGATGGTTAGATTACATCGACAACTCAATGGACATGAGTTTGAGCAAACTCTGGGAGACGGTGGAGGACAGAAGAGCCTGGCATGCTGCAGTCCATGGGGTCATACAGAGTCAGACATGCCTTTGCCATTGAAAAACAACATAGCTGATTCACTTTGCTGTGCAGTAGAAACTAACACAATATTGTAAAGCAACTATACTCCAGTAAAAATTAATTTTTTTAAAAAAGCAACATCCTCAGCAGAAAGGACTGCCTTGGTGAAACACATGCAGGTATCCTAAGGAGCTCAAGCTCTCAATAGGGAGCTTTGGTGATGATTGGAATAACTGAATTGTCACACAATCCTTGGGGTGGGGACAGGAGATATATATTGGTGGAATTACTGTGAACAGCTCATTTGGTTATATTTAGTAAATTTAAATATATTCAAACCCTGTGTTATGCAGTTCTACTTCATTTTTCCAGAGGACACTATACAAGAATCTTTACTACAGTATTCATGCTAATACTGAAAACCTGGAAAAAATTCAAATGTCCATCAACAGGAGGACAAGGAGGTAAACTGTGCTATCTTCTTTCAGTTAAACATAGTTCAGTTCAGTTCAGTCACTCAGTCATGTCCAACTCTTTGCAACCCCATGGACTTCAGCACGCCAGGCTTCCCTGTCCATCACCAACTCCCAGAGCTTGCTCAAACTCATGTCTATCGAGTTGGTGATGCCATCCAACCATCTCATCCTCTGTGGTCCCCTTCTCCTCTTGCCTTCAATATTTCCCAGCATCAGGGTCTTTTCAAACGAGTCAGCTCTTTCCATCAGGTGGCCAAAGTATTAGAGTTTCAGCTTCAGCAACAGTCCTTCCAAGGAATATTCAGGACTGACTTCCTTTAGGATGGACTGGTTTGATCCCCTTGCAGTCCAAGGGACTCTCAAGAGTCTTCTCCAACACCATAGTTCAAAAGCATCAATTCTTCAGCACTCAACTTTCTTTATAGTCCAACTCTCACATCCATACATGACTACTGGAAAAAATCCTATCTTTGACAGACGGACCTTTGTGAGCAATGTCTCTGCTTTTTATATGGTATTTAGGTTGGTCATAGCTTTTCTTCCAAGGACCAAGCCTCTTTTAATTTTGTGGCTGCAGTCACTGTTCACAGTGATTTTGGAGCCCCCAAAAATAAAGTCTGCCACTGTTTCCACTGTTTCCCCATCTATTTGCCATGAAGTAATGGGACCAGATGCCATGATCTTAGTTTTCTGAATGTTGAGCTTTCACTTTCATCAAGAGGCTCTTTAGTTATTCAGTTTCTGCCATAGGGTGGTATCATCTGCATGTCTGAGGTTATTGATATTTCTCCCGGCAATCTTGATTCCAGCTTGTGCTTCATCCAGCCCAGCATTTTACATGATGTACTCTGCATATAAGTTAAATAGCAGGGTGACAATATACAGCCTTGAAGTACTCCTTTCCCAATTTGGAACCAGTCTATTGTTCCATGTCTGGTACAAACTGTTGCTTCTTGACCTGCATACAGATTTCCCAGGAGGCATTCGATTGAATATAGACAGCAGCTGAATGATCTGAAACTATCACCATCAGAGTTAAATCTCAGGAACGTAGTATGTAATGAAAAAGCAAATTACAAAATGACATGTACAATATGATGTTGTTTCTATCAAGTCTGAAAGTCTGAAAACAGTGTAACATTTTATTTGTAGAGGTGAACTCACATGACGATGGTATAAAAATATACAAAGGTTTGCAGCATAGCAATTTTTGCAGGGAGGGAAAGAGTAGGAATGGGATTGGAAAGTATCCTCAAACTTCAACAATATATTTTTAAAAATCTTCCACAATTACATGAATTTAATATATTCTCTACCTTTATATGTATGATTGAAATAATTCAGAAAACAAAATTAGAAAACATTACATACTGCAACATAATTATTGAAATAATAAAAAATTAGAAAACATTAAATAATACAAAATGATTATTAAAGTAAACAGTCCTTGGTTTTCTCCTTAGCATCCCTATTTCTATTCCCCAGAGGTAACTGCTCTGAAATTGTTTTGGTATTCATGTCCATATTTTTTAATCATATGCTTTTACTGCTATTTTTTCTTTATAAAATGTAGGCATTATCTACTGTTGTATCATCTGTGATTGAAATTTAGCTTTCCCCTTCAGGTTTGCTCCTCCTATTGTTTTAAAATAAATACATGCTTCACAGTTCGGGATTAAATCACTAGTCAATGTTTACTTTATTGAGATCACATAATTAATGTTTATGGCTGAGCCCTGTAGTATTCATCTATAGTACTATCTTTTATTTCGAGCAAAAAGTGACTCTTGTTGACTTATATTATGTACCGTTTTTCTCTATACCTACTGGTAATTTTCTCAATAGCCTTATAGAGTGCCTCTTCATAAATTTTCCAAATGTTCTAACAGACAAAATAATTTTAAAAAATATTTCCCTGGAGACCCTAGTCCTATAAGTCTGTATTCTCTGTTCCATTGGGGATTGAACCTAGGTCTCTTGCATTGCAGGTAGATTCTTTACCGTCTGAACCTACCAGGGAAGCCCCACTAGGGACTAGTGCATCTTTAAGCCTGGTGCATACTTCCCATAAAGGGGCTGCCCAAACCCAAACTTTCACTGGAACTCTTGTGTCCTGGTTTTTCTGTTCTCCTTCTAGATTCATTCTTCTGATTTGGTGTAGAAACTTTTGACTAGTTTCCTGAGTAAAGATACTTACTCATTTGATTGACAGCTGGATAGCAAACTCCTGTGAGAAATCATTTCTCTTAGTATACTTTTTTAAGATATTGTTCAGTAGTCTTATAGTTACCATGTTTGCTGCTGGAATATCCACTGCAATTTTGATTTTGTATTTGTGTGTGTGATTGCTTAACCTTGGGGAAATATTTTAGAATCAATTCCTTACTCCTGGTTCTGTAAACTTTCACCATGATGCTACTCAACATGGACACGATTCATTTATGTCAGATACTTGTGGGCACTTTCAGCTGCAGACAAGGGAAACTTGTGTTTTTTTTTTGTCTGTTTTATAATTTCCTCTCCTCTGTTTTCTCTTTCCTTTCCTTCTGGAACTCCTGTTCATTGGATAGTGGACATCCTGGATCAATTCTCTGGTTTTCTTAACTTTATTTTTCTCTTTTGTACACTATCTTATGTTTGCTATTCTTCCTGCAGATTGTCTCAATTTTATCTTCCAATACCTGTTTTATTTCTAGTATTATTATTGTTGTTTCCAAGTTACTTTTCATTTCATTTTTTTTAGGTATCTTTTACTTGTTTCATCATGTAGTCTATCTCTGAAGATGATTTTTCTTATTATTCCATTATTATCGTCTCTCCCTAACCAGTCAGCCTGTTTTTCTTTTTCCCTTGGTCTTTTGTGTTGATAACTGGTGATATCAAATATTCTTACTAAACAAAGAGACACTCAAAGTTATAAGAATGCTTCCAAATGTGGGGAAGATTGATTAACAAGTGGGTTCACAAGGCTGGATGGCGTGTCAGCCTTTCCAGGTGGAGGCCCCTCAATGGCGGCATCTAGAGATCTTTTCCTCAGCACGGCTGCATTTCTCTTGGCTCCTCCCTTGGGGATTCAGTCTTATAAACACTCCGGTGTCAGGATGTGAGCGGGAGTCAGTGGCCCGTTTCTGTCCGCCAGCCCTGCTTCTTGCCTGTGTGTCTGACTCCAGCTACTAGGGCCCACTTTCTCAAGCCCATGAGACTCGTTCTCCCCCCTGACCTGGAACTTACTCGTGCAGCTGAGAAAAGGTGTGGACTGCGGCCCTGGCATCCTGTTCTCAGGCTCAGCCTTCACCACTTCACTGATATTTGGTACCTCCAACTCCGGAGCAGCCCAGAGATCTGCTGGGGTTTCGGCTTCTTTCTGTATTATGCTTAGGAGTCCACATCCTCTGCCTCACAGTCAGTCACCTTACCCTTGTCGAAAAAAAAGAAAGAAAGACTTGATATCTATCAGTTGTTCTGTCTTACTCCCTTTTCTTTGTCATTAGAAATTTATACCTTTTTCTTTTCTTTTCAGTGGGGTTTCTGGAAGGAGTGGAGATAAATGCACATATTTAATAACAGAGGTGAGTAAAGCAATTTACTGTTCCTCAGCATCCTTTTACACAGGATGGGAATATAGCATCTACCTCAGAGTTGTGAGGAATAAGTGAGTTGCAGGTGTGCATGCTAAGTCACTTCAGTAGCATCCGATGCTTTGCCACCCTATGGACGCTAGCCCACCAGGCTCCTCTGTCCATGTGATTCTCCAAGGCAAAAATATTGGAGTGGGTTGCCACTGTCTTCTCCAGGGGGTCTTCCTGACCAAGGAATCAAACCCACATCTCTTATATCTCCTGTTGGCAGGTGGGTTCTTTACCACTAGTGCCACCTGGGAAGCCCAATAAATGAGTTACTACATGTCAAATGCTCAGAACAGTGTTAGCACATGGGACATTCTCAGTATTTGCTACCGTATTTTTATTAGTATTATTATTCGATGTTTCTTACTCAGCTAACAATTTCTTAGTAGGTTCTTTGCACCTCTCTTGTAGCACATATGACTAAAAAACAAACAAAAATGATGCACTGAGAATTAGAATATTTGATTAAAAAAACTAGAACAGTAGATAAAAAACTGGAACAGTATAGAACACATAGTAGGTTCTCAATAAATGCCTGCTAATTCTGGATCTGTATCTTTGTTTTCTCATCCCAGACTCCGATTGAACTTTGTATATCCCAAGGGCCCAATTTAGTACTTAAGCTTATAAGCTGTTCCCAAGGCTATATCAAGTTGAACCAAACTGAATTTGTATTGACACCCGTTTTGGGAAACAGAGATATACTACAAAGCCTGATTTAGATGTCAATAAGTTGAGTTAAATACAGATTTTTTTAACCAAAATTTTAGTAATGCTGTCTCAAAAATCAACATATTTTGAGGGAACATTTTTATTACTTTATTTCCATTCCATGAATGTCATAAAAGAATTCAGCCAGCAAAACATTGCCTTGTGTACACTGCATTCTTTGTTTACATTTTATGAATTTCTTTGGATGAATTTGTTTCAATGCTGCTTACCCATCATAATGCTGAATTTTCCCTCTTAGATGAATTATCTTTAGCAAATTTGAGTCTGCGACAGTGCTGAAACATTTCCTTCTAAGCTTTCCTGATTTGGGACATTAAATCAAGATTCCTTCTTCATGTATTCTTAGTAGACAGATGCTGTTTGAAATCCCAGCTCAGACTTCCCTGGCCGTCCAATGGGTAAGACTGTGTCTTCCAGCACAGGGGTGTGGGCTCGATCCCTGGTCCAGGAGCTAGGATCCCACATGCCTTGTGGCAAAAAAACCCCAAACCCAAAACAGAAGCAATATGGTAGCCAACTCAATAAAGACAAAAAAAAAAAGAATAAGTCCCAGCTTAGTTCCCAAGAAGACTGTTACTATGTCATGAGCGTTTTACAGAGCGAGCCATGTGGTATATACTAGGGCCAAGGCGGATCCTGCCCTTCGGACTCTCACTAGGGACACTGCGGTACAATGTCAGACAGTCCAAGGACGTGGGCTCTGCCGTCTCAAGAGCCAACAGGGGAAGGGAACCTAAGGCTGTGTGCTACCGTCCGCGAAGGTCACCACAGTGACACAGGGAAGGATCCCACACCGGCCTGTTTCCCTCACTGAGTGCCAGGCTTGGTATGCCTTTTAATTCCTCTCCCCAGTGTATGCAAGATATAAACCAAGATACAAAATTCTCTTTTTATAGCTAGTTTCAAAATGTTTGGACATACTTGCACATCATTCCCCTGTGGACTTGTATTTGAAAGTTGTTTTGTTGTTTGTTTTAGTCGCTAAGTCGTGTCTGACTCTCCTGCAACCCCATGGACTGTAGCCCTCCAGACTTCTCTATCCGTGGTATTCTCCAGGCGAGAGTACTGGAGTGGGTTAGCATTTTCTCTTCCAGAGGATCTTCCTGACCCAGGGATTGAACTCTAGTCTCCTGCATTGCACATGGGTTCTTTACCACTGATCCACCAGGGACAGCCTGAAAGTTATCTCAAATTGCTTTAAAAAAATAGTCCTTTTGTCTTGACTGCTTTTCATGTCAAGTAAGGTTTAGGGCAACTGATGCCAGAAAAACTCATATTTGGGAGAAAAAGAAAGAAGACTCTAGAAGCTTAATTCTGCAGTTTTAAAAAGAGCCCAACATGAGTCTTTATCTGCCTGCATTTGAAAACTGTACCAAAATATGGTGCTCTTCTGCACAGGGGCGCTTTCTGTTACTGGGCTCAAGTCTGCCTGAGCAAACCATCTGCATGACGCAGGAGGCCAAGCTGCCTAATGCTTTTGACAGATCCTCTAACAGACATGCTCTCACATGGGTCCCCCTTTCCTCTGCTCTGAGGGTAGCTATAGGTTGCAGGAAATAAAGCCTGAAATGATATAACTGGCATATTGGTTGTGAGACTCTTGGTAGCCAAATAAAATAACTCAGGCTCATTGTACGTGAGAGGGACCTAAGCTTTCTCGTGGAGTCTGTAACTCTTAGCTATCCCAGTGAGATGCTAGAAATATTTTCACTTTGAGTTTCTGGAACCAATCCTGACTTTAAGACAAGGTAACCCCGTTGTAGAGACCTGGCAAAGAATGACTGTGCCTGTAATTTCCTGGATCTTTCCCTGGAAAGATTTTTTTCCTTGGTTGGTAAGTTTGGGAGAGTAAACTAGAAACCTGAACAACTAGGCCATGTGGGATACACTTATGAAGGTATAATATTTATTTTTAGGCCCAGAGAGTTATGCAAATGTTTGGCACTGTATTCTCCCCACATAAAAATAGACATAAAAAATAAGTTATGGCACATTTCAAAACAGTGCATACATCAGCTATTACTAGTGGGTAACACTGGCGCACAAGGAAGAAACCTCTGCCCATCGTGAATCCACGGCTTGAACTGGCAGGGCCTGTGTGCTCAGAGGGAAGGCTGACCTGTTTTTGTTACTCAGAAGAAATGAACGGTTACCTTTTACAGATGCATATTTTAACAGGGGCTCAACAGAGTGGCAACCCACTCCACTGTTCTTGCCGGGAGAATCCCAGGAACGGTGGAGCCTGGTGGGATGCCGTCTATGGGGTCACATAGAGTCGGACACGACTGAAGTGACTTAGCAGCAGCAACGGAGTGGCAGACCTATGCACTGAAGTGGAGGCAACATTCCACAACCCCAATAAAGGATAAAGGATAAAGCTATATGTACCCTCATTTATTTTCTGATTTCGCTTTCTCCAAAGACTGAGTATCCTCAACATTATAAATTACATTAATATTTCTGAACAAACATAAGATCGATCGGTGTGTGGGATTTACACTTTATTTTCTTATGATCAAAAGGAGTTGAATGCTCCATGTTAAACACAAATTACTAAAGTATGAGAGATGTATTCAAACAATACATATCTAATGAAGACTATCCATCACATTTCAGATCAAAATTAATGTCTGTGCAACCAATCTGCAAGTCTGTAATATTTTAGAATCCCTTTCAATGCTAAGCCCTACTTCACTCTAGCATTTGTTCTTATTTATTATATTCTTAGTAAGAAGTACTTCATTCTTCGTGTTTCAAATAATCAGTAATGGAAAAAGAACAAAAACCCATAAGAGTTTACTCTATCACTCAAGGAAAGGCAAGGGACAATGTCTTTCTTCCTATGAAGAGGTTTTTTATGCTAATATCCAGAGATTACTCAACAATCCCATGGACCTTCCAAACACTAATAGCAAATGTTCATGTACTCAATATTCATATTCAATGTGACACTTGAATTAAGCTAATTTATTCAGCACAAACATGACCTTGAATTATAGCATATTTTAATGTTGTGCTTAGGAACGTAAACCACTGGGAAGAATTTTAATGAGGGGATAAGACAAGGCACTTAGTTTGGTTCATTGACTTGTTGCTGTTCAGGAAATAATTGGCACTGTTTGCACATTGTGTGGAGGGTTTTACATTAAAGAATCATTTGGACCAATGGGTCAAGCTATATTTTAGAGTGGGAGTGAGTGAGTCTGAGATTCTTAGTTCTCCTGCTCATCTGTGAATGAAATTAAACAATGCTAAAGGTTTAAAAAACCCTGTTTGAAAGCATATCTTTGGTAGAGATCCAATATTTTGGTGCTGGTTTTTTTTTTTCCTTCTATCATTTTCAGGACATTCATATTCAATAAGCTATCGAAAAGGAGTCCACAGGTCTCACTGTTATTTTCAGCCTACCTGTTCATTCAGAAACATTTTAAAGCTGTTTTAGAGTCTCCTCGGTACTGTCAGTAGAGTTTTATTGTTTTGGAGCATGGTAGTTAACCAGACCACCTTATCTGTCTCCTGAGAAACCTGTATGCAGGCCAAGAGGTAACAGTTAGAACTGGACATGGAACAACAGACTAGTTCAAAATCGGGAAAGGTGTGTGACCAGGCTGTATATTGTCACCATGCTTATTTCACTTCTCTGCAGAGTACGTCATGTGGAATTCTGGGCTCTAAAATCACAAGCTGGAATCAAGATTGTCGGGAGAGAAATCAACAACCTAAGATATGCAGATGTGCAGATGATACCACATTAATGGCAGAAAGTGAAAAGGAACTAAAGAGCCTTTTGATGAAAGTGAAAAAGGAGAGTGAAACAGCTGACTTGAAATTCAACATTCAAAAAACTAAGATCATGCCATCCAATCCCATCACTTCATGGCAAATAGATGGGAAAAAAGTGGAAACAGTGACAGATTTCATTTTCTTGGGCTTCCAAATCACTGCAGGTGTTGACTGCAGCCATGAAACTAAGACACTTGTTCCTTGGAGGGAAAGCTACGACAAACCTAAACACTGTATTTAAAAAGCAGACATCACTTTGCTGACAAAGGTCCATAATAGCCAAAGCTATGGTTTTTCCAGCAGTCATGTATGGATGTGAGAGTTGGATCACAAAGAATGATGAGCACCCAACAACTGATACTTTTGAATTGGGGTGTTGGAGAAGACTCTTGAGAGTCCCTTGGACCTCAACGAGATCAAATCCATCAATCCTAAAGGAAATCAAACCCTGAATATCCAGTGGAAGTTTTTTGTTGAAGCTGAAGTTCCTATACTTTGGCCATCTGATGCAAAGAGCCGACTCACTGGAAAAACCCTGATGCTGGGAAAGATTGAAGGCAGGAGGAGAAGGGGACAACAGAGGATGAGATGGTTGGATGGCATCACCAACTCAATGGACATAAGTTTGAGCAAACTCTGGGAGATAGTGGAGGACAGAGGAGCCTGGCGTGCTGCAGTCCATGGGGTCACAGAGTTGGACAGGACTCAGAAGTGAGCAAGGCATACTCCAGTCTGCCAGAGGCTTTCAGCCTATAGGGAGAGACTGACGTAAACGGGCATTAAAAAGCAGTGTCACGTCTGTGATAATGGGTGAGCCAGATTGCTGTGTTCATCTCAATATATCCCAAATAAGGTAAAGTCGTGCATCCAAGATTATTTTAAATATCCGATTGACTGTGGGTTTTAAAATAATTATTAAAACTATGCTTATTATAAAGTATAAATTTCCTACTGATTGTGGGTTTTAAAATAATTATTAAAACTATGCTTATTACAGAATAAAGTTTAAATCTAGAAGAACACTGGAGAAGGCAATGGCACCCCACTCCAGTACTCTTGCCTGGAAAATTTCATGGATGGATGGAGGAGCCTGGTGGGCTGTAGTCCATGGGGTCACAAAGAGTTGGACAGGACTGAGCGACTTCACTTTCACTTTTCATTTTCATGCATTAGAGAAGAAAATGGCAACCCACTCCAGTGTTCTTGCCTGGAGAATCCCAGGAACAGGGGAGCCTGGTGGGCTGCCATCTATGGGGTCACACAGAGTCAGACACGACTGAAGTGACTTAGCAGCAGCAGCAGCTAGTAAAACACTGGAGCTGCATCATAAATGTAGATAACTCATATAAATTCAACCATTCCTTTTTACATCCTTTTTAAGTCTCACAAATATTTTCTTTGACTTCCAATCTAGAGGGAGAAAACGGACTCTTCACAGGGCCTCATTCCCAACACTATGAAACCTTTCTTTCAGTGCTTTTGCTATTGAGATAGTTTTACATTAATCTGTGAGATTATTTGATTAATGTCTACTCCCTATGCTATGTTATCAAGCAGGGGCCCAGTCTTTTTTCAATTTACTTCTGTGTTCAGTGAAAGTGACATCCCTCAGTCATGTCCGACTCTTTGCGATCCCATGGACCATAGCCTACCAGGCTCCGTCCATGGGATTTTCCAGGCAAGAGTACTGGAGTGGGCTGCCATTTCCTTCTCCAATCAGAGTGCCTTGCAAAGTGCTTGTCTCATAGTGACTATTTAGTATTTGTTGGATGGATGGATAAGCAAATATATAAAACAGGGTACAGAGGTAGAACCCTGGCGCAGACATCGTGGTGACCTAGACTAGAGAAGTGACACTGGAACTGTGGAAACATGGATGGATTTAAGAGATAGGAAGGTGATGCAGAACTTGGTTATTGATTAACTGTATGGAGTGAGAGAGAAAAAGGCGGCAAGGACGACATGCAGATATCTGGTTGAGTAATTGGTAGGGTGGTAGTGGCCTTCCTTGAGACAGACAGATAAATCACATCCCAGTCCACCAAAAGGACTTGCAGATGTAATCAAAGAACAACTGTCAGTAGCTGGTGAGAAATGAAAGAAAATGAGAACCATACTGAAACACAGGGATCAGATATGTTCTGAAGAGCCTTGGGGAGAATTGCTAAGAAACTCTGCAGCTTGATTTAGTCAGACATTTAATAAATCCACTTGTATTCATTTCCTAGGGCTACCCTAACAAATGACCACAAATGTAGCAGTTTAAAACGACAGAAACTTATTCTCCCACAGCTCTAGAGGCTAGAAGTCTGAAATCAAGGTGTTGGCAAAACCGTTGTCACTCTGCAGGCTTTAGGGAGAAACTTTCGTGCCTTTTCCTGCTCTGGAGCCCTGTGGCAACATGACTCCAATCTCAGCCTCTACATGCATCTCCTTTCTCTGAGTGTCTTCTTAGAAAGACATCAGTCATTGGATTTAGTCTGGACAAAGACACCAGTCATTGGATTAGAGCTCTAAGCTCTGATACTTTGGCCACCTGATGTGAAGAGCTGACCCACTGGAAAAGGCCCTGATGCTGGGAAAGATTGAGGGCAAAAGAGAAGGGGGCAGTGGAGGATGAGATGGTTAAATAGCATCATCAACTCGACGGACATGAGTTTGAGCATACTGTGGGAGATAGTGAAGGGTAGGGAAGCCTAGTGTGCTGCATTTCATGGGGTCTCAAAGAGTTGCATACAACTTAGCGACTGAACAAAAATCCAATATGACTTCATCTGACATAATGACATCTGCAAAGATCCTATCTACAAATTAGGTCACATTCTCAGGTTTTGCATGGACAGAGATTTTGTGGGGACAGAATTTAGTCTACTGCATCAGTCAGCCTATTTCTGTGAACTGGAATTATTAACTGATATATTTGTCAATTATTTTTAGTGATAATTCAATCACAAATGTTTATTATTTTTACCTGACAGATGGAAAAAGAATGTGAGTGTAGTAAAATGTAAGGAAGCCTCTTTAAAAGCTCTTTGTTGGCTATGTGGCTTGGGTAAGATACACATTCACATTTCAGACTAGGTAACTGTAAATCTCTGCATTCAAATACCTCGAGATTCTGAACTAAATATAACAAAGAGCATTTTAACTACATAGTTGAATTCATAAACAGGAGAAATTGCATGGGGCCATAAATGAAGAGGAAAGTGAAAGAGGTTAAGTATGTGAGCCCAGAAGCCCCGGGTGTGGTTGTCTGAACCAAGTAGATAATCAAGCTTGGTAACAGAAGGGCTTAGAAAAGAAGATAAAACTTTCAGGCTATGAGGCAGGCTGTTAAAACTGAGACCTCTCCCTGCCGGCTACCCCCATTCATCTCAGGCCATCAAAGCTGCTACACTTTAACTGAAAGGGTAGATTTAAAAAAAACAAAAACAAAAAACAAAACCCTCAACAAAGCCTCCATTTGGGGTAGCAAAAAGGTGTCCCTGAGAATTTACAATAACAACCCTAAATCTTCTATGGGTTGAAGTGGTCTGAGAAATGGGAATTGGTCAGTGATGACCCTCAGGTGCCTAGAAGAGGCAATAAAAAACACGTTCTGTACAGACACTACTTCAATGCAGGCTATGAAGAAGTACCCAAGATAAAGTCTTACTGAAGATTAATTTATAATAAAAAAATGTAACTCAGGGAAACAGTCAACTATGAATAAGAATGCAAAGACACTCGAAAAATGACATTAGACTCCTAAACCCTTTAGATAATGACATAATGCAATAGAAGCTATAAAATACATAGTCGATAAATACAATTTGAAATTTAAGAAGAGTTTTAGAATATATAAAAGTTGTGAGTATACTATAGAGAATTCCCATAGACTGTATACTGTATCCTCTACTAACAATATCTTACCTCTCATCACTATTGATGTTGACCTTGATCACCTGGCTGAGACAGGTAAAATTGTAAAATTCTTTTTTTCTCCTTTTCATGCCCTCCTCTTTAGAAGGATATAGTTGTATACAGAGCACATTAAGAAGTGAAAAGTTACATTCTACCCCTTTAAGAGCAGATCACTCTTTTGCATGGAAAATTTGTTCTCCCTCATTTACTTATTTGTTCATTAAATTATATCAGTCTTGACTCATAGATATTTAATCTATAATTCATGTTATAAACAAATATGGTTTTATTTCTTTTGCTCTAATTCTTCCGGCTTTGGCAACTGGAAGCTCTTTCAGCTGATTCTGTGTCCCTCTGGCATACTCCTATCATTGTGGGTCTCCGTTAATTTTTTTAAAGCAAGTTCTTCATTTTTGGTACTACAGATGCTCCAGTATTTCTTATGTTTTCCTGCCCCAGTCCTAGAATCAGCCCTTTCTCTGAGAAGCCTTGCTTTCTTCAGTTGCAAATGACACTAGAAATCAAGATCTTGATGCTAGGTGGGTTCATTACTCTGGGGCCATCCTTGCTTCTAGACTTTTCAGTTAACAGAACAAAGAAATATATGTACACTTACCTATGTGCAGACACTACCTACAAATATTTATATGTTAAGCTCTGCAACCACATAAAGCTAACCATATGCTCACATTGATGCCTCCACCTCTAATCCATTGCCACAGAGATCACTCTCGTTTCCTCCTTTCAAATAGTTATCCATATCTGGTGGGCATACATATGGTGATATCAGAATTGTTAACCCCCCTGGGAAACAATTTTATCAAGTAAGACTCAAGGTTCATGTAGTTTCTTTAGCTAAAATACACACTTTAAATGACTACATAAGTAAATATATTAACATATAGTAAAAGAACAGGACATCATAAAAGTAATACACTGTTTTGAAAAGAATCAAATACAAATTCTAGAAATTAAAAATACAGCCAATGAAATTAAAAACCTATTGTGTGCATTCAACAGCATATTAAACTCAGATGAAAAGAGAATTAGAAATGAAAAATAAAAGAGAAGTTCAATGACATCATGGATGGATAAGAAAATTCGCTATGTGTTTATAAGGAGCTTCAGAAAGAAAGTACAGTGAGAACAAGAAAGAGAAAATACTTAACATTATAGTAAAGACTTTGTCCAGAATTTATGAAATAGACGACTTCTCAGAAAATGTAAGCACATTGCAAGCAAAGTTCTTAAAAAGTAAGCTTCACCTTGACACACCATTATAAAACTGAGAAATACTAGGGGAAAAAACCTAAATGCAATCAGAGAAAACTACAATTTACTTAAGAAAGAAAATAATGGTCCATCAGCCATCTTTTCAGCAATGGTGATAGAAATCAAAATACAATGAGAAAGATTTTCAAAGTGCTGAGATGAATAACTGTCAGTGCAAAACTCTACACTTCAATGTGAGGTCAAAATAAATACATTTTCAAATAAAAACTGAAGTGGCTTTCCATGAATAGATTATTGTTGGAAATGAGTCTATAAAATTTACTTCTTTTAAGTGGATTTACAAAATGTACTTCAGGAAGAAAGAAACTGAACTCAGAATGAGGAATAGTGAAGCAAAGATCTAAGTGTGGGCACTTACAAGCATTAACCCCCCAGTCTCCTCTGTCCTGCAGTGGAGGAGGTCTTCCCAGGTGGTACACTGGTAGAGAACCCCCCTGCCAATGCAGGAGACGGAAGAGACGAGGGTTCAGTCCCCGGGTCAGGAAGAACCACTGGAGGAGGGCATCGGCAACACACTCCAGTATTCCTGCCTGGAGACTCCCAGGACAGAGGAGCCTGGCGGGTTATGGTCCATTGGGTGGCAAAGAGTCAGACACGACTGAAGCGACTTAGCACCCAGGCACGCATGTTAAATAGAGAAGAAGATTGTCTAACATTCAAACATGGAGGAAAAGAGAGGAATAAAGTAAATGTGATCTATGCAATAGGAGATTAAGAAGAAACAGTAAGTAAATAAGGCACAAAATAAGATGGCATAATTAAATACAAGTACACAGTGGTAACACTACAATTAAAAGGATTTAAATTAACATTAAAAGATATAGATTATCAGAGTGAAATTAAGGAAAAGCTACTACTTATAGCTTACAGGAGACTCATCTAACTCATAAGGATACAGAACAAAATGAAATTTAAATGATAGAAAAATTAAATCATAAAAATACCATCCCCTTGTATCTGAGGGCTCTACATGTGTGGATTCAGGGAGCTGACGGTACTATAGCATTTTATATAAGGGACTTGGCCATCTGCAGATATCGGTATCCACAGTGAGTCCTGGAACCAAAACCCTGCAGATACTGAGGGAGAAGGATGACCATACTACCTGAAAGAAAGCTGATACAACTATATAAATGCTAGGCAAAATCTGTTACAGCAAAGAGGGAGTATTCAGGATAAGGAGTGATGAAACATTCCTTATCTGCACATCTAATTTAAAAATACAAAGTGCATTGTGTATAAGGTATTATACATGTATTTAATATATTTTACTTACATTTTAATGCACATACATTATATATACACTGGATCATCAAAAAAGCAAGAGAGTTCCAGAAAAATATCTATTTCTGCTTAATTGACTATACAAAGCCTTTGACTGTGTGGATCACAATAAACTATGGAAAATTCTGAAAGAGATGGGAATACCAGACCACCTGACCTGCCTCTTGAGAAACCTGTATGTAGGTCAGGAAGCAACAGTTAGAACTGGACAGGGAACAACAGACTGGTTCCAAATAGGAAAAGGAGTACGTCAAGGCTGTATATTTCACCCTGCTTATTTAACTTATATTCAGAGTACATCATGAGAAACGCTGTGCTGGAGGAAGCACAAGCTGGAATCAAGATTGCTGGGAGAAATATCAATAACCTCAGATATGCAGATGACACCATCCTTATGGCAGAAAGTGAAGAGGAATGAAAAAGTCTCTTGATGAAAGTGAAAGAGGAGAGTGAAAAATTTGGCTTAAAGCTCAACATTCAGAAAACTAAGATCATGGCATCTGGTCCCATCACTTCATGGGAAATAGATGGGGAAACAGTGGAAACAGTGGCTGACTTTATTTTTCTGGGCTCCAAAATCATTGCAGATGGTGATTGCAGCCATGAAATTAAAAGACGCTTACTCCTTGGAAGGAAAGTTATGACCAACCTAGATTGCATATTTAAAAGCAGAGACATTACTTTGCCAACAAAGGTCCGTCTAGTCAAGGCTATGGTTTTTCCAGTGGTCATGTATGGATGTGAGAGTTTTGACTGTGAAGAAAGCTGAGCGCTGAAGAATTGATGCTTTTGAACTGTGGTGTTGGAGAAGACTCTTGAGAGTCCCTTGGACTGCAAGGAGATCCAACCAGTCCATCCTAAAGGAGATCAGTCCTGGGTGTTCATTGGAATGACTGATGCTGAGGCTGAAACTACAATCCTTTGGCCACCTCATGCGAAGAGTTGACTCATTGGTAAAGACCCTGATGCTGGGAGGGATTGGGGGCAGGAGGAGAAGGGGATGACAGGGGATGAGATGGCTGGATGGCATCACTGACTCGATGGACGTGAGTCTGATTAAACTCCGGGAGTTGGTGATGGACAGGGAGGCCTGGAGTGCGGCAATTCATGGGGTTGCAGAGTCGGGCACGACTGAGCTGACATGAACTGATATATATATATATATGAGATATAAAATTTGATAAATCCATTATCATACTAGTAGAGTTCTCTCATAATTGGTAGTGACAGGTAACATTTATTAAGATTTTACTGTGTCATATACTATTCTATTTGCTTAATATGGGTCAATACATTTAATAGTCAAACTTCAGAGATATATGTTGTTTTATAATAACTTTGTACTACTTTAAAGTAATAATTTTAAACAGTAGATATTAGTCATTTCACTTTGTAGATAAGGAACTTATAGGGGCTAATGTAGACCAGGTTATAGGACATGATTAAATTAAAAGTCAGTAATTAAAAACTGGGCTTCCCTGGTGGCTCACTGGTAACTAATCTCCCTGCCGATACAGTAGACATGGGTTTGATCCCTGGGCCAGGAAGACCCCCTGGAGAAAGAAATGGCAACCCATTCCAGTATTCTTGCCTGGGAAATCTCATGGACAGAGGAGCCTGAGGACTAGAGTCCATGTGGCTGCAAAAAGAACTGGACACAAATTAGCAACTAAACAACAACAAATTAAAAAACATTGCCAATACAATTGAGTTTTTTAAAATACATATTGCTAAGAAACATGTAGATCAAAGAAGGAATCATAAGATTTAAAAATATTTAGATGGAAATGAAAATGTTATCAAAATATATATGACTACATCTACTATATGTAAAACTGTTACATTTATAGATATTATACATCAAAACTGATTGCAGAAAAACATTCTAAGAAAATCACTGAAATCCTTCATATAAAAGAAAAAACCTAAAAATTAAATAAGCTAGAAAATATCCAACAAATAATTAAACCAAAAGAATTAATTAAACCAAAGAATTAATGACATAAAATAGAGCATGTCAAGAAATCCAAAGGCTAGTTTTTCTAAAGACAAATAAAATGGTTAAAACTCTGTCAAGATTGATCAAGAAAAAAAGGAAAGATATTTAGATATTTTAAAAAATCATTAGAAAAGGTATTAACAATTTAGGACAATAACTTGGAAATTTGGATGTAATGAGTAATGTCATAAAAATATTAATACTAAATATATTTAATGATAAAGAGAAAACCAAAATAGACTTCTGATAATTAAAGAAAATGTGTAAATTTTTAAAAATTCTCCAATCATCTTCCTTTCAAAATGCACCAGACCTAGATGCATTTTTAGGTGTGTTTTCCCAAACGTTTAATCTCAAGCTCATATACAGTTTTCCACAGAGGATAGAAGAAGAAACACTCCTAACTTATTTATGAAGTAATATGTCATTAATAATTTGGTTCTCTTCTTTTTGGAAACATGAGAAATCTTAAAAAAAATTATAGTAGAAAAAAATTCAGTAATGTCACACAATTATATGACATTAATTGGATTTTGAGCACATCACAACAAATAAATAAAAAATATAATTTGTGAAACAACCAAAACTATTTAAAAAAAGTCTAGGATTTGATCTAAAAAGCATTTGCAAGGCTCTTAAAAATAAAATAAAGCATTGATGAAATAGATAAAAAATAAGTCATATTAAATTTAGAGAGAAAGCACTGATGAATTTATGCTTTTGAACTGTGGCGTTTGAGGAGACTCTTGAGAGTCCCTTACACTGCAAGGAGATCAAACCAGTCAGTCCTAAAGGAAATCAGTCCTGAATATTCATTGGAATGACTGATGCTGAAGCTGAAGCTCCAATACTTTGGCCCCCTGATGTGAAGAACTGACTCACTGGAAAAGACCCTGTTGCTGGGAAAGACTGAAGGAAGGAGGAGAAGGGGATGACAGAAGATGAGGTGGTTGGATGGCATCACTGATGCAATGGACATGAGTTTGAGCAAGCTCTGGGAGTTGGTGATAGACTGGGAAGCCTGGCGTACTGCAGTCCATGGGGTGGCAAAGAGTCAGACACGACTGAGTGACTGAACTGAACTGCATTGATCATATTCATGGGTAGGGAGACAATATTATGAATTAAATCAGAACATTAAGGACAATTTTAGTAAAAACATACAAAGTATTGAATTCTTTGAAATCAAGTCAGTAAATATAAGGAAGAACAAATGTAACGATCAGTCACGGCAAATGTGATGGGTCTTGCTTACAGAGTTTAATAAGACTGTGTGATATGTATGTGGATATATATGTATATGTAACTATGACATGTATGAAAAGATAACTAGATGACTTTAGGAGAATAAAGAGCACAGAAACAGATCCATCATGTATGAAAACTTTGATTATAACATAGGTTGCCTACAAGCAGCAGGAAGAAAATAGATTTTTTAATGAATGGCCATGAAACACTGGAAAGGAAGTCAACAAACTGGAAAGACATGAAATTAGAACTCTACTTTTTTCCCTCTGTACAAATGACTTCCAAGAGGACTGAAGACATAATGAAAAGTCAAACGTAATAAATAGAACTCTCGGGGTACAAGATATAATATCTTGATAAATAACTAGAACAGAACATTTAAAATAGTGATAAATTTGACTCCATTAAAATTTAAACCTTCTATGTGGCTAAGACCTACATAGTGAAAGCTAAACCACAGATTTGGAGAAAATATTTATGATGCATATAACCAAGAATTAATATTTAAATGCATATGTAATGACTGTAAGTAAAGACAAACAACCGGAAGGAAATTAGAAAAAGGGATAGAGCATTTCTGAAAGAGAAGAACCAATGTCTGATAAGCAATAATAGTCAGGGAAGGACAAATGAAACCATGAAGTTATACCATGTTACTCCCACAGATTGGCAAATACTAAAAGACTGAACATACAAAGTGTTGGCAAGAATATGGAATAATGGGAGCTCTCAAACTTTACTAGTGGGTGTATAAAAACGTATAACCACTTTGGCTTTGGCAATATCTAGGAGTTAAAAATAGGGCTTCCCTGACGGCTCAGATGGTAAAGAATCTACCCACCATGCTGGAGACCCAGGTTTTATCCCTGGGTAGGGAAGATCCTTCGGAGGAGGAAATGGCAACCAACTCCAGTATTTTTGCCTGGAGAATTCCATGGACAGAGGAGCATTGCAGGCTACAGTCATGGGTCACACACAGGGTCAAATACAACTGAGTGACTAATACACACATACAGGAGTTAACTGTGGTGTATACTCTTCAACAAAGCCATTCCTCTAGGTCTACATTTTAGATTAGAACCATTCACGCATGTGTAATGTGATACTTGCATAAGAATATTCACTGCAGCATCATTTGCAAAAACACAATATAGAATGCAACCTAAATACCCATTAACAGAAAAATAAAAAGACAAAGTTGATACTGCATATGAAGTCATATTAAAATGATAATGGATATACCAATGTTCCATGTATTAGAAGATGTATTTCAAAGATCTAATGTTTAGTGAAAACAAAGAAAGTTGCAAAATGGCATTTAGTTTGAATATGTGTAAAACTCATTTAACGTTGTCCATTCTGCTGACTTACACAATAAGTTCACATAAATATATCTGGCAATAATACAAATCAAATTCAGGACACTTTTTGGATTTAAAGGGGAATTAATCACATCTGTTATATTTTACTTTTTAATGAAAATATATCAACTCATGTTCTACAAAGCTATGAGCCATGTATAACATATATATATTTTTTGGTAAAGAAATCCTTTGTAAAAAGGTAAAAAATATTCTTTGAAGTATTTCACAATAAAGTATTTTAAGGGAAGAAATGATGCTTACTAAATGAATATAACAGTGAATAATGTGGGCTTGGAGTGTGGATGGGATTTTGCGGACCAAGAGGGAGAAAGAACTCCAGATCTGAACAAGGGCAAAGGCACAGCGGCGGGGACAGGCTGGGTGGCAGAAGAAACCCCAAGTTCTGAGAGTGTGTGCAGTGGCGGAGGGCAGGCCCTTAGAGTCGGCGACAGGCTTGCTTCTGCACTCAGCCCCAGTGTCCACGTCTGTGGCCGTGTGGAGACTGAAGCAGGTACACAGGAAAGGTGTGAGCCCACACTGACACCCTGAAATCCCCCCCAAGTGGCCACGGGGAGGGACAGGCAGCACGGAGGAGGGAAGCCAAGGCAGCTTGGGCCCAGATCCTCAGCCTCGATCCTGAAGACGGTGGAAAGCCACTGGCGGCATCTCAGTAAGAAAAGAAGCTGAGGACACCATGGTGGACACGCAGGGGTGAGGGGACAGGGGACAGGAGACCTTCCTGGAGGGGGCAGTCAGAGTTTCACGACAGAAAGGGAGAGGCGGAGGCTGGCCAAGGATGCCGGCGTTTTAAGCCTGAGTGGACGAGAGGTACGGTGCTGTTAGCACGGATAGAAAAGGGCATGGAAAATTAGTGTCGATGTAAAATCTGTTTCACAAGACATGAAAGAGTTTCACTGGTCCAGTCCAGCCATCAGGAAAGCCTCTGAGTACTCTCATCTTTTCAGCTTTCCATGGTAGGCACCATGTCCCTGTGAATGGTGTATGACTTAGGTAGGAAATATCTGGATTTTAAATCTTGACTCTGCTAACAAAGAACCAATCTTAACATGTCCATCTGTTGAATGGGGATAATAACACCTACTTTGCAGGAAAGATGAAGTGCATTTTGTTCCAGGCCCATGATTCTGCTTAGAAATGTGTGCTGGGTCTTAAATCAGAGAGGAGGATGAACTGTTGCCAAAAACTCTAAAGTGAATGGGCTCCCAGCTGATTGCAGGTTTACAGAAAAATGATGAAAATTTCTGGCTTAGACAGTAATGAAGAGGTTCAAAACAGCAATTCTTCTTTCACACAAGGTAGTAATTTAGCTTGAGTAAGTTAAAGCACCGGTGAATAATTGATTGCAAAATATGCATTATGATGTGCATAATTTAGTCAAATAAAAGCTCATGAAAAAGTCAACTTCAAAAAGAGGCATATTAACTCAGGCTATAGGCACAGTGTTTCTATCTAGAACATCCTTTGAAATTTTAGAACATAAGTGGATTCAGGGAAATTGTCAATTACTTACTTGAGAAGAAACAGTTTTGTGTGCATGTGAAAATATGTACACTACATAATACTATTATATATTCTATTAGCATAGACACCACATATCCAATATATCATGTTGAATAGTTACCTTATAGTCAGTAGAAATATTTTTGTAAATACTATATGTGATATGCATGAGTGCCAAGTGCCTCAGTCGTGTCCAACTCTTTGCGACCCCAGGAAGTTCAGCCCACCAGGCTCCTCTGTCCATGGGATTCTCCAGGTGGAGAGGGCTGCCATGCCCTCCTCCAGGGCATCTTCCCGACCCAGGGATCGAACCCAGGTCTCCCGCAATTGCGGGTAGACTCTTTACCATCTAAGCCACCAGAGAAGCCCATGAATACTGGAGTGGGTAGCCTGTCCCTTCTCCAGGGGATCTTCCCAAGCAGATTCTTTACCAGCTGAGCTACCAGGGAAGCCCCATCTCTATAGATACTATACATTAAAATATCTATTTGGTATATAGAAACCAGTGAAAACATATAAGTAAAAGCATTTTACATGCTTTAAGACATTACATCCACCTTACCATGCATATTATATGTACAAATCCCAATCTGCCAAAAGACTGTAACAGGGAAGAACAAATCTAAATCTATATTAAATCTGTTTCTTTTTCTTTAACCTTTTTGCTCTGTTGCCTGGGCTTAATCGTGCTGACTGCACCATTTGTAAAAGAATGTTGCCTATTGCTTGAAATACACAGGATAGCCCACTTTCAAGCTCTGACCTTTAAAGGTATAACACTTTTCCATTCACATAGAGATAAAAATTTGGAGAAGAGAGAATAACATTTGTCTTGCTGGAGGTTTACAGGAACATCATGACCTGACCTACCTGGATATCTTCAAGAACAAAGGGTTCTGACATTAAGAAGTTTGCAACCACTAACAACACACTCAAAGAGATGGGAATACCAGACCACCTGACCTGCCTCCTGAGAAACCTATATGCAGGTCAAGAAGCAACAGTTAGATCTGGACATGGATCAATAGACTGGTTCCAAATTGGAAAGGAGTACGTCAAGGCTGTATATTGCCACCCTGGTTATTTAACTTATATGCAGAGTACATCATGAGAAATGCTGGGCTGGATGAAGCACAAGCTGGAATCAAGATTGCAGGAGAAATATCAATAACCTCAGATATGCAGATGACACCAGCCTTATGGCAGAAAGTGAAGAAGAACTAAAGAGCTTCTTGATGAAAGTGAAAGAGGAGAGTGAAAAGTTGACTTAAAGCTCAACATTCAGAAAACTAAGATCATGGCATCAGGTCTCATCACTTCATGGCAAACAGATGGGGAAACAATGGAAACAGTGAGAGGCTTTATTTTCTTGGGCTCCAAAATCACTGCAGATGGTGATTGCAGCCATGAAATTAAAAGAGGCTTTGCTCCTTAGAAGAAAAGCTATGACCAACCTAGATAGCATATTTAAAAGCAGAGACATTACTTTGCCAACAAAGGTCCATCTAGTCAAGGCTATGGTTTTTCCAGTGGTCATGTATGGATGTGAGAGTTGGACTATGAAGAAAGCTGAGCACCGAAGAGTTGATGCTTTTGAACTGTGGTGTTGGAGAAGACTCTTGAGAGTCCCTTGGACTGCAAGGAGATCCAACCAGTCCATCCCAAAGGAGATCAGTCCTGGGTGTTCCTTGGAAGTACTGATATTGAAGCTGAAACTCCAATACTTTGGCCACCTGATGCAAAGAGCTGACTCATTTGAAAAGACCCTGATGCTGGGAAAGATTGAAGGCGGGAGGAGAAGGGGACGACAGAGGATGAGATGGCTAGATGGCATCACCGACTCGATAGACATGAGTTTGAGTAAACTCCGGGAGTTGGTGATAGACAGGGAGGCCTGGCGTGCTGCAGTCCATGGGGTAGCAAAGAGTCGGATACGACTGAGAGACTGAACTGAACTGAACCACACCCCTTCCCCTTTTACTATAAAAGAAGCCTGAATTCTAACTTGGGTAACAGGGTTCTTTGAAACATTAGTCCAGTATCTTCTCAGTCTGCTGGCTTTCAAATAAAGTAATTATTCCTTGCATCAACAACTCTTCTCCTGATTTACTGGCCTGTTGTGTGGTGAGCAGAATGAGTTTGGACTTGGTAGCAAGACCAGAAATATATAGAAGAATTATATACTAGGGCTTTTAGTGTTAGTCACTCAGTTGTGTCCGACTCTGCGACCCCACGGACTGTAGCCCGCCAGGCTCCTCTGTCTGTGGGATTCTCCAGGCAAGAATACTGGAGTGGGTTTCTGTTTCCTTCTCCAGGGGATCTTCCCAACCCAGGGATTGAACCTGGGTCTCCTGCAGTGCAGGCAGATTCTTTACCATCTGAGTCACCAGGGAAGCTCTTATAACACATTTCTAATATAAAAAAGTGATCTACTCCCCTCTTCACAATTATTAATTTGTCAGGGTTCAAAATCTCCAGTGAACCCCACCTATGGATCATAAATATTCTGATCAAAACCAAATAATTTTTTTAAAGAATATGAATTACTTACCGAAACCAAACTTTAAAATTTTTTATAGTTTATAGATTTTTTCATTTAGAAATGTTTATTAAACATCAGTAATTTTCACAAAGCAAATATTCATAGCTAGATGTTGTTACAAAATTTCTGCAAAATATGTACACATGTAAAAAGCCTTGATGACTAGTAACTCATTTTATCAAATCAAACCATCCTTTCTACTTTCAAACCTCCTGTAGAAATAACTTACTGCCAATCCTGAACTAAAGCACAGACAGAAAAAAACAAACTTACAACAGAATCAGATGATGTGCTCAGTTCCTGGAAAGTTATAAAAAGATATATGTATAAAAAATCCTAAGCCACAAATACTTTCATACAGAGCTAATATAAATCATGTTTTGTTAGGTATAGTATCTATGAGGTTGTTCAAACTTTCATATTCTTTTATATATTCTAAAATATCTAGGCCAAAAGAGGCCTTCTCAGATTATTAAAATGCATGAGCTACTGCATGTGGTTAACATTCCTTGGTCATCATAACCTACAGAGTGTTCCAAAGTCCCGCTAGCAGGGGCTCTCCTTCCCTTCACCTGCACTCTGCTTCCTGGGCCCTGGATCCACCATGGACACACAGTCTGAATCTCTGACGGGTCAAACGTTCATGGCACTGCAGGGTTTTGTGTTCATGGGCTTCAGTGACAGGCTCTCTGAATAAGAGACCATAGTAGCTATGCCTTACGGACGGATTGTCAGGTAGAACCACCCAGTTTGAGAAGGCTGAGACCCTTCACCTTGAGCCCCAGCCTGCCCCTCCTATGGCGGCATGCAGTCTTGTTTTCTAGACCCAGGATTGCTGTGGAAACAAATGATCAACATTCTTAAGAGGTGATGGATGGCAAGGGATGGTTAGTAGCACTTCCCCACTTTACTGTAATTGACATCACGTCACAATACCAATATTGTGTGTTTCAGAGTCTTTTCGCTCTCCGCCATGCGCCTGAGTACTTGAATTTTCAGGTCTCCAGTACATGAACAATTACATTTTTGGGTAAGTGGCTAACAGTTAGTGAACACTGGCATTGCAGTAGACATGGTGGTAAACCCTGGGAATACAAAGATCAATACCATACAGACTGTGTGAAATTAAAACAAAACTCATAATGTAGAGAGGGAATTAATGCAGAGTTAACTACAATATAAATGTGACATATACAATACTAACGTTGCAAGGAGAGTAATCAAGCACCAAGGGAGTGCCGAGGAGCTCACCACGGGAGAGAGGGAGAGACAGCATGCCACGGGAGCATCAAGGAGAGTAATCAAGTCTATCTGGAAGACTCCGCAGCATCCCTGAAGGACAGGTCGGGTTTTGGTGAGTTAAGAAGGGAGAAGTGATTATGCAGGGCAGCGTGAGCGAAGCATCTGGCAGACTTGCAGGGCTGGACTGCAGCAGGCAAGAAGGGACAAAAGATGAGCGGAACAGGTTGCAGGAGATGGGAAGGAGTCTAGTGCGGGTTTTTCCTATACACCGTGAGGAGACTCAATGAGTATTCTGTGAAGGAAGGCAGCAGGAAAGGAATTCCGGCTTCCCTGGTGCTCTTTCATTTTGAAAGCAAGCTGTACTCGTCCCAGACTGACACCAAATACGCAGGCAGTCCTGCACAACAGCACCCTTTGGATTAGTAGCTCCAAATAAGCGAAGCCATAGAAAGAAGCTGCCGGCAGCCCTGACATCGCCTGTCTGGAAAGATGTGGACTCCTGTCGGGCCTTGGAAAGTAATCACTTTGATGTTAATTGATGCCAATTGGAGAGTATTTACAGTGATTTGGAAGATCAAAGAAGACATATTGAAAGTAATTTTCGAGATTGGACCACATGACGGTTGTAAGAGAGAAAGAAATCAGTGCCCTTGGATTTAATATCAATCACTATGATGCTTACTGTGGGGCTTCCCTGCTGGCTCAGTCGGTAAAGAATCTGCCTGCAATGCAGGAGACCTGGGTTCGATCCCTGGGTCAGGAAGGGATGGTCATGCCATCCCTGGGCATGGCAGCCCACTCCAGTATTCTTACCTGGAGAATCCCCATGGACAGAGGAGCCTGGCGGGCTACAGTCCCTGGGGTCGCAGAGCCAGACACGACTGAGCGACCAAGCACAGCACCCTTACTGTGGGGTCTGATGGTCACTGAGGCCATCTCCTCTCAGGGCCCTCGGTCAGCAGGCAAACCAGCTCAGGGGTCATGGAGGGCAAAGAGAACCCTGCTTCTGAAGTCAGGGAGTCAAAGGAACCTAGAGGCAGACAGTACCAGAGCCCTCCTGTCATCCTGTTTCTGACAAGCAGAGGCTGCGAGGGAAAGAAGGCTTAGTCTCCTGGCCGGAAAGCCAGTGGTGGCGGCGGCAGACTGCAAAGGACAGCTTTGTCCTCTCACACCACATTTTCCAAGTGAAAACGCCAGGACTCATCAGTACCATCTTTCCAGAGTCCATACATATGCTCTCATGTACGATATATGTCTTTCTCCTTCCGACTGACTTCACTCTGTGTAACAGGCTCTTAGGTTCATCTACCTCGTGAGGACTGACTCAAATGTGTTCCTTTTTATGGGTGAGTAGTATTCCATTGCATAAACGTACTGCATTTCTTTATCCATTCATCCATCAATGATGAAGCTATCTGCAGGGAAGCAATGGAGAGGCAGACATAGAGAACAGAATCATGGACACAGTGGGGAGAAGGAGAGGATAGGACGAACTGAGGGACTGGCATGGAAACATGTACATCATGATATGTAAAGCAGAGAGTCAGTGGGAATTTGTCATATGATTCAGGGAGCTCAAACCAGCGTTCTCTGTCAACCTAGAGGGAAGGAGAGGTGAGACAGAGGTTTGAGAGGGAGGGGACATACGTCTATCTATGCCTGATTCATGTTGATAGATGGCAGAAACCAAGACAATATTGTAAAGTGATTATCCTCCAATTAAAATTAAAAAAGAAAAGGTCAGGGCCTGTACTCTGACAAAGAAGATATTCCAACTTGTGATTAATTTTCATGGGAAAACAAAGGGAGAAAATATTTGCAGTGTGAACAGTCCTAAAAAATCCACGTGGAAAAGGACTGCATTGTCTTAGGAGGACAGGGATCTGGCCACTGCAGCTGTTTCAAGTTGCAGCCCCACTGTTTGAAGGGATAGGAGTGCCAGCCACAGCAGGACAAAGGTGAGAGGGTGATACTGCCAAAAGAATGCATTTACTACGTACTTATTACTGAATAAATTAATAGCTACAGACTGTGGACCATCTAGTCAAGGCTATGATTTTTCCAGTGGTCATGTATGGATGTGAGAGTTGGACTATAAAGAAGGCTGAGCGCCAAAGAATTGATGCTTTTGAACTGTGGTGTTGGAGAAGATTCTTGAGAGTCTCTTGGACTGCAAGGAGATCCAGCCAGTCCATCCTAAAGGAAATCAGTCCTGAATATTCACTGGAAGGACTGATGCTGAAGCTGAAACTCCAATACTTTGGCCACCTAATGCGAAGAGCTGACTCATTGAAAAAGACCCGATACTGGGAAAGATTGAAGATGGGAGGAGAAGGGGATGACAGAGGATGAGACAGTTGGATGGCATCATCGACTCAAGGGACATGAGTTTGGGTAAACTCCAGGAGTTGGCGTGGACAGGGAGGCCTGGTGTGCTACAGTCCATGGGGGTCGCAAAGAGTCTGACACAACTAAGTGACTTAACTGAACTGAACTGACAGACTGTGGAAGGCAATAGGTGATGGGAGGAGCAGATAAATAATCCTGTCCTCAGGCTGTGGAAAGAACTGCAGTCCTGCTCTCAGGCCTTCCTACTCAAAATGTGGGCCCTAAATACCAGCAATGGCCTGCTCCAGGAACTTGTTAAAAATTCAGAAGTTCCAGCCCCACACAAACCTATTAAGTTATCATCTACATTTTAACCAGCTTCCCCGGTGATCATATGTCCAGTCACAGTCATTAGAAAGGAGAGACGCATGGGACACAGAGTCATCCGAAGCTAACCAGTCACTGTCTGCAGGCTGCGAGGACAGGTAGTCACAAACCACAGGTTTCATGAGGAATGAACACACACAATAGGGACGGACAGAAACACTCACAGGCTAGAAGAGATGATACAATCAGAGATGACCTGAGAGACAAAGCAGGCCCAGGAACAGAATAAATGAGAACTGGCTAATGTAAGGGTATATACAAATCTTAAAAAAAAAAAAAAATTGAATTAAACATTTCCCCTGGGACTTTCCTAGTCCACTCAAGACTTCAGGCTTCCACAGTAGGGGGCGCAGTTTCCACCTCTGGTCAGGGAATTAAGATCCCACTTGCCATGTTTCGGGCTTCCCCAGTGTCTCAGATGGCAAAGAATCTGCCTACCAATGCAGGAGACCCAGGTTCGATCCCGGCGTTGGGAAGATACCATGGTGAAGGGAATGGCAACCCACTCCAGGATTTTTGCCTGGAGAATCCCACGGACAGAGAAGCCTGGCGGGCTACAGTTCATGGGGGTGCCACAACTGAGTGACTAACACTTTCACATGCCATGCGGTGCAGCCAAAAAACATTGAAATCAATAAGTGACTTTATAAAAAAAGAAAACAAAAACACGAAACATTTCCCCTGGTGCCAAAATTGAAAGAGAATTCCTCCTCCCTTTTTCTTTAGCATTCTTTTTAGAAAACTTGACATTGGAAATGCTTTCTCTGTCTATTTCAGATGTATTATATATGTAAATCTTTGTAAAAGCTAAGTAAGCCTCTGGTCAGTTTTGTCTCCCAAGAATGTCTTCCTTGGATGCCTCCTGGCATCTCTTTGCAAAGTAAGCATGGGAGGGCATGTACCCTTTCCCCCTGTTTGTGTGGAAGTTTAGCTTAGACACCCAGCTCCAAGTTGTAACTAGCTGCTTTGTCATAAAGTTTTATTTTTCCTTTGGATAAAATTAATTGATATGTATGTAATGGGTTGTAATTGCCTGGCTCTATACAAAGATGGGGTTTATTTCTGTCTTTGCAACTGTTTCATTCTTTTCTACTCTTTTGCAGAGGATTCTTTTGGGCTGGCAGGAGGTTTTATTTTTAAATTATTTCTCCATCACCAATCACAAAAGGCATGAGGATTGGAAGTGTCTTCGCCACCAACTGTGACAGGTAAAATGACTCCCATCACAACCGCAGGGAAAGGCAACAGAATCAAGGGTGGATTATTTGATTTGTATTTGACAGCTTAGAATGTGTAGTTGCAGGTGCTTATTATAGGAGTTCCTGCTCAGTCGCTCAGTCATGTCCAAATCTTTACGACCCCATGGACTGTAGCCTGCCAGGCTCCTCAAGTCTATGGACTTTTCAGTTGCTATTTTCCTCCTCCAGGAGTTTTTCTCAACCCAGGGATTGGACCTCATCTCTTAAGTCTCCTGCATTGACAGGCATATTCTTTACCACTAGTACCACCTGGGGTATTCATTACATATCTTAAAATGGAATTAGGATGGTGTGGCAATGGAAAAACAGGAACTGTTTTTAAAGCTGAAGTGCAAAATCCCGAAAGCATAAATTTCTTAATGCCCTTTTCCTTAAACTAGCAGAGAAGAAGCGGTCTAGTTCTAAACATCACAAATGATGATAGTGTGAGAGGAAAAGCTGAGCAGCCTACCTGTCCCACCAGAGACCCTGCCCATGAAGGCCTGGAATCACTGGCTTTCTCGGGGGGCACTGGAGCCCAGGCGGGTGTAACTGGTCCAACAGCAGGTCCATCTCCTTGAGAAGATCCCCACAAGTCCACTTCTTCATTCATTCCTATCCCCAACATCTATTGAACATCCTAGGGGAAAAGTTTCAGCCCCGAGTGCTAGATATATAATCTGATTAAAGCTCAGGTCTTACTCTCAAGGAGCTTATGGTTTGTCGAGGAAGAAAAGACCCATAAAGGAAAAGGATTATAGCAGAGGGTGATAAAGGCTGCGACTGGAATCTGCACAAGAAGTAAAAATTCTGAGGATAACTGAGAGCCTGGGGCAGGTCTGGGAAGTCTCTGGGAAGCTGGGAGTCCAACCTCTGTTACTGTGGCTCTCACATTTCTTCCCTTTGGTCTGGCAGATTCCTAAAACCTGGATCCTGCAGGTCTCTGCTTACGTGACCTCCACTAGGGAGGCTTCAGGGGCCCTGCGAGGCCAGGATCGTGACCCATTACAGCATTAGTCTTCACTGTTAGTGCTCATTTACAGGTCTCAGCACACCGCGGGCCCCTTCAGGGCAAGGGCTGTGCCGTATTCACCTCTGCATCTCCGGCATCTAGCATGGTGCCTGGTGCAAAGGTTGTACTTAACAAACACCTGTGAAATGAATGAATGTGAGGTGAAAGGCAGTCATCAAGGTAGGAGAGAGAGGGAGTGGGAGGCGGGGAGAGGCATTACTGACAGTCCCAGTAGAGAGACTGGAGAAGGAAATGGCAACGCTCTCCATTACTCTTGCCTGGAGAATCCCATGGACAGAGGAGCTGGCAGGAAGCAGTCCACGGGGTCGCAAAGAGTCGGACACGACTGGGCGACTAAGCACCAGTATGGAGAAGAGCGTGAACTTATGAAGGCAGAAAACAGTTAAGTATTGTGATTAAAAAATGACAAATATTTTGAGGTTGCTGGACCATACACTGCAAAGGAGATAATGGCAGGAAATAAAAGTGCAAAGCTAAGCAGAGACCCTGCTTCAGTCTCAAGGTAAATGGAGTCAAGTGCACTTTTCCATTGATCTCTGTTTCCCTTTGGCAGGGTCTCAAGGACTGCTCACTGAAATCAATGAATATGAACATGGTACAGACAATTCTCCCTACCATGGGATCCACAGAGATGCAGTATTTAGAGCAGTGGAATTCCAGAACAAATACAGCCCTAACTACAGCCCAGTGTGAACCTCCTCTGGCAGACCCTCCTCCAGCAAAAGAGCTAGCCACCTGAGGAGAGGGAATCCTCATACAAACTGGACCCAGGAATTGGGATGACATGCAGGCACAAACATCTAATTAGTACCTGACATGTGCCAAGTTGAAGAATGTCTAAGAGGCCCCTGCATGGTCACTAGGAGTTTTCAGCACAAGCTTGTCAATGGGTGAGGTCCACGGTGGTGGAGGGTAGGAGGCCAGCTGCGGTTTAGTATCTTTGTATCCCAGTCTGACTCAATTTCGGGGCTCAGTACCATATAGTCCTCACTGAGATGAGCACTGACCTCAGAGATGGTCTGAAGAGGAATGATGGAAATCAGTCAGCTCGCTGCACTGGGATGAGGTTTGGCTGAAAGGTCAGAGGACCTGAGGTCTGTCCCGTGCTGTGTCTCAAACGTTTTCTGTGTTCGCTAGCAAGTTTACTCCGGCTTTTGAGAATGCAATGAGAGCTGGGATGCAGAACTCTAGAATAATAAACAATTATAGCACTTTGTTACCTATAAAAGTCTGTGCTGAAACTTATCAAGTAGTCACTACAAGCCCATTTAAATACAAAGGCAGGAGGGAATACAGAAAAGAAAACTTTCTGTTCCTACTCTCAAGGTTTTTTTTTACTTTGACAGGCAAAGACAAAACTGACATACACATAATGGAGAACAATTAAGCACTGATCCTTAAAGCAATCTGAGTTCAGATAAGAGGAATCATTGAAAGAAGGAATTTTTGAGGTAGGCTTCAAACTGAATGGACAGAATGAATTTATCCTCTCTTATCCTCTCCTTTTGTACACTTTCCTATTCCTACGTTAAAAAAAAAAAGACAACTTTCTATACTTATTCATCATAAAAGCTCTCAGTAAGCTAAGACTAGAAGGGAACTACCTTAATTTGCCAAAATTCACTTATGAAAAACTGACAGTCAATATTATATCTACTGGTTAAATTCAAGGTTGTCTGCTTTTACATTTTAATTAATACTCTGCTAGAAGTTCTAACAAGGCAATGAGGCATGGAAAGCTAATAAAAATAATTAACAGAACTATAATAATATGTGAATTCATCAAGGTTACAGGATACAAGGTCAAGATACAGAAATTAATTGTAGATTTATATATTAGCAACAAACTTTTGGAAAATGAAAAAAATATTCATAATAACTTCAACGGAGGAATATAAAATATTTAGACATAATTTTAACAAATGTATTCAATATCTATACACTAAAAATTACTAAAAATTGCTAAGAAAAACAAAGACATATAAAAGCAATACATACCATATTTAAGGTGTGAATGACTCAATAGACAATTTTTAAAAATTTATTTAGAGTTCCAAAATAGGAAATACTAATCTAGAGTTGAAAGAATTCAGAACACTCTGGAAGGGTAAGACTGAGAAAAGACACAAGGACATTTTCTAAAGCTGTGGAACTAGTTCATGTATTAATAAGAATGTGAATCATATAGAGGTACACACTTGTCAAAACTCGAGAAATTTTATATCCAAGATTTTCATGTTCACTGAATGTAAATTTTATCTGAGTAAACATGCAGTCATACTTAACTCTAGCAAGTTTGCTTTCCACTGTGGTATGGGAATAGCAATTCTAAAACTACTCTTTGCAGATTATAAGCTTGAACAAGTGAGTAAACGTAACGAGAAAATGGGAACGAGGTTTCTATTATGGGTATTCTTATTACTAGGCATTTGTGTGTGTTTATACATATTTATATATTATTAAATATGTATTATATATAATATGTATATGTACATATACATATAATCCCTGGATATGTCCACTGAGATAAAGCCGTAACACATCAGTAACCTTGAATCCAAATCTTAATTTATAAATATTGTTTTCTAGGGCTTCCCTGGTGGTGCAGTGGGTAAGAATCTGCGGGCAAATGGAGGGGACACAGGTTCAGTCCCCAGTCCGGGAAGATTCCCCATGCTGTGGAGCAAGTAAGCCCGTGCGGCACAACTACGGAGCGCATGCTCGCAAGTCCTCGAGTCACAGCTACCGAGCCTGCGAGCTGCGCCGACTGAAGCCCGAGGGCCCTAGAGCCCGGGCTCCGCGGCCGGAGGACCCAGGACCCACTGCAGTGAGACGCGCACGCGCCGCAATGACGACGCCGCCGCCCTGCTGCCGCAACTAGAGAAAGCCCGCCCACAGCAACGGAAACCCAGTGGAGCCAAAAATCAAAATACATTTTCTATTAAATGGAGCCAAGACGTCTTAAAGAAGTAAATGACTCTAGGACCGAGGGAGGGGAATTACGAGTTGATCCTAGAATATCTTATTTTGCCAGAAAGTAAGGAATTATTCAAGGACATTATGCGGATTTTATAAAGGGACACCAGAGAGGGATTGAAGCAGCTCTCACCGAACAGATATGGGACAGTTTAGCCATCAAAATAAATAAATAATGTATTTTTGCATAAGACAGGATAAACCCAAATTGAGAGACATTCTACCAAATAATTGTTCTGATTTCTTGAGAACTCTCAAGATCAAAAAAAGATGAAAAAGAATGAAGAAATGATCCTAGATGAAAGTAAACAACTAAAGGGATGTGACAAATAAATGAAATGTATGATCATGGGTTGGCTCCTTAACTGGGGGAAAACAGTTATAGGGTATATTGGAGCAGCTGATAAAATTTAAAAATGGATTGTGGATTATAAAACAGATTCTGGAAGTATTAATTACATTTCTCAACTTTGGATAACTGTATTTGATCATATAAGAAAGCACCTTTGTTCTCAGGAAATACAGTGATCTTGTTCTTAGAAAATAGACATATTTAGGGGTAAATGAGAAAAATGTCCCCAAGTTATCTCAAATGGTTCATAAAAGAGTATATATAATGATACAACAAATGAGCAAAATGCAAACAAATGGTAAATCTGGGTAAAGTGCATATAGGATTTCTTTGTACTATTCTTGCAATTTTTTGTAAGTTGAAATTACATAAAAATTAAAATTACCCAAATGCTGGAGGATGACTAAGAGAAGTCAAGATGTTGGTTATATCTTGAGGGATGGGGAGATCCTACCGGGGAAGAGCATGTTAGAGCATATGGAGATTCATCATGTGCTTGGAATTTTGTTTCCTAGTCTGAATAATAGATATATGGTTATTTTTATGATTATTATTGAAACTCTGAATATATATTTATGTCTGTTTCTGTGGGTATGATTCATTTAATAATAGAAAATGAGAATCTGAAAGGATAAATAACCATCCAAAATTGTACTATTTATTTACACTGCTGTCAGGGTTCAGAGACGGCAACGGCACCCCACTCCAGTACTCTTGCCTGGAGAATCCCATGGACGGAGGAGCCTGGTGGGCTGCAGTCCATGGAGTCGCTGAGAGTCGGACACGACTGAGCGACTTCACTTTCACTTTCATGCATTGGAGAAGGAAATGGCAACCCACTCCAGCGTTCTTGCCTGGAGAATCCCAGGGCCGGGGAAGCCTGGTGGGCTGCTGTCTATGGGATCGCACAGAGTCAGACACGACTGAGCAACTTAGCAGCAGCAGCAGCAGCTGTCAGGGTTAAAATCCAAATCTTGGGTTCCCATCAAGTTCATTTCTCTGCCAGGTGACAATGTTGGGAGCCATGATGGGGTTAATATGTGCTGGGCTAGAGGACTCTCAAATCCTGACCTCACCTGCCATTCCTCTCCACGTGGTCCTAAAGGGAAATGTCCTGGTGACCGCGACAAAGCAGAACTTCAGCACTAAGTCCCTGATCCCTAAACTCGAGACAATCTCTGGTGAGTAATTCGGATCAAGTAGAGAACTTCTCTTCAGACTCCAGGTGGCCAGACCATCACAGCAGGCTGAATGGCCTCTTTATCCACCCTCACTAAGTACACCTAAGTCTCAGATTGTGTATGAACTTATTGGTGACAAAAGTTTTCACCAGGGCAGCCCAGCTGCTGAGTAGAAGAAAAAGCCTCCTTGTGTGTAAATACTTACTCATATCCTGCTCAGGTCCCATTTAGTAAGAGCTGCCCAATCAGTATTCTTGCCCTCAACCAAGTACAAATGATACTACTTACCCTTGAGAATAGAGGGGAAAGTGAGTTGTGAGCTTGTTCTGGTCAACAGACATCGTCGTCTGTGCTTATTTTAGGTTATCCTCAGGGTTTGATTCCTGGGTTGGGAAGATCCCCTGGAGAAGAAAATGGGGAAAGAAAACTCACTCCAGTATTCTTGCCTGGGAAATCCCATGGACAGAGGAGCCTGGCGGGCTACAGTCCTTGGACTTGCAAAGAGCTGGACATGACTTAGCAACTAAACAACAACAACAGGGCCAACAAGATCACAGAGGCAGGTACATATTTGAGACCAACTTGTCTTGTGAATATAGACAACTAAAGGAATTCATGCCAGTGGCAACTTGTGAGCAAGACCAACCATAACATTTCTTGTCTGCTTTCCTATTACATGACTATAAAAAGATATCCAAAAGTACATTTAAATTTTCCTGTAGAGAGGAAATATGCAGATCATAATGAAGGTAAGAAAATGCTTATAACCATATGTTTGTTCTACAAAAAGAAAAATGTGCCAATATAAGAAATGTTCCATTTTGAAGTTTCCGGCACCATGTGGTGGAGGTGGGTTGAAACGTCCATGGTGCGGTCTTTTGGTCTTTCTCCTCCTCATATTATATATTTACACTGTACAATCTAAAGGTTTCTAAATACCACCTCCTCTGTGCCTCCTTCCTCCCCACCATCACCCTCTCCTTTGTATTAAGGTGCAGGCTGAAAACACATTCCAAACAATGTCATATTCCATATACTTAGAGACAAAGGATGTGGTTGCTTAGCAACAAGGCCCTGGTAAAAATTTTGAGCATTCTTTTACTTTCCAATTTAGGGCAATGCTCAGGAAGCTGTTTGCAAAGAGATCCAGGATTAGTAGAACTCTGTCTGAAACAGAGCAAAATAGCAAAGGAGGAAGAGAAAGAGGAGGCGGAGGAGGAAGAAGAGGAGAAGGAAGGATGAGAAGGAGGGGAAGAGGAGGGGGAGAAGCATTAAGGTCCTTTCATTACAACCGAAGTGTTAGACAAACGGGAGTGGAAAGACTTGGCCAAAGCAGAATGGAGCATTTCAATTATCCATGTCTATTCTGATTCCCTGATGTTTCTAAACTTAATCCCAATCCATCAACTGAGACTAGAAGGTACTCTGAGAAAGGGACCGGCACTTGCTCAGCAATTCAAAGCTATCGATCTTGAGGACTCTAGGCCCTGCCTGGGAGTGGGAACAGCTGAAAGTTTATTTTGACTTTTACTAGCCCCCCCTTGAGGGCTTCCCAAATGGTGCTAGTGGTAAAGGACCCACCTGCCAATGCAGGAGGACCTAGGAGACACAGGTTCCATCTCTGGGTTGGGAAGACCCCCTGGGGGAGGGCATGGCAACTAGCTCCAGTATTCTTGCCTGGAGAATCCCATGGACAGAGCAACCATAGTGATGCAGAGAGTCAGACACGACTGAAACAACTTTCCACGCACGGATGCAGGCCTCCTTAAAACAACTATCCGGCCTCTGTAGACTGACAACTGTTATATTTCAACTGATTTTCTTTCAGGGACACTTTCCCACATTATTAAGTATTTTATGAAAATGTGATTGTTCAGAAACTTCTGCTGTTAGGTACCGCATGATTGACCTATGCATCCCATATTGTACATTAAGTTTACTCTGAGCAATCTGCTTCTATTAATGCTGTTTCTATGAATTTACTCTTCTATAACTCTGTATCTCAAAATTTCTGTAGGATGGATGACTAATAGAATTGGTAGATTTGAAACTATGTTAAATTCTTAAAAATTTTGAATATTTAAAATAGTCTTGATATTTATAAACTAATTGCTTCTAGAAAACTTGTACTAACATACCAATAAGTGTTTTCTGATTTGATGGGAATTAACACCTTGATATCAGGTTTATTTAGCTATTAGTTATTAGGTTGTGCATATGTGCTAAAGGTTTTATATATATATATGAAAAACTTGGTTTATACATATATATGTATATTACATATGTACATATACACATGTATATTACATATATACATATGTATATATGTATATACACACAAACATATACATAAATATATATTACATGGTTAACATGTATTATTAAATATATATATATATTTTATATTTGTTTAGAGTCCAATTCTAAGTCTTTCTTCCTGAAACTTCTGATCATGTTATTATCCATTTACTTTCTATTTGAGTGTTGTCTTTTTTCATTGATTTTTGAAAGCTCCTTAGATGAACACACACATAACACACTTACACACACATGCAAATGCATTCTTAACACCATGACTACTGAAATAAGGATGGAGTGAAGAGGACTAATATAAAGGACATATCAGTTCAGTTCAGTTTAGTTCAGTTCAGTCACTCAGTCATGTCTGACTTTTTGCAACCTCATGGACTGCAGAACTCTATGCTTCCCTGTCCATCAACAACTCTTGGAGCTTGCTTAAACTCATGTCCATTGAGTCGGTGATACCATCCAACCATCTTGTCCTCTGTCGTCCCCTTCTTTTCCTGCCTTCAATCTTTCCCAGCATCAGGGTATTTACCAAAGGGTCAGTTCTTTGCATCAGGTGGCCAAACTATTGGTGTTTCAGCTTCAGCATCAGCACTTCCAATGAACACCCAGGACTGGTTTCCTTTAGGATGGACTGGTTGGATCTCCTTGCAGTCCAGGGGACTCTCAAGAGTCCAACACCACAGTTCAAAAGCATCAATTCTTCAGTGCTCAGCTTTCTTTATAGTCTAGCTCTCATATCCATACATGACTATTGGAAAAACCATAGCCTTGACTAGACAGACATTTGTTGGCAAAGTAATGTCTCTTTTTTTCAATATGCTGTCTAGGTTGGTCATAGTTTTTCTTCCAAGGAGTAAGCATCTTTTAATTTCACAACTGCAATCACCATCTGCAGTGATTTTGGAGCCCCTCAAAATAAAGTCTCTCTCTGTTTCCATTGTTTCCCCATCTATTTGCCATGAAGTGATGGGACCAGATGCCATGATCTTAGTTTTCTAAATGTTGAGCTTTAAGCCAACGTTTTCACTCTCCTCTTTCACTTTCATCAAGAGGCTCTTTAGTTCTTCATTTTCTGCTATAAGGGTGGTGTCATTTGCATATCTGAGGTTATTGATATTTCTCCTGGCAAGCTTGATTCCAACTTGTGCTTCCTCCAGCCCAGCATTTCTCATGATGTACTCTGCATATAAGTTCAATAAGCAGGGTGACAACATACAGCCTTGACGTACTCTTTTCCTTATTTGGAACCAGTCTGTTGTTCCATGTCCAGGTCTAACTGTTGTTTCTTGCCTGCATACAAATTTCTCAGAAGGCAGGTCAGGTGGTCTGGTATTCCCATCTCTTGGAGAATTTTCCAGTTTGTTGTGATCTACAAAGTCAAAGGTTTTAGCATAGTCAATGAAGCAGAAGTAGATGTTTTTCTGGAATTCTCTTGCTTTTTCTATGAGCCAATGGATGTTGGCAATTTGATCTCTGGTTCCTCTGCCATTTCTAAATCCAGCTTGAATATCTGGAAGTTCTTGGTTCATGTGCTGTTGAAGTCTAGCTTGGAGAATTTTGAGCATTACTTTGATAGCATGTGAAATGAGTGCAATTGTGCAGTAGTTTGAACATTCTTTAGCATTACTTTTCTTTGGGATTGGAATGAAAACTGACCTTTTCCCATCCTATGACCACTGTTGAGTTTTCCAAATTTGTTGACATATTGAGTACCACACTTTCACAGCATCAGCTTTTAGGATTTGAAATAGCTGGAATTCCATCATGTGCACTAGCTTTGTTCATACTGATGCTTCCTAGGGGCCACTTGACTCCACACTCTGTGATCATATTTATTGAAAATACTTATCTCAATTTGTTATTTGCCTTTTACTTAATGGGATTTTTAAAAATTTTGTTTCTTTTTAACTTATTGCTATATTGAAAAAAAAATCAACATAGTTTTAATATTTACTAGGTCAACTCTGACCTCATCATTTTCAAAATTTTCCTATCTATTTTCCAGCTGTGAAGTTGATCAAGTGATTATATAAACCATTTAAATATGCTATAAATATCATTGGGATTTTGAATAAGATTACAGCAATCTATAAACCGATTTGGGAAAACAGATACTTTTGAACTATTTTGTTTCTTCTTTTACAAATCTTTCATATATCTCAACAGATTTTATTTTAGTTTTTTCACAAAGTTTTCCACACATTTCTTAACATTCTTAGCAGTTGACTTCTTTTTTTCACTAATTATAAAAAGAATCTTCTCCCCTAGAACAACTAGATATAGGAGGAAAAAAACAACAGTGATAGTTCTTGACTCAACCTGAACTTTTTCACCCATAGGCTCTCTGTGTATACTTTTTGTAAGATATTTATTTGACTCAGGAACTACTTGCCAAATAGCATTTAAATCTGAAATGAGAATACTTGTTTCTAAAAGTTATTTTTTCCTAGTCTAACCAATTTTTATAGTGTCCCAAATGTATGTACGGTTTACTTGCAGACATAGGGATGAGCCCTGTTATAGAACTGACGTTGGAGAACTGATTCAATGGCAGCTGGGATGGGTTCTAGGGAGAATGACTGGGGCTCAAGATGAGGGTCTCATCTGAGGTTTGACTTCCCATGGGACCACAGCAGGTGATCTCTAGAAAGTGACATTTGAGCTGAGCTCTGAGAGACGAGTAGGAATTAACTAGGCAACCTATGGATGCTTCTGACAGAGAAGTAGACCAGTATGCAAGAAGCTCAAGAAATTAAGATAGGATTTCTGTGGCTGTCACACGGAAACGGGGAGAGAGGCGGGAAGTAAGAGATCAGAGAAATCACTGCGCGTAGGGTCACAGTAAGGTTTTTAGCCCCAAGAGGAAAACAGAAATCACTTGTAAAAAGTTAAAAACAGAAAAGCTATCAAAATTTGGAGTATCATATATATATTCAAAATAAAATCTTCTATAAATATACACACTATTTATCTTTATATATTCCCTTGGAAACCAGGGTTGTTCCCAGGGTTATATTGCCATAGTCCCTGAGGAAATAGCTCTGTGGCAATTGATGTTCTTTAGCCTGGAGGGAAGAAACTCTAGCTTCTTCAAGATTTCCAGGCAGAGTTTGTTGCCATAAACAAAGACCAACCAGGCCTGTGTCTGCCGTGAGATGGATAGGTGTTGAGACATTATTGACTGACAGTCCTGTTTGCAATTCTCTTGTTAGTATTGTTGTGAGAAAACCATCGCCCGTTTTGTAAAAGTATTGGGATGGCCAAAAAGTTCGTTCAGGACTTATGGAAAACCTGAACAAACTTTTTGGCCAATTCAAAAGTTTTTTGTGGAATAATCGTATGGTCCCTTCTGCGAAGCTGCAGTCTGCTAAAACAGGCTTCCCAAATAGGCTTATGGAATGTTAAATCACCCATAGGACTTGGAGAGCTTGACGGTAGTGTTTCTCGATTTTGGACCAGTAATTATTTGTCTTGGGGGCTGTTCAGTGCCTTGTAGAGGGTTTGGTAACAATATCTTGGCCCTTACCCATTAGGTGCCAGTAACACTCTCCTCTAGTTTTCAGAACCAAATGGCCTCTGAGGGGCAGAATTGCCCAGGTTAAGAATCACTGAGTTACAGAAAATAGTAAAGTCATTCTTCCCGGTTAAAACTATTATACTCATTTTAGCGTTACCATGAATTCACTCAGACACTAACATTTAACAAATGAGATTCAGAATTATTATTAACAGTTAATTCCTATACTGCATAAAGCACATAAAGAATATATTATATTATATTCTTTATAATATTTATTCTATTATATTCTTTGAATATAATGTATTCTTTATCCACTTATTTCAGCAAACATTCATTGAACACTTGCTTTTGAAGCCACTATGCTGGTTGCTAAAGCCACAGGTTCCAATGATACAACTCTGCAAGGAGTTCAGTCTACAGGGAAGACAAAAATAAGTGAATATATCATGGGAACCTGATAGAAATTCAACAGAAGTTTACTGAGTAGAAACCCAGGTGAGGGGATGAGTTATCAGGGAATGGTAAGAATTAGGAAGTGACACCTGAAACATGATATTTTTTAAGCTAATGGATTTGGGAATTGTTTGGAGAACTGTAAGACTTACAATAATATTCTAAGACATGTGTTATGATCCTCTCTTTTAAGGACGAGAAAACCAAAAGGTTAAACATTTAGCTTAGGATCATTTAGCTAAGTTGAATACAATGGAATAAGAGAGATTCGGGGAACATTCTTGACGAATAGATCTCTTAAAACTATAGTGACAAAAATAACACCCCCTTATATGAATACGGGGATTCCATGATGGCTCAGAAGGTGAATAGTATGCCTGTAATCCAGGAGACTGGGGTTCAGTCCCTGGGCGGGGAAGATTCCCCTGGAGAAGGGAATGGCTACCCTCTCCAATATTCTTGCCTGGATAATTCCACGGGCAGAGGAGCCTGCTGGGCCACAGTCCATGAAGTTGTAAAGAGTCAGACACCCACTGAGCGACTAACACATTCACTTTCCCTTCACTGTATGAATGTATCTCACAAGGCACATTCACAGAAATGATCCCTTGTGATCCTTCCATCAATCCTGTCAATTTGATAGTAGGCGTGCATATCACCTCTGCTTTCTAGAGCAAAAGCAGACACTCGGGGAGTTTGGTTATAGAACTCACAAAGCGTGTTGCCCTTCTCAGCATGGACATATGGTTCCCAGAGGGCAATGGAATGCATCGTTGTATTCTAGCTTGTCATTGTATTTTAGCACCAGGATGCTGCCATCTTTTTTTGCTATACTTGAAAGCAGTTCAATTTCTGCACTTAGAGCTGAAATTACAGTGTCTCAAAGCTAAATTTAAAAGAGCAATTTACTGCAGTCCCCATGAAGAAACAGAACCAATCAATGTAATAAAAAAAATTTAAGATCATTCTGTACTTTGTATGGTTGCTATTGTGGTCGTGTGACTCATAGGGAGCAGCAAAATGCCTGTCGTTATGGAATATTTAGAAAGCAGAACAGTGCTTGGCCTGAGGTAGGTACTCGGGAAATTTTTGTTAGAAGGATGAAAGTGAGTGTTATTCAGTCAGTCCTGTCTGACTCTTTGCGACCCCATGAACTGTAACCCGCCAGGCTTCTCTGTCCATGGAATTCTCCAGGCAAGAATAATGGAGTGGGTTGATATTGCCTTCTCCAGGGGATCTTCCCGATTCATGGATCAAACCCATGTTTCCCACATTGCAGGCAGATTCTTTACCATCTGAGCCAGCAGGGAAGCCCTGTTAGAAGGATAAACAGTGGAAAAGTGAATGGATGGATAAGAAGGCAGATGGAAGGGTGGTCACTTCCAGGAATAAAAACATGGTGAGCTGTTGGCAACATCTACCTCCATTTTCTGTTAGGAACAATTTCCTTGTCGCTGGCTCCCACAGGATTTCTAATCTCAGTTCTTATCTAAAAGAAGAACAAGAACAGGTTAAAAAAAAACCAAAAAAACAATGGAACTGTAGAGGAGCAAAACTTGCCACCTCCAAATAATCTCTTTGGTGTGCAGATTACTTGAGCTGAAAAACCAAACTCAAAAGACTTAGGAAGAAACTCTGACCTCCCCCCAAGATCCCCTGGAAAAGGAAATGGCAACCCACTCCAGTATTCTTGCCTAGAGAATTCTATGGACAGAGGAGACTGGCGAGCTATAGTCCATGGGGTCACAAAGAGTCGGACACAACTGGGCAACTAACACTTTCGCTAATTGCCTAAAGAGTGTCGATGGAGGACTTGCTCCAAGAAGGGAGCTGTCACCACAGAGGTCTATAGGATCAACTAGGTGTGAAGACAGGGATGGACCTAGCAAAATCTGTTTGCCAAAATTCTTCTCCGGCTCCTAGTGTCTCTACAGATTCCAGCAAATATTGGCTTACAAACGTTTGCTTTTCCAACTCCATGTCAGTTGCCTTCCTCTCCTCTGAAGTCCCAAGGCACGACCCCCACATCCTCTTTGGTCTCTAGCTGAAGACAGCATTCAAGGTGACGGGGGTCGGCTGTTTTGCTGAAGATATTCAGTTCTTCTGAGTATCTCCCATGTATACATTACTTGCTTGACTTCTGTTAATCCATCTCCTGTCAATTTAATTCTTCTATTACTACCAGCCAGCAGAACCTACAGGGGTAAATTTTCTTTCTCCCTGGCCAAATCAAGGGTAGCCTTTGAGTCTGGAAACCTCCTTCCTGAAGGAGAGGTACTCAAGACATTTGAGTTGTTTATCTGCGAATACTGTAATGATCAGACTCAAACTCAGCCCCTCCCCTTCCTTTCCTAATTTTCTACCATATCTGGTGAGTTACCAAGTCCTGTCATAACTTCCTCTTGCAGAGGATTTCAAATCTGTCCCTTAATTTCAATTTCTATTCATGTAGCTTTAGCTTAGACCCCTATCACCTCATTTCTAGGCTGTTATTCTAATGTATCAACCACTGTATCTTCACATTTTTCCATTCTCTCTTAAGCATTGTGTTAAACTAAAATTAAAATACTTCTTTTGTCTTTGGTGACTATACATGATTAAGTTTAATTTTCTTTTTCCTGCGTACTAGACTTCCCATAATGAGGCGCTTCTTATTTAATCTCTGCATGAAGCCACTCAAACCTGAATGGCCTTCACTGTACACAGAATCTGTTTTACACGTCACCTCCCACAGTTCATTGTTTTCTCCAGTATTTACTGAGAACCTTCTATGTAAGCTGCATGTTAGATCATGAGTATTCAGAAAAGGACAAGAATATGAAAAGGCAAACTCCTGCCCTCCAGGTCTGTTTCCTGGGATAAATAGACAACTATTTTATTAGAGAGTGAACATGCTGCATTAGGATAATAACAAGATTCTGGAGGAGTTCAGGGGAGGGACACTTGTAGACTAAATCTCAAACTTCTTTCTGTGGGTCACTTCTGTATCTGTATTTTGATACTTCTTGTATTATAACTTTATATTTACCCTAACTTGCAATTATTTACCCCTGAGCTCAGAGATAGACTCTTACTTACCTCTGGCTTCTGAAAGCCCAGTTTACTGCCAAACCACCACACATCAACATATACAACAGTTGCTAATTCTATGAGAGGTATCATGGTGAATGCTTTGTTCACATTTTCCCAGTTGACTTCCAGAATGCAGTAGGTGTGATTAATGTATTATAGTATCTCTATTTTATATAGTGATATCAAATAACACATCCAACAACCATTAAGTGGAGGAGCCAGGATTAGAATCCTGTCAGAGTGATGCCAAAGCCCATGCTCCTAACTGCTTCCAAATAGTAACATATAGATGATTTACTAATGAATGAATGAATGCTCTTCTTTCTCTTTGGTGGTTCTTTTGGGACTCCATGAAGTCTGGGAAAAAGTCAGACATGTTCAAGGATTATTTTCCTATTCCTTTAAAACAAGAGTTTTGGAAGTTGAAATGACAAAAATGAAATTAGTCATCCCAGGCAAACTGCAAGTTCCAGGCACATGCAAGGTGTTGGGCCAGATAAGTGTGATGAGAATTGAACACTGATCCTGGAAGTTCTGGGAATGAGGCCTACACAGTTATCTAGAAGAGATAAAAGCAAAATACAATATGTGGTTTGCTTTATGTGACCAATAAAATAATGGAACCAGGGGAGGGGGCGACATGTCCAGGGGAGGGGGACGGCTGCTTTCTGGAGATCGCTAGGGCTCCTCCCCTGGCTGATCTGGCTGCCTTACATTGTCCTCTCTGCTGAGAGAGAACTTCTCCGTCTCCAGCTGCAAGCCATTAAAGAGATGATTGCAAGGGAGGAAGCTTGTCTGTGCAGAACAATGAGCAGCGGTGGGTCTGGCAGGATTTCTTCACCAGCCACCCTACAAGGTAAGAGACGGGGGACTGAGCAGCTGGCTCCTGCCCCCAGCCCTCTCCTGAACATGTCCTGGGGCTCTGCAGAGGTTTCATAGACTAGACTTTTAAAATCCTCAAGCTCCTGACTTAGCTGAAGCTAACCTTGTGGATACACCCGAGGTCAGAGCTATTGAGAGGAAGGAGCTGTGATAAAGTAGAAAGAACATGGGCCCTGACTTCAGGTGCTGACTGTGTCTTGGCTTCTTACCAGCTGGGTGTGCCTTTTTGAGTTTCAGCTTAAGGTCTGCAAATGAAGATAAAATACCCACAAAAGGTTATTTTAATGATTACATGCAATTTTGCTTGTGGAAGGGTCTAAAACTTAAGAGATACTCCATAGTTTTTATTATCTTTAAATCCCCAGTTGAATACTTCTCTCACCCTCATACCCACTCTGGGTGGATTTTGATGGAGACTGATCTTTGCTGATCTATAGAAACAGCTGATGAAAAAGCAAACAATGGTATGATAGGGCCACAAACTATAAATGTACAATTATTTCTAGCCTCTTTCCTTGGCCAGTAAGGAGAATTCTGGCATTTTTTGCTCTTCTGGTATGGTTGGTCAAAATACCCTTCACAAATCTGATTTCCTAAAATTGACCAAATAATTAACAATTTTCCTCTTTTTCTTGTAACTCTTTAACTGTCATCCATTGTACTTAAGAAGTGAAGTCTCACCCCAAATTAATTAATGAAGTAAAGTACAGTAAGAAATGAGGATATGTAATGATTTCAAAATACTGTGAGAACTGTCTCTGTCCAAAAATTATATTTTCTTTCTGTTTGGAAAACAGCCCTCTGGAGGCCTTGCTGCTCTGTACTCACTCTGGGTGGAAGCAGACTGATAGCTTGGTGAGCAGAGTGCAGACTCCATCCTAGCCCTTCTCAGGTCAGTGCTCTTGTGTGACCCCTGGACCACTGTTCCTCGTGGCCCTGATTAATGGGGTTACTGCATCCCCTCCTCCTTTAAAGCCTTTGTCTGCTGGTGTCACTAGAGAGTGATTGTAGACTGCATGCACACCTCTATGCCCTCTTCCAGTATCAAGTAACTATCAATTGAGAATTGTTCAGAATTATAAAGGAAAATACTGATTAAAGTATCAAAAAAAATGTATTGAGTACCTATAAATGCATTAATCATCGAGACTGATGCTTTTAAAAATATTGTTTCATTTAATCCCACAGTAGACCTGGAGGAGGTTATTATTGTCTGTATTTTACAGCCGAAGAAATTGTGGTTCGGAGGTGAAATAAGACCACATAAGAAACAAATATCAGAGGCAAATCTGAATCTGCAATCTTTTGCGTGCATGTTTAATCACTTCAGTTATGTCCTATTCTTTGCGATTCTGTGGTCTGTAGCTTGCCAGGCTCCACTGTCCATGGGACTCTCCAGGCAAGAATGCTGGAGTGGGTTGCCATGCCCTCCTCCAGCTGATCTTCCGAACCCAGTGTCTGAACCCATGTCTCTTTTGTCTCCTGCACTGGTAGGCAGGTTCTTTACCACTAGGGCCACCTGGGAATATCTACCCTTTTACAGTATGACGCTGCCTTTAAACTACCCATCTGGGTGACGTCAGAGTCCCTTCACCTCAAGGCTTCTGCCACATCACAGTGTGGGCAGGTATGTAGATTATTCCTCCAGGATAAGTGTGAAAGTGGGCTGTGCCCTAAACTGAACAACAAGGCGGACAATAAACAGTACAACATGGATTTAATTTGAATAAATAACTTCCTTTTCTCTTTTCTTGATTGATTAAACTTGTCAGTGAAGTGAGCTGTTCAGAGAAAATAAACAATGATCCATTTGACCTACCAGCATCCATCAGGCAATGTGCCTAATAAGAAATCTATTCATTCATTACTTTAATCATTCATTCAACACAAATGTTTACTGATATTTTATTCGGTTTTAGACTTGGCTGGGAGTCTAAAGAAGATGAATGGGGCTGAAATAAAGGGTTTTGCTCTCGTAGGGAATATAGTCATGTAAACAAATAATTATGATACTCATCCTTCAAAACTCTGCCAAAATGTCTTCATCTCTAGAAGCCCTCCTGAGTTATATTAAGTACTTATCTGTTGTGTTATCATGTCAAACCATGCACAACGCTTTGTTAGCATTTAGCCATATAATACTGAAATTTGTTGGTTGTACATGACCACCTGAAGAAATTCTGGGAAAGTTGTAACCAAAACCAGAAAATCTTTCTTCATTTTACTCAATATCCTGGGTTAGTAGGCAATACTACCTTCTCTTCTTCCTTCTGTGTCCAGACCTGGCTCTAACTCAGCCTGATTATCAGGCTCATTTTCCTATAGGTTTGTTTGCTTGCTGTCTCTTGTTATCACACCGCCATTTAATTACTGGGTCATATGAAGTTTTTTATAGCATGTTATAATGAAAATACCATAGGGTTGATTCATCTGCACAATATGTAGTTTTATGAAATGGACCCATACTCTTGATTCTTATTATGAGTTTATCCTTAGGTACATCAGGGTAATGAGTGCAGCAATTGTTATTAATAAGTAAAGTCTGAACATGGGTGTTTGAATCTCAGCTCTACCAGCTCATTCACAAAATAGAAATTATACTAAAATTGAAACTATGCTTCTTTTTCCAGCTCCAGGTATATCTGTGTGAAACACATGAACAGATGAAAAAACCCTTTTGATTCACAAAGTACACACGAAGTACGAACTTAGTAATTAGGAACATGGGTCTTGAACTCAGAAGATGGATTCAAATCCTCTGTCTGCCTCCTTGTTGTTGCTGTTGTGCAGTTGCTAAGTCATGTTTGACTTTTTGTGCGAAAGGACGGCAGCACACCAGGCCTCCCTGTCCTTCACTATCTCCCTGAGTTTGCTCAGACTCATGTCCATTGAGTCAGTGATGCCATCCATCTCATCCTCTGTTGTCCCCTTCTCCTCCTGCCCTCAATCTTTCCCAGCATCAGGGTCTTTCCCAATGAGTCAGTTCTTTGCATAAGGTGGCCAAAGTATTGGAGCTTGAGCTTCAGCATCAGTCCTTCCAGTGAATATGTTGATTTCTTTTAGGATGGACTGGTTTGATCTCCTTGTTCTCCTAGGGATTCTCGAGAGTATTCTCCAGCACCAGCTACTAGCTAAGCAATCCGAAGCAGTCCTGTGCATTACTTCCCACATCTATACATGTTCTTTAATCCAATCACAGGGTTCTTCTGAGGAACCTGAAGAGTAAATGAAATAATGTGTGCTGGTTGTAAAACATGTCTGCAAATTCTGACACACTCCCCATTGAGATGTGGTCTGTGTTCCGTACTTTGGATCTGGGTGAGCTTATAAGGAACAGTGAAAATGAGCTACATAACTTCTGAAGTTAGGTCACAAAAGGCCATGCAGCTTCATTCTTGTTCCTGGACTACTGAGCAGCCATGTAAGACTGCTAAGGCAGCGAGCTGGAGAGACATTAGTTGTAGAAGCTTCACCAACAAGATGACGGACATGTGAATGAGAAAATTACTCTGCAAATTGAGTCTTCCACCCTCAACTTTTACAGTCCCTAAACACTCAGCTTCCACCAGCCATTCAAGTCTTCCTAATCGAGGCTCTAGGCATGGAGAAGCAGGGGCAAGACGATGCTCTATTCAAATTCCTGACCCGCCGCAGAATTCATGAGCATAATAATGTAGTTGTTTTAGTCCACTAAATTTTGGGTGACTCATTACACAGCCACGATCCAAAGTTGGCTGAATCCACAGATATGGAACCTTGAGTATGGAGGGACACCTGCAGATACAGAAGGCTGACTATAAGTTAAAAGTGGATTTTCCACCATGTGGAAGGTTGGTGCCCCTACTCCCTGTGTTCCTCAAGTGCCAACTGTGTTTAGCACAATACCTTGCACATAACACTGAATAAAAAGTGTCTGTCTACCTCATTTTGCTGATGTTATAAACATCATTGGTTATGGCTTCAGAATCCTCCCCATTCATTGCCATGCTTTCTTGCCCTCAAAGTACACTAATATTTTTTTTAGACTACCTGACTCTCTCTCACTGCTAACAGATGCTAGGGACTGAATGTTTGTGTCATCCAATAGTCATATGTTAAGCCATAATCTCCAATGTGATGGAATTTGGAGATGAAGTCTTTGGGAAACAACTAAGTTTAGATAAAGTCATTGGGGGTGAAGCTTCATGATGGGATTGATGTCCTTAAAACAGAAACAGACCAGAACTCTCTCTCTCTTTCTACCCTGTGAAGATGCAGCAACAAGGCAGGCTGAAAACAAGGAAGTTTGTTCTCCCCAGACACAGAATCTGCTGGCACCTTGATCGTGGACCTCCAGAATGATAAGAAATAAATGCTTGTTGTTTAAGCCACCCAGGCCATGGTATTTGTTATCACAGTCTTTTTGAGCTGCTACAATAGAATATCATACACTGGGTGACTTATAAACAAAGAAACTTTTTTCTCATAGCTCCATATGCTAGGAAGTTCCATGATCTGGTGGGCCCCCACTTCTGGGTCCATGGCTGGCCATTTTTTTACTGTGACCTCACATGGCAGAAGGGACAAATAAGGGCTCTGGGATCTCTTTTGTAAGGGTACCAATCCATGACTTACTCACTTCCCAAAGCTCCACCTTCAAACAGTATTACATTAGAGGTTAAGATTTCAGCATGTGACTTTAGGGGACAAAAACATTCATGCTTGTAACACAGCTGGAGCTAAGACAACAGATTTACTGGGTGAGACCCTGTCCCCACTTCTGAAGGGAAGGGGATTTGAACAGTTTAAGCCAATCACTGTATCCCCATTCCCTGGCAACAGGGATTGCTTCTGAGATAAACCTGAGACCTAATTAAGTTCTATCAGAAAGAATCAGTCTGATGAGAACCAATTTAGGCCAATAAATTCCAGGCCATGTGAAAAGTTACTGGAAATCTCTTCATTCTTTTTCTGAAAAGCAAGAAGTGAGTTATTTCACCGCAGTAAAGAAGAAAGGCTAAAGCTGCTGACCTGAAGTTACAAATGTCAAGGGTAATGGTGTACCGGAATGAAGTTCACAGCATGGAAGGCAGAAGAGAGATGGGAGATTTGAGGCTTTTGTACACATTTAGACCACAACATCAAAGCCTTATTTGGAGTCTGTTTTCTGAATTGTTCAATTAGAAGCTCTAATAATTTTTCTTTCAGTTTAAGCCATTTGGGGGTGAATTTTCCATCACTCTATTCCAAAGAGTCCTTCTAATTTTGGTTGTTGTTGTTGTTGACTTGCTCAGTTGTGTCCAACTTTTTGTGACCCCATGAACTGCAGAACACCAGGCCTCCCTGTCCTTCACCATCTCCTGTAGCTTGCTCAAAGTCATGCCCATTCAGTCAGTGATGCCATCCAACCATCTCGTCCTCTGTTGTCTCCTTTCCTCCTGCCTTCCATCTTTCCCAGCATCAGGGTCTTTTCCAATGAGTCAGTTCTTTGCATCAGATGGCCAAAGTATTGGAGTTTCAGCTTCAGCATCATTTCTTCTAATGAATATTAAGGACTGATTTCCTTTAGGATGGACTGGTTGGATCTCCTTGCAATCCAAGGGACTCTTAAGAGTCTTCTCCAATACAACAGCTTAAAAGCATCAATTCTCCGGCACTCAGCATTTTTTATGGTCCAACTCTCACATCAGTACATGACTACTGGAAAAACCTTAGCTTTGACTAGACGGACCTTTGTTGGCAAAATAATGACTGTTTTTTAATATGCTGTCTAGGTTCGTCATAGCTTTTCTTCCAAGGAGCAAACGTCTTTTAATGTCATGGCTGCAGTCACCATCTGCACTGATTTTGGAGCCCAAGAAAGTAAAATCTGTCAGTGTTTCCATTTTTTTCCCCATCTGTTTGCCATGAAGTGATGGGACCAGATGCCATGATCTTTGCTTTTTAAATGCTGAGTTTTAAGTCAGCTTTTTCACTCTCCTCTCTCACCTTCATCAAGAGGCTCTTTAGGTCCTTTTCACTTTCTTCCCTTTCTGGGGCTTCCTTCATAGCTCAGTTGGTAAAGAATCTGCCTGCAATCCAGGAGACCCCAGTTCAATTCCTTGGTCAGGAAGATCTGCTGGAGAAGGGATAGGCTACCCACTCCAGTATTCTTGGGCTTCCCTTGTGGCTCAGGTGGTAAAGAATCTGCCTGCAGTGTGGGAGACCTGGGTCCAATCCCTGGGTTGGAAGATCCCCTGGAGAAGGAAAAGGCTACCCACTCCAGTATTCTGGCCTGGAGAATTCCATGGACTGTACAGTCCATGGGGTCGCAAAGAGTTGGATGTGACTGAGCAACTTTCACTTTGACTTTCTGCCATAAGGGTGGTGTCATCTGCATATCTGTGGTTATTGATATTTCTCCTGGTAATCTTGATTCTGGCTTGGGCCTCATCCAGCCCAGTATTTCTCATGATGTTCTCTGCATTTAAGTTAAATAAGCAGGGTGACAGTATACAGCCTTGATGTACTCCTTTCCCTATTTTGAACTAGTCTGTTGTTCCATGTCCCATTCTACCTGTTGCTTCTTGACCTGCATACAGGTTTCACAAGAGGCAAGTAAGGTGGTCAGGTATTCCCATCTCTTTAAGAGTACATCCACTATGGAAAACAGTGTGGATATTCCTTAAAAAGCTGGAAATAGAACTGCCATATGATCCAGCAATACCACTTCTAGGCATACACACTGAGGAAACCAGATCTGAAAGAGACACGTGCACCCCAATGTTCATCTCAGCACTGTTTATAATAGCCAGGACATGGAAGCAACCTAGATGCCCATCAGCAGATGAGTGGATGAGGAAGCTGTGGTACATATACACCATGGAATATTACTCAGCCATTAAAAAGAATTCATTTGAATCAGTTCTAATGAGATGGATGAAACTGGAGCCCATTATACAGAGTGAAGTAAGCCAGAAAGATTAAGACCATTACAGTATACTAACACATATATATGGAATTTAGAAAGATGGTAACGATAACCCTATATGCAAAAAAAGAAAAAGAGACTCAGATGTATAGAACAGACTTGTGGACTCTGTGGGAGAAGGCGAGGGTGGGATGTTTCAAGAGAACAGCATCGAAACATGTATATCTAGGGTGAAACAGATCACCAGCCCAGGTTGGGTGCATGAGACAAGTGCTCGGGCCTGGTGCACTGGGAAGACCCAGAGGGATGAGGTGGAGAGGGAGGTGGGAGGGGGGACTGGGATGGGGAATACATGTAAATCCATGGCTAATTCATTTCAATGTATGACAAAAACCACTGCAATTTTGTAAAGTATTTAGCCTCCAACTAATAAAAATAAATAAAAAAAAAAAAAGAAAAAAAAAAAGAATCTTCCACAACTTGTTGTGGAAATTTTTGGTAAAGCTGATTAAATAAATTATCTCTAATGCTACATTTTTGGCTGTTGTTTCTCAGCAAAGTTAACTTGGAATTGTAGCTGTTATTTTTGTATTAAAGTGTTTTTTTTTTTTTTGCATGAACCATTTTTTAAGTCTTTACTGAATTTGTTACAATACTGCTTTTGTTTTATGTTTTGATTTTTTTGGCTGTGAGGCATGTGGGATCCTAGCTGCCCAACCAGGGATCAAACCTGCATCCCTGTGCTGGAAAGTGAAGCTCCAACTACTGAATTGCCAGGGAAGTTCCATTTAACTGTTACAGGGTTTACGTGATCATTACATTGACAGTGCAAGTAGATAATGCAGAAAAGCATGTTCCTCTCAAATGGACATGAAATAAACAGATTCATTATTTTTTCAATTTTCAAATGTTTTTCTCATCACATAATCATACACTAAAATTTCAAATCATTGTTAGTGTAGAATTAACCATGGAAACTATTTATTTGTGTTACTTATTCATAATCTTTTAAACATTCCTGAGAAACGGGAGCTATTTTTTAGATATAGCTATGTATATGGAAAAGACCCTGATGTTGGGAGGGATTGGGGGCAGGAGGAGAAGGGGACGACAGAGGATGAGACGGCTGGATGGCATCACCGACTCAATGGACATGAGTTTGAGTAGACTCCGGGAGTTGGTAATGGACAGAGAGGCCTGGTGTGCTGTGATTCATGGGGTCGCAAAGAGTCAGACATGACTGAGTGACTGAACTGAACCGAACTATTGTATGTGTTTGTCTATATATGTGTGTATACACACATATATTTATATGCAATAGATATAACAGTCCATATAGATACATGGAAGATACACAAACCACTTTTCTGTGGATCATTTTATAATTTTGGGAGTGCTTACATATCTGTTACTTCATTTCATCCTTATAATAGCTATATATTGGTGTTTTGTCTTCATTTTATTATTTATGTTAGACTGGTACTAATTACATAAATAAGAACATGTACTAATTATTTCTGTTAATTATTAAACTAGTTATTGCTAACTATTAATGAATAATTATCAGCTATTTATCATTTATTAATTTAGTTATTATAAATTGTTAATTTAGCTAGCTAATTATTAACTAATACTTATTGCAAATCATTAATTAATTTACTGCTAATTAAACTAATTATTCATGTACCAATTACATAAAGAAGTTACATAAATAAGAAAATTGGTTTCGGGGAATTTATGTGACTGCCCAGTGACAGAGAAATACCAAGAAGTAGGATTTCTGCATCCAGAAAGATTGAGGAGATGTACTTTTCCCTGCTTCTGCTGCTAAGTACAGCTAGAAATCCTAGACGCTATATATAAAACAAACATAGGAAGACTTTGAAGAAGAAAGAGAAGGCAAATAGGCTAGGGTTTTCAGGATCCAGAAACAACCTGGTTCCTTTGGAGTATGTTGCCATGCCTTCCTCCAGGGGATCTTCCCCACCTAGGGATCTATTCATCTCTTGCCTGGAAAATCCCATGGACAGAGGAGCCTGGCGGGCTAGAGTTCATGGGGTCACAAAGAGTCAAACACGGCTGAAGCAACTTAGTGTGACTGCAAAAATAAGGTGAATGTGTATCTTCCACATGTATGCCTGCATGTTGGTATATTTATATATGTATTTATCCTATTTGTTGTTTTCTGTTTCTTAAAGTCCTCTTTATTATACATAAGTATCTATATACATATAGATAGATATAAAACACATGGTGTGTGCTCAATCAAGTCCTACTCTTTGTGACCCTCTGGACTGCAGCCCGTCAGGCTCCTCTGTCCATGGGATTCTCTAGGCAAGAATACTGGAATGGGTTGCCATGCCCTTCTCCAGGGGATCTTCGCAACCCAGGGACTGAACTTGGGCCTCCTGCATCTAATACATTGAAGACAAATTCTTTATCCACTGAGCCACCAGGGAATCCCCCCCAAATATATAAAAATTTATATATATTTTTAAAACTCCAAAAATAATGTTTATGGAAAAACACATCCCACTTTCTATTTAGTTACAAGTGCAGAACAAGTTTATAATTTGTCAGTCAAGAAAAGTATTTGTAGGGATGGCTATTTTTGAGATATTTCACTTGTGCTATGTCATTAAATTCTCCACTTCCCCCACCACCCCCGCACCCCAGTTTCACAAGGCAAGTATTACTGACCAAGTCTTTATAGATCTGGAAACTAAGTTGAAGTATCTCATCACTTATTAGTAAACAGCAGATCTAGATTCAAAACCCAAGTCAGTCTGATACCAAGTCTCTGCTCTTTAGAAAGCAGAATGTATGTGTTGCAAGGAAAATCTAAGTTTCCCCAGAGCAAAAGAATATTTGAGTTTCAAACAAATATCCCCTTCAAATGCGAACAGTCTAGAAGGGTATTTTCAGTGTCTTTAGCTGTTGCATAGCTGTTCATATGTCTAGTATTTAAGATTTCAAAGTTTAGCCTAATCTTCTTGCCATCTGCTCTGAAATGATGAGTCCATCTGTCAAGATATTCAAGACAGTATCAGATTTCATTTATTCTATGAGAAGACAATGACTTTTGAAATATGAAATTTGAATATGCCTGATTACAACATTGTGTTATGCTTAAAAATTGAAAAGCTAGTTCTATAAGGTTGAATGGTAGCTGAAGTCCCAGCATTGGTTAAAAGTGACAATGAGGCAGCCACATTGGGAAATCCAGACTATCCAAAGCTGATTTGGGGATTTTTCAGGTCTGGTATGATGGCCACTACCTCAACTGTTGTTGTTTAAAGGTTCGATTCCTGGGTTGGGAAGATACCCTGGAGAAGGGAGAGGCTACCCACTCCAGTATTCTTGGACTTCCCTTGTGGCTCAGCTGGTAAAGAATCTGCCTGCCGTGTGGGAGACGTGGGTTTGATCCCTGGGTTGGGAAGATCCCCTGGAGAAGGGAAAGGCTGGCCACTCCAGTATTCTGGCCTGGAGAATTCCACGGACTGGATAGTCCATGGGGCCACAAAGAGTTGGACATGACTGAGTGACTTTCACTTTCATTCACTAAGTCATGTTTGACTCTTTTGCAACCCCAGGGACTGCAGCCCGCCAGGCTCCTCTGTCCATGGGATTTCCCAGGGAAGAATACTGGAGTGGGTTGTCATTTGCTTCTCCGGGGGATCTTCCCAACCCAGGGATCGAACCCACATCTCTTGCATTTCAGGTGGATTCTTTTACCACTGAGCCACCAGGGAAGCCCACTATATTAATTGTTTGTTAATTATTATGTTCAATAATACACATTCTCTGGATGTTTTGGAAGTAATATTCATATAGAGAATTTTACAAAGTGATTTCAACGTCATTACTCCATTACTCATGTACCCTTCATGTAATATAAATATACATTACTATTATTATCCTTATTCTACTCTATCTATTCTATATATTTTTTATATTTTTAAAGAAATAACCAAATCATCTAAGTGGAACTGCCAATCACATGCTTCTAAAAAGGAAATACATGGACTATGGGAGTGTCCTATCTGGAGACTAAACAAGAGATCTACACAGGAATAACAGGTGATACTACCACATTCTTCTTTCTTTTTTTGGTCCAATTAGTTTAAACAAATAGGTCCTTGGGTTTTAAAATAAGCTGACTCATGAGTGTGTTTTTGGCCACCTTGATAGAGATTATCCTCTCTTTACTTCAATCTTGCTTGATTTTAGCTAATTCTAGGGTCACCTAGATTCCAAAAACAAATTAAAATTCCTCTTAAACAAGTACTTTTTCAATTTTCAGGACAAATGAAATCCCCAAACATTATGAACATTCCCTATCCTCCTGTCCCCACTTATTCTGTTCCATTTCAACCTTGGGTTGCCTGCTTCAGGAACTCTGGTTTATTTCTACAATGGCTGGATGCTTTTCTCACACTGGAATGGGCACCTCCAAAGAGCTAATATTTCCATCTTAAAGCACTTCTATACAAATTTCTAGAAGGCCAACAGGACATATTAACATGTCTCAAGAGGAAACTGTGTGTGTGTGTGTGTGTGTGTGTGTGTGTGTGTGTGTGTATACACCATGTTTAAGAAATTGTATCATTCCCAGAATCCTAAGTATGTTACCATCTAGACACATATTACTATTACCAACTTTGGCCATTATTAAGATTTTGTGTTAGTGCAAGAAAGAAATAGATAAAAACCACAAGATAAAGAAACAGGGAAAATCTCTCATGTTAGGGCTTTCCAGTCCATTGCTATCTATTTTTTAATTTTTAATTTTTTTCCATTTATTTTTATTAGTTGGAGGCTAATTACTTTACATCATTGCAGTGGTTTTTGTCATATATTGAAATGAATTAGCCATGGATTTACATGTATTCCCCATCCCGGTCCCCCTCCCACCATTGCTATCTATTGAGTTCAGGATCCAGGTACCTAAGTATCAATGGAGAGAGATCTCAGAGGGTTGCCTACGCTATCAAGTGTGCCTCACGCACCTTACTGGTGGTGCTGAAAGCCCATGCTGTTGGTTTTGGCACTTCCCTTCCTGTGTTTTCAGGGGCCTAGTTTACAAGACTGCGGAGAGTCTTGCCTCCCTCTGGTCCATCCTTAGCAAGTACAATCTAAAACCAAGGTTTCTCAGGTAGCTCCTCTCGCTTTCAGAGCTTTGCCTGCCCCTCATCATCACGGTGCAATGGGAGGACACTCCACTGTGGGGTTCTGCCTGTGGGTCCCCCTCCAACACCGGGTTGCATCTCTTCTTGCTCTCAGGCTGTGTTCAGGCAACACGGCACGGGGTTCCCTGCAAACAAAGTGTGTTTTAGTCCTGAAATGCCTTCCAAAGGCTGCCTGTGACACTGAAGGTAAAACCTGATTCCTGACCCTGTACGATCTGGCCTCTGCCAATCTCTCCAGCCTCATCTTTTACTGTTTTCTGCCTGTTCACTACTTTAATTATGTTCCTTTTGCAGCCAAGCTCTTCCTTTACGCAAGGCTTTTTATCACATGCTGTTCCGTCCACCTGGAATGGCCTTTTTGTCCTCTCTTAACATGCTGATGCCTCGCATCCTTCAGACCTCAGTATAAATATCAGGCTTTGCTGGTGGCTCAGATGGTAAAGAATGTACCCGCAATGCAGGAGAGCTGTGTTCAATCCCTGGGTTGGGAAGACTCCCCTGGAGGAGGGCATAGCAACCCACTCTAGTATTCTTGCCTGGAGAATCCCATGGACAGAGGAGCCTGGTGGGCTACAGTCTGTGGGGCTGCAAAGGGTTGGACACGACTGGGCGTCTAAGCACAGCAACTCATAAATATCATCAGGGCCTCCCTGCTGGCTCCGTCAGCAAAGGATCTGCCCGCAGTGCAGGAGACCTGGGTTCCATCCCTGGGAAGATCCCCTGCAGAAGGAAATGGCAACCCACTCCAGTCTTCTTGCCTAGGAAATCCCATGGACAGAGGAGCCTGGTGGGCTACAGTCCATAGGGTTCCAAGAGTTGGACACGACTAAAGTGACTGAGCAAATAAATGTCATCATCTCACAGAGACCGCCCATGGCCACTCTATTCAATGTAGTAATCCTTTATAAAAGAGTCAAATTATTTTTCTCATTAGCGTCTACCAGAGTGTCACATTAAAAAAAAATCAATCAAGTAACATTTCTTCCCAAGATTCTTTCAGATTCTCTCTGAAGTCTTTGCTAACCACCCAGATGAAACTGGTTTTTTTCAATCACATCCTAATGGCATAATGTATGTAGGTAATTATGTTGCATTTAATTGTTTATATGACTGTCTGTCCCACCAGTCTTTGAGATTCTTGAAGCCTATATCAGACATTTTTGTATTTCTAAGACTTGAAAAATACTGTTCTCAATCACCAGCAGCTGAATACAGTGAACAAATGAATTCAAAGTTTGATTTCATGTTTGAATATCTCAGAATCTCAGGGCACCAAATGCATGTCTGTGCACAGGTCAAAGTATTGGGCCATGTTATAGGATTTAGTTTAGCAGACAAATCTGTCTTATGTTCATCTTTCTTCTTTTCCTACCCCAGCTCTTTCAAACATAACTTGGACCAAGAAACCTCTTTCCCAGTATGCTGAAGGGAAATGTATGTGCTGAGCAATACTAAGCAGATTCACTGCACCCTGCCTACCCAGACAGACTTGCTATCCTATTCTAGAAGCTTTATCTCCTAGTGTTCCATCTGCATTGGGCCAGTATTGGGGGTATCTCAGCCCCTGACTCCATCTCTGATATCATCTACCAGTTCCTGCTAAAGGAGTCAACCTAAATAGCTGTATTTATGTATCAGCTGACCTCTGCATTTGACCAAAGATAACTGGACTAATGTGGAGACTGGCCCAAGCTCAGTCAAACAGGTTCATTTATCCTAAGGCACAAGGTCACAATCTGAACATAAGTTCTCCCACTTTCCAACCTAGACAGTTGGACCTCACATCCCTATTTTCTTGTCCCTATCTCATTCATGAGAGAAACTGAGGTTGGCTGAGGATGGAGCGTGATTGTGATCAGAAAAGCCGGTAGCAACGGTGGTGTTTGCAGGGAAGAGTGACAGTGGTTTATGAGTTCTGAATCCCTCCAGAAAGGAAGCTGCATTTCAGCTGCAAGATGCAGCTGAGCAGAAAGTAGAAAGAAGAAAGGGTGCTATAAACAGCTCTAACACTTGGGAAGAATGGCCTAGAGCTTGCAGCCTGAGCCACACTTGCATTGGTGATTCTGTCCTGCCCAAAGCCAGGTAGCACCTGCTGGTCCAGTGAAGCAAGTCCAGGGACTGGAGACACTAGCTTGCATGCCTGTATTATGTAATCTTGGGCAAAACCACTTGGTTTCTTGACTTCTTTGTTTCATGTCAAGGGCAAGATATAATAACTGTCTCCCTTTCCTCACCAAGTCTTCTCTTTTTCTTAACTATTTATCTACATTATTTGGCTGGGCAGGTGTTAGTAGCAGCATGCACGATCTTCATTGTGTCACATGGGATCTTTCGCTGTGGTGCACAGACTCTCTAGTTGTGGCTGCGGGTTTAGTAGTTGAGGTTTGGGTAATTTGAGTGTTTGGGTCTAGGTGCTCCATGGGATATGGGATCTTAGTTCCCAGACCAGGGATTGAACCCGCGCCCCCTGCATCACAAGGCAGCTTCTTAATCACTGGCCCACCAGGGAAATCCCACCAAGTCTTCTTTGAACATCAACAGAAATAATGAAAAGTAAATAAAACTTCTTAATGAGTAATGTAAAAATCTAGACTATTATCCTCAAGAAACAAAACAACCGAATGGATGGCAGAGGATAGTACATGAAGCTGAATCTGTGCCTAAGAACATAAGGAAATCCGACAGGAAGATGAAAAGATTTTAAATGCACCCCACGCTTTGTGCGTTGCTGCATTGCCGAGGCAGTTAAAAACCCCCAAGGCGTGTGCTAAGTCGTGTTCAATTCTTCATGACCCTGTAGACTGTAGCCCACTAGGTGCCTCTGTCCATGTAATTTTTCAGGCAAGACACTGCAGTGGGTTGCCATTTCCTTCTCCAGGGGATCTTCCCCACCTGGGGATCAAACTTGCATCTCTTGAATCTCCTGCATTGGCAGAAAGATTTTTTTTTTTTTAAACCACTGGTGCCACCAGGGAAGTTCCAGGAAATGACTGTTATATAACCAGAGGCCATTGTTCCTTCTTTGCTTCACAGAACTAGTTCCTTTTATTAGTCTTTAATTGGAAAGAAAGACATGGGTAACAGAAGAATATGATTTTACCTGAAGTGATTGTGCAGTAAATTAAAGTTTGGTATTATATACTTAAAATGCTGCTCCTTTTTTATAACTGTTGCTCTGTAAATAGAGAATGAGAGACAGAGAGGGTGAAAGGGAGAGAGAGGGAGAGACAGAGAGAGCCGGGCAAACTTTTCCAAAACTTAAATATTCCTTTTTCCTCCAGCTCCAGGTTCAAAGTGAAGTATTGCTCTTTTAAGTTTAATGTCCTAAATTCTTTCCCCTTGAGCTCAAGTACTTCTTCACCAAGTCACTTTCTAAAGGAGAGGAATACTATACCTCTGGACCTGATTTTTAAAACTCTAGATTGCATTTTGGATTTCTGCAAGTTTCACATTAAAGTTAAAAGTCTTTGCCAGCTTCACACAATTATGTCCTTTTGTATTTCACAGTAAAAGAGCAAAGTAGTTAGAAAATGCTTGCATGACTCATTTTTCCTATAACTCTGAAGTTTGGAAACACTTTCCCTTCTAATAAATCCCTCCTGTTAACACATCCCCACCCCTAGCATCCTGTTGACTTTTACTTTCTTCTCCAGGTCGGGTGGCATATCCATGCCAACCTACTGTGGGACAGATACTTAATAAATATAACTACATATCAGCCTAAGGAAAAACAACTTAGGATGTCGATATTTCCCTCTGACTTTAACAATAAGGAAGCCAAGGATCTATGGAGTTAAGAATTATACTGAAAATCTCAGGTAGGAAATGGCAAAGTTAGAATTTGAACTGAGATTATTTCTTCCCTTCAAAGCTCTTTATACTACAATGGTCTTGCCTTCACCTGGGAATAAAGAGTTACTTATATTCTAACTGGAGACACAGCTGGGGAGAGAGTGCTGGGAGGGCAAAGATAAACCCTTCATAGTCCCTTCCATCAAGACATTTATAGTCTAGTAGTGTAGATAGACACAGACATAAATGATAAGTGCAAAATTCTGTGATAAAAAAACAATCATATACCACATAACATGTATTGAGCGTATTCCATTTGCAAAACACTATCTTAAGTGCTCGTGTTGACTCATATATATAAAAATAGAGAGATGCGTGAGGGGCATGGTGCCCAAATAAAGGGAGGAAGCAGATCTGTTGAGGAGATACATTTCATTCCATAAGAAGGTACATTACAGCAGGCACTGAAGGTTGGTTAAGACCCCATGGTATGTTCGGGCAGGAAGCCTGCGGGCAAATGGATATACATGTGCAGGAGCTTGACCTCTGGGTTTTGCCCAAGTAGAGGGAGAATGTAGGAAGTAGGATGGATCATCCGGAACAGGTACGTAGGGTTCAGATCTAGAAAGGCCTTGCGTGCCATGTTGGAGACTTTGGACTTCTGTCAGCAGCAGAATTAAAGGGTTTTAAGCTGTTGAATGACATGGGACCTCAGCCACCAGCAAATAGCATATGGGGATGTCTTTTCCAACTAAAATGCTGAGATCAGGGGACAGGTTGGAGGACAGGGTTCTCTCCACGTCATGGGAGCCACAAGCCCTGGACTCCAGACCTCGACGATGGCAGTGCAGGGCCAGCACTTCCCCAGTCACATGGCCTAAAAGTCCTAGTGCCTGAGGATGGTGGCCCGTCTCCCAGAGTCCAGTGACAGCCAGCTAGATCCCTGGGTGCTACCCCCAAAAGTGGTAGGAAACAGAGAATCTATACATTTGCTGTTTCTCCGGTCTTCAGAATTTCCCCAATTTAGGGGGAAAGCTTGGCATCGAGACTCACTCTGGCTTGTTATCAGGTATATACTAATACAAAGGCGTGGCAGAGTTCCTTGACTACAAGCTAAGCACAACTTTACTTCTTTCCCTGTTGTCTTAGACATCATTCCTCCTGAAAGCAGGAGGATGGGACAGAAGGCTTTTATCAGTCCCTCTTTAACGCTGTTTCTGCAACAATCCTCTCTCTATTCTGCGATACCCTTATCACTTACTTCAGAGAATAATGGTGTATCCATCTCCAATTTACTCTTGCCATTTCCCCAGCTTCCATCAGTGGTCTCTTAGAGCTGGCAGCCTCAGGCAGATGTGGGATCCTTGTGTCAGGCATAAAAGCAGCCGGATTACAGTCATGTTCCTTTAATGATCTCATCAAAGATCCGCCTTCAGGGCTCTGTCACAATGTCATGCTTAGATGTCTGTCCCTCTATTTCTTCTTCCTTGTGACAAGAGGCAACAGTTAGAATCAGACATGGAACAATGAACTGGTACCAAAATTGTGAAAGGTGTACATCAAGGCTGTATATTGTCACTGTTTATTTAACTTATATGCAGAGTGCATCATGTAAAATGCCAGGCTGGAAGACTCACAAGCTGCAATCAAGATTGCTGGGAGAAATATCAATAACCTCAGATGATAGGTATCATCAGATAGATAGATACCATCTACCATCTGATAGATACTATCAGAAAGTGGAGAGAAACTAAAGAGCCTCTGATCAGAGGGTGAAAGAAGAGAGTGAAAAAGCTGGCTTAAATTCAACATTGAAATAATGAAGATCATGACATCCGGTCCCATCACTTCATGGCAAATAGATGGGGAAAAAAAATGGAAACAGTGACAAACTTTATTTTTGGGGGCTCCAAAATCACTGCAGATGGTAACTGCAGCCACAAAAATTAAAAGACACTTGCTCCTTGGAAGGAAAGCTATGACAAAGCTAAAAAGCATATTAAAAAGCAGAGACACCACTTTGCCAACAAAGGTCCATATAGTCAAAGCTATGGTTTTTCCAGTAGTCACGTACATATGTGAGAACTGGACCATAAAGAAAGCTGAATGCTGAAGAATTGATGCTTTTGAACTGTGGTGCTGGAGAAGACTCTTGAGAGTCCTTCAGACTGCAAGGAGATCAAACCAGTCAATCCTAAAGGAAATCAACACTGAATATTCATTGGAAGGACTGAGATGAAGCTGAAGCTCCAATACTTTGGTCACCTAATGCAGAGTCTACTCACTGGAAAAGACCCTGATGCTGGGAAAGATTGAAGGCAGGAGAAGAAGGGGATGACACAGGATGAAATGGTTGGATGGCATCACCAACTCAATGGACATGAGTTTGAGCAAACCCTGGGAGTTAGTGAAGAACAGGGAAATCTGGGGTGCTGCAGTTCTATGGGGTGGCAAAGAGTCAGATATGACTTAGTGACTGAACAACAACAACAACAAATTTACGAAGCACCCGATTGTTCAATGGAACAAATGAGTCCTCCATTCCTTCCTTTAGGGAATTTGGTAAGTTTGTTCTTTTTGCCCCCACCCCACTTAGTTACCAAGCTCACTAAAGCAAGGCCTAGGAGGGTGATCTTCTGCTGGCGACTTGCTCTTCTCTTTACACTAGGGACACTGTATAGGGACATTCCTTCTGAAGTCCATCTTATGCCATTATTCCTCTAACCTCATTTTCCAAGCCAATTATGATCCCATTATCTCTGTTAACTTGCTACATTATGCACATACAGATTACTGAAAATGAAGAGCTGACAATCTTAATATTTAACTGCTTTTCATAACATGGCATTTGTTTGGAAATGAAACTCTGATGTGGTGGCATTTCTCTTTTGTATACTGTTCAATGACAGTCAATTAACTGCAAAAGAAAACCAAACAAAATCTTAGTTGTGTTTTTCAGGAAGAAAGGGTACTTCTGCATAAGCCCAGATTACTGATATTCATCTATTTAAAATGAAAAGGGGAACGTGGGGACCTTAAAGAGAAACATTACCTCAGAGCTATAGAAAATATTCCTTCTCCAAGGAAACAGGGTGAATCTGACGAAGGAAATCTCATCCCCATCAACACAGACTGTCCCAACATGGGTCAGAATCATAAATGGAGGTCATTTACTCATAGAAATCCATTTCATTCAAACACAAATTGATTGACAACAGTAATCCACTCAAATACTTAATAAGCACCAATTATATGCTAGGCACTGGAAGTTGAGGTTCAATAAGACATAACCAATCTTTGCCTTCAAGGATATCATGTCATAAAAGAGGTGGCAGAAAAGTATAAAAGAGCCACATTAGGAGAGAATGTATGCAAAATGAAGAGTCCTGCAATCAGAGGCAGTGATGATCAAGTTGAGCATTAAAGATTTAGTTGCAATGAGTGAGACAAAGTAGAAGAGGAACATGATCTTGTTGATATATGAAATCGTCTGTACAGAAACATGAAAGCTATAATCTGGTTGCCTGTAGCTGGAATAGTTCTTCAGAAAAGTTCTGTTTGATCTCAGCATCTCTCTCTCTCTTTAATCGCTAAGTTGTGTCTGACTCTTGCAACCCCATGGACTGTTTTCTGCCAGGCTCCTCTGTCCATGGGATTCTCCAGGCAAGAATACTGGAGTGGGTTGCTATTTCCTTCTCCAAGGGATGTTCCTGACCCAGGAATTGAACCTGAGTCTCCTGTATTGCAGGCAGATTCTTTACCAACTGAGCTATGAGGGAAGCCCTTGGTCTCAGCATAGGGTTTTAAATTTGACTTTCAGTGGGTTTTTGCACACTTGCCATAGTTTTCGCTGCTCCCTATTACCTTAAACTCAGGCTGTTTTACACACTTATGTGGTCTCTAAATACATTGGCATTTTCAAAGTGTGGCATGAAGAAAGCAAACAGAATGAGGCAGGCATTGGAAAAAGCAAAGTGTTAATAGCTTGGTGTGGGCAGAACGAAGGGTGGATGCAGTATAGAAGAAGAAAGGAATCTTCAGACATGTGAGGGTATCAGATATGAAGGGCCTCGTATGCACTGATGAAGAATCTAAGTTCCATCCAGAAAATTAAAAGGAAGTAATTAAAGCAGATTAAGCAGGAACTGTCAGGGCCAGATCCATCTTATAGAAAGATCACAAGGCAACAGTGGGCAGGATGGAATGGAAGAGAGAAAAAATGGAGACAAGGATAAAAGTCCTAATATTATTGATTAAACCAGGCTGGATATCGTAAAGGCCCACATAGTAAGCATCAGAAAATGTGTGGGACATATCTTTTGAGATATTAAAGAGGTTGAAAGAATACAACTTAGCGGATGATTGTTGTGGGAAATGATTAAAAGGAAAATGTCTTGGATGAAGTCAATTTTCTGTCTCAGACAGCTAGACTGATGTTGCTGCCATTTACCAAAACAGGGAGGGAAGATTAAGTTGTGGGAATGAAAACTCTTTCTTTTTTTGTCCTCACTCATCATCCCCTTGTGTAGACATAAGTGCTCTGCTTGTATCTCTGATCCTGCACTTGAAACAAGGCACCAAGGATGGAGATTGTTGTTTCCTTAAGAGCATATTAGACTCAATCAGATGATCCAGTTTCACACCATCTCTTTATGTAATCTTGGACATGTTATTTTTCTGTGCCTCAAGTATCTCATCTGTAAGATGGAAATACTAAAACTTTCTGCTTAACCCAAGGCTTGTTGGGAGATTGAATGTGCTGAAAAAAGTGAATTTACTTTGGGAAGTGCAAAGGCTAATGTATTACCTAAGAGATGAATTAAGTCTCTCGGGCACATTCATGTCAGAGAATTAAGTATTGACCCAGAGGTTATCATACAGGCTGATTAAAATGCAGCAAGGGATATAACAGGCTTGCTGTGTCAAAACTGGAAGCAAATGAAGATAAAATAAGTAAAGTGTAAACTATAGATACTCAGACGCTCAGTTGTGTATGACTCTTTGCGACCCCATGGACCACAGTCCACCAGACTCCTCTCTCCATAAAGTTCTCCAGGTAAGAATACTGGAGTGGGTTACCATTTCCTTCTCCAGAAGATCTTCCCCATCCAGGGGTCAAACCTGGGTCTCCTGCTTTGCAGGTGGATTCCTTACCAACTGAGCCACAAGGGAAGCCTAAGTGTAAACTGATGAGATGCAATGAAATCTTCAAAGTCAGATCAGACTGACAGGGAAACAATCTCTCTGAGGAGTCAGGGGAAAAAAAGCACCTAGAAGCATTCTGGATTTGTTTTTAAGGTCCCCCTGCTGTCTCTGTAAACCCTCATTCAAACATTGCATTCAAACCCTAGAATGTAATGCTTATGCAGAAGCTCGTGAGCTGCACAGGGCATCTGGAGATACCGTCTGCCCTGTGTATCTTTCAGGAATCCTGCCTCCTTTGGGGCTGGACGTTCATTTCTGGATGCTGAAGATCCAATTTGACAGTGATCTCTGCCTCACATCCTTTTGGGAGCCTCTTCTCAAGCAGATGTTCAGTGGAGCCCTGAAGCATGATCATAAAGAGTTTGCTTACACATGGGGTGGTTTTCTTAAGCAGGATGTGGATGAGGTGGCTATTAACAAGACACCCCAAATACAGTAGCATAAAGAAGAGAGAGATTTATTTCTTTCTCCTTTAGAAGTCTTGTTAAGTGGCCCAGGGCAATGTTGAACCCAAGCTCCTTTTACCTTAATGCTCCATCATTGTCTTACCCACATGTCTAAAAGTAGTTCAATGTTATAATTGCTGGAAGTACATTTTGGCCGGCAGAGAAGGGTAAGAGAGAGGAGAAAGCACTCTTTCCCTTTTAAGATCATAATGCAGAAGTCGCTTATGTTCAACCAGGCAGAACTTCATCTTAGGTTTAGGATTCCCGGGTGGCTCAGTGGTAAAGCATCCACCTGCCAGTGAAGGAGACACTGGTTCCACCCCTGGGTCGGGAAGATCCCCAGAGGAGGAGAGGGCAACATGCTCAAGTATTCATTGCCTGGAAACTGTTATTGAAGAGGAGCCACATGGGCTCTGGTCTATGGGATCGTAAAGAGTCAGACATGACTGAGCATGCATGAAATCTTATGTCCAGAGCTAGCTTTAAGAAAGGCTGAGGCATGTGGTCTTTAGCTCGTGGTTCATATGTAGCTAAACTTGGGAATCACAGAAGTAGAAAGAGTGAGTACATACTGGGAGGGGGATTATAACTACCAGTCTCTGTGTAGCAGTAAAAGCAGTTTGGTCTGGAACTTTAGCAATAAAAATTATCTCAGAATTAGTCCTTGTGGATAGCCTTAAAATTAATCCTCAATCTGAAGAGATGAAGTGAAATATTACTCTGATAAAAAATCAAATTATAGCTTCTATTGCATTTTCTTTTTATCAAGGTATAATTTATGAGATCTAAGGTAATTTATACCCAGCGCAATGTACAGATCTTACTGTTACAATGATCTTTGATGAATATATACCTGTTAAGACAAGGAGCGTTTTCATCACTCCAGGTCACTCCTTCATGCCCCTTTAAGCCAATCCCCAACACTTAGGTGATCACTGTTCTAAATATTATCACAGAATAGTTTTACCTATTCTAGTGCTTCATGAAAATGAAGTCAGATAGTGTATACTACTTTACTTCCTTCACTCAGACAAATGAGTTTTAAGATGCATCTGTGTTGTTGTGACTAGGATTCTGATATATGAGTTTACCAAAGCTTGTTTGTCCATTTTTCTACCGATGAACATTTGGGCTATTTACAAATTTAGATTGCTATGAATAAAGTGACTATGAATATTCATGTGTAAGTATTTTTATGGACATTTGTTTTCATTCTCTTGAATAAATATCTCAGAGCTGAATTGATGGGTCACAGGATTGATGTATGTCATGTTCATAAGAAATTGCTAGTTTTCTAGCCAGCAATTTATGAACATCCCAGGTGCTCTAAATCCACGCCCATATATGCTTTTAGCAGAATTTTCAATGAAAGCTCTTCTGATGGTCCTATTGGGTTTTAAAGGGGGAAAAATACGATTGATTTCTGATTTGCATGTTAGCATATTTTTCAACAACTCCTTTCCACACATCAGCAATACCTAGAAAATGTGTATAAAATTCTTTGACATATACAAAATCTTATATAGAAAAATGAGCCTATGACAATTTTTTAATAAAAAGGGTTCTTAATAAGACTTTATAGTATAATGAATGCTTGGAACCAGAATACCTGGGTCTTATCTCTGAGCCCTAGATTTTTCATCTACAAAATAAACAGCCTTTTCAAGGTTTTTGTGAGATCTAACTCAGGTAATATGCTCAGCAGTAGCATGGAGCCTAACAGAGAATAAAGGATGAGTATGTTTTATTAGAATCTTATCACATAATCATGAACATGATCATCATCATCATCATTATCCTTATCTTCATCACTTCATCATCACCCTTAACTGTTCCCCAAACTTTACCATACTCCAGGAACTGCTGTGTACTTACATCTTCTAATTAAAGTCTCAAAACAATTCTTCACTTCAGCACTGGTACTTTATAATTTGTTATGCGGCTGTTGGCCCTTCTATCCATGGGTTCCAGCTTGTGCCAAGTCATGCCCACTGCTTCGAGCTCTCTGTATGCTGGAGCAGCTACCATTGTACCAGGAGCTTGCACAAACACAGAGGCATCACTTAGCGCAAACTGGAACTCGTGGGCAGAAATGTCAACTGTGACGCAGGTCCTTCATTTCCTTGTCGCCTTTTGGAGAGCGGGTCCTTACCCGGACCGGAAGTCCACAGTGCATCCGGCTGCGGACTTCCGGCTGCGTCCGGCTGCGTCCAAGCATGTTCTCTGCCCTGCTCTAGGGCCTCTGGGAGCTTGCGCGGCTGCTCATCCTTCCGACTCCAGGTTCCAGCCTATACCAAGGGCCACTGCAGCTGCAGGTCTACACGCAACGCACGCAACATATAACAGATGGAGAGCCTGAGCTCGGAAGAAGGGCATGACCTGCAAAGTTAGCAAGCTGAAGAAACGACGTTCAACTCCAGGCTGTGTGACTCAAAGCCACTACTCTAAGTTGCTATGAGATACAGACGCCTTACCTGGGATTTCAGTCACTTATTTATTGTAAACCAAACTGGGACTTCACTTCTTTTTTGGATGCCAAAGCTTCTTCATGTGTTATGTCTGTGGAAGCCATATGGAGAAATCAAGTGCATGTAATAAATTTGCACACGTGGTAGCGTGAAAACTGAAAATGAGAGCATTGACCCAACGACAAACATCTGAGTATCTTGGTCATTTCAAAGCAGATCTTTAGGACACAGCTTTGTTTTAAAGATCAGAGGGAACAGTAACTTTGGTCAGACAGACCAAGATCAGAATCACATCTCTCCCCACTTACTGGCTTTGTCATTTGGGACCTGACCCTGTTGTCAGGAATCATTTGTACTCATACGGCTAAAGGAAGGTTTCTTAGCATGTCTGGTTTTGCATGGCGAACTGTCACAATATCCATTTAGCTGGACTTAAGTGAAGATTTGTTTTTTTTAGAAATTAAAGCATTTTCCACTGTTGTGAGTGAGAGCAAGTCAACAGCTGCTGTAGAAGTGTCAACACTCACAGATACCTTCCAATTATCCTTGAAGCTCTGATGACAAGAAAAAAGCAATAGTCTTTGCCTGAAGAGTTGCCTGTGGGAAAAGCACGGGCATTTTCAAGTGCACTAAACAAGCAGATTTGACAGAATAAGAGAATCTGAATGGAACCATAGTCAGGCAGAGTGGCTTTCATCACGGTAATCTCTGCCAGGTCCAGTCCATTACTCTCAGGGTACAAAGAGGCCTATTTCCACATAGCAAAGGATATGCTGTATGAGATTGGAAACAGTCTCAGGTTTCTGGAAAAAAAAAAAAATCCATCTTGTTTCTATGTATACAGATTGAGCACACTATTGACCAAAGTTGTGGCACCACCCTGGTTTTGATGATGACGATGGAGTTTTTTATATTAATACTTAGCCTGAAATCAAACCAAGTGAGTTTGAATCACGGTTCTATCACTTACTGGATGTGTTCTCTTAAGGAGATCCCTTAATCCCTTGGTACCACAATTTCTTTCCCATTAATAAGGGAAATAATAGAGTTGTTCTGAGAATTACACCAGTTAGTTATTATACTTAACCCAGTGAGTTATACTACCACAAATTGTTATTAGCAGCTGTTCCTACCTCAGCCTTCCTGTCTCTGACACTGTGGTTGACATTTGCATTCTGTGTCCTTTCTATCAAGGTCATGGTTGTCACTACTGTCACATGTAGGTAGGGTGCTTTATGCTCTTTTAAAAGCCTGCCTATTCCTTCATTTAGTTATCTTTGTAACAATCCACGGAGGCAAAGAAACTGCAACTCGGGAGCTCATCCAATAAAACATGTACCCTAACAAAGGACTGTCAGGCACATTAGGGCCTGAATTATGTACCAGGAGAAATGCCAAGATGTTTAGAGGGGCTTTCAGACTAGTAAGAATAGGCAGAGAGATTTAGAAACGAACTTTGTTGACTAGCTCCAATATTGCAGACTTTTTGTTGGGTGAATCACCAGTATTAGCTATTATTATCCTTACTATGCTGTTGTTGTTGCTCAGTTGCTAAGTCGTGTCTGACTGTGACTCCACAGACTATACAGTGCAAGCATAGTTTAAACTGAGGTTTCACAGGTAGTAATGACCAGAATGGAATTTTAGTCCAGTTATACTTGACTGGAAACTTCATGTTCTTTCCACTACGCAATGATGTTCATTCAAATAATAATAGTAACTAAAGCATGCATAAGGGCCACCCATCACAAAGCAAAATGACAGGAGGAATCCATAATAGAGCTTGCACTGCTATGTCCAGTGTATAGATTCTGAGGGTGAGTGACTGGGAGCCTCAGGAACTGGTATCAAAGACGAGTCTCTAATCGATCAGCTTTATCTCTCCAGCGCCTATCACAGGGCAGATCACAGGGACTGAGTATGTGCTGGTGTAATGATGGGGACAGAAGAGGCAATGAGCTGTCAGGGGAAGGAGTAGGCTGGGTGCAGAAAAGGCCCACTGGTCTTCAATACCCCTATGGGTTTCTATTGTCCTTTTGATGTGCTTCCTAAGTCACTAAGTATTTTGCTCATTCCTCTTTTTGTGCTCTCTGTTTTTTCAATATTCTAGATAGGAACACAGTTTCCAGGTGCTATATGCTGACAGACGATTGATACAGCCTGGAAAAGGATTGTCATTTCTGTTAGGTTCTTAGACCTCTGAAGGCAAGAGCATTTTGGCAATAGTACCACATTTGCTCAGATCTATTACTAAGCTTCCCATTAGCAGTTATCTGAGAACCTTTTGACAGCAACCCCAACATTCTGCACATGCATGATTTATTTCTTAAAATGGAAACTCAGAACTTGACAATTACTTCTGCTGGGTTATTCATAAAGAGATGGCTTTCTGAAAGATGTAGTTTTAGGGATTGTTTAGATGGTGGGAGTGTGTAGGTTGAATGTCAGTGTAGGTAGAAAGGCTCGTTAGGCTGAAGGTATGTCCAGGGATGGCTGAAGAGGTTGATAAGTAGCTTTTGGTCCAGGGGGCTGGCCCGGTTGGGGGAAGGAGACTGCCTGGGAGAAGACCCTGTAGGAGAGGGTGAGGGCCTTAGAAAAAAATATGGCTGCAATGAGAAAGGTGGTCCTAGTGGTAAGAATCCTCCTGCCAATGCATGAAGTGTTAAGAGACAGGGGTTGTATCCCTGGGTTGGGAAGATCCCCTGGAGGAGGAAATGACAACCCACTCCAGTACTCTTGCCTGGAGAATCCCATGGACAGAGGAGCCTGGCGGGCTAGGGTCCCTAGGGTCACAAAGAGTTGGATGTGACTGAAGCTACTTAGCACGCACACATGCATAATGAGAAATAGCTATAAAGTCTGGAATGGGCTGGGAGGAAAGAGAGGAAGTGAGCTCTGGGAGAACGTGGGGCCTCTCATCTTTCCCATCTCCTCAAACCCCTCCTGGCAGGACTGCCTGTACTGTGCTCCGAAGCACCAAAGAGAGGCTAAAGCAATAGGTTTTCTGTCTCCAGTAAATTGAGTGTCTACTTCCATGTGTTAAACCTAGGATAAAAATACCGTGAACAAGGCTAGCTTGATTCAAGGGTAGCATTTCTTCTATAAGTCCCATATACTGAGGATGATTCATAATTACAGTGGACGCTAGAAATAGGAATCCCATTGTGGTCCTGCAGAGTGTTCCCACATTCAATTATTGCCTTTCGCTTACCATGCCTAATGAGTCCCAGCAGTTAATAGCTAATATAAGAAGCAGAAAGCCACTTGTCACATTTCAAAAATATTCCATTTCTTTCTGGCTGCTCTTGTGGCTTTCTATTCGGAGAGCCAAGATTTACCCTCAGCACCTTCTTACTCCCTTTTTACCCATTTGAAAGAACTAATGTTCTAAGTGCCCCTGACATCATTTTTGGCTGAGGTAGGTTTTTTTTTTCCCCTTCTGGAGGGAATTTTACCAAGTATTTTTTTCACAGCCTTAAAATTTTGGTAGAGACACAGTGATAAGGGGATTAAAGGCAGGAGCCCAACTTACAATGTATTTTTAAAAATGATTATTGAGTCCATCTGGTTTTACTAATCATAAGCAGAAGTTATTCTTGCTTTCTGTTATGTAAAATATTATCACTGAAAAATTATAGCAAGGACAGAGAACTTAGTGATTTTAGCAAGGAAATGGGGTTCTTAGCATTTTGCCAGTTGCAGGTCTTCTGGGAACAGAACGCCTTTACTAAAGGTGACTGGGACAACATGAAGGATGAAGAACTTGGACCTCCTTGGTCACTGGCCTCTGAAGCAGGGGAGGGGAGAATGCCGGTCTACTCCCCACCGGAGACCCCTTCAGAAGTGGCACAGGGCTTGCCATAGGCTGACTGTGAGGTTGCCCTTGGGAATTGCAAGGCATCTAAGATCCTCATCTCAATGATAAGGTGTCCAGGCATAACATCTGGGAAGCCATCCTCTCAAAAAACACAGCAGTTTCTTTGTGTAGCAGTCTCTCTTCTTTTCCTGGCCTCGTCATCTCTCAGGACTCCCATCTAACCATACCAGCTTACCCCAAACTGTCTGGAATTCAGAATGTCTTTCCAACTTTGCTGTCTATAACTAGATCCCCTGGACTCTATAGAATTAAGATGTTAGGAAGTTGAAAACTGACCCGGCAGGTCTATATCTGTGATGGAGAAAGTAGGTTTGTACCTTATTGCTTCTTCATCCAGGAATATAAGAGGAGAGACCTATAAATCAACAAGGTGCTATGAGACTGAATCCTAGAGTCTCTGCAATATTCCAGCTGAAATCCTGTAGCCAGAACTCAGCAAAGGCTGGAAGGAGTTTAGGATTCAGGAAGAAAGCACATCCTGAAGTGTCACATGTACCTGGTAGTTGGAGAAGGCCTATTTTGTGGTTCAGCATGGGAAGCTGTCTGAGCGTGGAGGGCCCCCTGAAATGTTGAAAAGGTCAGGAGAGGAGCAAGTAGTGTTTTACTTGCATAAGAGCATAATGGTTAGTTCTGCCTCTATGAAAAAAATATTTTGAATAGTAATGTGTGCATCAGAGAATAGTCTTTTCATTATTAGAGCCATAGCTGTAGAAAGAAAAGCTAGAGACTAAACTCCATCAATGATGTGAGAGAATAGCACTGAAACATGTACATTACCATATGTAAAACAGATGACCAGCGTAAGTTCAAAGCATGAAGCAGGGCATCCAAAGATGGTGCTCCGGGACAAGCCAAAGGGATAGGGTGGGGAGGGGGTTTCAGAATGAGGGGTACACATGTATATCTGTGTGTGGCCAATCCATGTTGATGTATGACAAAAACCATTACAATATTGTAAAGTAATTATCCTCCAATCAAAATAGTAATTAATAGAAAAACTAAAAGCAGAATGAAAACACTAAAAAAAGAAAAAGAAGAAAATGGAGGATCAAAGAAGCAGAGTAACATTACCAATGGCACACAGTTCAGACTTAGTTCTGGATGAAATAAGTGTCAAGAGTTAGACTCATGATGATAGCTTACTGTCTGAAAGAAATAAGCTACAAATAAAGTACTAATAAATATAATTAAAAAAAAATTCAAACAGAGAGTATTACATATGAATAGGGAAAAGTTATTCTCTTGGATATCTGTGATTAGGTCAATAAGGAATAAATGTACATTTGCACAGAGAAGTTCAGGTTATACTTGAGAGATTGAGTATCTTTTCTGGAATGATTATGTTTTCCTAGAAAGTTTCAGAGGTCATGAAATCCCTGGTGAAATATCTAATTATCTCTACTTAGGCCCTGTCTTCTTTTTCCTTGAATTTTCTTTGGAGGTTGTTTGAACTAGAAAAGTAATTTGTTTCATTTTGTTTTGTTTTTGAGACTAAAAAGCCAAATTTGGGTGAAGAATTAAGGACTCTGGTTAGTTTATTTTTTAATTTTACATGGGATGAGGCAGAAAGTCATTTTTACTTTCATTCTTGTTTAAAATCTTTTCATGTTCTCCATGAGCCCAGTTTCTGCCGTAGCAAGTCAAGCATAGTGGATATTAGTAACAACGATGTTGATTCCAGATTCTATAGTGACTGTTTTTTTCATTTCAGTCAACTGAGGATTCTCAAATAGGCCTGGTGACATACTAATAGTGGTCATAAATGAGGTTTTGGTAGAGAGACACTAAGATAAAGACTCAGATCTTGACTTCAGAGTGTTTATAAGCTTTTTCAATTCAGTGCAAGTCCCACGGGAAAAGACAATGCCCGAATGAAGGAAGAGTGAGCTAATGTTCAAGGTGAAGGAACAGGGAAAGACATGGGCTTCTTGCGTATTTGTGGTATAATCATGTTTCAGGGTCTAGTCCTAAAATGAAATTTAACTGCCAGCTAACCAAGGGATAAATAATAGGAGCAGTTTCCTCAGCAAGTCCCTCATTGTCTTGTTTTTCTTGTTTGAAAATGGAAAGAAAATGTTAAGAAAAAGATATGGGGGACTGCCTAGAATTCTCAGGCAGTTTCTGTGGTCTTATACTAATAGTTGGTCATAATTGGTCATAATGTTTGGTCCTTAACTTTTGACCAAAATTTAGCCCTTTAGTCTCTTTCTATTTCTATGGTGAAACTGAGTGGGTGCTGTTTGAGTTCAGTTTAGGCACATATCATTTAAATTTTCAACTTGTATCTGAATACTGAAATGAGACAATGAGACATATTTTATATTCTTTGATTTTTACATTTTTAAGCTGTTCAGCTCTTTCCATACCCTGCCCTATTTCCCTATGAGAGAACTTCAGTGTTAGAATAGCTGAGGATAAAAACTTAAGAGTCATGAATCAGTATGACTGCTTGGAAAAGTATTCTCTTTTTGAAGCAAAATTTCATCAAGTTAAATTGCATACCCAACACCTCTTCTTGGTTTATTTCCTAAGAGTATATCTGGGAAATGTTGTGTCAGTCTGACCTGATTCATTAAAGAAACTCACGGGAGAGGTTTTTATGAAGGATTGGCTTCACGCCTGATCCTTGAAGGGTTTGCAGCATCATTGTGCTACTTTAGTGACATGAAGCCACGTTCGCGATCAAGCCTCAGAACAGGAGGTGCTGGTTATCATTGTTTTAGGAGGGCTCCCCCGCTCTCTTATTCCTCCTCCTTTCCCCTTTCTTTCTGTTACTTAAATAAAGACAGATAAGTGGACACTAGCTAATAAGTTTGACTAAGCAAACCTAAAATGATCCAGTGCTGCTTATGTTCTGATCTTTGGTAGCTTCTGGAGTAGAAGGAGGTATAAGGGGAAGCTAAACACAGATACTTCCATGTCAGAAGTCAATTCCTATTCTTCTTCTTTCAGTCCAGGCACATCTATCTTCTCAACTCTGCTCACGTTTGATATCTCTTCTGAACCTGGGTGGAGAAAAGGCAGGGAGATGCTGGTTCTCAGAATTTCTGATTTCATATCAGACTTCATCCTTGTGACTCACAATTATTATCTGTTCCTGGAAGACTTGACAATTTCCCCCACAGGGTCAATCTGAGAGCTGCATTCTTGACATCTCCAATACCTAGACAATTTTATACTAAGGCACTCACCATTTTATATTGTATACTTTTGATTATATTGCTTTCTTTTCTAGCATATTGTGGGCTACTTGATGGAAAGGAACATGACTTTTTCATGCTTGTCGTCCCAGTTTTACCAGCAGTGTATCTAAACATAGCAGGTTCTCACTAACTGCAAATGAATATTGAATGTATGAATAATTGCATGGGTAGGTAGGTAGATGAATGGGTGGATGGATGGATGGATTCCGACCTCTTATTTCCTAGGAACTTAACACTTCTCCTCTGAAAAATGAAGGCCTGATGAATACTTCTAAGACCTTTCTTAGAATTCTGGGATTCTATAACTCATTGACCAGGGCTCTAGTTCCAAAACACACCTCTGGATTCCTAGCTATTTTTTTTGTTTCCTTCTCTCCTTGGCAAGGATCCTGATTCCTATTGTTTAGACCACCTGGAATCTGAATCCTAGCTTTCCTATTGCATTTTCCTGCTTAAACCTGGCTTTGCTAACTTGTCTGGGTTTTGGGCCTCATCTGTTTAAGTCACATTACCTCTTCGCCTCCCTGTCTCTCCCATCCAAATTGGGGAATGGCATCATTCTCTGAAATGCTACACTAGAACTGGTTAATGATTCATTGTCTCACAATAGCCTTGGGGTACGTGTTGTGGGAAGGAATGGTCATAATGCTTCTGTCCTTTCTTCCATCCATATATCCATTTATCCATCCTTTCTATACTATTTTTATAAGCGGGTATTATTTGCCAGGTACATTATATGTGTTCTTGTCTATTAGAAAAAGTGATGAGTAAGTTGGCTGCCTGATATCCATAAGCTTAGCATCTAGTAGAGATAGGCATATAAATCAGTAAGTTTAATACAGATGTCTATACAGGGTATTATGGGAGATCAGAGGAGAGAATGATCAGTATTATCTAAAAGAGAAAGACAGATGTCTTGAGCTGAGCTAATGAGAAGCTGCAAGCAGATAAATATGGTTGGAAGTTGGAGCATTAGGGAAAGGAAATAAACAGAGTTGCTAGTAGGCCCACTTCACAACTTTATGTTTCTCTCCACCCTCTCTTACCTCTTTCTCTTCCCTTCAGTAGATGCTGACCTCAAACGCACTTCCTGATAAACATCCTATATGCTTAACTCTGCGTCAGAGACTGCTTTACTGAGAATACAACCTACTACCTAAGAAGACTTCCTGTAAGAAGTAAAGAGACATGAAACAGGAGAGTAACATGACATCAGTAGTGATTTAGGAAGAGCATTTCAATAACAGTTTGGATATACTATGTAATAAATCAGTTGGCTATTAGACTATTATGGTCTTTATGGGCTTCCCAGATGGCTCAGTGGTTAAAAAAAAAATTGCCTGCCAATGCAGGAGACACAAGAGATGTAGGTTCGATCCCTGGGTCTGGAAGGTACCCTGGAAGAGGAAACGGCAATATTCTTGCCTGGGAAATCCATGGACAGAAGGGCCTGGTAGGCTACAGCTCACAGGGTCGCAAAAGAGTTGGACACTATTTAGCAACTAAACAACAACAGATCAACTACTTAGTCATCTTCTATCATGGACTCAATGGACATAGATTTGAGCAAACTCTGGGAGATAATGAAGGATAGGGAACCCTGGCATGCTCCAACTCATGGGGTCACAAAGAGTCAGACATGATTTAGTGACTGAAAAACAACAAATCATGTTCAGCACTCTGTCAGGACAGGATATTTAGGACAGGATGATGCTAGGCCCTGCCTCATGGTAACCACAGTCCACTAAGGGATACATACAAAAATCAGGATGTTTCTGGGTAGAGTGATAAGAGCTCTGATGAAGATACATACTTCATCAAAATATGATGCTGGAAAAGCTGAGTAGGGGGTGGGGAGAGTCAACCTGGTCTTCCTGGAGCTACTCTTAGCTGACAGGGACCTTTGTGGGGGAACAGGGTTTCAGCAGGAGAAAAGCAGAGAAAGTGAAGTATGAAAGGGTCTATAGTAAAATGTCTACAGTAAAACTCATTATCTAATGGGCTGACATTTCTTGAGAAAGCATGGCACAGAATACTCAGAACACGTTCTCACGCTTCAGAAATCTACATGCAACTCTCCGCAGCGCCCCCTCACTGTCCTCTGCAGGGCACCCTTCCATTCTCTCTAAATCAAATCACTAAAGCCACATCTCACTCAGGAGACTGGTCCAAAGAGGAGCGGATTTTTCAGTTTATTGACTGAAGCTTATGCTTGCTCTAGGGCCAAGTAAATAAAATTTTATTTGCAACAAATGTACCCTTTAGTTTTCTACAGTCCAGGGACCAGAATTTTGAGCTTAGAAAATAACACTTTTCCCAAATTACGTTTTCAATGCTATATGCTCACCTTCTTTTAAAAACAGCATTTTCTTTTAGATTTTATAGTCATATTTCTTGTTTCCTTAAATGAAAAACTGCACTCATTTAAGGAAGAAAAAAAAACCCACCCATAGTCCCAGTACCCAGAGATGACCAGTTTTAATAATTTGAAGAATTATATCCACTATTTATTCTATTTGTGTTCCTTCATATTGAAATTGTGTTTCATTTTGTGTCTTACTTTTATCACTTAATGTATTTACAGAACATTCTATTGTATTATTTTCTGGCTTCTGGATAACTGGATTTTCCCATTAAGCAATGTCTCTCGGTAGCACACAGTTTCTCAATCGTGGCCTTTTTAGGAGCTTTTCCTGGATATCGGGCTTCCCTGCAGGACTGACGTCCAGCACCTTGTGCTGTGCTTTATACTCTTCACTAGCTCTTTTAATGGGGGCTTCCCTGGTGGCTGTGTTGGTGATATGTGTTTGGACAAAAGCCCTATCTCAGAAATCTTTGCATCCCCTTATATTAATCTAAGCTATGATTTTGTTGTTCAGTTGCTCAGTCATGTCTAACTCTTTGTGACCCCATGGACTGCAGCACGCCAGGCTTGCCTGTCCATCACCAACTGCTGGAGCCTGCTCAAACTCATGTCCATTGAGTTGATGATGCCATCCAACCATCTCATCCTCTGTCATCCCCTACTCCTCCCACCTTCAATCCTTCCCAGCATCAGGGTCTTTTCTAAAGATTTGGCTCTTCCCATCAGGTGGCCAAAGTATTGGAGCTTCAGTTTCAGCATCAGTCCCTCCTATGATTATTTAGGACTGATCTCCTTTAGGATGGACTGGTTGGATCTCCTTGCAGTCCAAGGGACTCTCAAGAGTCTTCTCCAACACCACAGTTTAAAAGCATCAATTCTTCAGTGCTCAGTCTTCTTTATGGTCCAACTGTCACAAACAATATGATAATTTATGTTATATATCTACTGACTTAATAATGGCTTTAATGATTTCAAAGTCAATGACCTTCAGTTTTGAAAGCCTAGGTGGCAGGCTTGTGCCAAAGATTTTACCCATTTTATTGCTAATCTGCATCACAGATTCACAGGTGGGCATTACTATCCTATTTTCTCAGACAAAGAACTGGAGATTTAATTTCACTGACTCTTAAGTTATGAATTAAAAATCTTTCTCTGGTGGCTCAGATGGAATCTACCTGCAATGCAAGAGACCAGGGTTCGATCCATGGGTCTGGAAGATCCCTTGGAGAAGGGAATGGCAACCCACTCCAGTATTCTGGCCTGGAGAATTCCATGGACAAAGAAGCCTGGCGGCCTATAGTCCATGGGGTCGCAAAGAGATGGATGTGACTGAACGACTAACACTTTCACTTTTTTTCAACCTGAACCAGGTAAATCACTATGGTGAGGAGGACCCAGACCCATTTCCCTCACTTAAACAGCGTCAGTGCCAGTTCCTAAGGGGCTATGAAATTGAGCAAGGGATGGAGGGTGACCTCTAAAAGCCTACAACAGGGCAGGAAAGGCAAGACACACCTATAAGGTGATGAATCAAAGAAGGGGGCAAAAGCAGGTTTTCTTTTGAGAGGGGAGAAATGCTTTATTACTGACATTATTTAGAAGTGCTGGAACATTATGATAATAAAAAATGGATAGCCTTTATGGGTTTTATTATTTTTTTTTAAATTCTCAAAAAAATTCTCTACAGTCGATACATCTACTTATTGTCTGCAACTATACAGATATCTCCTGCCCATCTCATATCTGAGTATGATCTGCACATATAAAAATATTACTGAAAATCAGTATACTATCAATCCTTTTATAATGAAAGGACTGTGTCTAGAAAGTAACAAATGAGTAGAGTGAGAATAAATAGCATCTCATATTTTAATCAAACATTACAATTTACTCCCTCCGTTCCATTATTTGCATATTGTACTCTTGGGTCAAAGATAATGAATAGAAGAGGCCAGCATCACAACGAGGACACAGCAGTAGGCAACTCTGAGATTAATTTAGGATTGGGACTTGTGCAATCAGATTATCTGGAAACACACACATCCTGTAGTTGCTCCTGATCATCTCTCAGCTGTGTTCCTTAGGGGCATTCACTGTCCTCCAATAACTCGCCATTAAATGTTTGCATTCTTGTCCCCAGCGACCCTAAACACATTCATTCTTTGGTAATAATAATAGGTGATAATTTACTAAGTACTCAGTTTGAGCTAGACACTAATTTGTTTAGATTACCTCATTTTATCCTGACAGCAACCCTCTGAGGATGGCAAAATAGAACAGCTATTAAGGGGACCTAAGTTTGAACTCCAGGCCATTTAATGAAATGAAATCATGAAATCATAGCTCTCTCCAAGTATGCCAAGCCTCTTCCGGATCTTCTGAGACTTTGCTTGGGACAGATATTCTGCTTGCTAAACATTTATTCTCATTGCTTCTACTAAAAGCATCTGATTTTTCCATTGCAGAAGTACAGCTTTCCCATCAATTGTATTCCTCGTGAGCCCATCGATCCAAATGCCTCCCTCCCAGCTTTCCTGATGTAGGACTGACCTGAGCTAAGCCAATCAAATGCTCTGTCCCCAGATTTTGAATTTTGAACAGTGTAAAATAGTATGGTCGCTGATGGGATTTATTTATCCCTGTGGTGAATGAAACCTTAAAGAGACTTCCCATTAGTTTCTTTTGTCTAAATTCCAGAATATCTTAGTTCTCGGGGTATTTTTTTGGACCGATCTCTCAGCTTTCCAAAAAAATACATTTTGGCATAAATTAACAAGGGTTGATAATAGGGGATCTATCTATTTCTTGCAACCAGAGAACTCCAAAACACATTGCCATGTACTGTGTTTTATGTATTAAAAACAAAACAAACCAAGACAAAAATAAAGTATCGACAACTCGTCTCTATAGGGAACATTGCTTTATTCTATGCTGTACTTTTACTCTGGTGAGGATGGGGGTTTCAACAGATTAATATAGACATAGAAGAGGGCTCTAAAATATGTGTTGCAGACTTAGAAAAGTCCATTGTATTGACATGGTAACTAAGAAAATGATGAGTAAAAGATTTATCAATCTGTTAGAGTGAGTTAATGGACTAGAACCTAGGACCAGGCATCAGCCATCCACTATAAGGATGCAAGTTTACAGAGCACCATGGCAATACAATTATAGCATTTCACTTTTTATTATTAAAATTTTTATTGGAGCATAGCTGCTTTACACTGTTGTGTTACTTTCTATTGTATAGCAAAGGGAATCAACTATGCACACATCATTTTGGTCTTCCCTGATGGTTCAGATGGTAAAGAATCCACCCGCAATGTAGGAGATGCGGGTTCTATCCCTCGGCCGGAAAGATCCCCTGGAGTAGGAAATGGCAACCCACTCCAGTATTCTTGCCTGGAGAATTCCATGGGCAGAGGAGCCTGGAAGGCTACAACCATGGGGTTGCAGACTCGGACATGACTGAGCAACTAACACAACACATATATCTCATTTTAAATATCCCTTTCAGTTCAGTTCAGTTCAGTCACTCAGTCATGTCCAACTCTTTGTGACCGCATGGACTGCAGTACACCAGGCTTCCCTGTCCATCACCAACTCCTGGAGCTTGCTCAAACTCATGTCTATTGAGTTGGTGATGCCATCCAACCATCTCATCCTCTGTCTTCCACTTCTCCTGCCTTCAATCTTCCCCAGCATCAGGATCTTTTCTAATGAGTCAGCTCTTCGCATCAGGTGGCCAAAGTATTGGAGTTTCAGCTTCAACATCAGTCCTTCCAATGAACACTCAGGACTGATCTCCTATAGGATGGACTGTTTGGATCTCCTTGCAGTCCAAGGGACTCTCAAGAGTCTTCTCCAACACCACAGTTCAAAAGCATCAATTCTTCAGCGCTCAGCTTTCTCTATAGTCCAGCTCTCACATCCATACATGACTGTTGGAAAACCATAGACAGACATTTGCTGGCAAAGTAATGTCTCTGCTTTTTATTTTTTTTTTATATTGTAGTGGTTTTTGTCATACATTGACATGAATCAGTGGTGGATTTACATGTATTCCCCATCCCAATCCCCCCTCCCACCTCCCTCTCTACCCTATTCCTCTGGGTCTTCCCAGTGCACCAGGCCCGAGCACTTGTCTCATGCATCCAGCCTGGGCTGGTGATCTGTTTCACCATAGATGATACACATGTTTCAATGCTGTTCTCTCAAAACATCCCACCCTCGCCTTCTCCCACAGAGTCCAAAATTCTGTTCTGTACATCTGTGTCTCTTTTTCTGTTTTGCATATAGGGTTATCGTTACCATCTTTCTAAATTCCATATATATGCGTTAGTATACTATACTGGTCTTTATCTTTCTGGCTTACCTCACTCTGTGTAATGGGCTCCAGTTTCATCCATCTCATTAGAACTAATTCAAATGAATTCTTTTTAATGGCTGAGTAATATTCTATGGTGTATATGTACCACAGCTTACTTATCCATTCGTCTGCTGATGGGCATCTAGGTTGCTTCCATGTCCTGGCTATTATAAACAGTGTTGCGATGAACATTGGGGTGCACGTGTCTCTTTCAGATCTGGTTTCCTTGATGTGTATGCCCAGAAGTGGGATTGCTGGGTCATATGGCAGTTCTATTTCCAGTTTTTAAAGAAATCTCCACACTGTTCTCCATAACGGCTGTACTAGTTTGCATTCCCACCAACAGTGTAAGAGGATTCCCTTTTCTCCACACCCTCTCCAGCATTTATTGCTTGTAGACTTCTGGATAGCAGCCATCCTGACTGGTGTATAATGGTACCTCATTGTGGTTTTGATTTGCATTTCTCTGATAATGAGTGATGTTGAGCATCTTTTCATGTGTTTGTTAGTCATCTGTATGTCTTCTTTGGAGAAATGTCTTTTTAGTTCTTTGGCCCATTTTTTGATTGGGTCATTTATTTTTTTGGAATTGAGCTTCAGGAGTTGCTTGTATATTTTTGAGATTAATCCTTTGTTGCTTCGTTTGCTATTATTTTCTCCCAATCTGAGGGCTGTCTTTTCACCTTGCTTATAGTTTCCTTTGTTGTGCAGAAGCTTTTATGTTTCATTAGGTCCCATTTGTTTATTTTTGCTTTTATTTCCAATATTCTGGGAGATGGGTCATAGAGGATCCTGCTGTGATTTATGTCGGGGAGTGTTTTGCCTATGTTCTCCTCTAGGAGTTTTATAGTTTCTGGTCTTACATTTAGATCTTTAATCCATTTTGAGTTTATTTTTGTGTATGGTGTTAGAAAGTGTTCTAGTTTCATTCTTTTACAAATGGTTGGCCAGTTTTCCCAGCACCATTTGTTAAAGAGGTTGTCTTTTTTCCATTGTATATACTTGCCTCCTTTGTCGAAGATAAGGTGTCCATAGGTTTGTGGATTTATCTCTGGGCTTTCTATTCTGTTCCATTGATCTATATTTCTGTCTTTGTGCCAGTACCATACTGTCTTGATGACTGTGGCTTTGTAGTAGAGCCTGAAGTCAGGCAGGTTGATTCCTCCAGTTCCATTCTTCTTTCTCAGGATTACTTTGGCTATTCGAGGTTTTCTGTATTTCCATACAAATTGTGAAATTATTTGTTCTAGTTCTGTGGAAAATACCATTGGTAGCTTGATAAGGATTGCATTGAATCTATAGATTGCTTTGGGTAGTATAGCCATTTCGACAATATTGATTCTTCCAATCCATGAACACGGTATATTTCTCCATCTGCTTGTGTCCTCTTTGATTTCTTTCATCAGTGTTTTATAGTTTTCTATGTATAGGTCTTTTGTTTCTTTAGGTAGATATACTCCTAAGTATTTTATTCTTTTTGTTGCAATCTGCTTTTTAATATGCCATCTAGGTTGGTCATAGCTTTCCTTCCAAGGAGCAAGCATCTTTTAATCTCACAGCTGCAGTCTCCATCTGCAGTGATTTTGGAGTCCAAAAAAATAAAGTCAGCCACTGTTTCAACTGTTTCCCCATCTATTTGCCATGAAGTGACAGGACTGGATGCCATGATCTTAGTTTTCTGAATGTTGAGCTTTAAGCCAAATTTTTCACTCTCCTCTTTCACTTTCATCAAGAGGTCCTTCAGTGCTTCTATACTTTCTGCCATAAGGGTGGTGTCATCTGCAAATCTGTGGTTATTGATATTTCTCCCGGCAATCTGGATTCCAGCTTGTCTTTCATCTAGCCCAGCGTTTCTCATGATATACTCTGTATATAAGTTAAATAAACAGGGGGACAATATACAGCCTTGATGTATGTCTCTTTAGATTATATATATTCTTTGAAACTAACAAAAATTGGCTCTATTGTGTTCAGAAAATTGTTCTGCAAAAAAATCTTAAAGTAATTCATTATACTGATATAATCAATTTATTGTTTTTGAGAAAGAAGGAGAATCTCTTCAGGTGTGAGATTATAGAGCCCATACTGGCTAATAGTGGCTTCATCTCTCTTTGAAGATATCTTGAGTATTAAACAACTCAGATGACTGGTTCTAAGCAGTATCTTATAATTCTAACCCATGTGCTAAAGGTAATTTGGACTTTGGTCAAAGTGTAAGTGTTTGAGAAATTAGCTTGTCTTCAGAGCATTTTACTTATTACTTCACAGAAAATTTCCTTTCCAATGAATTGAAAATAAAATGTGGCTAAAAAATAACCCACTTGTTTACCCATCCATATTTGTATGCATTTATTTATCCAGCCAGGACAGAATAGTTTAAAGCTTTGCAGGAAGGATCAAGGATGACAAAGATAAGTAACATTTATCACCTCAAAGAGCTATAACAAAGAGAAAACACATGAAACAAATTCCCAAGGTAGTATATGCAGTCTGAAGTTTGGGTATATAAAAGGTGCTCTCTCCCAATCCAAAATAGTTCTTTCTATGTATTCTGATGTATTATTCTTAATCCAATCCTCACTGTTTGGAATTATGTATCCATGTACTTAATTACTGTCTTATTACATGGCCTACACCAGAATGTAAAATGTATGAGGGCAAGAACCTTGGTTGGTTCATCTCTGTATTGCCAGCAATGCAAACAGTAACTGGCACAAGGAAGACATTCAGTAGATGCTAAATGAATGAATGAGCAGTGAACTTTACCTAGAAATTCTTGAGGTTTGTGAGACAAAAAGATGATTGAATTGTACCCCAAAACCTCAGTTTAAGAGTAAAGTCAGTAGGGGTAGAAGGGCATTTCAGGAAACAACAACTTTGAGAGGAAAAGATTCAAAAGCATGAAAGGAAAGGAAGGCAGGAGGGATGGGGAAGACAGAGAGAGAGAGCTGTGTTGAAGGAATGCTGAGTAACAGCTCAGGTAAGCAGAAAGACCCAAAAGGTTTCTTGGGACTGATTCATAAACTTCTAATTTTAATCTCTTAGAAACAGGGTTGTCCATGAATGGTTTTATGAAAAGGTAGTGACAGGATGCTGCCCGTTGGGGAATCACTCCTGCAGTGCTGCAAGTTACTGGAAGAGCACTGGGGTTGGAGCGGGGAGAGCAGCTGGGAGGCTACTGCAATGGTCCAAGCTAGAGATCATAAAGGTTTGAGATCATGGCCCCACTCAAAGTGCGGAAGAGAAAATGAAAATTAATGATTCTCCGTTCATTGGAGTTTGGTTGACATGGGGCATCTCATTTACAGCACTTTATCCACTGAAGGTATTAACTGCTACCAGGCACACCTGCTTCTTAACTTGAGCATCACTCAAGAGCAGAACTCAAGCCAAGTAAAATGCAATTTTCCCAGTATGGGACTTCAGCTAAAAACAAGTGAGCACAGCAGTTCCTAATTGCTAGACTGGTGACTTTTTACCAAGGTGGGGAGATCAATCTGAAATAACATCAACAAAACAGGATGCATTCTGTGGTAAATATCTCTCCAAAGGCAATCTGGCCAAGGGGAAGTCTGAAAAATCCAAACCTGCGGCAAAGAGAAAGTTTTTTCTTTCTTTCTTTTTTTTTTAAAGCTAAGTTATTGGGAATGGGGCAAGAATTCAGTGTAACTGACCTTACATTTCCAATCTTTTTAACATCCCCTGATTTAGAGAAAAGGTAGGGTGGTTAACTGCTGGCTTTTACTGTGGTTCCAAAATAAATCACTGATCACACAATGCCACTACCAGAAATCCCTCCCTAGTCATACACTCCCCAGAATCACAGTAGAATCATGATAGTTTATGGGATGGCGCTAGTGGTAAAGAACCTGCCTGACAATGGAGACGTAAGAGACACGGGTTTGATCCCTGGGTGGGGAAGATCTGCTGGAGAAGGAAATGGCAACCCACTCCAGTACTCTTGCCTGGAGAATCCCAAGGACAGAGGAGCTTGGCAGGCGACAGTCCATGGGGTCACACAGTCGGACATGACTGAAGTGACTTAGCATGTAGCACGCACGAAAGGTAAGGGATGTCGTCATGGTCATGGTTTAGTTGCTAAGTCATGTCCGACTCTTGCGACCCATGGACTGTAGCCTGCCAGGCTCCTCTGTGCATGGGATTCTCCAGGCAGGAATATTGGAGTGGGTTGCCATTTACTTCTCCAAGGGCTGTCATAAATCTTTATTATTAAAAATTACAGTGTGGGGACTTCTCTGGTGGTCCAGTGGTTAAGAATACACCTTCCAATGCAGGGGACGTGGGTTCAATCCCTGGTCAGGGAACTAAAGATCCCACATGCCACGGGCAACTAAGCCCATGTGCCACAACGAGACAAGCCTGAGAGCCATAATTACGGAGCCCTTGAACTCTAGAGCTCACTCTCTGCACACAAGAGGAGCCTGCATGCCACAACAGACCTAGGGCAGCACCCCAAATCAAAGTATGGAAGCCTGAGACTATTTACTTAATTTTTACCATGGCAGACTCAAGAAAGAAAGAAAGTCGCTCTCTCATGTCTGACTCTTTGCCACCCCATGAACTGTACCCCACCAGGCTCCTCTGTCCATGGAATCCTTCAGGAAAGAGTACTGGAGTGGGTTGCCATTCCCTTCTCCAAGGGATCTTCCTGACCCAGGGACTGAACCCTGGTCTCCTCCACTACAGGCAGATTCTTTACTGTTTGACACCAGGGAAGCCCTGGCAGACTCACGGTGGTAACTAAGACTATACTCGCCCGGGGGCATCACGCCACACTTTCTTGAAAGTAAAGGAAGCGGATTGGAATGCCAGGTCATAGGGGATTTCCAACACACTGGCTATGCCCTAGGGATAAAGGTGCAAACATGATGACTGCACTCAAAAAAAAATAAGTTGATAATCACTGACCACAAGGTGGTACATTTTGGACTAATGATATTCAAAACCTTTAGAACCTTACCTCCAACCTTTTCTTCCTCCTCCATGATCAATACTGCCAGGACACACTTCATGTTTGACAGTCTAGGAACATGCTGTACTTCTTTACCTCTTCCTCTTCTGCCCAGATTGTCCATCCTCTTCCTCCCTACTCCAGCCTCTTCAAAGTATTTTCTGACTCTCTGACTGTGAGCCATACCCCTCACCATTCTCACATACCTTGAAACTGCTGCACCTACCTTGCTTGACAAGATTAACATGTTACGGGGGCTGTCTCCCCTAAAAGACTGCCAGGCCCTGAGGGGGAGGGACCTTTATCACATTTGCAACATGCCTGACTCACACCAGTGCTCAGTCAATGTTTAGGGAAGGTTTAGTAAATATGGAAGCAGCAACATCAGGGAGTGTGAGATTTGTGACAGTTTTCTATGTCACAAGCTTAGTATTTGAAAAACATTTTTTAAACATCTATTTTGACATGTATCTTTTCTTCTGCTGGAAAGAGAATAACTTTACATTTTGGTCATGGTAATTTAGCAAATATTTCTTGAACATATTTCTAAGGCTAAACCTTGTGGGGATACCATGATCAAAGGTTAAAAATACAGTGTCCTTACCCTCAAGTTTCTCACAAGATGAAGAGACATATTTACCCCAAGCCTCTATGTCAAACAGGTGTGTGAACATATGTGCACACTGCAATGAGCTGAAGAAAAATTATAGTTCATTAGGCTAAAGTGGGGTCATGGGGTCAGCCCTAAGCTCAAAGAGCAGGGCTAAGGAAAGTAAGTTAATTCTAATGTTAATTATTATTCAGTTCAGTTCAGTTGCTCAGTCGTATCTAACTCTTTGTGACTCCATGGACTGCAGCACGCCAGGCTTCCCTGTCCATCACCAACTCCCGGAGCCTGCTCAAACTCATGTCCATTGAGTCGGTGATGCCATCCAACCATCTCATCCTCTGTCATCCCCTACTCCTCCTGCCTTCAATCTTTCCCAGCATCAGGGTCTTTACAAATGAGTCAGCTCTTCGCATCAGGTGGTCAAAGTATTGGAGTTTCAGCCTCAGCATCAGTCCTTCAAATGAATATTCTGGACTGATTTCCTTTAGAATGGACTGGTTGGATCTCCTTGCAGTCCAAGGGACTCTCAAGAGTCTTCTCCAACACCACAGTTCAAAAGCATCAATTCTTTGGCACTCAGCTTTTTTTATAGTCCAACTCTTACATCCATACATGACTACTGGAAAAATTGTAGCTTTGATTAGATGGACCTTTGTTGGCAAAGTAATGTCTCTGCTTTTTAATATACTGTCTAGGTTGGTCATAACTTTCCTTCCAAGGAGTAAACATCTTTTAATTTCATGGCTGCAGTCACCATCTGCAGTGATTTTGGAGTCCAAGAAAATAAAGTCCCTCACTGTTTTCATTGTTTCCCCATCTATTTGCCATGAAGTGATGGGACCAGATGCCATGATCTTTGTTTTCTGAATGTTGAGCTTTAAGCCAAGTTTTTCACTCTCCTCTTTCACTTTTATCAAGAGGCTCTTGAGTTCTTCTTTGCTTTCTGCCACAAGGGTGGTATCATCTGCATATCTGAGGTTATTGATATTTCTCCCAGCACTCTTGATTCCAGCTTGTCCAGTTCAACAGTTAGAACCGGACATGGAGCAACAGACTGGTTCCAAATTGGGAAAGGAGTACATCAAGGCTGTATGTTGTCACCCTGCTTATTTAACTTATATGCGGAGTCCATCATGCGAAAGGCCAGGCTGGGTGAAGTACAAGCTGGAATGCTAATTATTATTAGAGATAATTAATTTCTGGGGGCTTCCTAATGTAGGTAAATAATGGCTTAAATGAGTTATAGCTTGAAGAGATCCCTAAGTCCTCTAAGAAATGGATAGAGGAAGTCCTAAATCCTGCATACAATCTTCTCTTCAGAATTAAACGGAAAGAGCCCAGTAGCCCAGCAGCCTTTAGGAGACTGCTTGAGGGAAGAATTTTCTTATCCTGAATCTGAAGCTCAATATGTGGGATTTAGTCAGTAGCAGGAGATGGGACTCTTAAGAAAGTGAGTGAAGTTATCTAATGATTGCCATGTAAGAGTGAAATTCATGATGGCAAGGGGGGAGAAGTAAATGGCACTGATGATAACATCATTTAGAGTCTCAAAGCCTTGGTCTGAGATGCTTGTCCTAAGTGAGCCAGTTTCCAAGTATTGTGACCTAGGTAACAGAAAAGAGATCCTTGTCTGGTGATGCCACAGCAAAAGAGGCAATTTCCAAACGCTGGCTGGGGAGACAGGCAAGAACCGCATTCATTGGGAAATTTCAAATATCTAGGCTTAAGGCATATCTGGAGGGTTCTGAAGGTTGCTCTTTGAGTTTAATCAGTCCTAGAATCCCTATCATGGATTAACTATGAGAGGCTGTGGAGCTGCAGGAAACACACAGGCTTTGTAGTCTGGCAGACCTGGGCTGTTTCCTAAGCCACCACTATGTGCTTTTGGAGAAGTCATTTAACTTCTCTGAGGCTTCATTTCCTCATCCATAAAATGGATATAATAGTAGTTCACCACACTTCTGCTGAAATACTTGCTACTATAAGTTCAGTGAATGATGGCAGTTATTATTAATATCATATGGGTGGAGGTTAAGACCTAGGTCTGAACCAGAAATACCTGGACCCAAATCTTGTTGTTGTTCAGTCGTTCAGTCGTGTCCGACTCGTTGTGACCCCGTGGACTATAGCAGGCCTGGTTTCCCTGTACTTCACTGTCTCCTGAAGCTTGTTCAAACTCATGTCCATTGAGTCAGTGATGCCATCCAACCATCTCATCTTCTGTCGTCCCCTTCTCCTCCAGCCTTCAATCTTTTCCAGCATCAGGATCTTTTCTAATGAGTTGAATTTTGGGTCGTGTGGCCAAAGTATTGGTTTCAGCCTCAGCATCAGTCCTTCCAATGAATATTCAGGACGGATTTCCTTTAGTATTGACTAGTTTGATCTGCTTGCAGTCCAAGGGACTCTCAAGAGTCTTCTCCAACACCACAGTTCAAAAGCATCAATTCTTCAGCCCTCAGCTGTCTTTATAGTCCAACTCTCACATCCATACATGACTACTGGAAAAACCAAGCTTTGACTACCCTTTAATTCTTCTGCCACTCTTCATAGATTTCAAAATAAAGTTTAAGCTTCTGTAGTGCATTCCACAACTTGGCCTTTTCTGCCTGCCCAGCCTCCTCAACCACACCCCGCTTTCAGGAAGCTCACACCAGTTTCCTGAGGTGCTTGCATTTTCTTCACTGTGTTGTGCCCTCTCTGCCTTTGCAGGCTTTGCTCCCTCTGCAGGACTGTTTCTTCTTTTCTTCTCGAGGTAATCCCACCAGTCCTTCAGTGCTCAGCTCACTCAGGCATCCCATCTCTAAGAAGCCTTTTTCAATCACCCAGGAGGACAGGCTGTCCCTCTAAGCACTTCCATCATAATACTCACGGTCATCACCGCTTTACATTTTGGGATCTGCTCCATCTTGAGAGTTCTTTGAGGGAGCCACTGATGTTATATTTGGTTCCATAAGCCTCAAACATTTCTTGGAAGAAGCAAGGTATATAGAAACGTGTGCATGTGTGCACGTGCGTGTGTATGTGTGTGTGCGCGCACACATGTGTGTCTGTGTGTGTGTGAAGGTCGCTCAGTCATGTCCGACTCTTTGCGATCCCATGGACTATACAGTTCATGGAGCTTTCCAGGCCAGAATACTGGAGTGGGTAAGCCTTTCTCCTCTCCATGTAGTCATCTTTATATTCCCACCATCTGATATGAGCCCAATGTATATTGTATTCAATAAATATTTAGTGAATGGACTTAAAGATAATTGTAGAGATGAAAGTAATGTTCAGCAAGGAGGGGAAGGTTTACTTTAACCCAGACAACAGCAGATTCAGTATTTATTTCAGCTAGTGGTGGAGTTCAGAGGGAACGTATCTGTCAAGGAGCTCGTGGAAGGAACTCAAGCATCCCGTTTTTAATAGGGCGTTGCATGTTGTCAATGCTCTCCAGCTGTTCTGACTCAGTTTCCAGGATTTTCAAGACTGGGTTCTGTCATTCTGCTCTGACCCATGCTGGTTCACACATACAAGACAGGCCTCTAGACCCTGATGCACAGGCATGCCTGTTGCAGCTCAGTCTCCAGAAAGGTAGTTTGGCTGCATATCCCAGGTGCGCCTCTCTGACCCAGTCTGCCAGAATTCCATTCTGTATGGACCCTTTCAGTTGCAAAGGGACTTGTCACTAGATAAGTGATGTATTTTTAATACACAGCAATTTGAAGCATTCTCTTTGAGTTTCTTCTGGGCAACAGTCGCAACGGTGTGTTTATAATGCCAGTGAATCATATCTAACCACATTCTAAAATTATGTGATGAAGCCATCTGTATTAAACTGGGGAAATATCATGTGGTATAATTAATTTGTTGGATGTGATGATTACTTAGAATCACTGAAACGTCATGTTGGAAGGGCTCTCGTGAGGCCTTGTCAAAAATTCCTAGATTCCTCTATAGACCTGTATTTAAACTTACCAAAAACATAATTACTTCATCCTTTAGATTATCTAGTCACAACTTAAATATTTGCCATTAATGAGCTAGTGAAATTAGACAAGTAACTTGATCTCCCCAGGCCTCAGTGTCTCATTTTTAAAAGTGGAATGCATCATTTTCTATGAATGCTGACACTGTGATGCTTAGGTTCTACATAGGATCCTTTACAGTTACTGGAAACAGAGCACTGCCTAGAATAGACAGCATTCCCCTCCCACATTGTTGTTTAAAGTAGAGAAATCTGCTGTTTTCTTGCATGTTTCTCAGTCTCTGACTTGACTAGAATAAAAGAAAAAAAAATATGATTTGACATTAAAGTCATAATCACCAGAACTGGCAACATCTTTTTTCTTACTTTAATAGTCATTAAATTTACCACCTTCATTGAGAAGTGATCTGGTGTAGAGACTACTAGGATTAAATATATTAATAGTAATTTTGAGTCAAAAGATACGATTAGAATGATGGCTCAGACCATCACCATCTGTGAGTCTCTTAGGTAAGTCACAGATTTATTTCTCATCTGAACTGCAGGTCTAATAAGAGCTTTCTCACAGTGCATCTTCGATGGGTCTCCCAGGAAGCAAAGCCTGGGACAGGTTTATGTGGGAGTGTTGATACTTTCCAGGGGATGTCACTCCAGCAGCAGACGTGACGGACAGGGGTGCAAAGCAGGAAAGGAGTGGGAACCAGTACAGAAATGCATTACTGGCTGGTTGCTTGATTCAAGACCACCTGAGAAGCAGCACCAGTGTCTCAGAACTCTCAGGGCCACAGAGAAGAAGGCACTTGTCCATTGGCTTCTATTTGCTAGAATAGGTCACCTTGAAGGCTGTTAACCGTTTCATATTTCTGCTCTGAGCATGTGTAGGCATCAAGCAGCTCCCACGGGTGACTTGCTTCCTGACTTTGGGGCAAGGCAAGGGGTAAGTAGTGAGCCCGATGAGTCAGTCTGTAACTGCATGAAGCTGGCTAGAACTTGTGCTGAACTAGTTAAGGCAACCACGGCTGGAATGAGAAGTATAGCTAAAAGATTTCTAACAGTTCACTCTTTTCACTCCTTGTACTACTCCAATCCACCTGTGCCCTCACTCAAGTCCAATCTATTGTAGAAGTCCCTTCTGGATGGTGCGCGGCCATAATATCTGCAGAGGCCATGTGAAAGGACCAGGGAGACAAAGTCAGCGATGGTCCCCACGACTGCAGCAGTTTATGTGGCTGTAATGGTGCACATACCCTCCCCCGTCACCGGTTCTAGGTACTGCTCACCCTTGGTCAGCAATTTATCTGGTGGGGTGATCCAGGCCTGTATTCCCAAGTGATCTGAGCCCCTTTATTTCTTTACCTTTCTCCAGACTTGTTTGCAACAATTACCCATTCATCACTGGGCACAGAAGATTCACAGGCCTATGGCAAACCCCCTGGACTCCAGATAAAGTCATTCCCACCCTGTTTTACTCTGTGGCAGCCGCTCATCATGTTATCAGTCAGCAATCCCTTGTGTCAGGGACTTTCCTTGTCTGTTGGTACATGGATACGAGGAGCCCTGAATGTCCAGGCTGCAGTCACAGTTTCAAGTTCAGAGAGGCCCTTACTACATCGTTGGTGGAAGCATTAACCTGCTGGGAACCTGCCTTTTAATCTAGCAGGCTGAAGATTTTGGAGATGGAAAAATCTTGTGAGTGGATCACTTGGAATTATGATGATCAGAGTCAATACCCCTTCCAGCCCTTGATGACTGAATCATACACTCTGACCGGTAGAAACGTAACGCCGTGGGCTTAGTTCTGGAATGTAATCTCCAAGCCTGAGCACTTTGAGTATTAATACCCTTATACTGTTCTAGGATGCTGCCTACTTATGGGGTTAGATTACAAAACTAGTGGATATATGCCAACTGTCTCACCCCCTCTGCTGACCATGATGTCAGATGAAATATTTGGTAAGCCCTCAGATGGTGTTCTGGCAGAGTTACTGTGGGCAAGAGAGGCAAATACATATCGAGAGACAATTTCCATGCTGGTGAGGTTAAATTACTTACCAGGCTTCCATTTAGGTAGGGTTAAATTTAAAGTAGAAAAGGTCTAATGTATACATGTTCCCACTTAGTTGACTGGGTTCTTTAAGAAACCATCCATTAATGAGGGTTAATCATTGGCCTCTGCTCTGGCACGCTTGTTATTTCATAGTGGCGGTAGCTAAATCAGTTTCCTCCCGAATGAAGGAGCATCAACAAGAAGACGTTTGTCAGATGACTAGCTGCCTATCCAGCACCAAAGGCCATGCTGATCTGTGCCAGTACACAGACCACATCCCCCTCAGGGGCTGAGGCTGGGGCCACCTGAAAAAGAAGGGACGACAGGGAATGAGATGGCTGGATGGCATCACCGACTCTATGGACATGAGTTTGAGCAAGCTCCAGGAGATGGTGAAGGACAGGGAGGCCTGGCGTGCTGCAGTCCATGGGGTCACAGTGAGTCGGACACGACTGAATGACTGAACAACAACCACCTCCCTTATCAAGCGTAATCCACCTGGGTTTTCAGAGACTATTCAGGTTACTTAAATGGCTACCAGCCATAAGAGAAATGCAAATCAAAACCACAAAAAGATACCACCTCACGCCTGTCAGAATGGCCGTGACAAAAAAGACAAAACATAATGAGTGCTGGCTTTCGCTGGTGGCTCAGATGGTAAGGAATCTGCCTGCTATGCAGGAGACCTGGGTTTGATTCCTGGGTTGGAAAAATCTCCTGGAGAAGAGAACAGCTACCCACTCCAGTATTCTTGCCTGGAGAATGCCATGAACAGAGGAGACCGGTGGACTTCAGTCCATGGTCTCACAAAGAGTCAGACACAACTGGATGACTAAAAACAAAAGCAAATGCTGGCAAGGATGTATAGAAAAAGGAATCTTTGTACAGTGTTCATGGATTTATAAAATGTTGGGGCCACTATGGAAAACAGTATGCAGGACCCTCAAAAAAAGAAAAAAAAGGACTACCATACAAGCCAACAATTTCACTTCTGGGAATATATCTAAAGGAAATGAAAACACTACCTCAAAAGAAATCCGCAGCCCCATGTTCATAACATCATTATTTATAATAGTCAAGGTGTGAAACAACCTAAGTGTCCATTGAAGGATGAATGGATAAAGAAGTTGTGTATATAACAAAATATTACTCAGCCATAAAAATGACAAAAACTTGCCATTTGTGACAATACTGATGAACCTCAAGGGAATTATATAAGAATGTCAGAGAGAGAAAGACAAATACTGTATGATCTCACTTACATGTGGAATCTAAAAAAACAGAATAAAACAAAACACAAAACCAAGCTCACAGATAAAGATCTCAGATTCGCAGTTACCAGAGGTGAGAGGATAGGGAAGACTAGACTATTGGAGGAAGGTGGTCAAAAGGTAAAAACTTCCAGTTATAAGACAAGTAAGAACTAGTGATGATGTGCTATGATACTGCTATATGACATGTATAAACAATGTTGAGAGTAAATTCCTTGACTTCTTACTACAAGGAAAAAATTTTTCTTCAGTTTGGCTTTCTCTTATTATTGTATATAAATGACATGACAGGTGCTAACTAAACTGACTGCAGTAATCATTTCACAATATATGTAAGTCAAACCATTACACCACACACCTTAAACTTACACAGTGATGTATGCCAATTCAACTATGTCTCAGTAAAACTGGAGGAAAAGTAGTGGCTATCACCTCCTCGAATCTCTGATGTCATTAAATCTCAGCCATTTCTCCCTGGATAAGGGGTTATTTCTAACTTCCTATCTTGGTTGGTGTGGCAGCAGGCAGGGGGATGATGGTAAACAGTTTCAGAAACTTTCACATGACTCTTCCTACAATGATGTTTTTATTCCACAGGTAAAGGGATCAAAGAGAGGGTTCTCTCAGCTACTCTAAGACTTTGAGAGACCAGGTAAATAACCACAGGGTATGATCCTGGGGCCCACTGGACCCACTGTGAATGAGAACTGTGCCAGAATTCTGGCTGATATTAATACAAACCATCACTGTATCAAAACTTTCTGGATTCCCAGAATTTCTGAGCTCTGTCTGTGCCTGATCCTGAATATATGCATTTCATAGCTCACAAAACTGGGAGTCTCACTGCTTTCTGAATCAAACAGTCTAAAGTTAAAGCTCTCAGTGATTCCACCTAAGTGTCTGCTGTATCTTCTGCCTTCATCTTAAAAATTTCTTAGAGCATTATTGGTAACGAATACTCACTGTTCTTACTTGCCTACCCTCCAGGAGTAATGTGATTTAGTCATTTTCACACTAACAAAAGATATATCTGAGCCTCATTTGTATAAGTAAATTAATACAATGAACTTCTACATTAATGCTAATTTTTTCTTTTGATACCTGCCCTAAAGAGAACATTGTGGATGAGAAACCTGATGATCTTGGGCTTATTTGACAAATAAAATAATTTGTGATGAGAGGACATACACACAAAGATTATCTCTAGATGAAAAATCATAATCACCTCAAGGAAGCTAGAGTAGTCAAGTACAGATCTTAGGCAATTAAGTGGATTTCTGATAGTAAATAAATTATCTCAATCTAAGTGCTTCTTCACCTTTCCTCTCTAAAATCATAATAATAATTGTCACTTACATAGTAAATTATAATTAACAAAAACTTTCATAATCACATTTAATTTATAATTTTCAAAAACTTTTAATAATCATATTTAATATTCTAGCAAATTTTATGAAGGTTGCTTGCACTTTGCTTATGAGAATTCACAATCAAAATTATGACTACTTCTTTCTTGTTCATAAAGCCATCAAGTGGCTATCCAGAGATAAACCTTCTTACTCTATCTTTGATTATTTTTGCATTTTCCCATCCTATCTGTACAAAAAAGATCTTCACAACCCAGATAATCACGGTGGTGTGATCACTCACCTAGAGCCAGACATCCTGGAATGTGAAGTCAAGTGGGCCTTAGAAAGCATCACTATGAACAAAGCTAGTGGAGGTGATGGAATTCCAGTTGAGCTATTTCAAATCCTGAAAGATGATGCTGTGAAAGTGCTGCACTCAATATGCCAGCAAATATGGAAAACTCAGCAGTGGCCACAGGACTGGAAAAGGTCAGTTTTCATTCCAATCCCAAAGAAAGGCAATGCCAAAGAATGCTCTAGCTACCACACAATTGCTAGTAAAGTAATCTAGTATCTAAAAAAAAATTTACTAGTAATTGCTAGTAAACTCATCTCACACGCTAGGAAAGTAATGTTTAAAATTCTCCAAGCAATACGTGAAATGTGAACTTCCAGATGTTCACGTTGGTTTTAGAAAAGGCAGAGGAACCAGAGATCAAATTGCCAACATCCGATAGATCATTGAAAAAGAAAGAGAGTTCCAGAAAAACATCTATTTCTGCTTTATTGACTATGCCAAAGCCTTTGACTGTGTGGATCACAATGAACTATGGAAAATTCTGAAAGAGATGGGAATCCCAGACCACCTGACCTGCCTCTTGAGAAACCTGTATGCAGGTCAGGAAGCAACAGTTAGAACTGGACATGGAACAACAGACTGATTCCAAACAGGAAAAGGAGTACGTCAAGGCTGTATATTGTCACCCTGCTTATTTAACTTATATACAGAGTACATCATGAGAAATGCTGGGCTGGAGGAAGCACAAGCTGGAATCAAGATTCCCAGGAGAAATATCAATAACCTCAGATATGCAGATGACACCACCCTTATGGCAGAAAGTGAAGAAGAACTAAAGAGCCTCTTGATCAAAGTGAAAGAGGAAAGTGACAAAGTTGGCTTAAAGCTTAACATTCAGAAAACTAATATCATGGCATCCAGCCCCATCACTTCATGGCAGATAGATGGGCAAACAGTGGAAACAGTGGCTGAGTTTATTTTTGGGGCCTCCAAAATCACTGCAGATGGTGATTGCAGCCATGAAATTAAAAGACACTTACTCCTTGGAAGGAAAGTTATGACCAACCTAGACAGCATATGAAAAAGCAGAGACATTACTTTGTTAACAAAGGTCTGTCTTGTCAAGGCTATGGTTTTTCCAGTGGTCGTGTATGGATGTGAGTGTTGGACCATAAAGAAAGCTGAGTGCCGAAGAATTGATGCTTTTGAACTGTGGTGTTGGAGAAGACTTTTGAGTCCCTTGGACTGCAAGGAGATCCAACTAGTCCATCCTAAAGGAAATCAGTCCTGGGTGTTCATTGGAAGGACTGATGTTGAAGTTGAAACTCCAATATTTTGGCCACCTCATGTGAAGAGCTGACTCATTGGAAAAGACCCTGATGCTGGGAAAGATTGAGGGCAGGAGGAGAAGGGGACGACAGAGGATGAGATGGTTGGATGGCATCATCAACTTGATGGACATGGGTTTGGGTGGACTCTGGGAGTTGGTGATGGACAGGGAGGCCTGGCGTGCTGTGTTGCATGGGGTCGCAAAGAGTCGGACACGACTGGGTGACTGAACTGGACTGATCCTATCTCTGTTACCCTCTTATGGTAGAGATACAATAGTACAATGAATAAAAATAACATTAAGAATAAGGGAAGTCACTTAAACACCCAAAGTTGTTGTGGAAAAGAATTGAGAAATGTATATAGGCTTTTAAGTCATTATAGAGGCATAAAGAAATGTTATTGAAAAAGTCAAGAGAAGGTGGCTATGAGGGTGGATTTTAGTTAAATGATATTTTTAGTTTGTTTTCTAAGTATCTGGCACTTTGAAATACGCAAAGCAACACAGAGATGGCACATCATATCATCTCTGGAATTTAGAAATATTTATTAAATGGCTGTATAAATGATTTAATTTTTCTATAATGTCAATAATTTTCAACTGGAGATTATATCTAGTTGACATTAAGAAATGCAAATTCCACAAATATTTATTGAATATCATCACTGTACCTGGTGTAGGTAGTAGAGAAAACAGCTTTAGTTAAAAAAAATCAATAAACAGAAAGCTCAACTGAATAGTCAGGAGACCAGAAGAGGCGTGCACACTGCAATGACAGCAGAACACAGCAGGGAGAAGAGAGACTCCTCTGATTTTCTGGCAAGGACTCAGCCAGTGAAAAGCCAGGGACTCTGTTTCCTTAGCACTAGTTATTTAGAAATAACTAGCAGTCTGTTTATGGCAACATCTTTGTGGTTCATACAGGGTCCAGGGAAGACCCCTGGAGGCTGGTGAGCAAATAATTGTGGTATCCACAGCTGAGTCCATCAAACTCACAGCTTTTCTCAGCAACCCTGGAGTCTGAAGCTCTCTCTCTCCTGGATCCAAGATCATGTCCTCTGCATTTGAAGATCTCCAGGCTTTATCTGGGACCTATTTTAAGGTTTCATCCTTTTTGTTTAAGGCCTTATTCCGTACGTGAATACTTGTTTGATACCAGCCTGATTCCGAGATCACACTGTTTCAAATGAAACTGGATGAGAAGGCTTTAGCTGAGTATTTTGGCAACAGGGGTTGTTTCACTAAAACTGTACCAGCTCAGCCTTTGGTCCTTGTGTTTGGAATAGGGGATATTCTATGGGAACTTTGCCTGACTACTCCAGGACCAAGCTGTCCCCTTAGAACTAGCTACTATTAGACCTGAAGCTATTTGAGCCACAGACTATTTAACTGAGTTGTGTGAGCTTCAAACTGTTAAAGTGGTTTGAAGATTGATATTTTACTTTAGAGAAAAATCCTGGAGAAATGAGTTCTCAGTTATGTAAACATTTTGAGGGCATCCCTCAGAGGGATTTTGGCCAACTTTATGTTTAAAAATGATACAAATAAACTTATTTACAAAACAGAAAGAGACTCAGACTTGGAGAAGGAATTTATGATTAGGAGTGGAAGGTGGAGGAAAGGAGAGTTAGGGCGTTTGGGACTGACGTGTTTACGCTGTTATATTTCAGGTGGATAACCAACAAGGGCCTTCTGTGCAGCCCAGGGAACTCTGCTCAATACTCTGAAACAACCTAACTGGGAAAAGAATCTGAAGATGAATAGATGTGTGTATATCACTTCGTTTACACCTGAAACCGACACAACATTGTTAATCAACAATGCTCCAATATAAAATAAAAAAGCAAGCTCCGGGAGTTGGTGATGGACAGGGAAGCCTGGCAGAGAGTCAGACAGACTGAGTGACTGAACTGAACTGACAAAATAAAAAGTTAACAAGAGAAGCCTGTGGTATTGCCTCCTGCACTTTTCTAACAAAGGCCCAACCTGACCAAAGGCAGCTTACATCAACGGCCATCATGGGGAACTTCTGAAATCCCCGAACTTAATTTTTTTAAACTGAATTGGATTAGTCCTAAAATTTCCAAAACTGAATGATATGCCTGTTTCAATGGGTATTTCGAAGCTTCCAAACATTATCAGGAACCTAAAACTGCCTCTCTGAAAATAAGGTTTTGAGGTGAGCTGAGGTAAGCAGATGCCTAAAGAAAGGTAAAGTGGCTCCTGAAGCCTCGGGCTCTTCTCCCTTGAGTTCTTTAGTCTCGTGTGTCTCCCTTCGACGCTGCCTGTGCCTTCTCTATACCCTCAGAGCCCTCATGCTAACTTTCTCCCTATAGCTTCCTTTTCCTGGAAATTCTTCCCACTCCCTTTTCCTCTGAACTCATCAAAACATGCCAGAAATTAAACCCTTAACTTACATTCCCAGGACTAAAGCAGATTTGCAAGTGCGGTCAAAGATTTCCCCAAGGTAACCAGAGATTCTCACAAACTCGCTGAGGAACTTAATATAGTCATTCAAACATCTCGATCTGGTTTCTCTGACTTACACCAGTTAGTTCATACGCTTGTTGGTGAAGGCCAGGCCCAGCATTGGCTGAAAACAGCTAGTTGGGAAAATCCTGAAAAGTCTCTAGAATTACAACCCACTAACTTATTTTATTATCATGCTTGGGCAGTTGCTAGGGAACTTCATCAAGCAATCCTAGAGCTTTTCCAAAGCCTGTTGGTTGGAATAAAATTCAGTCTTGCCCACAAAAATCTGATGAAACTGTTCATCATGACTATTACAATTGACCTCAGATTCTTTTAAACAAAATTTGGGTTGGTCTTCCTTCAGTTGTTGATTTCACCCAGGTATCTTTCAATTCCATGTTTATCAATGGGCTGCACCAGGACCTGTCCCTCCTAGTAAAGAGGGCGAGGATGGAATGGAAAGCTGTGTCCACTCCAGAAGGAGTTAATATAGCAAACCAGTGCTTCCTCGCACTCTGGATGAGTCACCTAAAAGAAAGACTGCTAAAATTCTTAACTTCTTCAACTGCAGCAAATGAAGGCCCCCAAATGAAACTAAAACCTCCCTAGCTTCTGCTATTATTGCCAAGAGTTCAGGGCACTGGAAAAGAGACTGTTACAAATTTAATCATTCTAGGTGCCTTTGGCCTTCCAGCCATCCTTTCCAGCACCCTCCCAATTCTCAATGTCAGGGCTCTGAGGAACTGCAGGGTCTCTTCCCAATCTCCCTCTTAATGGGCTTGGAGAAACACGTCTCCAAACTGGGGGTGCACCTCTTCCCATCCTAATTAACACCAGAGCCACACTCTCGGTGCTCAACCTCACTACTGTGAATGAGTCCCTGCCTTGAAGCACTAAAACAGTTTAAACAGTGGAGACCTCTAATAAACCTCAAGACGTACCCATGTCTAAACCTATTCTCTTTTGCTGGGGCTCCTTGAGAGATATACATACCCCTTTCTCCTTAGTTCCTCTGTCCCTGTCCATTTATGAGGTCAAGACTTCTTTCTCCCCAAAGGGGGAAATCATTCTAGAATTCAACAGTCAAAATAATTAATCAGGTGAATTAAATAAACCTTTGGTATATTTTATTTATCTTTCATGGTACTGATGACTCTGGAAAAACCGATCACTTCTCCCTATGAAATCAGCTATCACCCTCTTTATGGGTAAAGTCTACAGCTGAAATTGGAAAAATTCACAGTGCACCTTCTATCAAAATGTAAGTAGGTCCTTCAAAACCTCTTCCCAGTATTAATCAATATTCTAAAAGTAAAAGCTGGATCATTGAAAAAGAAAGAGAGTTCCAGAAAAACATCTATTTCTGCTTTATTGACTATGTCAAAGCCTTTGACTGTGTGGATCACAATAAACTGTGGAAAATTCTGAAAGAGATGGGAATCCCAGACCACCTGACCTGCCTCTTGAGAAACCTGTATGCAGGTCAGGAAGCAACAGTTAGAACTGGACATGGAACAATAGGCTGGTTCCAAACAGGAAAAGGAGTACATCAAGTCTGTATATTGTCACCCTGCTTATTTAACTTATATGCAGAGCACATCATGAGAAATGCTGGGCTGGAGGAAGCACAAGCTGGAATCAAGATTCCCGGGAGAAATATCAATAACCTCAGATATGCAGATGACACCACCCTTATGGCAGAAAGTGAAGAAGAACTAAAGAGCCTCTTGAAAGAGGAGAGTGACAAAGTTGGCTTAAAGCTTAACATTCAGAAAACTAAAATCATGGCATCCAGTCCCATCACTTCATGGGAAATAGATGGGGAAACAGTGGAAACAGTGGCTGAGTTTATTTTTGGGTGCTCCCAAATCACTGCAGATGGTGACTGCAGCCATGAAATTAAAAGACACTTACTCCTTGGAAGGAAAGTTATGACCAACCTAGACAGCATATTGAAAAGCAGAGACATTACTTTGTCAGCAAAGGTCTGTCTAGTCGAGGTTATGGTTTTTCCAGTGGTCATGTATGGATGTGAGAGTTGGACTGTGAAGAAAGCCGAAAGCAAAATAATTGTGCTTTTGAACTGTGGTGTTGGAGAAGACTCTTGAGAGTCCCTTGGACTGCAAGGAGATCCAACCAGTACATCCTAAAGGAGATCAGTCCTGGGTGTTCATTGGAAGGACTGATGCTGGAGCTGAAACTCTAGTACTTTGGCCACCTCATGCAAAGAGTTGACTCATTGGAAAAGACCCTGATGCTGGGAGAGATTGGGGGCAGGAGGAGAAGGGGACGACAGAGGATGAGATGGTTGGATGGCATCACCAACTCTTTGGACATGAGTTTGGGTAAACTGCGGGAGTTGGTGGTGGATGGGGAGGCTTGGCATGCTGTGATTCATGGGGTCACAAAGAGTCGGATACAACTGAGTGAGTGAACTGAACTGAACTGAAAAGTAAAGAAATCCTTTAAGACATAGAACCCATAATAGAAAATTACAAACCTCAAAGCCTCTTTATCCCTCATATTTGTCCTACTAATATTTCTATTTTACAGATGACAAACCTAAAGGCCGTGGGTGGAGGTCTGTCCAGGACCTCTGAGCAATAAACAACATCGCTTTCCCTCAACACCTTGTTCCTAACCTTCATTTGTCATTAACATCCATTTCCACTGAAATAGAATTTCTTATTGTATTGACTTATGCAGTGTATAAATCCACGGAAGAAAACCTACGACAAACCTGGGCAGTGTATTAAAAAGCAGAGACATTACTTTGCTGACAGAGGTCCATCTAGTCAAAACTATGGTTTTTCCAGTAATCATGTATGGATGTGAGAGTTGGACCATAAAGAAGGCTGAGCAGTGAAGAATTGATGCTTTTGAACTGTGGTGTTGGAGAAGACTTTCGAGAGTCCCTTGGACAGCAAGGCTGTTAAACCAGTCAATCCTAAAGGAAATCAACCCTGAATATTGATTGGAGGGACTGATGCTGAAGCTGAAGCTCCAATACTTTGGCCAGCTGATGTGAAGAGCTGACTCATTAAAAAATACCCTGATGCTGGGAAAGATTAAAAGAAGGAGGAGAAGGGGATGACAGAGGAGGAGATGGTTAGATGACATCACTGACTCGATGGACATGAGTTTGAGTAAGCTCCAGGAGATGGTGATGCACAGGGAGGCCTGGCGTGCTGCGGTCCATGAGGTCGCAAAGAGTCAGACACGACTGAGCAACTGAACAACAAGAAAAACCAAGGAAGCCCTTTAAGACGTAAAACTCATATTAGAAAATTACAAACCTCAAGGCCTCTTTATCCCTCATATTTGTCCTTCTAATATTTCTATTTCACAAATGAAAAGCCTAAAGGCCAAGGGTAGAGCTCTGTCCAGGACATCTGAGCAATAAACATTGTTATCCCTTGACACCTCGTTGTTCCTAACCTTCATTTTTTATTAGCATCAATTTCCGCCGAAAGCCAAATTTTTATTGCATTGACTTATGCAGTGTATTCTTTAGTTTTCTCGTTGGTGAAGCTGGCTATACATTTCTGCCTTTGTTTGGGAAGAAAAACAATTCACCTGGATGGTAAAGCCTCAGGGTTTTACTGACAGTCCTCCTTATTTCGCAAAACTGCCAAAGGCTGATCTGGATGGTATAAGTTCCTAGAGGTCCTACTTTGCTGCAATATGTGGATAATTTGATTCTTTGCTTCCTTTCTCAAGCCTCTTCACAAGAAGACAGCAGCCACATGCTAAGGGTTTTAACCTTAAAGGGACGTAAGTTTCCCCGCAAAAATTGCCCAGATCCTGGTTTAATATTTAGGGCATCTGACATCAGAAGAAGGGCTACAACTAGGTTCAGATGGACTTCATAAGTGCCCCAAGTGTTCCCAAATACAAAGCTAACTGACCGCTGCAAGGTTTTCTTAAGAGAGTTGGTTAATCCCCCAAACTGGAATCCAAATATCTCTCTTGCAGCCAAAACTCTGTGGGTTCTACTAAACAACAACAGCCTTGACCCAATCTAAGGGGAAGAATTGGATGACAGAGCCTTTAAAACTTTAAAGGGGAGTTTGATGGGCCCACCTGCTCCTGGGCAGCCCAATTATCAGATGCCTGTGAAAAGGAAGAGAACGACCTTGGAGTACTCACCTAACACATGGGGCCCAGCATGGACGTGTGCGGCCTAACAGTCAGCACGCGGGTTCTGTGTCGTGGGGATCTGCCGCCTTTGAGCCACTGAGTCCACCGCCTCTCTGGCTAAGACCACCAGGGAAACTTATGGGGCCCCGTGACCATTTCTGCCCCTCAGACAGTAGACGCGCTCTTACACTGTCATCATATTTCTCAGTCAGCCACCTCACTCCCTGTGAAGTGCTTCTGGTAACTGTTCCTCTCATAACGCTTTGACATGGTGCAAACCTGAATCCAGCTACTCTTTCCTCTTCATCACCAATGAATGTTTATGACTGCATAATGCCAACGGACCACCTCCTGACTCCTTGTGTTCATCTACAGGGGATACCTTTGGGTAACGCTGACTTTTCATGGTTCACTCATTGCACCTATTTAAAAGCTAACGATGGCAAATGTTGTGTTGGGGTAGTTCCTTTAAATGTTGTTGAGGTAGTATGCTTGCTAAGTCACTTCAGTCGTGTCCAATTCTGTGCGACTCCGTCCCTGGGATTCTCCAGGCAAGAACACTGGAGTGGGTTGCCATTTCCTTCCCCAATGCATGAAAGGGAAAAGTGATAGTGAGGTCTCTCAGTCATGTCCGACTCTTCTCGACCCTATCGACTGCAGCCCACCAGGCTCCTCCGTCCATGGGATTTTCCAGGCAAGAGTATTGGAGTGGGGTGCCATTGCCTTCTCCAGAGGTAGTTTGCTTACCTATGGTTATTTCGGTCCATTCGGCTGTATTATATGTTCTTATATGGGCTTGTAGTGCTTCCCTGGTGTCTCAGCAGTAAGTAATTCATCTGCCAGTGAAGCAGATGCAGCTTCCATCCCTGGGTTGGGAAGATCCTCTGGAGAAGGAAATAGCAACTCACTCCAGCGTTCTTGCGGAAATCCCATGGACAGAGGAGCCTGGTGAGCTAGAGTGCATGGGGTCACAAAAGGGTTGGACACCACTGACTGACTAAATAACAATTAGTGATGTGGGCTTGACCTTCTTTAGGAAAATATTCAGTCTGTTACTGGGATTTCCTTCCTGGTTTTATTTTTTTCACTTTTCCACCTTTCTGGTGGATGATCTAAACTCCGCAGTGGTGAGAGGCAGTGAGTGGAGGCACTGTCCTGGTGTTGGGTAGAGACATCTGGTCCACTTCCATCTTCTGTCCTGTGTGGGTGTTCAACACCTTTTAGGCTTTCAGCACTGGTGTTTGATTGTATGCTTGTATACAGGGGCTCTGCTGAGGTCCTCCTGGGTTTACCATGGCCACTGGTCAACAGGCCCACATCTTCCAGTCTGCCTAATTTCAGTCTTTGTACTGCTCTCCTGGGACACAGAAAACCTTTCTCTACGACTCTGTGAAGGCTTGAATTCTGCTGATGCTTTAGGTCCATTTGTCAAGTTTGGCCACTCAGACTATTCTGCTCTTCCATAGTTACCTGGACCAAGCAAACAGCTTCTCTACAGGGCTTTCTGCCTGGGAAATGAGACAAACATCCTCTCTAAAGGTGTCCTCCAGAACTTATCTGGGGATTCTATCATTTCCCTTTGAAAGGATTTGCTCTAGAGTTAGGGACTGAAGACAGTGAACTCTCTGCCCACAAACTGTAAATCATTTACTGTTTTTCCCTATTTTCTGTATTCATGAACAAGAAGTGCTTCCCTGATAAATTATTTTATCTCCTCATCTTGTACAAAGAAAACTTGCCTTACAATCTTAATGATTTTTCTCAAATTTATTTAAACTTTTAACTTTGATTTTAAATTCACAAAGTCCTTTGTCTCTTAAAGATCTCAGCCTTCAGTGAAAACCTCTGGTTTCAAGGTTGTTCTCGCCTCCGTGAGTTGTAAGAGCCTTTTTGGAATTCAGTGTCAACATTCCAACTCTGTGCTCTAAGCGGCATATGTCCTCCCTTAGAAGGGCAGTAAATAAAGTACCTCTTACTCTCTGAGTACTTTCTACTTAAACGGTGGCAAAAGGATAGTGCAAAAAAGCAGTAGTGCATCTGGAGTGTGAAAAGATCTGTTTAGTAACATTCAAAATTCTTTCTTTTTTCTCTCTTTCTCTCTTCCTTCCATCTCTCTTTGCTTCCTCCCTTTCTTCCTTCCATCCATCAACCATCTGTTTATATACACACATACCAGTAGATAACACAGGTACATAAAAATTTTGGAAAACCCCAAATGAAGAGAAAAATCTTAAAATCGGCCAAATTACCTTTGAAGGGGCAATAAAACTGACAGCTAACTTCTCCAATGTAGAACCCTGGAAGCACAAAGCAGGGGAATTATATCTTTACCACACTGAAACAAAGTAATTGATAGTCTAGAGACCTGTTCCCAGTGCAAATACCCCTCATGAATGTAGGCAAAATAAACACGTGGTAAGACAACAAAGCTATGAAATACAAGAGAGTTCATCTTCAGTAGATCCACTATATTAGAATTTCTAAACATGTAGCAGAAGAATAATGTAGGAACATTATACCAAGAGAAAGCTCAGAAATATAGGAAGGAAAAAGATCAAATGAATAAGAATGGTGGGTAAATTTAAATGAAAAATGACATTAAAATAACATATGAAACTTTGTAGAATATATATTTATATATATACATGCATAGGTATATAAAACATTAATCTATAATACATTCTATTACATGTATAATTAATGACAATAACAATGATATGTTATCCATCAAGTGGAATGATAGTTAAAGTGTTGTATGCTCTGCATTTTCTTGTGGCGGAAATATGTCAATTAATAATAGCCTTTAATAAATTAAAGATGTATGCTAAAGAGTAATCATAAAAAGCATAGATATGGAGCATATAACCCCTAAACTGGTAGAAGGGAAAGTGAAAGTGAAATGAAAGTGAAAGTCACTCAGTCCTGTCAACTCTTTGCTATTCCAGGGACTGTACACCAGTCTGAATTCTCCAGGCCAGAACACTGGAGTGGGTAGCCTTTCCCTTCTCCAGGGTATCTTCCTGACCCAGGAATTGAACTGGGGTCTCCTGCATTGCAGGCAGATTCTTTACCAACTGAGCTATGAGGGAAATGCTGGTAGAGGGGAAGGAACTGGAATTGCCAAAGGTAATCAGTTCCATAGAAGGCAAGATGAAAGAGACAAAGGAGCCTAAATTTGGCATGACGAACAGTAAGCACATAATAAGATTTATGTGGATTTAAACCCATGTATGAGTAACTTCCTAGGCACCAGTGGTAAAGAACCTGCTTGCCAATGCAGGAGATGCGAATTCCATCCCAAGTTTGGGAAGATCCCCTGGAGAAGGGAATGGCAACCCACTCCAGTATTCTTGCCTGGAGAATCCCATGGACAGAGGAGCCTGGTGGGCTACAGTCCATGTGGTCACAGAGAGTCAGACACGACTGAAGCCACTTATTATGAATGCACAACGAACACACGAATAATTTCATTTACTATAACTGGACTAAAGGATCTAACTTAAAGAAAAACAGCTCTGAATTGGATAAAACTCAGTTATATGAGTTCACAAGAGCCACATCTACAACATAAGGATACAGATGTTTTGAAAGTGAGAGGGTTGTAAAAGAGTCACCAAGAAATCCTAACAAAATGTGGCACAACTACTGTTTTGCTCAGCCTGTAAAGAATCTTCACACTTAGGCCTGGGTTTAAAATAGACCATCCAGTGTGGGAGACACTAAGCCAGGCTTGGCCTGGGGCCCGGGCTGCAGCCTTGGATCTGCTGACTCCGCTCCACAGCGACAGGCAGTCATGGCTTCAGAGGCCTGCTTACCCACACTCCGGGCTGCGCGATGAAGCCCTGATGTGAGCTTGGACCTGTTGACAAAAGACATACATTCCAGTGGGGAAAAGGACAGGAAATCTTCCTCAAGCTGGGTAATCCTTCCATTATCAGAAGCCCAATGACTGTATTTTTGTTTTTAAAAGAATGCTCAGAGGGACAGACATTTCCTACAGGGCAAACTCTGAAGAAAGTATTAAGAAGGTAAATGGTCTATTTCCAAAGCTATTTTATTGCTTTTTTTCTGTCCTTTTGTCCTTCATTTCTTGCTATCTGTTTAATAATCTGGACACTAAATCCAGAAAATAACTTTGATGATAATGTTAATTGTTTCCTTTTCTCAAGCGTTTCCTATTCTTTACAAACTAGAAAAGATAAGCTTATCCAATTTCCATATATTTTATCTCTTCTGTATTTAAAAGTAATAAAAATAAGTCAGATGTTAATTGAAATTGTGTGAATAGCATACTATTTTAAACTGTATGCCTTTCAATTCCTTGTCAGTTTCTGTCACTTCTCAGACATGTAAAAAGAGTAGAAGAAAATTTATTTTTCCATTAATACATCAAAATTTCTGAAAAGTTTAGATTGCCTATTATCCTATAGACACAGAGGGGATTTAAGCTGCAAATAGAGCTTTGATTTTAAGTTAGGCAGTAATCATAAAGCTAGGGGTCTTAGCTATGCCTTTGTTATAAGTAATTCTGTAACCCAGTGGTTATACTCTGTAAGGGCAAAGTTCTATTAGCACAGATGGAGATGGTAAGTACAATCTACTCATCAATCTTTCTTTCTGAAATGCAAATAGCATCATACACCCACTGCTTAAATTTTTCAATGATACAATGCTGCATAGAGTAAAAAAGGACCAAATTCAGCGATTGGGCTTTTCTTATCTCTTCATGAATATTTTCTGCCTCTCTTCTCAGAAACTTTGTGGCCTACACTATTGTGAAGGGTAGGCCCTCTTTGGGAACGCTGGCTCCATTTACCGTTTTCTTTGCTATAGAATCTTTTAGGGGCTACTAGTCTCATCTCTGAAAATTTCTTTTTCCTGTTCTCTGGCTCCACATATATAATAGTTCCCTCATGACTGCCTTAATCGAGCCTTTGTTATACCATATCTTACCATGCTTTTTAAATTTCAGGGAAAAGGAAAAGACAACAGGGATTATACTTATTTATTTTAAAAATTCTAACAGTATCTTCTCTAAATGAGTATTATTCCTATTATATATATTAAGTACCTGATATGTATAAAATGTAAGAAATTTACTAGAGGTCTTTCATGTGTATTTATAGACCTTTGGGGGAGAAGGAAATGGCAACCCAGTCAAGTATTCTTACCTGGAGAATCCCATGGACAGAAGAGCCTTGTGGGGGCTATAGTCCATGAGGTAATAAGAGCTGGACATGACTGAGCAACTAACACACACACATAGATGTCTGGGAGACACTGAAATATATGAAAATTCAAATAGTACCTTTTCAGGTGGCAATTACAAGTGAGCCATCTGAGTTTCCTTTATTTGTTTCTGTTACAAAATACTTATATTTTGTCTTCTCTTAGAAATTCAGATCAACCTGACTCTAATGCTTTGCCATAGATCAAACTAAGAACCTTGAAGTTGTTAGAGAACTTCTAATTGGTTAGGATGCTATTCACTATAAAGTAGAGAAGAATTCAGTATTGAGGAATTACGATTTCAAATTGACCACCACTGAAGTTGGGCAAATAACTTCCTTTTCTTATTTGTAAAATGAAATAGGTCACTCAAGTTTTTTCAAAAATCCGTTTTTGCTTAGTACATAAGACTTGCCTGTTATCCGTGGGGCTGTCCTGATTTGCCACTAGGGGGACCTCATGCCTCCACCCCCAGTGCTGAAATCACCTCCAAGAGTACTTCTTGTGTGTTTAGCACTGGTCTGAGCTTATTTTGTCCCATGTAATCTGCTCCACAAATATATGAAAATTCAGGTTATGAAAAGAGTAAACACAATTTCCATTCCTAAGACTGAATGCATTTAGTTGCATGTTTTTTTGTTGTAGAAACTGCTCTGTATATACCAATTACTGATGTTCAATCAGAATATGAACAGCATAGAGTCTTTTGGGGATTTCTCAGTAAGTGGAGCCGTGTATGTTTTTCCAACCAAAAAGCAAGGTCCTGACTGTACAGACATAGGCTGTGTTCTGGAGTCTTAGAAGCAGTTTTGCTGGTCTTTCAGAGGTCCCAGGCTTCTCATCACACACCTTCCATTCATCTGACCAGCAGAACAGACTTCTCAGCTTTTGTGAAAAGTGCTGAAAGGCTGAATCCTCATGTCAGCAATTTCGGTTGCTTGGAAACAATTCTCGATTTGCTACTGTGAAAGAATTTAGGTCAGCAGTGAATTAATCCTTTACAAATTAGAGAAATGTAGCCAATCATAGACTCTAAATTATCCTGTTGAATACAAATACTGAAAAATTGATTCTCCTCCCTGCCCCCACAGATGAGAAACAAATTTAAAGTCTATCTTCTAAAGAAATTCTCTGAAAATGAGCAAGATTATTTTATAGAAAAATGTCCACTTTTGTGAAAAAGAGCCAGTGTTTCTTTTTTCCTTTCTTTTTTTTTTTGAGCCAGTGCTTCTTATCACCCACTGCCAAAACCATAGTTTTTTTCCATCTCACATTAGTAATGTAATAGGAGTTAGAGGAAATAAAAGGGTGCTTCTGTGAGGTACCCTAATTTTAAGAAAATGAAGATAGTATTTCCTGTCCTTCAGTCCAATGAGAGCAGCAAAATGACCACTTGAAAAACCTCAGAGGAATTTATTTCAATGATAAATTTTGGTAGGATATGAGGAGGAGGGTGATTCCTAAGCTCGTTTCAAAATCCACCTGGGCATTAAGGCAGCACAGTGTGTTGACAGAAAACTGTGCCAGTCCTAAGGCTGAAATCAAGATTAAGACTCATTCAAGGCTAAGACTCTTTTTTTCTCCCTTTCCAGGAGGCAAGTAAGCAAGAGGGGGAAGAAGGGGAGAAAACCAGATAAAGAGCTCTTAGTTCATCTGCCTGGGCGATGAACGCACTTTGGGTAGATGAGCACCAGCATAAGCTTGCCCCCTCCCCCCGCCCCAGGAAGAAAGTCTCCTAAGAGCTGGAAAAGAGGGCCACGGTTGCCAAAGACCAATCCTCTCCACTTCCAGGACTGGGGGATCTTGCGTGGCAGAGCTAGATCCAACAAGTGCATTCAGGCTCCTGATTCCGGAAGAACACCGTGCTCTCAGGAGGTCATGCTAGAGTTTAGCAGCTGCCCCTTTTCTGTCCCTCCTAATCTAGTTCTTTCAGGTGGCCTGGCTCGTCTACGTCTAAAACCCTCTGCCAGGCTCAGTGCCCGCACTCCATCTTGCGGAACCCTTTAGCTGACTCCTGAATATGCTCTGGTCTCTTCACTCTCAGCTCTCCTGGTTCCTCAGGTTTCCTGGTTTTGACTGTAAAAGTCTTGATTCTTCTTTTTAACTCCTCTGATGGAAGATAAATTGGCATTTCTTCTATCATGGTTCTCCTTCAGGATATACCTGCTGGTACCTCCATTTAGCTCTATAAATTCCACAAATAGTAGCGATAGCCCTGTGCCCCACCTGGGGACCTGTGAGATCCCTGTCATGGATCCTCTGTGGTCTGATTGTTTCTAACATAAGTGATATTGTACAGGGCCTGGTGGGGCTCCTGGGCACAAGGCCATTCTGTGTCCCCTATTTCACTGATTATAGGAGACAGTCTTTATTCAGCCTCCATGACCTTCCCTGAGTTTCAGTGGGCAGATTCAAGTTGTTGTTAATTAGGGAAGGGAGGGGATGTGAGACCAGGGAGAAACAGCAATCAAGAGCAGCCTTGGGACAAGGTCCTGTTTCCCCAATAACAGATACACACAACTAATACTGTTATTTAGTCGCTCAGAGGTTTCCTACTCTTTGCGACCCCATTCACTGCAGCACGCCAGGCTTCCTCTGTCCTTCACTGTCTCCCAGAGTTTGCTGAGACTCATGTCCATTGAGTCGATGATGCCATCCAACCATCTGGTCACACAGCAGTATCTTTGAGTTATTCTGCAGATACTGAAACCACTTCCAGGTGGGAGAAGGTAGTGATTAACGATGGTACGCTTGCTGCCCACAGGCATGCAGACCCCAGACCAGCTGGACCTGAAGATTGATGATGCTCACTCCTATGGATCTCACCACTAACCCATCAGAAGAACATCCACGAGCTGACCACGCCTTCTTTGATCAATTACAATAAAAATTTCCTACTGTTTTAGCAAATTGGGACACATAGTTTTGCAGGCACCAGCCCAATGTGACTCCCTATGCCTGGTAAAGCAATAAAGCTCCTCTTTCCTACTTCGCCCAAAGCTGTCTCTTTGAGCTTCAACTAGGCTCCAGTGTGCAGAGATGCTGAGCTTTCGGCATCTCAGGGAGACGGGGCAAGAGGATACTTCCCAGAATCCTTGGGAGAATGTGGTGTCAGTGTGGTTCACACAGCATTAACCCCATCATCCCCCTTACAGCTGTCTTCTAACCAGCGCGTATGCGCCCAGTCACTCAATCGTCTCCGACTCTTTGTGATCCCATGGGCTGTAGCCCAGCAGGTCCCTCTGTCCATGGAGTCTTCCAGGCATAAAAACTGGAGTAGGTTGCCATTTCCTCCTCCAGGGTATCTTCCTGACCCAGGGATCGAACCTATGTCTTCTGTACTGCAAGTAGATTCTTTGCCACTGGGCCACCTAGGAAGCCCCTTCTCAGTAAGGTTGACAATAATTAACAAAAACAGAGGCAATTTTAGTGAGCACTTATGAATACAGATATTATATTATATATATATATATCTAATATATTAGATATTTTATATGCATTAGTTTTCAACCTTAAGTCCATTGTACACATGAAGAAACAGTCTTGCCAAAGATCAGACAGCTTATAAGTGACCAGGGAGCCAATACCTTAAATATTGGGCCTATATGATTCTATTTAGTGGATTTTCACTATCTTAGGAGCCTTATCAAAAAGAGAATGCCCTCTCTCCTCTGTTCTGTCTCTTGCTCTGGCTTGACAAGCCTCATTTCCTTCCTGCAGCCTCAGACCTGGGTGCCTCCTCATTCCATTGGATTGACACCTTGGTTCGACTGATACCTAGATTTCCTGACCTGAGAACTGACTTTCAGATGTGTCTGCCTTCAAGCTCTGCAGCTCATAGGCCAGCCTTGCTCTTTCCCCACACCAAATCTTGGCTCCCAAGATCCCAGGCCCCAGGCTTTCTGGGATACTCCCACCTATTCACAAGAAGATGGGGCAATGAGGCTGAGCTAGTCTACGAGTTTATGAGAATCAGGCATGCCCAGGAAGGAGGGATTCAGAATTGAGAGGACCCCTGTGGACAGAAGCAGACTGGGAAAATTTGACACAGCACCTTCCCTCATGACTTCTGTTCCCTTCCTCTTTTCCAGAGGCAGAGCGATGAAGCATAGAGACAACGAGTTTTCAAGTCAGAGAGACCTGGATCTGAACTGTGGATCTACTACTAAAATGCTATATGACTTTAGGTAACTTACCTAAAGCATTTGAAATTCAAGTTTCTCATCTGTAAAAACCTGTAAGAAGCTGTTTGAACTAAATAAGATAGTGTATATGATGCAGAGCATGTTTCTGAAATTACATCAGCTTGAAAATGTTACTTTTGGCTTCTTCTCCCCAACAGCTGACTCATCAGTCTTGGTTCTAGTCCCTGGGCAGCAACTGGGCACTAGAATCAGCTTCTGTGTTGTCCTTCCCCCTTGTATTCATTAGCTTTTACTCACAAAGAGCAGAACATATAGAACATTAAAGGTAAACATTAATATCTTTGCTTATTTTGGGCTTCCCTTGTGGCTCAGCTGGTAAAGAATCTGCCTGCAATGTGGGAGACCTGGGTTCGATCCCTGGGTTGGGAAGATCCCCTGGAGAAGGGAAAGGCTACCCACTCCACCATCCTGGCCGGGGGAATTCCACAGACTGTATAGTCCATGGGGTCACAAAGAGTCGGACATGACTGAGTGACCTTTCACTTTCACTTTCTTTTTGCTTATTTCAGCACTGCTCCTAGTGCTGAAATAAGCAACAAGAGTACTTATTTCACACTCTTTAAATCAATCACTGATTCTTCCCACACCCTCTTCACCTTCTAGAACTCTTGAGTTGCATCTAGCTTTTGAGAAGCAAAGGTTAAATAATGCTTAACCTTCAGAAGATTATAACATTGGTCTTGACATTTGTGCCTAAAAAAATTATAAACCTTCCTAATTCTTCCAAGTCTGATCCAGGTTTATCATTCCTTCATCCTCTGCCACTAGCAGCCTTCCTGGGACATACAACTGTTACCTATAGTGGATTTTTCAAGCTTTTCATTAGTATTTCTTTCTCAGTCTAAAGATTGAAGCCTCAGCTTCATCTATACTTTCTCATAGGATCTATATTTTTCCTGAAGTGTGATCTTATACTGTGATGTTTAATGTTATGTGTCAACTTGGATAGACTACAGTGTCCAGTGGTTTGGCCAAAAACTACTGCGGATGCTGATGTGAAGGTATTTTTAAAATGTGACTAAGATTTAAATCAGCAAACTTTGAGTAAAGAAGATCACTCTTTATAATGTAGGTGGGCCTCACCTAATCAGTTAAATGACTTAAGGACAAAGGCAGGTTTCCCAGAGAGGGAGGAATTCTCCTAAAAACTATATCATAGAAATCCTCCCTGAGTTTATAGCCTGCTGCTTGCATAATCCAGACGATGTGGTAGCATCAATTCTTGCCTGAATTTCCAGTCTGCCAGTGTGTCCTACAGGTTTCAGTCATGAGAGCTTTAATAATCACATGGAACAATTCCCTAAAATAAAAATAAAGGACCTTGTTCAAAATTTTTATCTAGTTAGAACAGAATCTACTTCAGAAAGACTCCCAAAGGAATAAAACATTCTATTCCTCACTATAAATAATAGTTTTCAATGTATTCATTGCACTGTTCTTTACTCATGGCTATGAAGAAATGAAAAATCTACTTATATAACCCTTTAGTCTTATAGATTAAAGAAAGAGACTTAGGGAAGTTTTGCCCAGTGGCTCAGTTGTAGCCAACTCTACAATCCCTTGGACTGTAGGTTTCCAGGCTCCTCTGTGCATGAAATTTTTCAGGCAAAAATTCTGGAGTGGGTTGCCAGTTCCTGCTCCAGTGGATCTTCCCAACCCAGGGATCGAACCCTTGTCTTCGGCATCTCCTGCATTGCAGGCACATCCTTTACTTATGAGATATTGGGGAAGTTAGATGACTTTAAAAAATTATGGAGGCTGAAACAGTTAAATCATTTAAGTATTCTCATTTGTTAAAAATTATTGATAAAAAGGACTGTAGTTTAATTTCCTCTCTTTGGACTTTTCTAAAATAGTAGTTTCATTTTCAGTTTTGAGAATGATGTTAAATTAATCTTACTAAAGCTCAAAAACATTCTATAGAGTTTTGTTCCTGCACTGAATCAGGTTTAATCTGAAAGTTCACCGTAGGTCACTTTCTACTCATGAAACTTAACAAACAATGTGAAACTTAAATAGAAAAGCCTTACAAGGTTGATTCAAATAATCACCAGTTAGAAAAATTGATCAAATATTAGCTTTTTATGAAAAAATAGAAATCAGCTTGCTTTTGGGGGCAACTCAAATGTTCTGCCTGCTTCACTCTGGAGAAAGTCCAGCAGCGTCTTCTAATGACTGTGATCATCACAGTGTTACATCTCATTCTACACGAGAAGAAACCCTTATAAAATGATGGATAATTTCAAATGCTGTCAAGACAAAATGATTAACTATTAATCAAGAATCTTAGTGATCAGACGGGCTCACAGAACAAGGTGATTGCAGCATCCTTTTGGAGCTGTGGGAATTGATTCTAGAAAAATCAGTGTCTAAGGATTAATTCCAAAAGCTTCTTTTGGGCAGAGTTGGCCTTGGGTGAAATTGGGAAAGGCCACATTTTTTTCTCTAACCCTAATGTCTCTCGAGGGCTTCCCTGGTGGCCCAGTGGTAAAGAATCTGCCTGACAATGTAGGAGATGCAGCTTTGATCTCAGGAAGATCCCCCGGAGAAGGAAATGGCAACCCACTCCAGTACTCTTGCCTGGGAAATCCCATGAACAGAGGAGCCTGGTGGGCTACCATACAGTTCAGGAGGCCGCAAAAGAGTCAGACACGACTGAGCGACTAAACAACATCTGCAAACTTTTGTACATCAGAATCACTGGAGGCTTGTTGAAACAGATTTGGCTGGGCTCCATCTCTAGGATTTCGTATTCACCAATATTCAAGGTAAGGCTTGATAATTTGCTTTTCTAACATGTCCCTAGCTGTGGTAATGCTGGCAGCCTGGAACCACAGTTTGAGGATTACCACCCTAGTAAGTGAGATGCCCTAAAAGGGGAAAAAAAAAAATCACCCTTTAATATACAAAACTAGCATGCCATATTTTTTAATCAAATGAATGTGCCCAATGATAGCAATTCACACATGCTGAACATGTAAATAGGCACTTATTGGTCCCTGAGCAATATAGGGCATTTAATTCTCTCAAGAACCCTGAGATGCATGCACCCTCGTGTTCACGGAAGCACTGTCTACAGCAGCCGAGACGTGGAAACAACCTGTCGACTGCCCACTGACAGAGGAGCTGACAAAGAACATGTGCTGCATACATATAGGGAACAACACTCAGCTGCTGAAAGGAACACGATAATGCTGTCTGAAGTCTGCAGCAGCAGGGATGGACCCAGAGATCATCACACTGCGCGAAGTAAGTCAGAGAAGGAGAAATACCATGTGACATCCCTTATATATGGAATCTAAAAAGAAATGATACAGACAAACTTAACTATAAAATAGAAAGAGACTCACAGACTTAAGAGAATGAACTTATGTTTGTCAGAGGGTGGGGGAGAGGGTGGGGGGAAGAGATAGATAGGGAGTTTGGAATGGACATGTACAAACTGTTATATTTATTTATTTATTTATTTTATCCATTTTACTTTATTTTATTTTTTCCATTTACTTTTATTAGTTGGAGGCTAATTACTTTACAATATTGTAGTGGTTTTTGCCATACATTGATATGAATCAGCCATGGATTTACATGTGTTCCCCATCCCGATCCCCCTCCTGCCTCCCTCCCCATCCCATCCCTCTGGGTCTTCCCGGTGCACCAGCCCTGAGCACTTGTCTCATGCATCCAACCTGGGCTGGTGATCTGTTTCACCCTTGATAGTATACTTGTTTCAGTGCTGTTCTCTCAAAACATCCCACCCTCGCCTTCTCCCACAGAGTCCAAAAGTCTGTTCTGTACATCTGTGTCTCTTTTTCTGTTTTGCATATATCTTTACCATCTTTCTAAATTCCATATATATGCGTTAGTATGCTGTATTGGTCTTTATCTTTCTGGCTTACTTCACTCTGTATAATGGGCTCCAGCTTCACCCATCTCATTAGAACTGCTTCAAATGAATTCTTTTTAATGGCTGAGTAATATTCCATGGTGTATATGTACCACAGCTTCCTTATCCATTCTTCTGCTGATGGGCATCTAGGTTGCTTCCATGTCCTGGCTATTATAAACAGTGCTGCGATGAACATTGGGGTGCACGTGTCTCTTTCAGATCTGGTTTCCTCGATGTGTATGCCCAGAAGTGGGATTGCTGGGTCATATGGAAGTTCTATTTCCAGTATTTAAGGAATCTCCACACTGTTCTCCATAGCGGCTGTACTAGTTTGCATTCCCACCAATAGGGTAAGAGGGTTCTCTTTTATTTAAAATGGATAATCAACAAGGACATGGCACATGGAACTCTGTTCAATGTTATGTGGCAGCCTGGTTGGGAGGGGAGTTTGAGGAAGAATGGATACATGTATATGTATGGCTGAGTCCCTTCACTGTTTCACCTGAAACTATCATAATATTGTTAATCAGCTATAACCCAACAGAAAATAAAAAGTTTAAATTAAATAAAAATAAAATAAAATAATTTTCACAGGTAAGCAATTTCATTATCTCCATTTACAGAGAGAAAACTGAAGATTAGTTGCTGTTGTTGTTTAGTCACTAAGTCATGTCTGACTCTTTGCAACCCATGGACTGTAGCCCGCCAGGCTCCTCTGTCCATGGGATTTCCCAGGCAAGAATACTGGAAAGGGTTCAGTCTCAGTTCAGTCGCTCAGTCGTGTCCGACTCTTTGCAACATCATGAATCGCAGCATGCCGGGCCTCCCTGTCCATCACCAACCCGAGAAGTTCACTTAAGCTCATCTCCATCGAGTTGGTGATGCCATCCAGCCATCTCATCCTCTGTCATCCCCTTCTCCTCCTGCCCCAATCCCTCCCAGCATCAGGGTCTTTTCCAATGACTCAACTCTTCGCATGAGGTAGCCAAAGTACTGGAGTTTCAGCTTCAGCATCAGTCCTTCCAATGAGCACCCAGGACTGATCTCCTTTAGGATGGACTGGTTGGATCTCCTTGCAGTCCAAGGGACTCTCAGGAGTCTTCTCCAACACCACAGTTCAAAAGCATCAATATTTTGGTGCTCAGCTTTCTTCACAGTCCAACTCTCACATCTACTGGAAAAACCATAGCCTTGACTAGACAGATCTTTGTTGGCAAAGTGATGTCTCTGCTTTTTCATATGCTGTCTGGGTTGGTCATAACTTTCCTTCCAAGGAGTAAGCATCTTTTCATTTCATGGCTGCAATCACCATCTGCAGTGATTTTGGAGCTCCCCCAAAATAAAGTCTGACACTGTTTCCACTGTTTCCCCATCTATTTCCCATGAAGTGATGGGACCAGATGCCATGATCTTAGTTTTTTGAATGTTGAGTTTTAAGCCAACTTTTTCACTCTCCTCTCTCACTTTGATCAAGAGGCTTCCTTTTCATCTTCTGCCATAAGGGTGGTGTCATCTGCATATCTGAAGTTATTTATATTTCTCCCAGCAATCTTGATTCCATCTTGTGCTTCTTCCAGCACAGTGTTTCTCATGATGTACTCTGCATAAAAGTTAAATAAGCAGGGTGACAATATACAGCCTTGACATACTCCTTTTACTATTTGGAACCAGTCTGTTGGTCCATGTTCAGTTCTAACTGTTGCTTCCTGACCTGCATACAGGTTTCTCAAGAGGTGGATCAGGTGGTCTGGTATTCCCATCTCTGACAGAATGTGGTCCACTGGAGAAGGGAATGGCAAACCACTTCAGTATTCTTGCCTTGAGAACCCCATGAACAGTATGAAAAGGCAAAATGATAGGATACTGAAAGAGGAGCTCCCCAGGTCGGTAGGTGCCCAATATGCTCCTGGAGATCAGTGTAGAAATAACTCCAGAAAGAATGAAGGGATGGAGCCAAAGCAAAAACAATATGCAGATGTGGATGTGACTGTTCATAGAAGCAGGGTCTGATGCTGTGAAGAGTAATATTGCATAGGAACCTAGAATGTTAGGTCCATGAAACAAGGCAAATTGGAAGTTGTCAAACAGGACATGGCAAAAGTGAATGTCAACATTCTAGGAATCAGCGAACTAAAATGGACTGGAATGGGTGAATTTAACTCAGATGACTATTTTATCTACTACTGTGGGCAGGAATCCCTTAGAAGAAATGGAGTAGCCATCATGGTCAACAAAAGAGTCCAAAATGCAGTACTTGGATGCAATCTCAAAAATGACAGAATGATCTCTGTTCATTTCCAAGGCAAATAATTCACTATCATGGTAATCCTAGCCTACGCCCCAACCAGTAACGCTGAAGAAGCTGAAGTTGAGTGGTTCTATGAAGACCTACAAGACCTTTTAGAACTAACTGGAAAGGGTAGCTATTTCCTTCTCCAGGGGATCTTCCCCACCCAGAGATTGAATCCATGTCTCCTGCATTGGCAGACAGATTCTTTACCACTGAGCCATTAGAGTTAAATAAATAGCCTGAAGTCACATAGACAGTAGAAGATGGAACAGACATTTGGACCCAGGCAGTCTGACACTAAAGCATAGTATTGACCTTTGACGTATGTATAGCTCTCAAAGAGAGCTTGTCGTATAGTAAGAAGAGACTAAGCTTCAAGGTCAGATAGAATTGCAGTGAAACTTAAGCTTGACATCACATTTACTGTTGTGACAGACAAATTAATCTTTTATCTTCAGTGTTTTTAGAGGACAAAAGGAAATGATATCTATTTTTGTAGAAAGATTGGAAAATGAAAATAAAATTATTTAGGTAAAACGATTGATAAAAGCCTAGCAGGTGTGGTGATCAGCAAACGGTATTCATCATCTGTTCACATTGATGGTACCTCTATATACCTCAAGAATTAGCTTCCCAATTCGATCACCCAGCCATCCATCCAATTTTCATATGTTAAAAAATTATTAGAAACAAACATTGAGATGATTTCTTAGAACTACAGATCTATAAACCAATAGCATTCTATACACACTAGTGATAAACTGAATTCAGATGAAGACCAGTCAGTGGGATGAGATGCAATGTTTACCGATTCAAGTCTGAGGTTTTCTATTACAGCTGTTCTCTCACAACATTCCCTTTTTTCCTACATATTCCAAGTGCCGGCTCAGTACCTGGGTATTCGGTCTTTCAGGACAGATGCTTTTTTTAGCTTTGGTATTGTCCAGAAACAGGCAATGTAGCCTACTGAACAGCTGCCTCAACCGTGGAAGTGTTGAATCCATCTGTGGATAGAGTTTTTACTTGCCTCCTTTGGCTGCAGTAAATTTGCCATACGGTACACTGCAGCATTGCAGATGTAGCGTTGCCCAGTATGTGAGTCATATCTGCAGATAGTGTGGGGAGATAGCCATAGCAACAGGCCCCTCAAAATTGAGACAATTAAAAGTCAATGTTATACAACAGGATTTTTTTGTTTGTTTTATTTTTATATTGGGAGGGCAACTAGATTGTATTTTTTATAGGTTGTATTGAGATAATACACTGAATTTAACAATTACATTAATAATCCACTTCTCCTGTAAGTCATGCCACAAAAAAAAAGGAACACAAAAACTCAAAAAGTGCCATATATTCTATCATCAGTTAATCAAATTTCAAACTGGAGTTTCTTTTCCTGGTCCTAATTATAAGTCCACAAATTAGATTTATAAGTAATCAATAAGGACAAGAAAATGTGATTTTATGTAGAATTTACTGATACTCAATTATTCAATATGTATTGAGTCCCTATTATAAGCCAGGCACTGAAATGAACAGTCTTTGTCTTTGAGAAGCTGCAATTCTGGTAGAGAAGAAAGGAACTCAAATACCTTCAATACATTTATTTTAACTAATACATGTACTATGAGAAGCTGCAAGGCTATTCTTTTAGTAAGACAGAGAGGTGAGTTTCCTGGATCACTCCTTCATGTTGAAACATCCTAAAAATACTAGATGATATAATAAAAATAAATTTGAAGCACTAATAAGCTACCAGGAAAGTAAAGTATTCTAGGTCAGGCACTGATAAAGAACAGCAGTTCAAAGAACAGATAACAAGAGCTTGGCAGATGGATTCACTCTAAAGACGGCTGCTGAACTACACGAACCTGAGTTTAGGTTCTCATGGATGCATGGAATGAAGGAGATGGGAAACAAAGCGTTACAGCCAGCCAAAACCGATTTCTCCACTAAAGCTAGGACTCTGAGGGTATAAGAACCTCTCCAGAATGGAGACAGATTAGAACCAAATAAAAAAAACCAATAAAATCGCTTTCAGTGAATGAAAGATTAATTGTGTTGAAACCTGGTCACATATTTAAATTAGAGTGGTCCTGTATTGGCAGCACTTGGCAAAAACAAGGCAAATAAATCCTTGCTGTAGTATTCACATTTATACCAGGACTCAAATAATTCCCATGTATGAAAGTCTAAGGAAAATAAGTACATGAAAAAATAAGATTAAAAAACCAGCAAACTAAATCCACAAGGAAACAAGCTACCATAAATAAGAACCAGTATTAAACAGACAGCTGACATAGTCTTATAAAGCCAGATAATTAAATTATCAGATGCAGATTATAACTGTTTAAAGAAATAAAATACAAGCTTGAAATTATGTATACAGAAAAAAGGAACTAGAATCAAAGACCAAATTGAAAACAGTTCAAAAAGAATATGTGGATTTAGCACCATGTTAGAGAAAAGAATAAGGAATTAGTAAAGCAAAAGATGGATCTGAGAAATCGTCTCAAACTAATATGGAGAGATTAAATGTCATATATAAAAGAGAAGCAAAGAGGCACAGATATTGAAGAAAATCCAACATACTTAGGGTTCCCAGAGCAGAAAAAAGGAAGGGCAGAAGTAACGATGGAATTAATTTTGGCTGAGCATTTTCTAGTACATTTTACATATAAGTCTCACGATAATCACAAGGCAAAATCCTATAGTATATACACAAAAGATAAAGATAGAGGAATATAAGGATTCCACTAAAGAAAGCCATGATGCTTTTGAACTGTGGTGTTGGAGAAGACTCTCGAGAGTCCCTTGGACTGCAAGGAGATCCAACCAGTCCATTCCTAAGGGAAATCAGTCCAGTCCTGAATATTCATTCAAAGGACTGATGCTGAAGCTGAAACGCCAATACTTTGGCTACCTGATGCGAAGAGCTGGCACTTGAAAATACCCTGATGCTGGGAAAGATTGAAGGCAGGAAGAGAAGGGGACAACAGAGGATGAGATGGCTGGATGGCATCACTGACTCAATGGACATGGGTTTGGGTAAACTCTGGGAGCTGGTGATGGACCAACTGAGGCCTGGCGTGCTATGGTTCATGGGGTTGCAAAGAGTCAGACACAACTGAACGACTGAAATGAACTGAAGTGAAGTGAAAGTCATCAGACCAGAGAGTAAGAGAAGAAAGGAACAGAAAGGATTGAGAAACAGCCCATAAAGGCAATACAAATACGCATTTGTGTGTGCGTATTTGTCACTTAAGTCACTTAAGTCACTTAAGCTGTGTCTGACACTTTGCAACCCCATGGACTGTAGCACACCAGGTTCCTCTGTCCATAGGATTCTCCAGACAAGAATACTGGAGTGGATTGCCAGTTCCTTCTCCAGGGAATCTTCTCAACTCAGGGATTGAACCTGCAACTCCTGCACTGCAGAGGGATTCTTGACTGCTGAGCCACTGGGGAAGCCCCAGTACCAATAAACCTGTCAATAATTACTCTAAATTGAAATGGACTAAATTCTCCAATCAAAAGACACTGAATGGCTGAATAGGTAAAAAGCAAGATCCATTATGTGTTGCATGAGACTGATTTTAGACGTAAAGACACACACAGACTGACAATGAAAAGACGAAGAAAGTATTCAGTGCAAAAGGAAACCAAAAGAAAGCTGGAGTCGGTATACTTATATCAGAAAATAAACTTTAAAACAAAGACTGTAACAATGAGAGACAATGATGAGTGTTACATAATGATAAAGGTATCAATCCAACAAAAGGATATAATGTTTGTAAATATTTATGTAAATATCTAAACATAGGAGCATCTAAAGATACAGAGCAAACAGTAAAAGACCTAAAGGGAGAAACTGCCATAATAATAGTAGGGGGTTTTTAGACCCTATTTAGAGCAGTGGATAGTTAATGCAACAAAATAAATAAGGAGATATTAACCAGCCTTAAACAACATGTTATACCAGATACATACAGAACATTCTGTACAAAAGGAACAGCAGACTGACATATATGCACCACTATGTATAAAACAGATAACTAACGAGAACCTACTGATTGGCACAGGGAGCCTTCTCAGTGATCCATGATGACGTAAATGGGAAGGAAGTCTAAAGAATGGATATGTGTAAATATAACGATTCACTTTACAGCAGAGACTAACACATTTTAAAGCAACTGTATTCCAGTTAAGATTTAAGAAAATAAACTTAATAAAAGCAACCAGAGCATTTTCCAGGATAGATTATATACTGGGTCACAAAACAAGTCTTAATAAATATCAGAAGACTAAAATCATATCAAGCATCTTTTCCAATCACAATGCTATGAAGCCAGAAATTAACTACAAAAAGCTGGAAGATTCACAAGTAAGTGGAGGTTAAAACAACGTGCTACTGAACAAAGAAGAAACCAAGGACCTATCTCCAAATATAATCAAATTCAGAGCCACCGAGGGTTAGGGCTTCAGATGGATTTTAGTGGGACACCATTCAGTCCATTACAGAAGCCCAGAAAGAAAATAGCCCTTTGTGAGGCTAGGAGTGAAGGTCAGGGAGGGAGAGACACTATTGGATGCACTTACTATTGAGAAGTAATGGCCTATAGGAGTTTGGAAAGAAGCAATAATAGGTATATCATATTTAAAGAAACAAATCATGAAACAATTGCTAATTCCAGAGAACCAAAAGATACAAAAAAAACCAAAACTAGTTTGGCCATGAGTTATATTTACATAGCTATAATAACTATGTTGTATAATGATTTAATGAAAAATTCTGTGATATATCTATCCTGGTAAGGTGGAGAGAAATATTGGGAAATTGGATTGTGGTTTTCTACACAATTCAATAAATTGTGTAAACCAATAAATCCTTAAAATGGTAAATCTGAGGGTTGATATATGTATATTATTAAGAAATATGAAGGTATATAATGGGAGAAAGAGTGAAAAGATTTGAAAATGATATCCTTTGGGGATCAGTGTTTGGTACATAAGGAGTGGCAAGAAAGGAGACTATTTGCATATATGACTTCTATAAAATAAATGTAGTGTGGTTAGAACAATATAACACTGTTTATTTCCGGTTATAAAATTAATGCATGTTCACTGTAGAAAATTTGGGAAATAGAGAGGTGCCAAAAGAAAATACTTCACTGTTAACATGGCTATCTCACATACATGCTCTGCACCTGCTGTTTTATAATCTTATCATTTAAAAACATATGATGATTTTCCCATGACTCTAACTTCTATTTTTTAAAATAAAAAAAAAAAAAATGCAAGGAAACCCAAAGTAGAAAATCACTAACTCTCCAAGGAAATGAAAGGAAGTCCCCATAAAAGACGTGACCTTGAACTAGACCTTAAAATACAGGAAATAATAAAATAATCGAGCTCTTACTATAGGTCAGACAACTGACTAAATGCTTTACTTGCATCATACCATTTAATTTTCATAATAAATCTGAAAATAAGCTACTGTTAATGTATCTAAAATTTACATAGTTGGAGGTTAAGGCTTAGTGAGGTTTTGCTCAAGGTCATTTGGCTAATATGTGGCAGTGTTAGAATTTAAAAAAATCATGACCACATGGTAAAAAGAGCTCTACCTATTGGTCTCAAACACACCCAGCTGCCCAGTCTCAGTCTCCCCAACCCAAGTCATGACACAGCGGAAGTGGTTAATGAAGACAAGAAGGGAGGACACCTAAAATAGAAGGAACCATTTATTAAACAGTCCAGAAGCATGACAACTTAAGGCTGGACTTGAGACAGATGTTTTTTTCTTGCATGGAAATCATCATATGTGTAGGAAGATTTGGGCTTCCCTGTGGCTCAGTGGTAAAGAATTTGCCTACAGTGCAGGAGACTCAGGTTCAGTTCCTGGGTTGGGAAGATCCCGTGGAAGAGGAAATGGCAACCTACTCCAGTGTTCTTGCCTAAAAATTCCCATGGACAGAGGAGCCTGGAGGGCTACAGTCCAAAGGGTCACAAGGAGTCAGACATGACTTACCAACTGAGCATGCACATGTGTAGGAAGATTTGACCAAAGAGGTTATTTGATGTCACAATAGGGAACACTGACAAGGATGGTCCCCAAAAACACTGCAGATAGTGACTGCAGCCATGAAATTAAAAGATGCTTGCTCCTAGAGAAGAAAAGCTATGATCAACCTAGATAGCATGTTAAAAAGCAGAGATATTACTTTGCTAACAAAGGTATGTTTAGTCAAGGCTATGGTTTTTCCAGTAGTCATGTATGGATGTGAGAGTTGGACCATAAAGAAAGCTGAGCACCAAAGAATTGATGCTTTTGAACTGTGGTGTTGGAGAAGACTCTTGAGAGTCCCTTGCACTGCAAGGAGATCCAATCTGACAATCCTAAAGGAAATCAGCCCTGAATATTCACTGGAAGGAACGATACTAAAACTGAAACTCCAATACTTTGGCCACCTGATGTGAAGAGCTGACTCACTGGAAAAGACCCTGATGCTGGGAAAGATTGAGGGCAGGAGGAGAAGGGGTCAACAGAGGATGAGATGGTTGGATGGCATCACTGACTCAATGGACATGGGTTTGAGTAAACTCCGGGAGTTGGTGATGGACAGGGAGGCCTGGAGTGCTGCAGTCCATGGGGTCGCAAAGAGCCAGACATGGCTGAGCAACTGAACTGACTGATTGACTAGCATGGACTTCCATCACCTGGCTCTGCTTGTCAAACAGGGACCTTGGTGTCCATGACCATCCATGTCAAAGGAGGTTTATGAAGGCACAGGATAAACAGCACTCAGTTTTGACTTGTTAGTAAATAATTTAAAGGATAAATTTTACCAATTTACAAATTTTATCAATTTTACTTAAAACAAAAGCAAATATCCATGGAGTAGAATTCAAAATTTATTTGAATTTTTAACTTAAAGCCAAAGACTTCAAATAGGTTTTCTTTTTTTTTTTTTTTTTGCTTTTGGCAGGCTCTTATGACAATCTCTCAAATCTCAAGGGTCCAAGTTTGATTCTCTCTTTAGAAAAAATTTAGTGGAAAAATTTTAAGAAATATTCTTGGAAATATGAATCTAATTGAGAATGACATGACTGATCAGTTTTATTTAAAATGTTACTTATCCCTAAGGAAATATAACAAATAACCCTATTAACAAAAATTTAGCTACTTTTTTTCTTTCACTAACCCCAGCCTGAAAACATATGAATCTGCTCCAATGGTAGTGTTGATTTAGGAAGAATGTGAGTGAGTGAGAAGCCAGTCTAAATCAGTAAATAAAAATCCCTAAATCCATATTACCATCATATACTAAAAATGTCTTGATGTTCTTAGTCTTTCTACCACCAAAATAATCAGTTCACTCGTAGAATATTTGTAAAACTTCAGACAAAAACCAATCTTGAATGCATCTCTTTTCAAACAGAAATTTTGTTAATAGCAACATGTAGAAACTGCTATAAACCACAGCTTACAAAATGGAGAACTAGGTTGTCTGCTACAGTTATTAATAGCTTTCTAAATGGAAAAGATGAGATTAAAACCCAGCAGCATCTATAAACAATGTTGTAATCTTGGATTGGATCCTTGGACAGAAAAAGAACATTAGTGGAAAATTTGGTGAAATTCAAATACTGCCCTGGAGTTTAGGAAATAGTAATTCACCAATGTTGGTTTCTTAGTTTTTATCAAATGTACCATGATAACGTAGGATTAACACTAAGAGAAAATGAGTGAGGATTATATGGGAACCCCCTCTGCTATCTTTGAAACATTTCTGTAAGTCTAAATATTATAAAATAAAATATTTACTAAAAATTATTTTAAAAACACTGAATTCAACATGATGAAAACAGAAATGTTTGTTCAAGACCACAATGAGATTTCACCTCATACCTCTCAGAAAGGTGATCATCAAAAAGACAACAAGTAACAAATGTTGGTAAGGATGCAGGGAAAGAGAACCCTAGTTCACTGTTGGTGGGAATGTAAGTTGGTGCAACCACCATGGAAAACAGTATGCAGGTTCTTTAAACAATTAAAACTAGAACTACCATGTGATTCTGCAAGTCCATTCCTGGGTATATACTCAAAGAAAACAAAAACACTAATGTCAAAAGATATATGCATTCCAGTGTTCCTAAGAGCATTATTTACAATAGCCAGGGCATGGAAGCAGCCTAGGTGTCCAACAAAAGAAGAATGGATAAATAAGATGGGCTACATAGGCATGCAGAATATTACTCAGCCATAAAAGAATGAAATTTTGCCATTTGCAACAACATGCATGGACCTAGAGGGTATTTATGCTTAGTGAAGTTAAGTCAGAAAGAGAAAGACAAATACTGTGTTTTCACTTATATATGGAATGTAGAAAATAAAACAAATGAATCTAATAAAGTAGAAATAGAATCACATATAGTACAGAGAACAACCAGTGGGGAGAGGGGTAAAAGGAAGGGCAAAGATAGGGTATGGCTATCAAGAAGTGTATACGACCACTATAAAATAAATGAGATACAAGCATGTACTGTAAAGGGAATATTGCCAATGTTTTATAATAACTTTAAATGTGCATAATCTGTAAAAAATACTGAATCACTATATTGTACACCAGAAACTAATATAGCACTGTAAATCAACCACACTTGAATGAAAAAATTCCCAGGCAGGGAATTTGGATAGTTGTGACTCATGTGAGAAAATCCCGGTATATCTGAGGGACTCCAAGTTGGTCTTTGTGACTGCAGCCTGGTAGAGTGAGGCAAAAAGAGGACAGAGAAGATAAAGGGAACAGATTCCTAAGTCCTTGTGGGGAGAATGAAGGACTTACACATCAGAACAGTGGAAGCTAGAGAATGACAGGACATGAATAACAAACTTTAGAGACCACTCTGGCACTCTGGCAGAGGAGATTAGAAAAGAGCAAGAACCAAATCAGGGAAAACTAATTTGGAGTCCACGGTAAAGGCTGATGTGAACATAATATCTGAGAGCTTGTGGTAGGCTGAATAGTTCATTTCCTCCAAAGATGTCTATGCTTTAATCTTTACAGTTTGTGACTATGTTCTCTTGCATGCATAATGGGATTTTACAGATACAATTAAAGTTATGTATCTTAAAATGAGGTAAGCTTGGATTATCCAAGTGGTTATAATTTAATTGCATGAGCTCTCAAAACGAGAGAACTATCTCCAGCTAGGAGCAGAAAACTTCAGAGACATGCCATAAGGAGAAGTCAGAGATTCCAAGTTTGAGAAGGACGGGACAGGCTGTTGCCGGCCCCTGAGCACAGGACAGGCTGTGCCTCGTTGAGGGTCTAACAGAACTCAGAGCTCCCAGGTGTCCAAGGTGGGCAGCTGTCATAGAATGTCTCCTATGTGCCCCACAGTGTCTGAGAAATGCTAAAGGTGAGAGATAGCCCCAGTGAGTGTTTTTAATTCCTGATGGTTCAGGAGTTTCCAATGGTCTTGTGATCTGGAGAGGACTCGAAGCTTGACTGCAAGAATGATAAATCCCAGAGGCCATGCCGCCTGCACCCCACTGCCTTGTCACTGAGCAACAATGCAGACACAGCCCCAGGAAAAGAGTTCCTGGGACTTCAAGACACCTTGGAAGAAGGGAACTCGGAAATATACATTCAGTTTAGGTGTAGGAAAGTAAAATAAAGGTACATTTCTCACAGAGGTGAATTTCTGGGCTGCTATTCATACACAATTAAATCACTGTCATCATTATCATCATCATAGGAGATTGAGAGGCAAATTAGGAGTCTAGAAAGTAAAACAGGGCAGGAAGAGATGAAGACAGTTGTGGAAAATGAAGGCTGTTGAAGTCCACTTTATTCTGTGTCTGGTGTCCTGCCAGTGGAGGAAGAAGTCAAGGGAAGATCACCAGGCTGTTCTTGCTCCGAGGGCAACTGCTGGGCAAAGACCTTGCACATCAGCCATGGCTGCCACGCTCTACTTCCTACTCCACCCTTTTCGGTATCCATTCTTCAGTAACTGTTTATTTATTGATTTATTCTGTGAATTGTTTTTCAAGTTGTTCATCAGCTTTTCTGATTACCAAACAACATGCTTTAAATTTGGCAAGCTAACTGACTTAGTGATGAATGATTATATATGCACATATTTATTTTCTTTCTTAAAATATATTTAAAACAGCTAATTCATCTGCAACTTCCTGTTTGAACAATGCACTCATTTAAATGGATTTAGCAAAGGGCATACATTTGAGAGTTAATACCTTAAAGAGACTTAATCGCTGATTCACCTTGCAAGTACTCTGACAAATCTCTGCTCTTTTGCCTCTGTGTCTATAAAGTGATACACAGCTTTCTCAAATTGATCTGGGATAAAATATTGTGTGATTTATTAAATTTTTGGAACACTCCTATGATGTAGTTGTACTAAACTAATTCTCAAAATGAGAAGATAGAGGGTAGGAAAGGCAATTAACTACACATGGAAAATTTAGGTAAAACCAGATATGAAACTTCTCACAATAGGTACTTCTGAGCAGTGGGGATAGTGAGGGGTGAGGAGAGAGGAGCTATTACCTTCCCCTCTCTGTTACTGGAGTTTCATTTTTACTAACAACACACACTAATTTAATCAGTTAAAGTTTTCAAAAAATAAAATTACCTAATGATTATAATTTTCCTGTTCCTTATTTAGTTTGATTTATATATAATGGAATAATTTGCGGCTGTCATCACCTCCCAAATTATTTCCTGGTTTCTGTCAATTGAATGCTCAGTTCAGTCAATACTCCTTTGAACCCTTTTCCCAATTCTACTCTATTAGATTAGCCAGTTAATATAGCTTATTTTTTCAATAATTATTCAGTCAAGGGTATTTATCCGACATATACTATGTGTTCAGCATTATACTAAACATTGCAGAAGGTATAGGATAGTAGTAAAGGTAATAGTAATAAAAAATAACAATGGATAATGTTGAGTACATAGGTGCCAGTGAGTATTTTAAGAGCTTTTCATGAATTCCCTCCTTTTGTTTCCCAGAACAACCCAATGAAGTATACAATTATTCTCTTCACTTTATAAATGAAGTAATTAAATTTTAAAGAAGGAAGCCCCCCAAGGTGAAATGGCTAGTAAGAAATAGGATCAAATGCAGCATCAATCAAATTGGATAGAATGTAGATTGGAATGCATTCCAATATACAGTAGGTGTAGACAAACACTGTTTGATTCCACTTATACGAGGTACGTAGAAGAATCAAATTCACAGAGTCAGAAAGTATACTGGTAGAGGCCAGGGGCCTGGGAGGGGTGGAGGGAGAGGGATTGGGGGGTTAGTATTTAATAGGGACAGAATTTCAGTTTAAGAAGGTGAGAAATCCGAGAGATGGATGATGGTGAGCATAGCTCAACAATGTGAACGTACTTAGGGCCACTGAACTCTACAGTTAAGTATGGTTAAAACAGTACATTTCATATGTGACTTTTACCAAAATAATTTTTTTAAAAGAGATAGCCAGGATCTGAATGCAGCCTGTTGGACTCCAGAACCTACCTCTTAGGGGGCTCTGTGAGGAGCCTACAGCACAGTGGAAGAGACAAGACTTAAACACACATCAGCAAACTAGAAAAAACATTAAAATATTGGGCAAATGTCACAGGTTATGTCCAGCACAAATGACTGTCATATCAAAGACATATACTTAAGAATTGTGGAATAGACTAAATAAATAAATGCATAAGAATGCGATCAATTCAGAGAATGAGATAAAGGATGGATAGTATAGTTAAGAAGGACTTTGTGCAGTGGGAGGTGGGCTTTCAAGCTGGTGCCTGGACAATATTTAGAAAGGGAAGCCAGAGAGCTGGGGTCAGGAAGATATAACAGAAATGGAGGATATAATAGGTATTAAATGCCTACTCTGTATCAGAGGCTTTATATATCCTTTGTAACGTCCAAAACAATGACATATTATGTGTGGTGTTCTGGCATGAGATCAAGGCCTAGTTCAAACACTTACTAACTCTATGACATGAAGCAAGTTAGGTAAACACTATTCCCTCATTTTTCCAACAAAATCCTTTTAGAATACCTACTATATGCCAAGAACTGTGCTAGGACTCAGTGATGGAGAGACACAGTCCCTGTACTTACAGAACCCACGGCCTGAGGGAGACTGACATTAATGTGTATACTTGTGAGTTTCTTATAGCCGCAATAACAAATTAGCACAAAATAGAGGCTTAGAAAAAAAAAACAAAAACCCAGCTTACTTCTCACCATTCTGCAGTGCAGAAGTCCAGCTGGCTCGGCTGCTTTCTCAGCTCCTGGTTTCTCAAGGCCAGATTCAAGGTATTGGCCAGCTGGGCTCTTACTGGAAGGCTTTGGGAAGAATCTCCTTCCAAGCTCATTCAGCTTGTTGGTAGCATCTAGTTGCTCATGGCTGTAGGACTGAGGTCCATTTCTTTGCTGGCTATCAACTGGGGGTCCCCTGAACGTCTCTGAAGGTCTCTCTCCAGTCCTGGCACACAGATACCTACATCTCAGGGCCAGCAAAGTGATGCCATGTCCTTCCCACTCTTGGAATCTCTGACTTCTCATACCACATCTCTCTGTCCTCTCCTGCTTCCTGCTGGAGACAGTTCTTTTTAAGGGCTCCTGTGATTAAATTGGGGCTTCCTGGGTGGCACTAGTGGTAAAGAATCCACCTGCCAAGGCAGGAGGTGCAAGAGATGTGTATTCAATCCCTGAGTCGTGAAGATCCCTAAGGAGGGCATGTCAACCCACTCCAGTATTCTTGCCTGGAGGATCCTATGGACAGAGGACTCTGGTGGGCTATGGTCCATGGTGGGTTAGGGTCACAAAGAGTTGGATACAACTGAAGTGACAGTGTGCAGCATGCATGTAATTAGATTGAACCACTTGGATAATTCAGATACTCCCCATTTTAAGGCCAATAACCTTAATTACATATGCAGAGTCCTTTCTGCCACCTAAGTTTCAGATATCAGTGCATAGTTATATTTTGGAGGCCATTATTTAGCCTATTGCAACCTTCAAAATACATCTCAAGTATATTTAGATATATTACTATGTACTAAGCATTTTTGATAAACTTTAAACATAGTTATTTATTTAATCTTCCTAAGAATCTATGAGGTAAGTACAATTAACATTATTATTTCTATTTTATAGGTGAAGAAACTGAAGCACAGAGAAGTTAAGTAACTTGTCCAAGGCAATAGCCAGTAGGTAGAAGAACCCAAGGGGTCCAGGTCCATCACCTATGCTCTTAACCAAAGTGTCACATTGCTATTACAGTGTGTTGAGAGGTATTTATGTGTTTGCTTACTGTGTGTAGTAGGCAGAATAATGTCCTCCCAAAGAAGTCCATAGCCTGATTTCAAAGCCTGTGAATATGTTACATTACATAGAAAAATGGATTTTACAGATGCAATTACAGTTATTACTCAGATGGTTTTAACACAGGAAGAGTATCCTGGATTATTCATGAGCCTTTCAAAGCAGAGAACTCTCTCCAGCTGGCAGTGGAGGGATGCAGCAGAAAAGTCAGAGAGTCAGAGCATGAGGGGGAACTGGAGCCGCCGTTGATGGAGGAGCTCCATGGAAGGCGTGGGAAGGGACTGTCAATCTTTGGCATCAAAGATCAGCCCCCATCTGACAACCAGCAAGGAAACTAGAACTTCGGTCCTACCATCACAAAACAAAACTGAACTCATCCAACAGTCTCAATGAGTTCAGAAAAAGATTTACCCCCAGAACTCTCCAGAAGGAGATTCGTCACTACCAACATCTTGATTTTTAGTCTTGTGGGATTCTAGGTTGATACCCAGTTGGGCCACATGGTAGACAGATTTCTGACATTCAGAAATGGGAGAATGGATGTTTGTTCTAGCCTTCTAAACTGGTGGCAATTTGTTCGAATAGTGAGAGACTAATACAGAGGCTAAGTTACCAGGACTTTTTTATAATGGGAAGTGGGGGAGGGCAAGAAATTAGGGGTGTTATTAATAACCAAGGTTTTAGGATTGAGAAACTTGGTTGTCATCACTTAATGAGTTGGGGAAAGAACCAGAGCTCAAGATTTCATTTTTTAATATATTGGGTTTGCAGTACATCAGATTGGCAGTTGGGCATATTGGTTCTGAGCTCAGAAGACAGACCTTGAGTCTGGAAGAAGCATTTGGGAGTCACTGACAAGTAACATCATTATCTTTATCTATAAAACTGGTATTAATAATGCTTGTTATGACAAGGGGTTGTTACGAGAAATAAATGGCATGAGGTATACAAAATACCAAAGACACCTGAAGTCTGGTAAGTGCCTGACAAATGTTTGGTATTATACATTATGATTTCAAATTTTCTTATGAGGAAACTGATGCTCAGATTCAGAAACTAGCTCATATGTCTGGCAAACAGTGAAGTCAAGACTTAAACCCAGGTCTTCTTGTGCTGCAGACTGTTCTCCTCATATTGTACCACAAGAAATTTTATAATAACTCACCATGTAAAAGAATCTCCAGGTGCTTTGTTCTCAAGGGTTTTTAGTTAGAAATATGAGAAATCATATCTGACTAATTGAATCAGAGAAAGCAAAATGCTGGTACTTGGTATCCTCGAAAAGCTGGAGAACGAGGCTAAGAAGATGAGCAGAGACCAACGGAGGCAAAGCTGGAAGAAGCGGGAAGAATACCAGGTAAGCCTGATCTGCCAGCTGGACCGAGGCCATGTGACTGGCACTGCCTCCACCAAAGGCACGGAATGGCAGGCATGCCGGCTGTCATCAACAGACCTTCATCCGGGTGTGTGACCCCTCTCTCTAAACTCCTGGGATGAATTCCTACTGTCTCTATAGTCTCTGAATCATGCCTTCTATTGGGCTGGCCAAGAGTCCATTCGGGTTTTTCCAGAAGATGGTACAGAAAAACCCAAAAGAACTTTCTGGCCAGCCCCATGTATGGTGTTCCTCCTTAGGGCATTTTACCAAAGATACTGCTGCAGGATGTGTCTTCTCTGTCCTCAGTCTCACATGCTGAAGTCCAAACTTGCAGTACTTCAAAAAGAGACATATTTGGAGGTAGGGTCTTCACTGAAATAAAGTTAACATGAGGTCACTGGATTTGGCCCCAATCCAACAGGACTGATGTCCGCATAAGAAAGGAAGTTTGCTCACGGGCCTATGTGGCCTGAAGCCACTGAGAAGACAGAGGGAGAAGATTACCAAGTGCAGAGTCCTGGAAGAGATCCTGCCCTCAGAAGGGCTGCCACCACCTTGATCTCTGACTTCCAAGCCTCCACAGCTGGGAGAAAATAAATTACGACTGGGGAACCCACCCAGGCTGTGGCACTTTGATATGGCAGCCCTCGCAAACTAATGCAGAAGATGAGGGGTTCAGGCACGAATCCACTGCCTGGTCGGGTGCTTCTGCTTTCTCCACTGACATCGGGGCATCTGTCCTTCTCTGCATTAGAATGAAGTCTGGGATAACAAATCGAGCTTTTAGCCTGCACTGTTCCTTCAACGAGTCTCAAAATTTCCACCCAGTATACAGCCACGCTAATGTGGCGAAAACCAATGCAATTTCCCTTATAAAAGGAATAATCAATGAACAGATTCTTCACGGTGACTTTTTATGAAAGACTTGAACTTTTCAGATAAATTCATCTCTGAAAACCTCATTCAAAACCCATCTGGGGTGTTGTGAAAACACTTGTGCAATTAGATAACTAAACTCGATTATTTCTCTTTGATCTGTCCTTGCTCTGCCATCCCCTTCACTGACAGATGAAAGTTCCGTCCACCTAGTTTCTCAGTCCGGAAACCTGTGAGATATTTTTTGACTATCGTTCTCATTCAACTTCCTCATTCAATTAACCGCCATCTATTGTTGACTCAATTACCTCAGACAGCTGTCTGCCCCTTCTGGTTCTCATCCTTTCTGCCGCTACCCTAGTCCAGCACATCATCGTCTCTCTCTCAAAACTGCCACCAGAAAATCCTAATTGTTCTCCTTGACTGCAGGCTCTTCCTCCGATCCTTTCTTTGCATTGGAGCCCATGTTCCTTCTAAGTGCAAGCTGGTTCTGGCACATGTTTAAACCCCCACTGGCTTCCCACAGCCCTCAGAATAAAGCACGGGGACGTCTTTGCCTACTTTAGTCACTTCTTGAGTCTCTGCTCTTGCTTGTAGTTTTATTTCCTTTATCCCTCAAGCCCCCTCTTAGCTCCCACCACACCACCACCATTTAGTTTCTCTTTTCTGTGTTTGTTCTTTGCTTTTTCTTAAATTTTTTGGCCATGCTATGCAGCATGTGGGATCTGAGCCCCCTGCATTGGGAGCACAGAGTCTAACCATTGGACCACTCAGTAAGTCTCTAGTTTCTCTTTGCATGCTGTCTCCAGGGCTTTGTACTTGTAATCTCCTCTGCCTAGAAGCCTTTGCCCCCACTTTCTCCCCAGATTTCCCCTTTTGACGACTTAAAGTTTCTATTTAGAGAGCAGATCCCAGTGTCTCATTTACTAGGTGTGTCATCATAAAAATTACTTGATCTCTGTACTTCAGTTCTTTCATCAGTAAAATAGGTATCCTCTTCACTGAACTATTACAGAGAATAGCAAAGTTAGGTTTGATACAGCACTCATAATAGCTAAGTGACCACTGCAAGCACTCAATAAATGGTATCCATTACTATTCTGTTGTCATTCTCTTTCAACAAGATTTCCTTGATCACTACACTCCTGAACTCAATATACTTCTGCGGGACCCTACATTTCCCCCATATTCATAAACAAATTTTGTCTCAAGTACTGAATGCTTGTCTGTAAAGACTCATTTATATCCATAACGCCAAGCATAATGTGAGTATCTAATATATATTTTTCTTGAATGAATGAGATTCTGCTACCATCCATTCTTCCAGCAGAGGCATCAGGTTTGATCTAAAATTGGCTTTGACAGGTATCACTTAAAGCACTAGAATACCCTTTTGAAGTTCTAAATCTGTATCAGTCATAAGTAATATTAAAAAAAAGATTAAAAGGATATAGCAGTGCTATAGTATAAGTGCCATGAAATATAGTATAATGAAGGGAATAAACTAGTGTTTACTCAAAGTGGTGTTAGCCAATGGTTTGACTCAATCTTTACAATGACTAAATGAATCATGGTTCCCTCATTTTAATGATGAGACAACTGAGAACAAAATAAACTAAGACTTTTGCTCAGATCACACACATAGTAAATGTTAATACTTACTTTGAAACTAATTTTTGACCAAAGCTTTTGCACTCTCCATCCTACCAAGCTGGACAATCATTTCCCACAGGGGAAAGGAGTGACGAAAATATAAACATTATGGATATCCACAAAGATATATGAAGACACTCTTGATATTTAAGTCTACAAATTAATAGTTTTGCCTTATTTTGAAATGAATTTTCTGCCCTTGAAACCAACTACTTTCTCCTAAGCAGAGTTTATCAGTGAGCAATTTGTCAATAAATGCTCAGTGAATATTCCACGTGTGGATGTTGCTTAATACTTTGTGATATGTACTCAGTCCTTCTCGCTGAACAAGTATAGAAAGAAATGTTTGTGCTTATTTTATGTAACAGCCAGACTCAGGAATCAGTAGCTATTTTATTACCAGCAATCATCCTTCACTTATGAATTTGAATCTATGGTCTATCTTTCTCCAGTTGGTAATGGTATGGCTTTGTGAGATCTGACTTTCTCCTGGAGAGGGAAAAATACCTAAGAGGAGGTGAGTTCTCCTCGAGAATCCTGGTGAGCTTGCTACCTTTAACGAGGAGAAGCACCCTGGCAAGCATTAACCTGTTCTGGAAAGAAGAAAATGCCAATGATGTGAGTGCACCTGAACCTGGTGGACATTTCATATTTCTCTGTTTTAATTCAAATCCTACACTATGAAAACAACACATGACATCTTGAAATAGTTCTGCCAGCTTGTCCTCTGATAACTTTAAAAATAACTAACATTTATGGAGTGCTTACTACTACCAACACTGTGTAAAACTCGTTACTGTGGTCATCTTGCTTAGTTCTCATAACAATGCTGGTAAATTTTAACATTTTCTCTATTTCACAGGTAAGTTGTTCAAACCCCATCAGTCAATAAGATGCCTAGCCAAAGGCCTGTGTTCCTAATCACTATGCTATGTTACTTTAGTTAAGAGTGCTACTACTCATGGGACACGGGAGAGATATTAGATTGGGATAATCTTATTTTAGCTAATATCCCAGTGAAAGACCTCTATTTAATGGCTTTCCGAAATTATGCTGTTAGAAAGTGAATTTCAGGTGCTTCTGTCTCTTATCTCTTACTTTTAAGTGTGCTCAATGGATTTCTGTCCTCAGTCCTTGGATCAAATATCATGTCTTGTCTTTTGTTGGTATCTCCAAATACTTAACACAATGCTTTGCAATTGAAGACATGCAATAAATAGCTTGTTAATTAAATTAAATGACCAGAGATGCCACAGAAAACTCGTGATTCAAGCCGATGGTGGTCAATATGTCTGGGCTTTGACCTGTGGTTATCAAACACAGGAATCTCAGATCATACTTGGCTATACTTGGCCACTTTCTAATTATAGACTGCTTGAGTTTTCAGTAAAAAGTATTGCCAAACTAGCCAAGCTATGATTCCTTAATACATCTTACCAAGACCATCTTGACTAGAATGACTAAAAATATATCATTTGGTTACTTTGAACACACAAGATAAAACAATCTATTAAAGTTTCTAAGTGACAAGCCTTTTAAGTAGCAGAAATTTTATGTACTTGAGATATATTTGAACAAACCTTCTTTATATAATGTATTGGCAAAGGAATGAAATAGAAGATAAGGAATACATTTGACTTCAACACAAATTTCTCCAGCATCATCCATTCAAAATAATGTACTGATAACTGAGTTGATGTCAGGAACTGGACCAAACTCTGAGTATACCAAGAATGATTCTTCATCTGGCAGTAAAGAGGAATCTTTGGATCATCACTGTACCTCAAATGGCTTCTGTTAGGTTGACTGTGGAGGTGTATATCATAGAGGCTTGAAAAGCACAGAGAATGGAAACAAAGAGGACAAGAATATCCTTATAGCCCAGTGAACCTACATAATATCATTGGTGAGACTGGGCTCCAGGCAACAGGAAAATTACTGGCAAAAGTTCAAAGAAGCCTCTATTGGAGAACACAAATGATTCTGAACTATGTGGAAAGAGAGAGAGAGAGAGAGGGAGACATGAAAAGAGAAGAGGGCAGAGAAATGATAACAAATAAATAATAAGGAAGACTTAGGGAGATGCTGATATTAAAGTGCACAGTGATTGCTAGAAGGATTACCACATTTTGTCAGGGTTTGAACCAGAGAAAAGAAGTAAGTTCCCTTCCTTCTTGGTAAAACTGAAAAGGGTGGAAAGTCAATATAAGCCTTGAATTTCAGAGTAAAAAAGCTAGGGCACAGAGATAAGGTGCCCAAAGACCAGAACAAGTCTTGAATTTCAGGTATTCTGTACCTAATTCTCAGAATATGCAATACAGAATGGATGTGAAAAGACTCACTCTTAATATTTTCTGTGGGTAAGCAAACCTAGGTGCTTTGAAGGATAAAGTGTGGTGATAACTGGGTTGGAGGTGGATGTCCTGGGCAGCGTGGGAGGAAAGGCCACCCACCTGTAGCTTAGCTCCGCTTTCTGTGGGGGGACGTGTGAAGAATGCCTGGATGAGTGGCTTCCTGTTCTCTGAGACTCAGCAGCTGTGTGTCATCTTTTCCTCTGTTTCCTCCTTTTTCTTTGTTGTCCTTCGAAACATTTTTGCCACAGGAAGGGAAGCAGACTGGGTGCAGGGGCTGAAGGAGGCAACTGTCTTTTTATAACCTGGCTGCTTTGCTGTCCTATTAGAGTGAGATTTGAGAAGTGCCATGGATAAATACAGAAGAATGTGCCAGGGAGACTGTTCAAAGAAAGAACGAGGAACTGCAGCTTACTAGACGAGAGCAAATGACGCGAAGGGAGAAGATGGCACGGAAATCTGCAGTCCCAGTGAAAGTCAAGCACTTCCCCAGAGAAAAGACAATGCATTATTAAGCTGTGTTAATGAGAGAATAAGAGGCAGAGAAGGAAAAATAAGATCTTCAATTATTTGTGCCAAATTTGATGGAAAGTTCTCATGAGACAAGCGGGAATTCGGGAGTCCACGTAAGATTGCACAAAGAGGCTTCTAGGCCCCTTCTTTTGATGACATCCAAAGCCCAAAAGAGCATCCTGCCCAGTGGAGGGTGCCGAGGGTTCATCCTCATTGAGAAATTCAGAGAGCAAGTCCTGATCGGAATCTGGAAAATTAATGTGTGCCATAAATATCTGTAAAGGAAGTTTATCCAAAATTTATAATAAATTGCAAACAATATAAACGAATGTGTCTCCTAATAGTCCCTAAACAAAACATTACCTTTTTTAAAAAATTTTCCCCTTTACTCTGCCGATTATCTCTATTTCAACCCGACTCTCCTTCATCATACACAAGCCATCCATACCGCCCAAAACATCAATAGCCGTCCCTCATAGCAGCTACACTCCCACCCTCCCCACCCCACACAGTCTTCCATCATTTGAGAGGCAATTTTCATGAAACGTATGAGACTTGTCTCAATAGGCAGTTTATATGTGGCCAAGCTGGGCTTTGCAGCCACGGAAACAAGTGGTAGGAGAGTGTTAGTTGTAACAGGCAGAGTAGGGCTTTAGCTTAGGGGCCATATGAGCTCATGAGATCCAGACATATCTTGTTATTCTCTCATATCTGATATCTTATACCTAAACAAAACAGATGTTTTATTTAGACAGCTCATTTGGCCCCACTGAGATGCAGTGAGAAGTGGGCATCACAAAGCTCATATTGATGCCCCCATTTTTTAAAATAGACAGCTGTATGCACTTCTGTCTACCTCTGCAAATTCCATGTTGGTCAGATGTTAGGTGAGCATCTTTCATTAGAAGCCTAGTCCACACATGTCCCAAACAACCAGGACCTGAACTTCTATAAAATTTTACTGGCTTCTCTCCAACTCCTGGAGAAGGGAATGACAACCCACTCCAGTATTCTTGCCTGGAGAATTCTATGGGCAGAGGGGCCTGGCGGGCTACAGTCCATGGAGTTGCAAAGAGTTGGACATGACTGAGCAACTAACACATACACACTCCAATTCGAATCCCCTTCTTTTTTTTTTTCAGTTTTCTTTGTTTGGAGGTTGTGATGGGTACTGATACTCTACTTATTTATTCAGAGAAGCAAGAGCCATGTGATAATGTTGCTGCATAGTTAGCTGAATAGTTAGCTATCAACTCCTCAAAAGCTGGACATTCACTTAGTCTCTGCTGCCACGTCAAGGCCAAGGTAATGTACCTCTAGATGCTTCTGGAAGCTTCATTGACTGGCATATGCATTGATAACTCCTAATAAAGAAGGAGCAGCACTACCTTTGCAGTCAAAAGATCCAGGTTGAAATCTCAGCTCCATGGTTTATTTCTGAGATAATTTTCTCTATTCTATTTAAACTCTTAAACCTAAATTTTCTCATAAAAAGTGAAATTAATATCTGCATTACCTCATAAGGCTCCTATAAAATATTCCAGTGAAAAAATAAATGAGAAATTAGTTTAGAAACAAACAAACAAAAAAAACCCATGGTATGAAAATAAATTATGGTTCCTCCAGACTGCTAAGAAAAAGTTATAGTGTAGGCTCTGGGTAATGTAAATTTTCCATTCTTTCTCTCTCAAGAGGTTCAGTTAGTTACAAAATCCTCCTTCACTGCACTCATTATCACCTTTTAATTTTAAAGGCACATTGTTCTTTAGACGTTACCCTATTATTAATTGGTCTGGACTTTTAACACCTTTCCTCTTAGTTTAGTTTTAATCTATTCAGGATATTTAACTGGTTGTGTTTTCTGCTTGTGAGCTTTCACAAAATGCCCCCATTGAAGTTACCAGTACTCCTTTGCATTTTGTATGGTTCTCCATATTTACCAAAACATTTTCCTGTAGATTATTACCTTTGATCCTCATAATAATAATCCTTTGAAAAGAATGAAGAATACTCTTTCAAACTGACTTACATGGAAACTAAAATATACGGAGATGGTTACTTGTTTGATTTCAGGACTGTTTCTAACTCATAAACACTACCATTACTTCAACTTGTTTCAAGTATGGTTTAATTATTTTCTTACTATAGGTTGCAATTTCAATGTATGTCAGGCCCTATGCTAAGCAGTTTGCACAATTACATGGAATTCTCATGAGAACTTTATGAGAGAGGAATCATTCTTGTCACTGCAGTTGAGTAAAGAGAGGCTAAGACAGGATGAGTAATTTCCCTAAGGTTACAGAACCAGACATTAGATCTGGGATTGATCTCAGTTTTGCTTGATTCCAAGGGCTATACTCTTAACCACTGCTCTATATTCTCATTCAGACTCACACTTTTCTCAAAATATATCTTATCAGTTTTTGGCTATTCTTGACATTTTCATCACTGAGCCCTCTACAACTCTGCATCCATACTAGCTAATTTAAAACTAAACTAAAGCAAATATTCACTTTGACTTTATCAGTTTGCCTTGTATATATGGGGAAACTTACAATTAACCGACAAACTAGCTTAAACCTGAAAAAATATTCACGGGACATGCCAAAACTGATGTAGCACAAATCTTGATAAGAAAACTGAGATTTGAACCACTAAGACAAGACTAAACCTAATCCCTGAAAAGCACACACATAGACAAATTCAAGTCAGCATAGAAAAAGTTTTAAAAACTAAACTGAGATTTGAATCATCTGTACAAATCTCAGCATAATTGTCAAATGCATACCTATAATAGTCATAAATAAACACACAATTTAATAATTTAAAGGACTAAACTGAAACTTGAGCCATCATCCACAAGATAAGACAGAACTTGAGGTTCATATCTCACTTGTGTATTGCTTGCTAATATAAAAATACCAACATTCTTCAAAAGATGATAATAGGCCACAAAATCTAAGATACAATCCAAGATTACCTGACATACAAAGAATCAGGAAAATGTAGCTCACATTTTAAAAAGGCAGAGGATACCACTCCAAAATGACAAAGATGTTGGAATATTCAAAGATTTTAAAACATCATTATGTTCCATAAAGTCAAAAACAAAAAATACACACGGGATTAATTATAATGTATGAAATCTCTACAAGAAATAAAAACAATAAAAAAAGAAGCAAGTGAAAATTTTAGACCTGAAAATTTATTATCAGAAAAAAATAAAATCACTGAATGGACTCAAAAGCAAAATGTAAATTATAGTGGAAATAACAAAGAAAGAAAAGATTAAAAAGGTCTAGTATACGTATATTTGAAGTTCCAGAAAAAATGAAGAGAAAGATAATGGAGTAGAAACATATTTTGTGATATAACGGCTGAACACTTTCCAACCTTCATAAGAGACATGCATTTATAGATTCAGAGATGTTTGATATACTCCCAAATAAAATAATGCCGGCCAGATTAGAGACAAACCGCCAAAATTCAAATATAAAGTTCTGAAAACATTTAGAGAAAAATGATGTTACTTATAGGAGAACAATAATTTGAATAATTATTGATATCTCAACAGAAGCTACCAAGGCCAGAAGATAACATCTTCAAAGTGCTAAAATAAAGAATCTTATCAAAGCAAATTCTGTATCTAATGAAAATATCCCTCAGAAATGAAGGTGAGTTAAAGACACTTTCAGATGGAATAAAACTAGTAGTATGTGTCACTAACAGATGATATAAAAAGAAATTCTAAATAGACTGTGAAAATTTAGTTATGTATATTGTGATCCTCAAAGGAACAACTAAAAATGAAGCAAACAATCAAATAAAACACACACACATGTAACCAAAAAGCCAAGTAATAAAATGAAATACTAAAAATACTCCAAAAAGAAAAAATCAAGAAAGAGAGAATATGGGGGAAGATTAAAAAAGAAAAAAGGACAAATAAATAAGAAACTTGCGGAACTAAATGCAACTATACCAGTAACTATATAAACCGTTACTGACCTTACTATCCCAGTGAACAGACGCTGACAACGGGTAAAGGCAAGACCGAACAATTGGCTGTTCCGCCGCTCAGTCATGTACAACTCTGAGATCGGTGGGTTGCAGCGTGCCAGGCCTCCCTGTCCTTCACTATCTCCCAGAGTCTTCTCAGACTCATATCCGTTGAGTCGGTGATGCCATCCAAGCATCTCACTCTCTGTCATCCTCTTCTCCTTCTGCCCTTAATCTTTCCCAGCATCAAGGTCTTTTCAGATGAGTTGGCTCTTCATGTCAGGTGGCCAAAGTATTGGAGCTTCAGCTTCAGCATCAGTCCTTCCAGTGAATATTCAGGACTGATCTCCTTTAGGATGGACTGGTTGGATCTCCTTGCAGTCCAAGGGACTCTCAAGAGTCTTCTCCAATACCACAGTTCAAAGGCATCAATTCTTTGGCACTCAGCCTTTTATATTGTCCAGGGTGAAGGCAAGACTGAACAACTATATGCTGCTTTAAGAACCACACTTAAAGACACAGATAAGTTTAAAGTAAGTGGATGCAGAAAACATGAAACATTAATAGTAAGCATATGAAGACTGAAATGCCTTCACTAATATCAGATAAAGTAAACTTTAATAAAACAAGTATTATCACAGATAACTTTTTATAAACAATGATAAGAGAAATTAATCAGGAAGAAATATTATCAATGCCTATGTAACTTAATTACAAAGCCTCAATATACATAAATCAAATATTGAGAGAACTGAAGGGAAACAATTTTTTGACCATACTAGAATATTATAACAACTCTGTTTCATCATTTCATATAATAGCTAGATAAACACTCAGTAAGAACATAGATGATCTTGCAATAGGGATGAACAAATATGACTCCATATTAGATTTGTTCCTTTTTGTTTAAACTTTGTTCCTGTTGCCTGTACTGAGTCATGCCAGCTGTGCACCTTTTCTAAAAGAACATTGCCTGTAGCCTGAAACACACAGGAGAGCCTATTCTCAGGGCTCTGATAGTTAAGAGTTCATATATACACAGATAAAAAGTTTCAGAACAGAGGAAAACATTTGCCTTGTTGGAGGTTTACAGGAACACAGTGACAACCTACATAAACACCTGCAAGAACTAAGTACTCCTGCACCAAGAAGCTTGCAACAAACAACCATGCGCCCTTTCTGAAATCTGACTGGGGTAAAATGGTTCTTTGAGACACTAGTCTGACATCTCGGTCTGCTGGATTTCCAAATAAAGTCATTATTCCTTGCCCCAACAATTCATCTTCTGAGTTACTGTCCTGTTGTGTAACGAGCAACTGAGTCTGGACTCAGCAGCAATCGCAACGGCACTTTGAACCACTTTAATCTAATTACACTTATAGAGCACCCCATCCAGTAAGCAAAGAACACACATTTTTCTCACAGTACACACTCCAGATTCATTGAGATAGACCATATTTTGGAGTATGAAACAAGGCTGTTAAAAATCCAGGTTATACCAAGTGTATTCTCTCATATCAACGGAATTAAATCAGAACTAAATAACAAAAAATATTGTTAATTCCTATTGATCTTGAAATTAAAAACACTGTTTAAATAATTCATGGGGCACAGACCAAATTACAAGAAGATTTACAAAATATTTTGAACTGATACAATAATTAAAATAGAACATAATCAAAATCTATGGGATGCAGCTAAAGCACTGGTAAGGGGAAAACATAACATTAAATGTACCAAATAGGAAACAAGATCTAAAACCAATAGGATTCCATCCTAAGAAATAAAAGTCAAGAACTCAGTAATAAAATAATAATTAATAAAGATAAAAGAAATCAGCAATATTAAAAAGAGACAGGAAAAAATTAAGTAAAAATCTGGTTCTTCAAAAAAAATCAAGAAAATCGACAAATCTCCAGTTAGCCTTTTCATGAGAAGAGGAGAGAGAATATAAATCAAAAATAGTAATAAAAATGTTTAACGTGAAGGATTTGTCACCAAGGACTATACACATTAAAAAATAAGGAAACACTGTGAGGACCTTTGGGCTAAGAAGTTTGACAATTTACATGAAATGGACAGATTTTTTGAAAGAAACAACTTATAAAAACTGAAGAGTTTTTATAAGAAACAGAACATCTAAATAATTATCTTGTGTCAGGTAAAGCAACTGAGTCTGTCGCCAGGCTTGGGGTTTAACTATGAGACCAACACGTCTTCTGTGAATAGGCTTCTCTTGGGCACATTACAACTATAAATTTAACCTGAAACACCAGAAATCCAGAAATCAAGTGGAAGGAATGGAGACTCAAGGAAGGAAAGACAGGTTCTTTCACTGATCACCAATAATGGCAGTGTTCTGGGGCGAACACATGCTATTACTTCCCTTAAAGAACAGAAGGAAGGGAAGAATAAAAGAGCTCTGAGTGAAAAAGAAGCCTGACATCCTTAACCAGAGGCCAAAAATTTCCAATTAAATAAGTCTCTATATCTCAAAGTATACAATTAAATCTAGTAAGCTCTACTCTATTATGAATGATTCTCTCATTCTGCTACATCTTCCCACTTTTTTGAAAAAGGGTAACCAATTAATTCTCAATTTCCTATAACCATTTGTATTTTTAATCTAACTTTGATGTATTGCCTTCCTGCAGTTGCCATTCCCAATTTGCAGTTTTAAGGAAATATTTTTTAGCATCCAGGGAAACAAATCACCATCTACTTAGCAAGTTCAGAGTAACAGGGGTAGAGAAAGTTACAAAGAACAGCCAGAATCTAATTTTCTCTCCAGAGTCTTCTTGCTACTCAATCAAGCATATCCTTAATGCTGGTCTGCAGTCCTGGACCCTCTCCCCAACTCCCAGGTCTGATCATTTACGATGAAAGAATAAACACATTCTTCCTCTTCCTAAAATGTTGGAAGTGATAACAAATTGAAATTTTAGTGGTGTAATTTTAGTTCAGGCCTACAAAAATGGTACTGGGCAGCCACTGAGGATCTGGTCTCAGACATCCTGCTGCATCACTGAGAATTTGAAATTTCTGAACTGTATCAAACACAAGGATGTGTGCATGCTAAGTAGCTTCAGTCGTGTCCAACTGCAACCCCACGGACTTTAGTAGGGCTCAGGCTCCTCTCTGTTCATGGGATTCTCCAGGTAAGAATACTGGAGTGGGTTGCCCTGCCCTCCTCCAGGGGTCTTCCTGACCCAGGGATCGAATCCACTTCTCTTAGTCTCCTGCATTGGCAGGCAGGTTCTTTACCACTAGCGCCACCTGGGAAGCCCAAACATAAGGATATCACCAGTTGTTTCCAAAACAGTATCTACTAGCAGCTGCTAGCTCCATTCTTGTAGTGTTTAACTCCTTGCCCTGCTTTGTAACCATGTGATCATTTGTAATGCCTACCAATCCTTTCTTAAAATCATCCTTTTCTCTTGCCAGCTCCAACCATCAGTTCAGTTCAGTTCAGTCGCTCAGTCGTGTCCGACTCTTTGTGACCCCATGAACTGCAGCACGCCAGCCCTCCCTGTCCATCACCCACTCCTGGAGTTTACTCAAACCCATGTCCATCGAGTCGGTGATGCCATCCAGCCATCTCATCCTCTGTCATCCCCTTCTCCTCCTGCCCTCAATCTTTCCCAGCATCAGGGTCTTTTCCAATGAGTCAACTCTTCGAATGAGGTGGCCAAAGTATTGAAGTTTCAGCTTCAGCATCAGTCCTTCCAATGAACACCCAGGACTGATCTCCTTTAGGATGGACTGGTTGGATCTCCTTGCAGTCCAACCATAATTCTTGACAAAAACATTATGTAACCTTATGGCTTTTTGACAGTGTAAGTGTCCCTTATTTTGTATTCCTGGCAGAAAAAATTCAAGTGCTTTCTTGGATTTGTGTTCTCTGAGATACAGTCCTAACCAACCCCAAATAAAATCTTCTGTGTTGCCCCAACCAGGTCTTCATTCTTGGAATGCTCCATTAACAGAATTTAATATTCTCTCTGATTTTGAACAAGAAAGGAAAGGCTATTAAACTAAGTTAACTCTAATTAATTGACTGCCTTAAAATTACCCATTATATCTTATTATATTTTACTTATAATTTATCATTCTATTTATCTCCCATTCAAAACAGAAAAATATGATCACATGACTGTATTGTCCACAACAAGATCCAGTCAACAAAAAGGCTTAAAATAATAAACACCAAATTTAGAAACATCTTCCTTCTACATTCTAATGAATGCTCAATACATAATAACATATCATGGTCGTACAGGTTTGAAGGTTTTTATCGCTCTGTGCTGACAGTGAAACAGCAAACTTAACAAAGGTCCACACCTGAAACTGAAAAAGCTTTGGATTGTTCAGAAACAAATTATCAGAAAATCAGTACATACCTAGGGAAGAAAAGGGGTTACTAACTTATTGCGGGACAACGCGCACTTACATCACCGACATAACCCTTTATTCAGACAGTCAAGCGTTAATTTCAACACTGATGTAGCCACGTTTGTGACAGTGAGGTCCTCTTCTATGCTAATAAAGACGGCCTGTGTCTCTAGCCGAGTTATACAGCACTGATTTTTCACTTTGGACTTGGGAGTAAGTTTCCGTTTCTCACAAGGGCCTACTCAAAGTTGAATAGTACTTTGCACTCCTCACAGCAAATCCTGGGGCCCTGACACCAGGACGTTTGGCACTACAGAGCACTGCTCTGAAATCACAGAATTCCTAGACTGGAATAGAATTCTGTGCCCTACGGGCTTCCCTCGTGGATCAGACAGAAAAGAATCTGATTGCAACGCAGGAGATTCATTGACCTGGGTTCAATTCCTGGGTCAGGAAGATCCCCTGGGGAGCGGGCATAACAACCCGCTCCAGTATCCTTGCCTGGAGAACCCCATGGACAGAGGAGCCTGGCAGGCTACAGTCCATGGGGTTGCAAAGACGCGGACATGACTGAAGTGACTTCACTTTCACATTTCCCTCATGTTACCACTCTCCTCTGAACTACATGTCTGCTTTAAGGAATTAGCATGATGCCTTGGAAAGAGTTTCAGCATGCCACACACTCCTCACATCCCTACCATATCACAGCCTTTGGCCTGGAGCCCAGGTCTTACCTCTTCCTGATTGTGGATATCACTTGGGAGATTCCGCTGTCTTCTGCCAGCCAGCCAAGTGCTTGGTAACTTTAGTTTTTTATAGAGAAATAATCCCTCTCCTTCCATTTTTCCATCCAGAAAGTTTCCTGAAGAAATATGATGGATCAAATAAGTACTAGGTAAGTATATCAGAACTTCACCTTCTAGAATTTAAACTCTAGAATCTTCAGAGCCAAAAAAAAAAAAAAATCTTTTCTATCCTCCCAACAATGTGTGGTCATTGTTCTGCTTTCTATGGTATAACCAAAGGGTCCTTAGGATGGTCTTCTCACACCACCATCAGCAACAGAAACAGCAAGCAGCTTTGAAAGGGCTGTTCTGTTGAACAAAAGAAAGTTCTGCCTCACTGGGTACTTCCTTGTAGGTACACACATTTACACACCACACACACACATTTTTGTAATAGGGAAGAAATAATCTGACTCCATGCAGGATCTGTTCCTTTTACTTAACCTTTGTGCTGGGTTGGGAAGACCCCCTGGAGAAGAGATTGGCTAACCACTCCAGTATTCTTGTTTGGAGAATTCCATGGACAGAGGAGCCTGGTGGGTTACAGTCCATGGGATCACAAAGATTCGGACACAACTGAGCAACTGACAATGTGCTATGTTGCCTGCGCTTAGTCATGGTGGGTCTGCACCTTTTGTAGAAGAATGTTGCCTACAGCCTGAAAAATATAGGATAATTTATTCTCAGGGCTCTGATGCTTAACAGTCTATTCATATAGAGATTAAAAAGTTGCAGAATAGAGACTAACATTTGTTTTGTCAGGCATTTATAGGAACATCATGACCTGGCCTCTGACCTATGTAGACAGCTGTAAGAACAACGGATTCTGACATCAACAAGTTTGCAGCTAATGATGCCTTCCTCCTTTCTTGCCTTTAAAAATGTTTTGCTGAAACCCTTCAAGGGGTTTGAGGCTTTGGGGGCAAGAGCCACTCATCTCTATGCATCTGTGCATGCCAAGTCACTTTAGTCATTTCCAACCCTGTGCGACCCTATGGACTGTAGCCCGTCTGGTTCATATGTCCCAAGGATTCTCCAGGCAAGAATACTGCAGGTTGTCGCTGTGCCCTCCTCCAGGGGCTCTTCCTGACCCAGGGATTGAACCCAGCTCTCTTACATCTCCTGCATTGCAGGTGGGCTCCTGACTACAAGCGCTGCCTAGGAAGCTCTTCACATGGCCCTAGAGTAGACCTTTCTCTGGTCTAAAGTCCAATGTTTTGGTTTGCTTGGCTCCACTGTATGTGGGCATACAAACCTTGTGTTCAGTAACCCCTCTCTACATAAATATATTTCAAACTTAGCACAGGAACTCAACTAGTTAAGCAATTTAATCTTTGTCTGCAAAAGGACCAAGTCTTCATAAGATAAGCCATAACGAAAGTTCCAAAGCACCGAGTCAGCAAAATATTATCAGTTCTGCCGCAGCCTCTTTCCCTGGGGACATCATCTTATAATAGTTGATTTTTCCTAGAAATGAAAAAAGTCTCTCTTCTACATTTAATACACAAACATGCTTGCTTTGTAAATCTAAAGGTTACAATTCCCTCACCCCATCGCCATAACTCTGACAGTGTTGCTTTTTACCATACTTCCTACCTCTACAAATAATCTTCCTCTTAAAGCAGAGAGTTTGGGGTGTGTGTGTGTGTGTGTGTGTGTGTGTGTGTGTTAGGGGAGGTTAGTGAAGAATGTACAGAGCTCCTTAGGAAATGTTCCTTTGTGACGGCTCATAGTCTCATTCAGTTTTGTAGTCTTCGGATCGCTAGTCAAAATATTTTAAGCACAACACCTGCATTTTCTTAATCTCTTCCCCTTCCTACCACCCCGTTCCAAAAATACACCACCAAAGACTGATCGACGAGTTTGCTATAGAGCTTCTAACCCAGCAGTAAGACACACACACACCAGCAGACACAGAGTGTCTGCGTTCCATTGTCAAAGGGTTAGAAGTACTTCTTGATATTTAACCTTAGGGATTATATCTTAATGCTTCAACTCATTTCCAAAACAGATCTCACTTGCATCCTGGAGCATCAGAGGGCTTGTCCTGTCCATTGAGCTGTGTAGCAATTCAACAGTATTCATAAAATTCAAATATACTCGTTAAAACCAATCTAGCTTTGAGAATCTACATTTCATGGTTGCTCCAACAGCTTCAAGTTGGAGGTGGTCCTCCCTCCTGATAAGGAGAAGGATGCACTGGCACCTAATACAATATGCATCCTTGGCCTTTCTTCTGGAAAAGGTACACAGTCTCATATAGTAATATCCTTCACTTCCTTCAAATGAGAATAACAACAACATTTTATTGAGACTGACTGTAGCCTCTGTTGCCTGAGGCATTTTTATTTGCTTGCCTCTCTTCCCACCCATAGCTCCCACCACTAAATTGTAAACACCTTCAATGCAGAGGCTGTGTTTCACTGACTTCCATATCTTTAGCATTTAGCATGGCACACACTGCCTGGCATATTAGGAGTTAATGAAAATGGATTGAAGTGATTTCCACATCATAAAGTCATACCATTTAAAGTGAAATTGAATCCCAAATTATTTTTTCCCCACAGTTCACAGAACCTTTATTTAGGTTACCTAAAGGCAGTGTTTGGAATGTCACTTCATGCCTAAATAAGCAAACATTTAAAGATAAACTGTTTCAGTTGTCTCTTTGTTTAGTCTGATCTGGGAAACTTGCTTACAGAATTGTTCTGAGTTATTACCTGCATACGAATGTAAGTTGAACTTAATGTCATTAAAAGAACAAAGGAACAGATAATAAAAGCTGAGGCTATATAGCTGGTGTCAGGGAGGAAAAATTTCCCTTCTACTTTTCTAGGTTCTTTGGCTGATCTAACAACCAAATTAAAACAAAACAACAGATTAACAGAAGAAAAACAAACTTGTACGTATGGGAACCTTAAAGATATGAGGCTCCTTAACAGTCAGGCAATTGATATTTATATGTCATTGTGAGCTACAAAAAAGGGGGTGGGGGTCTGGAACTTCCAAGGAAGGACGGCAATTTAAAGGAAAAAGGGAAAAGCAGACGTTTGGTAAAGAAGTGTTTGCCAGGCCATGCCATGCAGAGACAGACGGACACAAAGCAGCCTTTCGTTATGTTTTCCCAATCTACCGCCGCTAGGCCGCCGCCTCTGTAGTTATCTCCTGGTGATAGCAGTCTAAATTCTCAGGAAGTTCAGGGGACGGTGAGATAAGAAGAAAAACTTCCTGAGTCTTCTGTTTGTTTGTTTTTTTTTAATCAGCCTAATATAATTTTCATGCCAAAGAGACACATTTTAGGATGGTAAAGTGCGCTCCCCTACACTGGGAAGGGAGGGTAGTTTCCATTTAGTAATTTCTAAAAACTCACGTGAGGCTGAAGTTTTCAAATCTCTTTAAATCTCAGAATTAAACTCTGCACAGAAGCCTGGATTCTTCTGAGAATGTACTCTTAACACAACCTGGGTCTTTCTAGGAAATTCTACCACCTGGAAATGGTTGGTTGAACTCTGAACTCTGAGACTCATAAACATGCCCTCCTAATCATTTCACTCCCCACCCCACCACACACACACAGACACACACACTTCACAGCTGTTGAAAACAACAGTTAGCAAGGCAAATTTTCTGCTGGGAAGAAGTGTTCCTCCACTTGGAAAAGATTCTGAGGAAAAATATTCTTTAGAAAATGGTGTCTGTTCCTGATCATAATATCTTTCTTTTTTTTCACAACTTTTACTAGAGTGCAGCTGCTTTACAACGCTGTGTTAGTTTCTGCTGCACAACAAAGTGAATCAGCTACATGTACACACATTCTCCTCTTTCTTGGATTTCCTTCCCATCTAGGTCACCACAGAGCCCTGAGCAGAGTTCCCTGTGGTACAGCACAGTCCCATTAGTTACTGATTCTATTGTTGTTGTTTAGTCGCCAAGTCGTGTCAAGCTCTTTTGTGACCCCACAGACTATAGCCCTCCATGCTCCTCTGTCCATGGGATTTCCCAGGTAAGAATAATGGAGTGGGATGCCATTTCCTTCTCCAGGGAATCTTCTGATCCAGAGATCGGACCTGCATCTCCTATACTGCAGGCAGATTCTTCACCACTGAGCCATAACATCAGTAGGGTACATAAGTCAATCCCAATCTCCCAACTCAACAATCCCACCCCTGGGCACACACTCAAATAAAACCATAATTCAAAAAGACACAAGCACCCCAGTGTTCATTGCAGCACTATGTACAACAGCCAGGACATGGACACGACCTAAATGTCTATCAACAAAGGAGTGGCTAAAGAAGTTGTAGTACATACACACAATGGAATACTACTCAGCCTTAAAAAGGAACCAAAATGTGTCATTTGCAGAGATGTGGACAGACCTAGAGACTGTCATACAGAAGTCAGAAAGACAATATTAATGCAAATATGTGCAATCAGAAAACTGGTATAGATGACTTTATTTACAAAGCAGTGAAAGTCACTCAGACACATCCAACTCTTTGTGATCCCAAGGACTATATAATCCATGGAATTCTCCAGGCCAGAATACTGGAGTGGGTAGCCTTTCCTTTCTCCAGGGGATCTTCCCAACCCAGGGATTGAACCCAGGTCTCCCCCATTGCAGGTGGATTCTTTACCAGCTGAGCCACCAGGGAAGCCAAGAACACTGGAGTGGGGAGCCTATCCCTTCTCCAGCAGATCTTCCTGACCCAGGAATTAAACTGGGATTCTTTACCAACTGAGCTATCAGGGAAACCCTTACAAAGAAGAACTAGAGACAAAGATGCAGCGAACAATGTACAGATGCCAAGGGGGAAGGGAGGTAGTGCTCAGATGAATTGGAAGACTGGGATGATATATCTTTCTTAACATTGATCTTAAAAAAGCCCATGATGTTGAGATATCAATAGCATGCCATGAGTCAGTCCTAGGCAACAGATTCCAATTGTAATAGCAAGTTTCAACATAAAAATAAGATATTTTTCCTTATCCCAGAGTTAAATATATCTTTTTCACAGGGCTAAACATCAAATACTGCTGGAAATAGATAGGACCATTTACATATACAGAGAGTAGCAACTGAGAGTTAGGGGGAGTAGTATATAAACTGCACAGCACACATCCTTGCTTTGCAGCTCCTCTCCCCTTCTGCTAGTCTGCAAACTGGCCCCCATACATGGAGGGAAAGAGAGACTGAAGAAAAAGCCAGACCCCTCCAAACAGGAAAGTGGCAGCTTTAATAAGCAAGGGAGCTTGCATACTAACTTTGTCTTTGGGGCTGCAAGATAAGTAGCTCTTTGCACCTGCTTGCCAGAATCTTTAAAGTTTACAGAGAAACTTTAATGGGGCTCAGCCATGCACCTGTTCAGATGATTACAGCAACACATTGCTTTCTCAAGACTTCATTCATGAAGTGACTCCAGTCATGGGAAGGGTGGACAGAATGTATATCCAAATGATTGGGATGGAGATGAAGACCCTCCTATAGTCTGGGTCCCGTTCATGGATCAACTGGTGGTCACTTCCTCTCAGTGCCTCCTCTGACATCTTTGCCTGTTCTCCTTTCTACTGCCTTCTTTACAAATTCTCCTGGGTCTTTCAGCAATCCTTTTTCCATTCTGCAAATGTCTTTTCCTTTTTCTAAAGCCTGGATACCAGGCAAATCCAGATCCTGGTGGCTACACATCTACCTGAAATTGACTTATCAAGGCATATTTCACAACAAAATGGAATGCTTCTTAACTAACAGGAATACTTGTAATAACCACAAAGTAAGTTTAAAGTCTGCCTCTTATAAATAAATGTGCCACAGTTTTGATATCACAGGTGAAGCAGAACATCCATTTGGGTTAAGAAAAGGACTGGTCAGGTACACCTGGGAAGGACTGCGAAGGTTCTACAAAGGGCATGGCATTTCATCAAGGCAGAAGTGATAACAAGAGCCAAGAAATGCAAGTACAGGATAAATGCTATGGCCTAGGAGACGAAAGTTTAATTGGAACAGACATGTGATTTGGGAGCAGTGTAAAAGGAACCCACAAAATATCTGAATTTTTAAATCAGGAAAGTCTTGAATGTGACGAAAGTGCTGGTATATCAGTTTTCAACTACTATTGTAACAAGTTACCATAAACTTAGGGGTTTAAAATAATACAACTTTATTATCTTACAATCCTGTAAGCCACAAGCCCAACATGGTCACATCAGCCTAAAATCAAGGTGTCAACAGAGCTACTGCATCCTTTTCTAGAGGCTTCAGGTGTGGAGCCAGTTCAGTTCAGTTCAGTCGCTCAGTTGTGTCCCACTCTTCATGACCCTATGGACTGCAGTACACCAGGCCTCCCCGTCCATTTCCAACTCCCAGAGCTTGCTCAAACTCATGTCCATTGCATCAGTGATGCTATCCAACCATCTTATCCTCTGTCATCCCCTTCTCCTCCTGCCTTCAATCTTTCCAGCATCAGGGTCTTTTCAAGTGAGTCAGGTCTTTGCATCAGGTGGCCAAAGAATTGGAGTTTCAGCTTCAGCATCAGTCCTTCCAATAAATATTCTGGACTGATTTCCTTTAGGATGGACTGGCTGAATCTCCTTGCAGTCCAAGGGACTCTCAAGAGTCTTCTCCAACACCGCAGTTCAAAAGCATCAATTCTTCAGCGCTCAGCTTTCTTTATAGACCAACTCTCACATGACTATTGGAAAAACCATAGTTTTGACTAGATGGACCTTTATTGGTAAAGTAATGTCTCTGCTTTTTAATATGCTGTCTAGGTTGGTCATAGCTTTTCTTCCAAGGAGCAAGCAAGCATCTTTTAATTTCATTCAGGTTGTTGGCAGAATTGATGATGACCCCTTTCCCTCTTGTTTCTTCCTGGTTGTCAGCTGAGGGGCTCTTTGGTTTCTCGAGGCGTTCCAGGTTAATGCCCTCTTACTCCATCTTCAAACGAGCAATAGCAGGCAGAGGCCTTCTCATGTCATGTCTCTCCCCACAGCCATGGATGGTTCTCTGCTTTTACTGGCTCATGGCTTAGGTTGGGCCCATCCGGACGATCCAGATTATTCTCTCCTCCTGGAGATGAATCTACAAAGTGTCTTCTGCCATATAAAGTAACATATTCACAGGTTCTAGGAATTAGCTTGTGGACATTTTGAGGGTACCATTATTCTGTCAGCTGCAGTTGGTAAAATTTGGAGAGAACTGAGTATCCATCTCAGTTGAATGAATGAACAGACATGAATACTCAGTTCTCTCCAAATTCATGTTCCACTATCAAGTTTTATGTGCTGAGAGTGGATCATTTCCCTGTCAACCAGAGATCAAACTGCCAATATCTGCTGGATCATCGAAAAAGCAAGAGAGTTCCAGAAAAACATCTGTTTCTGCTTTATTGACTACACAAAAGCCTTCGACTGTGTGGATCACAATAAACTGTGGAAAATTCTGAAAGAGATGGGAATCCCAGACCGCCTGACCTGCCTCTTGAGAAACCTGTATGCAGGTCAGGAAGCAACAGTTAGAACTGGACATGGAACAACAGGCTGGTTCCAAACAGGAAAAGGAGTACATCAAGTCTGTATATTGTCACCCTGCTTATTTAACTTATATGCAGAGTACATCATGAGAAACGCAGGGCTGGAAGAAGCACAAGCTGGAATCAAGATTGCTGGGAGAAATATCAATAACCTCAGATATACATATGACACCACCCTTATGGCAGAAAGTGAAGAGGAACTAAAAAGCCTCTTGATGAAAGTGAAAGAGGAGAGTGAAAAAGTTGACTTAAAGCTCAACATTCAGAAAACTAAGATCATGGCATCTGGTCCCATCACCTCATGGGAAATAGATGGGAAGACAGTGGAAACAGTGTCAGACTTTATTTTGGGGGGCTCCAAAATCACTGCAGATGGTGATTGAAGCCATGAAATTAAAAGACACTTACTCCTTGGAAGGAAAGTTATGACCAACCTAGATAGCATATTAAAAAGCAGAGACATTACTTTGCCAACAAAGGTCTGTCTAGTCAAGGCTATGGTTTTTCCAGTGGTCATGTATGGATGTGAGAGTTGGACTGTGAAGAAAGCTGAGAGCCAAAGAATTGATGCTTTTGAACTGTGGTGCTGGAGAAGACTCTTGAGAGTTCCTTGGACTGCAAGGAGATCCAACCAGTCCATCCTGAAGATCAGTCCTGGGCATTCATTGGAAGGACTGATGCTGAGGCTGAAACTCCAATACTTTGGCCACCTCATGCGAATAATTGAGTCATTGGAAAAGACCCTGATGCTGGGAAGGATTGGGGGCAACAGGAGAAGGTGACGATAGAGGATGAGATGGCTGGATGGTATCACTGACTCGATGGACATGGGTTTGAGTAGACCCCGGGAGTTGGTGACGGACAGGGAGGCCTGGCATGCTGCGATTCATGGGGTCGCAAAGAGTCGGACATGACTGAGTGACTGAACTGAACTGAACTGAACCGAGTATTCATCTGGTAGGAAGCCATTTGTTCCCTTAGTCTTTTGACTTAGTTCATGGTAGCAACCACATGTAAACCCATGATAAGTGAAATATTTTCTCCCAAGGAGCAAAATTTTATAATTGAATTCCTTTTCACAAAACTTAATTTTATGATATGAAAATATGAAAATTGATCCCTAAAATAGGGAATTAAAAATAAAACAGCATTTTTAAACAAACATTTCTTAATTATGTAAAGATCAAACAGTAAACACAGAAAATTACAGGATAACTTTTCCCCTGTATTTTATACATTTGTTAGACTGGCTGAGATTTCTTAAAATATATGTCTGTTGAAGTCTGGACTAAAAATTTCATCTGTTTTTCATGGAAAATTTTCCTGTTAGTAAACAGAAGGAATTTGTATTATTCCATTGCTCTGAAAATGCTCAGATTTCATCAAAATTAGAATCATTGGTTCTCAAATTTTTCATAGTTTATTCAGTGTATGTGAATGTTTGCATAAAGTTGTGGATGGGAAGCCAGAGAGAAGTGTAGTTTCCTTGGTCTCCTCTTCAATAAACTCCCGATTTTCCATTTCTGCAGTATTCCTGGAGACCTCTGCTGGCCTACTGAGGTTGAAAATCGATTCAGAACAGTGACCTTGTCAACAACATGCACAGTCATCAGATACTAACAAATAACTTTTGGTCATTATGCTAGAGGCATTATTTATTGCCATGGCTTCAAGTTGATCAATTCCAAGGTATTAAAGTTAACGTGGAGAACAGAGGAGGTGGAATGAAGTAGAAGTTTTAAAATATCACTTCACAAATAATGGTTTGCCACATATTTTCAAAGACGATCAGACAGAAAAATTACATAAAAGTGTTTCATAGAATAAACACCTAGCCTATGGAATATAAATAGGAATGGAGGAGTTAGAATTTAGTCTTTTCCTAAATAGAGAATACTCTATACAATCTAACTGCAGTAGATATTCAGATTTCTTTCTCATATTCATCTTTTAAACAATCCTGAACAATTCTGGTGATTAGGATAGATAGCTTCAGCATAGTGGGGCTTTCCTGGTGGCTCAGATGGTAAAAAATCTACCTGCAATGCAGGAGGCTCGGGTTCCATCCCTGAGTTGGGAAGACACCCCTGGAGAAGGGCATGGCAACCCACTCCAGTATTCTGGCCTGAGAATTCCACGGACTGGGAAGCCTGGCGGGCGACTTGGCAACTAACACTTTCACATTTTCACAGCATAGCTGTTCAGCAGCTCTTTCTTTGTATTTTTCTGTTTACACTTTCCATAGTTTTCCTATAAGGAAACATTCAATCTACAGTAAAACACAGAAATTTTCCAACATTCAGTTGTGTTCCTCAAACATTTTAAGCTAATGGCTTTCTAAAAGTCATAATTTCATAAAACACCATGATGCACTGAAATACAATGCTAAAACAAAGACATATAATGAGATATATGTGAAAGAGACAATGCTATAAATTCACCAAACTTATTTCACTTTCCTACTGTGCATACAGAAAGACCAAAAGTCCTAAGCCTTAGAAGTAAATATAAAGTCATAAACACATTCTGTCCATAAGGACTGAGTGGAAGTGATGTGCTCCACATCTGTGACTGACACGTAAAACCATTTGGATGATTCTCTACATACTCCTCCTGTCCTACTGAAACTTTGTGTTAAGACAGAGGTGACATGATGTGAAAAGATTCTGGATCTGTGGATAACTGGCATGCAGCACTCACTCACACTGGACTATGATATGAGTGAAAGATAAACCTTTATTATTTTAAGCCACTAAGATTTGGAGGTTGGTTGTGGCAACAAGTAGGCATACTTATTCAAATAAAACATCTTATATGGAATTCAGTATGTGAAAGGAATCACAGACACCACATGTTTTAGATAAATTTATTATTGAAAAATCTTTTTTCATCATATCTAGAAATAACTGAAGTAATACAAATTTAACATTCATTTCAGATCAGTTCAGTTGCTCAGTTGTGTCCAACTCTTTGTGATCCCATAAACTGCAGCACGTGAGGCTTCTCTGTTCATCACCAACTCCTGGAACTTACTCAAACTCATATCCATCTAGTCAGCGATGCCATCTAACCATCTCATCCTCTGTTGTCCCCTTCTCCTTCTGCCTTCAATCTTTCCCAGCATCAGGGTCTTTACAAATGAGTCAGCTCTTCATTTCAGGTGGCCAAAGTATTGGAGTTTCAGCCTCAGCATCAGTCCTTCAAATGAATATTCTGGACTGGTCTCCTTTAGGATGGACTAGTTGAATCTCCTTGCAGTCCAAGGGACTCTCAAGAGTCTTCTCCAGCACCACAGTTCAAAAGCATCAATTCTTTGGCTCTCATCTTTCTTCACAGTCCAACTCTCACATCCATACATGACTACTGGAAAAATCATAGTATTGATTAGATGGACCTTTGTTGACAAAGTAATATCTCTGCTTTTTAATATGCTGTCTAGGTTGGTCATAGGTTTTCTTCCATGGAGCAAGCATCTTTTGATTTCATGGCTTCAGTCACCATCTGCAGTGATTTTGGAGCCCCCAAAATAAAGTCAGCCACTGTTTCCACTGTCTCCCCATCTATTTGCCATGAAGTGATGGGACTGGATGCCATATTAGTTTTCTGAATGTTGAGCTTTAAGCCAAATTTTCTACTCTCCTCTTTCACTTTCATCAAGAGGCTCTTTAGTTCTTCTTCACTTTCTGCCATAAGGGTGGTATCATCTACATATCTGAGGTTATTGACATTTTTCCTGGCAATCTTGATTCCAGCTTGTGCTTCATCCAGCCCATCATTTCACATGATGTACTCTGAATATAAGTTAAATAAACAGGGTGACAATATACAGCCTTAATGTACTCCTTTTCTGATTTGGAACCAGCCTGTTGTTCCATGTCCAGTTCTAACTGTTGCTTCTTGACCTGCATACAGATTTCTCAGGAGGCAGGTCACATGGTCTGGTATTCCCACCTCTTTAAGAATTTTCCATAGAATTTAATAATTTAACATTAGAATATTTATTCCCACTAAGCAAAGCTTGAGAACAACTGCTTCAAACAAAATAAGGATTGAATTATGTCAGAAAATCTAGATCATCAAAGTTTATCTATAGTTGATTAAGGTATGTTTTAAACTATATTTTGGTCTAGCAGATAAATATTTCACTTGACAGAGAAACTGTGTCAACTATTTTCAGGTGAAGAGCATGAAACGCTTTCCCTGTAATATAATAGGATTTCTATGAAGTCTATGTTAATTGAGAAAATGTGGTACTGTTCCAGGAATAAGTTTATTAATCATATATAATAGAGAGGCCAGACACAGACTGGCATATGAAGTCTGGCATATGGTTTAATTTGCATTTAGATTAACAGGGAAAAAGAAATGTTGAACAACTAGAAAATAGAATGAATTGCCAAATCCACATAAAAAAAGTTATTAGCTTTCTACTCCATATAATTTATGAAAACAAAAACCTTAGATCAATGACCAGCAAACAAGGGTCCATGGGCCAAGTTGAGGCTGCTATCTGCTTTTATAAATAAAGTTTTATTAGAATATAGTCACACACATTAATTTATTGATTACCTGTAACTTCTTTCATGTTACATCATCTGAACTGAATAGTTTCAACAGGAATCATGTGACTCACAAAGCCAAATTATTTATTAACTAGCTCTTAACAGAAAAGCTTTTTTTACCCCTGCCTAGATGGATTAGTAAATGTAATACACTTTAAAACTCTTAGTACAATTTACAAGTAAATATCTTTTAATCACTTTAGGGGAAATATTTTTAAGCAAAATAGCAAGATTATTGATTATAAAATAAAAATTATAGTCTTGTCTACATTAAAATAAACAACTATAGTTCATAAACACCTTAAAACATGAAAAGACAAGTTATAAATGGGGATACTTGCATTATACACCACTGACAAAGGAGACAAAGGACTAGTGTCAATATCAATGTTTTATAAAGGATATATAAACTTTAAATATATATTTTTTCAGTAATAAAATGTACTAAGAATCCCAGAAACATGAACAGACATTTTCACAGATGAGGCAACACATAAAGCAAACACAAGAAGATACGTTTAACATAACATGTCATTATTCAGGTAAATGCCAAACAAAATTACTTGAAATATATTTTATGTCTGATTGAAAAACTAAAAACTCTAATATCGCCAAGTGTTAGAAAAGCTGTAGAGTGAGAGAAGACATTGCTGGCAAGAACAAAGATTAGTGCTACCACCTTGTAAAAGTATTTGGCATTATCTCCTAATCCTGAATATTTCTATGACTAACTTTATTCCTAGATACACATGCAAGAGAAAGCTTTGCACATGTCATTACTGCCCTCAGACACGGATAAGAGGAAGCCCTTGGCCTGGACCCTAAACCTAACCTCCCTGCTTTGGAGTGACTTCCTCAGCTTTTTTAAGGCCCCTCCAATGCCAGGATGAGCCTTGGTCCTGGGTGCCATTCCGGTGGGCACCCTGACCCCAGACCAGACCCTGCGGCCCTCAGTCCCTGTTTCCCTCCTTTGGGGTACTCTGACTCTCTGCTCTGTGGTGGGGTTGACCAAATGCTCTGCAGAACTCTGGACTCATGCCTATGGCATTCTCCTAGAGCCCAGTGCAGGGTCCTGCTTCCAGAAGGGCAACCTGATAAGGAGTGCTGCCACAGGCCATAAAGGTATTCTGTGCGAACCCATGGACTATAGCCCACCCCCACCCCCCCAGGCTTTTCTATCCATGGGGTTTTCCAGGCAAGATACCGGAGTCGGTTGCTATGCCCTCCTCCAGGTGATCTTCCTGACCCAGGGATCAGGTCTCTTATGTCTCCTGCATTGGCAGGTGGGTTCTTTACCACTAACGCCATCTGGAAAGCCCTCACAAGAGACTGGGCAGCTAGAAAGATTCTGGCACACTTATTTGGGGTGATTAGAATTGTTTCTAGTCAAAGGTCCCACAAAAATAATTTTCCAAAGCCCTGCGGATGCTAAAGGCATCTCTGATCTCACTGTTTAAAGTTAACAAATCAAAATAAATGTTTAATTCTAGAAGTAATTATAGAACTTATAAAATATTTATAATATTTACAACAGTATTTACAAAGGAAGTAAGAGAACAATGGGTTAGCAGGAAATGGGATAGGGAGAAGATAGCCAAAAATTGAGATATATCCAATAGGTCCATTGTTAAGGTCCTAGATTTTGCTCCCAGATATGGATTTGCAAGTATTTATTAAATTGTCAAACCAACCAAATAAATGAAATCAGGTAATTCAGAAACCAATGGTGACAGGATACAACAAAATAAAGAACAAAATTACTGCATTTATGTATACCTGAGGCCAAAAAAAAAAAAAAAAAAAGTGAAATAGATCAGTGAAGCAGAATAAAGCTAGGCAACAGACTAAGGTGTAACGAAGATAAAATGACACTTCAAATCACTGGAAAGGAATGAGCTATTTAATAAATAGCATTAATATTTAGCACAATCAACAATTATATATTACCTTACAATATGCAATGAATTTCAAATATTTTTAAAAGCAAGTAGTAAAATAAAATTTTAAAATTAAGTATAAAATAAAAATTCAAGGAGGTTAATATTTTTCAGTAAATATTTGTCTAATCTAAATTAGACAAATAAATCAACTACAGATAAAATAACTAACAGATGTCATGACACTGGTAAAATTTTAAATCATTCATATGAGATTTCCATAAATATTATTTCAAGACAAGGGGCAGTTTGGAAGAAAATACACATACCTTATGTAATAAAGGATTAATTTAAAGGATATGTGAAGACTGCCTAAAGTCATATGAATTACCTAATAGAAAAGTGGGGAAAAATGTATGCACAATTAAATCACAGTAGAAAAATTATACATGGTCAAAACACATATAAAAAGATGATCAGTGAGTTATCAGATAACATAATTTAAAATTTTTAAAAATATTTTGTCAAAAGATAAAATTATGATATTCTTGATAGCTGGGGTTTTGTATTTTGGTTGGTAGAATCTATGGAAGGGCAATTTGTTATTATCTGTCATAATTTCAACTGTATATACTCTTTGTCGCCTGACAATTACACTTCTAGGTGTCAGCACCACCAAGATATCTTTTGGTTGCCATCAACAGAAAAGCTACTTTAAAATGGCTTAGTCAGTAAAAGGAAATTTATTGGCTCACATGACTGCAAAGTCCCAGGGCTAGTCATTGCTGGCAGCAGGAAACATCTTGTTTGAGGACCTGGCATTCGGTCAACAGGACTTACTTCTCTCTCTGCTTCCTTTATTTTGGCTCCATTCCCAGACAGGTTCACTCATGGTAGTGGCAGAAAGGTTGCAGCAGTTTCAACACTATACTGTATCAGATTTACATTCAGTAGAAAATGATGTTTCTCTTCTTTCCAAATTAAGTGGAAGTCAGGATGCTTACTGACTTGCTTGGGTCCAGTGCCCATCACCAGAGCAAAGAGCAGGTCTTCGGTGTGGGATATTCTGACTGGCACAGGTCTGGGTCACACTTGGTTAATTGGGATAAGGTCCTCTCTGAATCACATGCAAGAGTGGTAGGGAGATTCCAAAAGAAGCCATTTAGTCATTGGGATTTCACTATTAGAAATAAACAGATAATGGACGCTGGATGCCTAGAAGTTTCACTATACTATATTAAAGATACATATTGCAAAGGTGTATCATAAAGATACAAAGATAGAATTGTAGCAGTGATAGTGTAGACAATTACTTAATCATCAATAAAGCAGTTATTCAATGAATGAATTACATGACATCAGTTCAGATAAATAAGTTTAATTGTACTGACTTAGAAATATCACCAAGATATATCATTAAGTAAAGAGGGCATATTACAAAACAACATAAACAGTGTGACCTTTTTATGTAAAAGTTAAATTATAATTTGTAAAGCTAAATGTACATGCAATGTACATGAAGGTTATAAAAGAATAGATATCAAACTGTTAACAGTGATTACTTTTAGAAAAGAGAGTGGAGAATTTGAGGGGTGAGATAAAGTGAAACATTTCCTTTTCACTGTACATACTTTGCATTATATATAATTTTAAAACAAAATGTATAATATTTTTCATAAAATATTAAAATGGATTCAGCCTTTTAAAATGGAGTATGGAGTTACTTGATTGTTACAGATTTACTTGATTGTTAGACTAAGCTGATTAAAATTAATGCTAGGGAAATAACAACAATGAAACAAAAACTCCAACTTATTTGATAGAAAATAAATAACATCTGAACCTTGTATCTTCTGATAAAGTCAAAAGTAAAAGATAGCAATTGGGGATTTTTGGTTTGTTTTTATCTTAAAAGTCAGAGCTATTTATATAACCACCTGAAACTTTTTGAAGAAAGGAGCTGTTGTTTAGTCACTCAGTCGTGTCTGACTCTTTGTGACCCCATGGACTGTAGCCCGCCAGGCTCCTCCGTCCATGGGATTCTCCAGGCAAGAATACTGGGGTGGGTTGCCACTTCCTTCTCCAGGGGATCATCTCAGGGGCTGAACCCGGGTCTCCTGCATTGGCAGGCAGGTTCTTTACCACTGAGCCACCAGACTGCCCAAAGGAGCTGTATGTTTTCATTAAGAATCCCACTTTGAATATTATATACATAGCTATGAAGTCCTTATCTTGATCAACGAATAAACTTACCCACAAGGTGAAAACTTTAATAAGGCTCCCTTTAATACAGCGATTCATCTGTTGTGCTTTCCTTCTGCATGGATCACTGAGCTTCCCTAGTGCTACTGAGTGTGTATCTTCAGTGTCTTGAGTATCACCAGATACACAGAAGATGTTTGCAGATGTTCACTGTTAGGGGCTGGATGGAGAAGAGTGAGGAAAAGAATGAACAGTGGAGGAATGGTGACCGTGGTCTCCCAAAGTTATAGAGGTCTGGGTTCTAATCCCAGTGCTGCAAGAGAAGCTGCCCAGTATATGTTACATGCCCAATATATGTTATGTGCCCCAAATAGTTTGGTTTTCTTTCTTCCTTCTGCATTCTTTTTCTAAGACCACCACAGATCAGTGTGCCTCACTCTTCACCAGCAAGCATGAAGTGGGAGTGAGCCAAAGGGGCAAGATTATAGCTTTGGGTGGTGTATGTACAACCTAAATTCCCATAGCGGGAAGTGCACTAACTTTCAGGCACAGAACTGGGCCAGGATCTGCAGAAATACATGAAAGTGAACTGTGACACATAAGACACACCTGTAGTTTGATTCATGGTAGCGTAAACACCATGGTGCTCTAAATAAAAATTCGGAGAGTGACTGTTAGATTGAGGCCCCCCTCAAATGTCATAACCCAACTGCTTGATAAAATCATGCTCTGGTGGCTGTGTTTTTAATCCTCTGAAAGAGGATTGTGGTTGGTACTAAGACTTATGACTTCTGCATTATTTAGTGATCAATGCAATTACTCTCTGAAAATCTGTGATTTCAAAATTGTTTACTTCTTCTCCTACTCATATCTCTGGTCATTTAGCTCATGCATTCTTTCAAAGTCTGATTCACATATTTTTATTTTAGGTCAATGAGAAAAAGTGGTGAAAACAAGTCATTTTGCAGCCAGAAGTCCTTGGCTCGAATTCTAGTTCCATGACTGTCTCTTACTATGACCTTGGGCAATTTTCTCTCCCTCAGCCTCAATCTTGGGTTTTACAATGGGAATAATAAATATTTAACAAGTTTGCCCAAAGAATCAATTAAGTGACACATGTGAACATAATTAGAACTGTGCCTAGCATGTAGCTTGATCTTAAAAACAGTGAAATACAAGTTAGAAAAATTAAAATAACATTAATCAACATGTTATTTTCAACTTTTTGCACTGGCTGAAAAATGCTCACTAAATATACATTTGTATTTTACATACGAGTTTGTAAGGCCTTTTTGGCAGGGATTATGTCTGCTTCTGTTGCTATTTGACTCTTTTCTGGAGTACCCTGAAGGAGCTAATCAGTATTAATTAATTGTTCAGAATGCTTCAACAACTGTTTGTTATTTCACTCTCTCTCTAGTGTCTCAGTCCAACACTAAAATCCTCCTCTGCATGCAACAGTAAGGTCCTTTTTAATTAGGCTCCACCTTCCTTATTGACAGGACTTCCCTGGTGGCTCAGAGGGTGAAGCGTCTGCCTACTACGTGGGAGACCTGGGTTTGACCCTTGGGTCGGGAAGATCCCCTGGAGAAGGAAATGGCAACCCACTCCAGTATTCTTGCCTGGAGAATCCCATGGACGGAGGAGCCTGGTGGGCTACAGTCCACGGGGTCCCAAAGAGTCGGACACAACTGAGCGACTTCACTTTCACTTTTCCTTACTGACACTGTTTCCCACTATTTCCTACCTCTGAATTTCTGAAGTGTTCGTGGGAACCCAATGCAATAGGATATCATAAAATGTTCCTTAAAAGAAAGAGGATTCATGGTCAAATTCATTAGGGAAATTTTAAGTAGGTTTTTCTATTGCTAAATTTGGCAAAGCCTTGAATGTAATGAAATAGAATGAGCATCTCCAAGAAAGTAATATCATGTCCAGTATTTCCCAAACTATCTTGACAATGGAGTCTCTTGCTCACAGAGTCCCGCAGAGATCGTTACATGGGAATTTTGGAAACCACACTCTGCCTAGAAAGGATGCCAGGACTTCCTTCCTACTTGTGTTGGTGATCCCTTCATCGTTTCCCTCCAGGGCCTGGTGGTGACCTCACACTGCTATTCTACCAGATTAATACAATTCTCTCCCACTCAGTCTATTCAGATGCTCCTCTTGTGGACAATCTGTTATAAAACCTCTTATAAGAGACCCTGCCCAATGAGTTTAATTGCTGATTTTCCAGATTATGTAAAACGCTTAGGGTTTAATACTACATTTGAGGCATCTTATTACATTATAGCACTTATGTTACCTGAGGACTTACTCTGGGCCTCAAAATAGTATGAAATTAAAGAGTCATCAGAAAATAAACATAATTTTTTAATACTACCTCTTGAGCTTGAGAAAATGCATTGGTCGCTTTAAATCTTCTAGCACAATGCCTGGCCTACAGAATTCACTCAACACATGTAAATTATTACTATTATTACCAGTAGGAATAGCAGCAGTACTGGCAGCATTTTCCTTCATTACGTTTACATCATTTCATTTAACTTTGAAACAACCCTCTCAGTAAGTTTCACAGTAGTCTTCCATCCTTGGAACACCACAGTTTTCAGGCATTGTACGAGTTATTTAATAATTATTGTCTTATTTAATTTTGACAGCACGTTTAGAAGACTTTTTAAGCTTTTCTTTAATCACATACAGAAATTCATTCTCAAAGGAGCTAAGTGATTTGTCCAAAGCCATACAACTAGTGAATGTCAGGCTAGGATCTAATGTCACTTATTAGGTTCTTTATTTTTATTTTAATTGGAGATTAATTACTTTACAATTATTTGGAATTCTAATCTAAGTTCTCTCCTCCATACAAACTGTGAAGAGACTAACAGGACAGTTACAAACACTGAAAGAAATAAGAAAGATAAAGTGTGAAAAAAATTATTAGTTGAAGAAAAGTTAGATGGGGGGAAAGAGAGAATAGGTTAACATCAAAGATGTGCAGTTCTCAGTGTGGTTGATCACCACCAACATAAACTCCCAGAGATGAATGAACAACAGATCCTCCAACCAATTTATGTATTTGAAGAGTCAGTTTTTCTACCTCAATATCTAATTGAGTAAATATGACTATTCTCTTGCCATCTGTACTTTGCAACACATTTGACAAAATGATGGTCACTTATTTTGACCATGTGTGATACAAAAGGTATAGATGTGCTTCTATAAGAGGGTCACCAGAAAGGAAAACAGGGGCAGGGAAGAGAAGAAGGAGAAGGGAAGACATGGAGCGTGAAAGGCTGAATAATGGACCCCCTAAAATGTCCATGTCCTCATACCCAGAACTTGTGAATATGTTACCTTACATGGTAAAGGGGACTTTCAGATGTGATTAAGGTAAAGATCTTGAGATGTGGCAATTATGCTGGATTATACAGGTGGACCCAATGTAATCACAAGGCTCCTAATAACAAGGAAGCAAGTGACTCGAAGCCAGAGAGGAAAACAGGAAAGGTCAGAGAGAAGAGGCTATGCAGCTGGCTTTGAAAATGGAGGAAGGGGCCACAAGTTAAGGAATGCAGGTAACCTCTAAAATCTGAAGACAATAAGGAAATGGATTCTCAAGCAGAGCATCCCAAAGGAACACAGATCTGCTAACATCTTGAATTTAGACCAGTCAAATTGATTTTGGATATTTGAATTCAAAACCATAAAATAATAAATGTGTTATTTATTATTCAGTCTTAAGTCACTGAATATGCGGTAGTTTGTTAGAACAGCACTAGAAAACTAATACACAGAGGAAGTCAAGAAAAGAGGAAATGAAGGGAAGGGATGGAAGAAGAGAAGATGAGAGAAGGAAGGGGAAACTCAAGGCTAAACAATCATGAGAGTCAGCAGACTTAGAAAGCCAGTCAGCCTAAACATAACAAGGTGTGTGGTGGGGGGCAATTTGTGTTTACCAGAGTTTCTCCCAGAAGAGTATTTCATGTGGTTGAAAGAAATGAGGGGTAGAGGGTTGGGTGGCAAAGGTTAGATACCAAGGAGCACGTTAGGAGCAACAACAGATGGCTTCACATCTCTCTTCTTAACCTTGGAAAGAAGGAAACAGAGGGAAATTTACATTTATCAGGTACCTACAATGGGTTGGCTGTTAGCTTTTGCAGTAGAAAATATTATTCTCAAACAAACAAAAAAAAAAGAAAATATTATTCTCAATTTTAGAGAAGAGAAATCCAAAGCACAGAAGGCATGCATGAAAAATGGAGCCAAGATTTAAAACCAGGTTGGTTTCCTTCCAGGATGAGGAACTAAACTACCTGAAAAGGAGAAAATTAGGGGAAAGAACAAAAGGACATCCAAAGCAAGAAGGGAGTCGGGATGAAGGGAGAGAGGCTGAGAGCTACCGAACCTTGCCAGAATACTGAGAAAAGAGTTAAACAAGGAGAAAGCATCAAGATTTCTGGGTCTCTGTGTGAACATCAACTTTAATTCTGGGCAAGTGCTGATGCTACTCCATGGGCAATCTTTCTAACTGAGTCACTTCCAATACCATTGCTTTCTATAGATTTCATGACATGTTTCTCTTTATAAACATGTTTATCAGGTTAAAAAAATAGGATAGCTCTATTTAAGCTCTATTTTTAGCTTTCTATCATGACTGAAATGAGCTGGATTCTATTATTGATCTAAGTTGCTTTCTAAAGCATCTTGGCACTTCCCTTATGATGTATACTCATTGAGAAAACTCCCTTCACCAAAACTCCTTCTTTATTTTCCCTCTCTCTGTTCATTCTATTTCAATAAGCATGTATGAAACTCCTACCGTGTACCAGATTATGGGTAAAGTGTTGGAGCAAGACACTACACTAATTGAAGAAACAAGCAATTATGGAATCTTCTGGGAAAAAGTCAGGAGGTCAATAGCTGAAGTGCCCAGTATGGATGAAGGGCAGAGGGATGAGCATTCAACTGAAAATGAGGAGTCAGGGGAGTGGGCTGGACTGTGCCGAAGACACTTAGTTAAGCTGGAAAAAATGTCTTTCCACTTCCATGAAAAATGCTGGGCTGGATGAAGCACAAGCTGGAATCAAGATTGCTGGGAGAAAAGTCAATAACCTCAGATATGCAGATGACTCCACCCTTATGGCAGAAAGTGAAGAAGAACTAAACAGCCTCTTGATGAAAGTAAAAGAGAGTGATAAAGTTGGCTTAAAACTCAGCATTCAAAAAACTAAGATCATGGCATCTGGTCCTATCACTTCAAGGCAAATATATGAGGAAACAGTGGAAACAGTGGCTGACTTTATTTTTTCTGGGCTCCAAAATCACTGCAGATGGTGACTGCAGCCATGAAATTAAAAAAGACGCTTACTCCTTGGAAGGAAAGTTATGACCAACCCAGACAGCATATGAAAAAGCAAAGACATCACTTTGTCAACAAAAGTCCATCAAGTCAAGGCTACGGCTTTTCCAGTGGTCATGTATGGATGTGAGAGTTGGACGATAAAGAAACCTAAGCACCAAAGAATTGATGCTTTTGAACTGTGGTGTTGGAGAAGACTCTTGAGAGTTACTTAAATTGCAAGGAGATCCAACCAGTCCATCCTAAAAGAGATCAGTCCTGGGTGTTCATTGGAAGGACTGATGCTGAAGCTGAAACTCCAATACTTTGGCCACCTGATGCGAAGAACTGACTCATTTAAAAAGACCCTGATGCTGGGAAAGATTGAGGGCAGGAGGAGAAGGGGATGACAGAGGATGAGATGGTTTGATGGCATCACCAACTCAATGGACACAGGTTTCAATAAACTCCGGGAGTTGGTGATGGACAGGGAGGCCTGGCCTGCTGCGGTTCACAGGGTCACAAAGAGTCGGACATGGCTGAGCGACTGAACTGAACTGAACTGATTTTATTGGGCTCCAAAATCACTGCAGATGGTGACTGCAGCCATGAAATTAAAAGACACTTGCTCCTTGGGAGAAAAGCTATGACTAACCTAGACAGCATATTAAAAAGCAGAGACATTACTTTGCTGACAAAGGTCTGTCTAGTCAAGGCTATGGTTTTTCCAGTGGTCATGTATGGATGTGAGAGTTGGGCTGTAAAGAAAGCTGAGCACTGAAGAACTGATGCTTTTGAACTGTGGTGTTGGAAACTCTTGAGAGTCCCCTGGGCTGCAAGGAGATCCAACCAGTCCATCCTAAAGATCAGTTCTGGGTGTTCATTGGAAGGACTGATGCTGAAGCTGAAACCCCAATACTTTGACCACCTTATGTGAAGAACCAACTCATTTGAAAAGACCCTGATGCTGGGGAAGATTGAAGGCAGGAGGCAAAAGGGACAACAGAGGATGAGATGGTTTGATGGCATCACCAACTGGATGGACATGAGTTTGAGCAAGCTCCAGGAGTTGGTGATGGACAAGAAAGCCTGGCATGCTGCAGTCTATGGGTCACAAAGAGTCAGATACAACTGAACTGATGTCTTCCAGAATTCCCTTCCTCGCACAGTTCTAGCCTAGAGTTGGGTCAAAAAGAAACCTGTGGAGGATCAGGAGGGCAGAAGTGAATCAGTGGCCGCTGTCCCCTGGCAGTATTTGAAGTCATTTATGATGATGGGTGGATGCAGACATAACTGGGTAGAGTCAACCTATCCTTGTTCTTCTCTTGTTTGCATCCAGCTCATTTTTCTGAATTCTGGTTGTGAATATGAACATCCCCCCTCCAACACACACATACATCATAGGTTAGGCAGCAGGCCAGCAGATACAGCTGCTACACAGACGCAACCGTTTGCTATAGACCCTCCCACAAGTACCTACTCGATAATCCTAGCTTGCTGCGTGGCCAAACTTGGCTCCTCAAATTTCACTGCAAGCTCTGACTTGCCGCTAAAATGGAAGAATCTTGCATTGGAAGGAACTCTGAAACCAGGTATGAGAAATAGACAAAATGTTCAGAAGAAGCTTTGAGAGCTCTGGTTTGGTTAGGATGTGCAGAGGGCGCTGTGGTAGCCTACGCTCTAGAGGTTCTCAGCAGCACCTTACAAACTGGCTCACCCAGAACACAGACTCCTTAGGAGAAACTTCTGGGAGCAGATTCCTGAATGAGCAGGAAGGAAGGAATGTTGGCAATAAGAAGCATTAAGTTCTACTGGAGATGGGATGAGAAAACAAATATCTTGGAAACAACTGTGTAAATTAGCACCTAGATGAGCCATATTTCTCCCCAAAATATCCATTTTAAGAAATTTCAAACCTACAGGAAAAGTGAAAGGTTAATATATTGAGCATCCAAATACCTACTTATGCTTGACAAATTACTGTGGCACATCTGTTACTCTCTCACACACCTATGTGCAAACATACACTGTTTGTGCTCAGACTGAAAGTAAACACATGTCATACTACCTAAACCTGAAGTATTTCAACAGTAAGTCATGTCTTCCTCCTTAGTATCCTTTAACCCAAAGTTCCTGGCTTTTTCATTCTCACTAATGACATAGACTTTTTGGAAGAATCCAGTATAATTGTCCTACAGAATGCCCTGCCTATATATTTGTCTAATCATTTTCCTATTATTAAATTCATGAGTCCTTTATTTATCCAAAGATACCAGCAACCTTTAGCCAATACTAATGCACAAAGCGTGCTACCCTCTACCTTATCATAACCATGCACAGCGATTTGTTGTTGCTGTTGTTCAGTCACATCATGTCCACCTCTCGGCAACCCCGTGGACCGCTAGCCCTTCAGGCTCCTCTGTTCTGCGCTATCCTCCAGAGTGTGCTCCATGTATAACAACAGTGACTGACATTTAAATATACACTTTTACATATTATCTTATTTGTGCTCTATAGCTATAAATAGCCAGGATTATTAGCCCTACTTTAAAAGAAGAGGAAAGAGTAGCATGGTGCTATCTGATGACCACCCACCGTCACCATCACTAAGCGGTCTTAGCAACCACTACAGCGCAGGGCTCTCCCCGGTGTATTCTATGAAAAGCGCCGAAAATTTCAACTGTAAATGGAGATGGAATCAAGAATCTGATGTAAAGTGACATTTATTCTATCTTTACCCACTAAAATTACAATTCAAAACAACTGTCAATAAATAAATGACAACAGCAAATTGCTTAAATAATAGAAATTAACCAATACCTGCTTTTCCCTGAGTGTCAACGTTGATGAAGAAACAGACACAAGAGATGCTTTAGAACCTGGTCTAGGCAAATCTTTTCTGTGCATGTGTGTTTCCAGGGCCTTGCCTAGTAGGACCTTGGTGCAGTAGGCCCTGGGGCAGCTGAGGTAGCCCACAAGTAGTGGGCATGAAACAGCTGGACACAGAATCTCTGTGACCTTGCATGTGGACTGAATCTCCCTCCCTGCTTCTTTTTTCTTTCTTTTCTTAAACTGAAGTAAGGTTGGTGAAACATACTAACATTGTAAAATGTTTCAGGTGCACAACATAGTGATTCAACACTTTTATGTTTTGCATATAGGGTTATCATTACCATCTTTCTAAATTCCATATATATGTGTTAGTATATTGTAATGATCTTTATCTTTCTGGCTTACTTCACTCTGTATAATGGGCTCCAGTTTCATCCATCTCATTAGAACTGACTTAAATGAATTCTTTTTAATGGCTGAGTAATATTCCATGGTGTATATGTACCACAGCTTCCTTGTCCATTCATCTGCTGATGGGCATCTGGGTTGCTTCCATGTCCTGGCTATTATAAACAGTGCTGCGATGAACATTTGGGTACATGTGTCTCTTTCAGATCTGGTTTCCTTGGTGTGCATGCCCAGAAGTGGGATTGCTGGGTCATATGGCAGTTCTATTTCCAGTTTTTAAAGAAATCTCCACACTGTTCTCCATAACGGCTGTACTAGTTTGCATTCCCACCAACAGTGTAAGAGGGTTCCCTTTTCTCCACACCCTCTCCAGCATTTATTGCTTGTAGACTTTTGGATAGCAGCCATCCTGACTGGTGTGTAATGGTACCTCATTGAGGTTTTGATTTGCATTTCTCTGATAATGAGTGATGTTGAGCATCTTTTCATGTGTTTTTTAGCCATCTGTATGTCTTCTTTGGAGAAATGTCTGTTTAATTCTTTGGCCCACTTTTTTATTAGGTCATTTAGTTTTCTGGAGTTGAGCTGGAGGAGTTGCTTGTATATTTTTGAGATTAATCCTTTGTCTGTTGCTTCGTTTGCTATTATTTTCTCCCAATCTGAGGGCTGTATTTTCACCTTGCTTATAGTTTCCTTTGTTGTGCAAAAGCCTTTAAGTTTCATTAGGTCCCATTTATTTTTGCTTTTATTTCCAATATTCTGGGAGGTGGGTCATAGAGGGTCCTGCTGTGATTTATGTCAGAGAGGGTTTTGCCTATGTTCTCCTCTAGGAGTTTTATAGTTCCTGGTCTTACATTTAGATCTTTAATCCATTTTGAGTTTATTTTTGTGTATGGTGTTAGAAAGTGTTCTAGCTTCATTCTTTTATAAGTGGTTGACCAGTTTCCCCAGCACCATTTGTTAAAGAGGTTGTCTTTTTTCCATTGTATATTCTTGCTTCCTTTGTCAAAGATAAGGTGACCATAGGTTCGTGGATTTCTCTCTGGGCTTTCTATTCTGTTCCATTGATCTATATTTCTGTCTTTGTGCCAGTACCATGCTGTCTTGATGACTGTGGCTTTGTAGTATAGTTTGAAGTCAGGGAGGTTGATTCCTCCAGTTCCTTCTTTCTCAAGATTACTTTGGCTATTCGAGGTTTTTTGTGTTTCCATACAAATTGTGAAATTGTTCTAGTTCTGTGAAAAATACCGTTGGTAGCTTGATAGGAATTGCATTGACTCTACAGATTGCTTTGGGTAGTATAGTCATTTTGACAATATTGATTCTTCCAGTCCATGAACACGGTATATTTCTCCATCTATTTGTGTCCTCTTCGATGTCTTTCATCAGTGTTTTATAGTTTTCTATGTATAGGTCTTTTGTTTCTTTAGGTAGATATACTCCTAAGTATTTTATTCTTTTTGTTGCAATGGTGAATGGTATTGTTTCCTTAATTTCTTTCTGTTTTCTCATTGTTAGTGTATAGGAATGCAAGGGATTTCTGTGTGTTAATTTTATATCTTCTGCCCATTTTTAAAACAAGGGTTTTTTTTTTATTGAGTTGTATGAGCCCTTTATATATTTTAGATACTACTCCCTTATCAGATATATCATTTGCAAATACCTTCTCCCCTTCAGTAGGCTATCTTTTAGTTTTATTGATGGTTTCTTTCGCTGTGCAAAGCTTTTAGGTTTAATTAGGTCCCATTTATCTTTGCTTTTGTTTCCCTTGCCTGAGGAGGTAAATTCAAAAATGTTGCTAATGTTTGTCAAAGAGTGTTCTGCCTGTTTTCATCTAGGAGTTTTATGATTTCCAGTGTTACATTTAGGGCTTTCTTACTGTTTTGGTTTCTAAATCAATGGGGATAATATCTCTTAGGGTAATCTTTAGGAGTAAAGGAGCACCACCATGGCCAAATAGTGGTTCATATTTCTAAAGACTAAAATTTTGTCTCCATGAGACAATTTTATTTTCAGGCTTTGGAGCTTGAAAAACAGTAGATATGAGACAGAAAAAATATGCCATAAAAAGAAAGGGCTTCATGGTACTGAGGATCAGTTGTCCACGCAACGCTTGGTCTAAAAATTGATCATAGCTTCATGAAAAACCACACCTAATTAATATAGTCACAAAGGGTATTCATAAGGCTTTTCCAGAAATTGTTTGTAGCCAGAAGACATTGGTAGAGCTTGCTGATATTTGAGGAAGAATTAGACCTTATAGATACCCGAAAAGTGTACATATGTGGCAATAGCTATTGAGATGGTAATAACCAGAAAATTAAAAATGTAATTGATACAGTCTGACATTCAAAAAGGTACCCTCTATGTTTGAGGACTATGACCACTACATAACTACCTATTGCTTCCCCTGTGTCAGATACTGTTCTGAGTTCTTTAAATGTACTAGCTCACTGAATTATCAAGGAACATTAAGAGGCAGGTAACACTTCTATCAGAGGCAGGTATTCAGATTTACAGATATAGAGACTGAGACCCACAGCACAGCTCACTGAGCCAGTAGATGGTGGAGATAAATTTCAAACCCAAGCTGCGTCTCTGTACCCTGGGCCTTACCCACATCACTCTGCAGCGTTTCGCACTTTAAGGACAAAACACTCCAGAGTTTTGGACAAAGTTGCTGAAACCCACTGCAGTGGGTCTACCAAGACTGATGCACAGAAATGACAAGTATGGCAGGGAATATCTTGAACTATAGGACATTATGGAACAAAGAAGGTGACAACAGAAATTAAAGACTGATCCAGATTGGGGGTGGGGGTGGGGAAGGGAATAAAAGAGAAAAGAAAGGATAAGTCTTTTCCTTACCTTTAATGTGTGAGGGTGGGCACACATTAGGCTATATACTCCCAGCAGAGGGCATCTCTGCTACTGAACAGCCCCTCCTGAGTTCCAATGGCAGTCACGGGGGCCCTATGTGGTACTCTATCCATATCCCCTTTACTGGCTGGTGTATCACCCCAGGCGCTTCAGGTGCTTCCTTTCCAGGAGGATTGCCCCCCTTAGGCAAGAGACCTCCCCATCTCGGCCCTGCATCCTTTGGATCCACATGTTGCGGCCAATGACGGACTTCCCTGGGAGGTGTGTAGCAAAGGCTGCCCCCACTGCCCAGAGATGAGACCAAGACTGCCAGACTGCTCACGCGTCAGAGCTTCCTGCTGGGAACAGACTGAGGGGAGTCTGCGGCTGGGCCTCGCTCCTGGCTGACTTTTCCCACTGCCCTATCCTATCCTCACTCTCCTAACAGCATTCAGGGAAGAAAAACCATAAAATGAACCATTCAAAATATCACTATTACCACAACTTACATTTTTGTGGCAAAATGTCCTTTAATGCTCTCTGCTACCTGATCATCATTTGCTTTCATCAAGGTCAGTTACTATTTGCTAGATCATTTAGTATGCTCCACTTATTATTAGATAACACATGTCATCTAATTTAATCTTCCTTAATATTAGGTGGTAAATATTATTACACTAAACTTAAATATTAGAAAACTGGGATTCTGAGAAATTAAATGACCACTCACAGTCACTATAACTTCAGGGCCTGAACGGGAACCCTGAGAGGAGGCTTGCTCAATCCACTGCACAGCTTCTGCATTAACAAAAGTATCAATTCTCCTTGGAAAATGCTGCAATTTTATTGTGATCGGATATATCACAGCACAACTGTTATAGTGCTGTCATTCTAAGGCATATATCAGGTATTTTTTTGTTGTTGTTTTCACTGATTTCTGTGAAGTATTTGTGAAGGATTTGCTGAAAAACATTGGGGTACACACATAATGATCTTTAATAACATTGTCCTTGTTCATTTGCATTCCTTTCTGCTTTCTTGAGTAAGAGACAGCCCATAACCTACATCCTATCAGTCCAGCAAAGCCCAACCGACTGGCTGTGTTCCTGTGTGACACACAGAACACTTCCAGCACTGATGTCAAAAGCATGCACCTACTACCAAATCAAAAGCAACTAGATTAAGCTAATCCTGGAGAAGAAAAAAATTAGTATCATAAAATACATGATGATCAGAAAATTCTATTACAACTTTAACAATAAAAATTATGTCAGTGCTGATCCTGAAATGCTATTAAATTGTTCATCTTAATAATACCTGTGGAACAGAAGTCCAGGAAAAAACCAGACCTTTCTAAAAATAACTTTAGATTAGTCATGATATTCTTTAGCCTTTTAAAGCAAATACTTCTTTGGGACTGATTTTGTTATCGATTTTATTACTGACAGGCTCTCAATAAATATTTTTCATGAGTGCTTCCCTGAGAACTCAGTTGGTAAAGAATCCACCTGCAATGCAGGAGACCCTGGTTCAATTCCTGGGTCGGGAAGATTCTCTGGAGAAGGGATAGGCTACCCACTCCAGTATTCCTGGGCTTCCCTTGTGGCACAGCTGGTAAAGAATCTGTGTGCAATGCAGGAGACCTGGGTTTGAGCCCTGAGTTGGGAAGATTCCCTGGAGAAGGGAAAGGCTACCTACTCCAGTATTCTGGCCTGGAGAATTCCATGGACTAGATAGTCCATGGGGTTGCAAAGAGTCAGGACACGGCGGAACGACTTTCACTTTCTTGAGTGCCTCACAGAAAAGTAAAGATTTCTGTGGGGCTACTTACTGTATGTTCTCACAAAAGCCTCTGCAGTTCTGTGGAAAATCTGTGTATGCCCAGAATGTCAGACACATGAACATCACCTGCTGTGAGTCACCATGAAAAAGGCTCAGAAATACTGCTATACAGGGGTGTATAAAACAGATTTGCGCCAAAGCTGACTTAGGTCTTCTGTTCATGATGCAGCTGTTTGTGCTGACTTCTACACATAATTTTTTTTTTTAAAGAAACACCTTTTGTCAAATAAAATAAAAATCACTGCAGGGCCTACGCACCTATTGTCACCAGGCCTCCATCACTCTTCTTTACCATAGCTACTGGCTCCTCTGGTTTTTTGAGTTGTACTTGTTTCTTTATTCTTGTTTTCCTTTGGGTGATTTTGAGCTAAATTAGAACCCTGTTTGTATTTTCTAATAACATTCACATTAAAAAAGATGTCCATGTAAATTGCAGCAGAAAAAATGATTATCAAGCAGAGACACAACACAATTGCTCTTATACTCTGCCCAAGCTGGTTCTCCGACTCCAGTTCTGAAGCTGAGGTCTGGAGAGGAAAAGGAAGGAGAGAAGAGTGACAGTCTCAACCACACAGGCTTTCTCCCAGTCTGGTGTTTGTGTACAGAATAACGATCATTGTCTTGCTGTTTGTGTTTTTTGTTCAGACCAAATAAAAACTGTGGTTTTTCATTCACAATACAATCATTCAATCCTACATTTTATGCAATTTGGTTTTTATTTTTTACCACTCATAGCATTATGTTGTGTTTTACTACAGTATTCAAAATGTTAAAATGATTTCATAACTATATTTTACATACAAACAATTCCATTTGTTCCAAACTTTAATCTGGATCCAAACACTGGCTTTAATATATAATATGTAAAAACTGAACCAAACAACTTTGAGAAAATCATTTTATGTTTAGTTGATTTCACCTGAGGGCCCAAATATGATTCAAGTTTGTTGTTAGTCTGTTTGTCAAAGCATGTCATTATGTATTCTCACTGCCTCCAGGACAAGCTGTTGAAATGTCTAGATTCCAGAGAAGCAGACTGTGATCTATTCTCAACAAGCCCTCCCCACCTTCTGCCACCAGCTCGGCTTAGGTAAGATGTCGGGTGTTGTGTGAACAAAAAGACGACATCTACAAAGTAATTCCCCGAATATGTGATATGTTCTAGGATTTCAAACCTGATCCCGAAGTTTGTGGTATACACACAAACACACATACACACACTTTAAATCTTTATTAGTGTCTCCCATGAAAAGCATAAATTATCTACAACAAATCTTGTACATTTAAAAATATACTTTCATAGAAACACACACAGAGAAAAACGGGCAAATCATAAGTATCTAGCTCAATCCACCTTCCAGTCTCTCTCCACTTCCTTGCTGAATGGGCTCCACTTGGCTAACAGCATGGCGCTCCTAAAGCAGTTTCATCCTCACAGCTGATGTCCTTGGTGAGGCTCTCACTCCATTTCACTCTCTGGCCCACTGTAGGAGCCATCCAATCACACCCTCTACCGGCTACCATAGTCCTAAACTTCCAGAGCCTCACTCCTCCCATCCTCTTCTTGAGCACAAGACTCATCTCTATTGCAATAGTTGTATGCTGTGGTGTCTGCTCTGTTTCAGACTCTCGGCATGCATTACTTATTCGTAGGTGCTCACCTGCTCAGTCATGTCCTATTCTGCCAGGCTCCTCTATCCATGGGATTTCTCAGGCAAGAATACTGGAGTGGGTTGCCATTTCCTACTCCAGGGCATCTTCCCAACCCAGGAATGAAACCCATGTCCCCTGTATTGGCAAGCAGATTCCTTACCACTAGCCCCACCTCAGAAACCCCTCTTGAGCATTCTATTCCTATTCTGGATTTAAGAAAAGTAAGCCTTAAGCCTGAGAAAATTTAAATAAATTCCCACAATCCCATAGCTGGCATGAAACAGGCCTGGGATCAAGACGCATTTGGCCTGACTTTAACACCTGGGCTTTACTCATTATAATTTTTTTTCTTAAATTGTTCTTGCATCCCTGGGAAGATGCCCTAGAGAAGGACATGGTAACTCACTCCAGTACTCTTGCCTAGAAAATCCTATGGATGGAGGAGCCTGGCAGGCTATAGTCTATGGGGTCGCACAGAGTTGGATATGACTGAGAGGGTTTCACATGAATCCCTAGTGTTTAACAGGTGCTCAGAGAAGTACTTTGTTTGAATTAAATGATCTCAGCCCCTTGCTTGTGAAGACCCCAGTTATTCAGCTCACAAAACAGCAGAGGGCAGTGCAAGAGCTTCACAACATTTCATAAAGTAGACAATAAAATGCTATAAAATGGCAAAATGAAGAGGAAGTGTTCCTTGGTTTCTGGAAGAATTTATCCCAAGGCAATGCTGAGTATGTCAAAGAACGTTTTCATCAAGGATACTTTCTGTTTAAGAAAAGCAATTCCCATTGCTGACAGTGAGACTATGCTAAAAATTGCATTTTCCACTCCCCAGTTTCATCTTCTCTTTATTTCATGTAATATCACATACAGGTAAGCAAATCACAGCAGTGAAATCCAGCTGTGAGTCACTTACATCTGCAAGAAACAGTGGGTTCATCAGGTGAGCTGCTTGCTCAATCCTCAATCTTTACTCCATCCCGTGGAGAGAAAAATGTGACTTTGGCTCAAGGATGAAATTGTTCCCCTACCTCATTATACTATTCTCATTACATCTGTTATTTCCATATTACTGCAATGGAAAATATCCAGGTCAAGTAGCCTATCCTAGCTGGCTTCTTTACTTTGCAGAACAATTACTGAATCTTTCTTTTGCTGCGGTGGGAAAATTTATATTGCCTAGGAATGTAAATTCTGGCAAAGAAGTTAGGGCGGGGTGGGGAGAGGCAGGACATATTAAAAAGCTAGGCAGAACTCTATCTATTTTGGGTTTGTTTTTGACTATGGAAAGATAATGGTGTTCATATTAAGAATATCATAAATATAAATTGTGTTGTTTACTAATGCCTACATCAATCAGTAAAACAATAAATTACTTAAGCTGACCATAAAATTTCTCATTTACTTGGAAAGGGACTGTGTGCAATCACAAATTTTTTATATTTATTTATGTGGAGATGTAACCACATTGCCACCATGCATAGCACGTCCCAGCATAAAAGACAAATATGAAAGGAAGCACCTACGTCACTACAATTCACTTCTCTCTAGAGAAGTCGGCTCGGTTCATTTCAGTTCAGTCGCTTAGTCATGTCCAACTCTATGAGACCCCATGGACTGCAGCACACCAGGTTTCTCTGTCCTTCACCATCTCCCCAGTGCTTGCTAAAACTCATGTCCATCAAGTCGGTGATGCCTTCCAACAATCTCATCTTCTGTCATCCCTGTCTCCTCCCACCTTCAATCTTTCCCAGCATCAGGGTCTTTACAAATGAGTCAGTTCTTCATATCACATGGCCAAAGTATTGGAGTTTCAGCTTCAACATCAGTCCTTCCAATGAATATTCAGGACTGATTACCTTTAGGATGGACTGGTTGTATCTCCTTGCAGTCCAAAGGACTCTCAAGAGTCTTCTGCAACACCATAGTTCAAAAGCATCAATTCTTCAGTCCTCAGCTTTCTTTACAGTCCAACTCTCACATCCATACATGACTACTGAAAAAACCAGAGCTTTGACTAGATGGACCTGTGTTGGCAAAGCAATGTTGCTGCTTTTTAATATGCTGTGTAGGTTGGTCATAGCTTTTCTTCCAAGTAGCAAGCCATCTTTTAATTTCATGGCTGCAGTCACCATCTGCAGTGATTTTGGAGACCCCAAAAATAAAGCCTGTCACTGTTTCCCCACCTATTTGCCCTGAAGCGATGGGATCAGATGCTATGACCTTAATGCATGCCAGAAAATGCCATGATTTCCTGAACGCTGAGTTTAAAGCCAACGTTTCCACTCTCCTCTCACTTTCATCAAGAGGCTCTTTAGTTCTTCTTTGCTTTCTGCTGTAAGGATGGTGTCATCTGCATATCTGAGGTTATTGTTATTTCGCCCAACAATCTTGATTCCAGCTTGTGCTTCTTCCAGCCCAGCATTTCTCATGATGTACTCTGCATATAAGTTAAATAAGCAGGGTGACAATATACAGCCTTGATGTACTCCTTTCCTGATCTGGAACCAGTCTGTTGTTCCATGTCCACTTCTAACTGTTGCTTCTTGACCTGCATACACATTTCTCACGAGGCAAGTAAGGTGGTCTGGTATTCCTATCCCTTGAAGAATTTGCCACCGTTTTTTGTGATCCGCACAGTCAAATGCTTTGGCATAGTCAATAAAGCAGATGTTTTTCTGGAACTCCCTTGCTTTTTTGATGATCCAGTGAATGTTGGCAATCTGATCTCTCTACCTTTTCTAAATCCAGCTTTAACACCTGGAAGCTCATGGTTCACGTACTGTTGAAGCCTGGCTTGGAGAATTTTGAGCATTACTTTGCTAGTGTATGAGATGAGTACAACTGGTAGTTTGAGCATTCTTTGGCATTTCCTTTCTTTGGGAGTGGAATGAAAACTGACCTTTTGCAGTCCTGTGGCTGCTGCTGAGTTTTCCAGATTTGCTGGCATACTGAGTGCAGCACTTTAACAGCAACATCCCTCAGGATTTGGAATAGCTCAACTGGAATTCCATCACCTCCACTAGCTTTGTTCATAGTAATGCTTCCTAAGGCCCACCTGATTTTGCATTCCAGGTTGTCTGGCTCTGGGTGAGTGATCACACCATTGTGGATTTCTGGGTCATGAAGATATTTTTTGTATAGTTCTTCTGTGCATTCTTGTCACCTCTTAATATCTTCTGCTTCTGTTAGGTCCATACCATTTCTTTCCTTTATTGTGCCCATCTCTGCATGATCAGTAGGTAGGTAAAATGGATTAGATAGACAGATAGATAGATGAACAGATAAGTAGATAGATGATAGACTATATGATAGATAGATAATATACAAGATAGCTGAACTTCCCAGGTGGCTCAGTGGTAAAGAACCTGACTGCCGACACAAGAGATATGGGTTTGACCCATGGGTCAGGAAGATCCCCTGGAGAAGAAAATGGCAACCCACTCTAGTATTCTTTCCTGGGAAATCCCATGGACAGAGAAGCCTGGTGGGTTACAGTCCATGAGATCACAAAAGAGTTGGACAAGACTTAGTGAATAAACGACAACAGTAGTATACAGATATGTATGAGGGAGAGACTAGACAGATAAGATAGATGATAGACAGATAAGGAGACAAGTGATCAGAAAGATCCCCTGGAGAAGGAAATGCAACTCACTCCAGTATTCTTGCCTGGGAAATCCCATGGACAGAAGATCCTGGTGGGCTACAATCCATGGGGTCACAAAAGGGTTCGACACAACTTAGTGAATAAACAATACCACCAGTTAGATAAAGGTGATAGATAGATATTAATCAGATAGATGATTGATAGATAAGTAGGTAAATGATAGACTAGACAGATGGTGGATGGATAGATAGATAAAGGGATAAGGAGATATAGTGTTTTGCAGTGATGTTGGTTTTTTTTAAGTTGGGACTACAAAAAGACAAAAAAGATTTGCTAAAAAGAAGCAGGGCACACACTCTGGTATGGGAAGTCTGTGGGTTCTATCTTCAGCCCTCCGTGCAGCAGACCAAAGGGAGGGACAGTGGATCTCATCTCTGGTTCTTCCTCACAAATGGGCTGGTGAGAACCCCTGTGTGCTCATGGCACCGTCTCAGAGCTCCTCTCATGTGCGTTTTCCTCTGGGAGTTTTCATAATTTCATTCTCTGTGACATAATCTGAGGTAAAACTCTCATTCTTGTTTCAGAAACTTTCATTACCAAGGCTGCTGTGGTTAAGTCACTCAGTCGTGTCAGACTCTCCTGACCCCAGGGACTGTAGCCCACCAGGCTCCTCTGTCCATGGGATGTCCCAGGCAAGAACACTGGAGTAGGTCGCCATTTCCTTCTGCACAGGATCTTCCTGACTCCTGCTTGGCATGCAGATTCTTTACCACTCAGTCACCTGGGAAGCCCACTACCAAGGCTAATCACTGCCTATTCAGTTATTTGAAGTATATTAATTACTGTGTGACCTTGAGTAAGCTTCTGATTTTCTCTAAGGCTTGATTTACCCATCCACAAAACAATAATAGTGTCTACCTCTTATCATTGTGAAAAATAAATGCAATAATATCTTTCAAGTGCCTGATACTCAGCAAATGTTCAAAATCTTAGCAATTATTATTTTAAAATATTACAATTTTCCCACAACTTACTCTTCTTTATCAATACACTCATCTTTCCTTCTAAACTGTAGGCTATAAGACACAGAGTGGTATACAGTAATAACTTCATATATATCTAGTGAGTGAATTAAGTGACATCTTAATACTGGGTCTTTATTAAAGAATTTGTATATACTTTTTTTTTTTTTCCCATTTGTGTTTTCTATACCTGTTGGCTATGACTAGAAATAGTATGGCTTATCTTATTTTTAAACTCAGTGTAGAAAAAATAACAAGAGACAATGCTATATGTTCACTAAACTGTAATCTTCCTCCCTGGCATACAGGATACATTTTTCATGCTAGTGGAATACAGAGGAAGTCATGTATGTTACTTCACATCCTGGCTGTAACATGCCACATGTACCTTCCCTGTTCTCTCTACTCCCACTTTAAAGCTTTGAAAAGAAAGAATTCAAAAGACTTCAAAGAGCTCCACAGTGGAGCCACGAGATGGAAAGCATTGAGCTCCCCAAGTCACAGCTTATAGGAGAACCACTCAAGGGGCTGTGACAGGAAAAAGAAGTTATGTTTTACTGTGTTAGCCTGAAATTGTGGTGTTTATTTTATTACACTGAGACTAGATGATAGTGACTGCTGCTTCAAGTTGAGGAATTTTATATTCCATTTTGGTGAGAAGAGCGATTTCCTGTTTGGTGTGGGAACAGAAAGCATATATCCTATACGACTAGAACAGAAAGTATTTATTTTATATGACTAGCACTCTTTCTATATTTTATGCTTGATAAATGACCTCTCAAACTAGTGTTTGAAAAGAAACAGAATTTCCTTTTTAATCACTTCATTCCCAAGATTATTCATTCACTCAGTCTCTCTCTTTCATTTACTCATCTATTCAACTAGTAACTGATGAGTAAGGTCAACAAAAGGCATTGGGAATAGAATAGTGAACAGGTCATTTTCCCCGTGGAGCACACTTTCAGGTGCTGCAGACATATTTTTTGTAGACATAAAGTAGACACTTTTAAATAATTTATAATAAAATATCAGCTAGTGTTTCTATGGCTCCAAGATCACTGCAGGCAATGAGTGTAGCCACGAAATTAAAGATGTTTGCTCATTAGAAGAAAAGCTATAACAAACCTAGATAGCATATTAAGAAGCAGAGATACCACTTTTCTGACAAAGATCCATATAGTCAAAGCTATAGTTTTTCCACTAGTCATGTGTGGATGTGAGAGTTATACCATAAGGAAGGCTAAGTGCCAAAGAATTGATGCTTTCGAACTATGGTTCTAGAGAGGATTCCTGACAGCGACTTGGACAGCAAGATCAAACCAGTCAATCCTAAAGGAAATCAGTCCTGAATATTCATTGGAAGGACTGATGCTAAAATTCCAGTACACTGGCCACCTGATGGGAAGAGCTAACTTATTGGAAAAGACTCTGATGCTGGGAAAGATAAGAGTGCAGGAGGAGAAGGGGGCAACAGAGATGAGATGGTTGGATGGTATCACTGACTCAATGGACCTGAGTTTGAGCAAGGTCTGTAGTTGGTGATAAACAGGGAAGCCTAGCCTGCTGCAGTCCATGGGGTCACAGAGTTGGACATGACTGAGTGACTGAACAACAAGCTTAGGTAATTCTAGGACTATTAATCTGAGGCTTGCTTGCATTTGGGAACCACTTTACTAGGGTAATGTAATATTCACCTTTATTCTACCAGCGTGTATGAGAACTTAGTTCCTGTCTGTCACAATGCTAGATGATATGGATGTAAACTGAATGGGTCAGTTTCTGTATTCAAAATATAACAGGGTCTGATGTCTAACACTTAAAGGAAAAATCAAATGGCATCCCATTTGGTATATAGCTATACCAAAATGTTTAGCTATAGAAATGGACAGGAAATCTCTAGCTACACATTTAGGTTTCTGTCATTGCGTCTTTCTCCTGTCAGCTGTAGAATATCAATATTAGGGAAGATTCCCATGGAAACTGAGTTAACATATTTTCTTAAGGAGTACTTGGATTACTTTTCAGAAATGACTTTATGAGGCATGGCTTTTGTGAGCTTTCCTTCTCTCCCAAAGATGACAATAAACCTGGCTGAAATTGAAGTGTAATTTACTCTTTTTCCTATTTTTATTGCTCTGTAAGACAGCTTTGAGTTCTAACACAGCTATTTGGAGACAATTCATTTAATTTTCACTGATTTATTTTTTTCATTTTAAATAAATATCCTGTGTGACCACAGTGGGCAAAGCTTTGTGAAATTAACCTAGCTTAAACTAGTTAAGCTTTGTTAAAATAAACCGAGTATTTCTAGAATATCTCTGGGGGGTGGGGGGAGGTTGCTCTGGACATGCCACCAGGTGCAACTTCTATTTTCAGAACTCTAGACCACTCCATGCAACTCTGAAAATAAATCCCCCTCTACTACCACCACAGCAACCCAACTGTTGCCATGGAAATTCTCTATTAAACCAGGGAACTGACTTACTCAGTCCTTGATAGAGGAGACAACAAAAGGAAGATGAGAAATAAATGGTCTTGGGAATTGGATGACACCAGTTCAGACCTCAGTTTGACACTTGGTGCCTAGGTTACTTCTGGCAAATCATCTTTCCAAGTCACATTTCCCTCACCCTCAATGTAGGGTTAAGCATCTCTCTTTAATCGTGTTGTTGAGAGGATATAGTAATGCACAGAAAGCAAAAGAAATGGTAGCCGTGTGTGGTAGGCAGAAAAGTGGCCCCAGAGATGTCCACACCCTCATCTCTGGAACTTATGGATACCTTATCACAAAGGACATCACTGGACTTGCATGCTATTAAGACAGAGCAAGATAAACAGCTGTCAGTGGTAGGCTGGAGCTGCTGGGAAGAATTTATATCACAGACATTATCAAATGCTACAACCAGACATTTTTCCCCCCCAGAGAGCCTGTCGTTAAACATTTCCAACACACCCATCAGTTGGTTTGCAACTAGTCAAGCAGTCTGACTCTCCCCAAAGGGTATCAAGGTCAGGAGAAATAGCTGTTAAACTAACCCCTTCTTAGGTGCAAAGCAATTTTAATTATCTCTTCTAATCCTTACAGCTGCTCTATAATAAAAGAGATAGCATTTTGGTCATTTTACATAAACAAAGTGAGGTTTAGAAACATGAGCTGATTGTCCGAGGTTACACCACCTGATAAGAGCCAGGGCTCTCATAGATATCCTGATGCTGAAGCACCTGCTTTTTTTTTTCCTTTTTACACTGATGTCCAGCACGTTGTGTGGTATATCACTGTACTGAATGAATGCGTTGAATAAAAGATTATCTGTGTCAACCAGTTTTGGAGCAGAAGAAATAGAAAACAGTTTTCCTTAGCCAGTTTAACTCTCTAGAAGAAAGGGCCTTACTGTAAAATGAGAATGAGATACCTATCTCAAAACTAACCCCATGGAATAGGAAAAGAGAAGTGTCTTCCCAGGAGTGCCTTTGTGTGCCAAGTGTGACCAAATCACATTCATTATCTCCTTTAAGGCAAACAAAAACCCAGCAGGTTTACAATTACCATCTTCCTTTACATAAAAATGAGACTCTGAGAAGCTAAACAACTTTCCCAGTTCTTGTGGTCAGTGAGTGACTTTGAGATTCAAACCCAAGTATGTCTGACTCCAACATCCACCTTATCCTACCGGCTCTACCAAGAAAAAACTGTGAGTCTGTAAGGCGAGTGCAGAGAAAAAGAGAGCGAGCCGGGCAGTCAGGCAAGAAAAGGAAATTTATTAGAGGGAAAAGAGAGGCTGACTGGCTCTGAAGGAGAACCTGCGTTCTCCCTTTCTGACGGGAGTCCTTTTTATAACCCACCAATGAAAAACTCTCTGAATGGATGGGAATCTGGTGATCTCCCAGCTTTGAGAAGATAGGCACCAGTGAGTTAACAGGATGCCATTCGGGAAATTTGGTCAGTCTCATAGACCACTGTGATTTATTGTTTGCGAGGTCGACACAATGAGCCATCTTATCAATGAGACCCCATGTGGGTCCTATCAGTCTTAAGTGTCAACTGAAAGGAAAAAAAAAAAGCACAACCTAAAAGCTGAGAATTATGTTTTATTTGGTGGACATAATTGGGGACTTAAGCCCGAAACACAGCCACTCAAGATAGTGCTAAGGGACTGCTTTGAAAAAATAAAGGAGAAGCTAGGATATACAGGGGTTTTTGCAACAAAGACCAGGCAGTTGGAACATTAAATGATCACTGTTAAAGAAAACCAGGTATCTCAATTAAAGAATTTAGCGTTTTTCTATATGCCGGAAGATTCAAGAGACTGGGCTCATTGAAATCACTCCTTTGATAAACACCTCGACCACCTGGGGCCAGTGCCCTGGGCTTTGTCGTCCTGAGTCTCCTCAGGCTGCACCCTCAGGTGTGGCTGTAGCTGCTGCCAGCTAGATGGTGGGCATCCTGTTTCTAGCCTGAGGTCCCCCAAGGCTCATCGTTGGGCCACTGTAATGTGATGACTTGACAGCTGCAATATTCTTTGTAGACTGATATGGCAGGCAACAGTTTTTCACTGACATTAGTTACTCACTGCTGTTCTGGCCACTCTTACCTTCTTCTTTCTTCAGGGGCCCAAACAGAAATTTATTATTTAATTTGTCAGAAACTGACTAGCATTTGTCATGTGCTCTACAGAGTACTCTACCTGTAGTGTGATGTGCAGAAAATATTTGAAAAGTAATAGAAAGTGATGTTTAACAGCAAGATTTAGTCTGAAAATCTGGGTTAAAACTATGCTCCTTCTAGTGGTATTTTGTTACTGCTGTTGTTGTTCAGTTGCTAAGTCATGTCTGACTCTTCGAGACTCTATGAACTACAGCACATCAGGCTTCCCTGTCCTTCACTATCTCCCTGAGTTTTCTCAAACTCTTATTGAGTCGGTGACGGCATCCCTCTCATCTCTGTCTCCCACTTCTCTTGCCCTCAATCTTTCCCAGCATCAGGGTCTTTTCCAATAAGTCAGTTCTTCACATCAGGTGGCCAAAGTATTGGAGTTTCAGCTTCAACATCAGTCCTTCAAATGAATAGTCAGGGTTTATTTCCTTTACAATTGACTGGTTTGATCTCACTGCTGTTTAGGGGACTCTCAAGAGTCTTCTCCAACACCACAATTCAAAAGCATCAGTTCTTTGGCGCTCAGCCTACTTTATGGTCCAACTTTCACATCCATACATGAATACTGGAAAAACCATAGCTTCGACTATATGGACATTTGTTGGCAAAGTGATGTCTCTGCTTTTCAATATGTTGTCTATGTTTGTCATAGCTTTTCTTCCAAGAAGCAAGTGTCTTTTAATTTCTTGGCTACAGTCACCATCTGCAGTGATTTTGGAGCCCAGAAAAATGAAATCTGTCACTGTTTCCACTTTTTCCTAGTGGTATGAATTTGAGAAAAGTATGTAATCTCTCTAAGCATCATTTCATTTTCTGTAAAATTAGGAAAATAATAACTATTTGGCAAGACTGGTTGCTGGGATTAAGGGATATAATATATGCTATAACACAATATTTGAAGGACAGTAAGATCTCAAAAAAATTGAAGATAGCACATGGATGAAGGGAGAGAGCAAACTCATGAACGGATCCCAAGATTATGTGGAACAATTTGAACGACGTTTATTATCACAGGTCAATTTTATGTAATGAGGAAATATAAGCATAATAATAATACAAGCAAAAATATAATGATAAAAGCAAAGCCAGTTTGACTCTTCTAACTTTGGTCTAAGAATCTCACAGTTGTTACTTTTCCATATAATACTCTTCCCTTGCACATATTATGTAATATAGTCCTTGTAACATTTCTGAAAAAAAACTGTTATCTCCAGTTTTATAAAAGCAGCACACAGAAACCAGGAAATCTTTCCATGCTAACAGTAGCTAAAGTAGCAGCATATAGGTTTGAACCCAAGTTTTTCTGAACCCAGAGCTCATACTCTACTACATCATTATGTGACACTATCTCATACTATATGTGTGTGTGCATATTTGTTTTTCTGTTATTTTTGCTGCTAGAATATGCTATTTTCTTTGCTATATACCATAAGGGCAGGTATTATACCTCTCCTCTATACTGTCAGTTTTTAGAGAATTTCATAATATTAGAGGCATAGTGAGTGATTTATTGGTTCTATTAACTGTATAAAAATTATAAATGATAGAAAATAATTTTTTATTTAAGAAAGATTTTTTAAAAGACATTCTACATACAGAACACTACACTACATATTAGATTTGCAGAGGTGAAGAAGTAAAAGTATCTGCCTTCTAAGAGCTCACAATCTGGTATAATTATGGAGAATCACCTCCATGTAAGAGGAGGTGATTACTTAACTACCTTAATTACCTTAATTAAGTAATTACATTACTTAACTATGTAATACAAAAAACTATAAAACCATGCAATCTTAGGGCTAGAAAAGACTCTGAAGTTCATATGCAGTTGACCTTTGAACAGCATGGGTTTGAACTGTGTGGGGCCACTTACACACAGATTTTCTTAGGTATGCACTACAGTACTACATGAACTATGTACAGTTTATTGAATCTGCAAACAAGGAGCTGTGGATACGGAGAGCCAACTATCAAATTATATGCATTGATTTTTGACTGTCAAAGCTAAGAAATCTTATATTTTCTTCTTTAACCATACATAAGTATTTTATGTTGTGCCTAGGTCAATTATGGGCTTCTCTGGTGGCTCAGACATAAAGCATCTGCCTGCAATGCAGGAGACCCAGGTTTGGTCCCTGGGTTGGGAAGATTCCCTGGAGAAGGAAATGGCAACCCACTCCAGTATTCTTGCCTGGAAAACCCCATGGATGGAGGAGCCTGGTAGGCTACAATCCATGGAGTCACAAACAGTTGGACACGACAGAGCGACTTCACTTCACTTTCACTAGGTCAATTATAAAAGCTGAATTATAATTTGGATGTATTTTAGCTAGAGTCACCAGGAGTTGCTTATTAGATGTGGAATGTGAAGAGTGGCATCAAGGCTGTCTCTAAGAGTTTTGGCTGGAGCCACTGCAAAGATGTAGTTGCTACCAAATGAGATGGGGATGGGCTGAGGATGGAGATCTGGAGTGAATACATGATGCTTATATTTTATTATATTGAATTTAAGATTGTTAAACCTCTGAGAGAAGATATCTCATGGAAATATATGCAACTGAGCCTGTTTGGTGAACTGAGTATATAATTGGAAATTATTCAAATAATCTAACATATATAATAAATACATTTGAGAAAAGATACATAATAAAAATGTACAAATTTGAACCTTCAAAAATGTTTAATCATAGTGTACAATTATGCAAAAATAGTTCATTGCAAAGACAAGTCAATAATTTTTTAAAGACTAATTTTATTTTTATATGCAATTGAGAAGCAGCTGAAAAATTAAAACAATATATTTTAAAATATGGATAAAAAAATTAATTACCCATGGAGGAAATATGTGTAAGATGTACACTGGAAACTGAAAAACATGATTGAGAGGTTAATGGTAGCAGAATATGCCACCCCAAAATAAGCTTCTTTGTCATAAGGATTTTGGGGGTTGATTATTTTGACAAACAGCAGACACAGAAGAGGCTCTGAACACAGGGCAGAAATTACTCTTTTGTAGGAAATTTGCATTTGTAAAGGAAATATCCATTTGTAAGGGAGCGTTCCTCTCAGTACCAGGAGGAGGATAATTAAATCAAACAGAATTTTATCTATGGGGAAGGCACCAACCTGAATCAGTGGAAAAAACATGACCTTGATTATCATGCTTTTCCTGGTAACTCTTCTGCAACCTTTTTCCCCATACCTCTCCTCCCACAAGATACACACCTTTCTTCTTTTGTCTTTAGTCAAAGATAGTACTTTAAGTCAGAGTTCTAAGTCACCCCAGAGAGTTACTCATCTTTCCCTGGCTATCTTTCATAAATACATGAGATATACATGGTAATAAATCTGTTTGTTTTTCTCATATTAATCCATCTTTTATTACAGGGGGTCTTAGTCAAGAACTAAGAAAGGTAGGAGAAAAATTATTTTTCCTTCCCAACATACCTCTACTGCTTAAGTATCCCTTGAAACTTACCTAACCCTCAGTCCATTTGTCACCAGACGAAGAAACTTTCTAAACTTCACACCATATCCCTGTTATTTACCTGTTTAGTGGACTTCCATGAATTATTTAATCCATATAATAAAGCCTAGCCTCTTCAGAATGACATGGAAAGCTTTCAAAATTCTCATTTTCTTTCAACTTCATCTCTCCCTGTGTTGTGCTTAACCACTCAGTAGTGTCCAACTCTCTGCGACCCCATGGACTCCACTGTCCCGCCAGGCTCCACTGTCCATGAAATTCTCCAGGCAATACTGGACTGGGCTGCCATCCTCTCCTCCAAGGGATCTTTCCAACCCAGGAATTGAACCCAGGTCTCCTGCATTGCAGGTGGATTCTTTACTGTCTGAGCCACCAGGAAAGCCCAAATAGGCTGGGCTTGTCATGAATTCAAATTTCCTATCATTTCCTGAATCACAGAAGTTCTTTTCTACTCTGTGCTTTCCACACAAATATTTTTCTGTGTTAAAAAATATTTTCCCTTTCTACTTGGAAATTTCCAATTTATGTTTAAGGGAAAAAAATTATTCATTGATGAATTCATTCACTTATTGAGTAGTCACTGTGTGTCAGGTATTGAACTACTATATCCGAACTAGTATATCCTATCCAGGTTCAATGCAAAATGAAATCATGGGGCCTCTTGCTAAAAAAATTAATGTGAATGTCAAGAGAGCAACAGAAAAACATTAAAGCCAGAATGAAGCCCTTCTAATTTTTGCACAGGTCACATGCTCATAAGCCAGCCCTGATCTCCTCTCTCATTTAGACTGTTGTCAAGAAATAATAGTTCAGTGATTGGGCAGAGTCTCAGTTCCTTCTTTCTTACTGAAGACTGAGTCTTTCATACATCAGGAAACATTACACTGGCAAGCTTTCAAGCCTCATGATTCTTAAAGAGTTTTAATTTCTAAAGGTGACTGGATCCTCTTCTAGTTCTTGTTTAGAAATACGCTGGGAAGGGGTTTGGTTGGCCTACCTAAGACCAATCAGCTGTGACCAAGAGGCAGAGAGCTGAGCACAGAACATCCCCCAACAAACACAAGAGACCACTCAGTGGAGCAGGGGTGAGGCGTGAGGGAGGAAGAAGCAGTTCTGCAGAGAAAGGACATGCTAGTCCGAGAGTAAAGAGGTACCATTAGACACTCAAAAACAGTATTTTTTTTTTGGCCAGACCTTGCAGCTTACAGGATGCTAGTTTCCCAACTAGGGATTGAACCTGTCCTTTGGCATTGAGAGCACCACTGGGTCACCATGGAATTCCCACTAGCCATTTTAATGGTGGTGATGATAATTACCTTCATGATATACTATACACCACAGATTCCTTATGAGTAGTTCCACCATATTATGCACCAGGAGTGAAACTACTGATTTAAATGTGCTGCTTCTTAAAGAGATCACTGTGAGATACAGATGTACCTCAATGATTTGAACACAAATTCTGCTGTACTGGTTAAAGAAATACCCTTGGCACTTTATTGTTTTGCCTGGTAGCAATGATATTCATTTCATATTAAAATTTGGAACAACAGTATTAAAATAACATCCAGTATGTCTGCTATTGTGTGGGAAGTATGCTGGATGACATATATGAAATATATTTTCATATGTATTACTGAATATTATATATATATAATATACACACTACATATATACATATATGTGTTCATTTACTCACCAAAAGAGAAGAAATATAAAATATTTAATATTATGAAGGAGCTAGGACCATAAACATATTGAATTTCCTTTCTTTGGAAAAAGAAGGGGTTAAGTAGCCCTGATTACAAATGAGCCATCTAGAACAGCCACCTTAATCACCAATGTATTAAGTCATCTCAATTTCTATAAAAGAAATGTGTTTTTCCAGCACCTTCTTGGCCTCATTTTGTAGGGCTGATGGAGTTCAACAGAAATGGTTACTTGGAAAACAGACTGAGTTTGTTTAAAGAGAAGAATAAAAAGCACCCTCGGGTGTGAACTGGCGGTGAACTGCTTTAGTGAGGAACCTGAGGAAAGAAAGCAGCTTGTCTGACTTATGAGTGTGGTTGCTAAACTGAAGGCATGAAACATCCTTGATGGATCAGATGAGAGTCACACACAGTACAGATGATGGGCAGGTGGGGATAATACTTAAACATCTCTCTTTCCTTGGTGTCAGATACGGCATACAGATTTGGAAAGGGGCAGGGGTTGTAAGGAAATGTAGGGAATATAGGTTTGTGCTCCTTCCAGGAGGTGCCCAGAGTTGGGGGTGGGGGGCACTTTGATTCCTTAACCCTTTGCTTTGAGGAGCAAGAGAAGAGGGGGTAGCAGGGACTCATGAAACTTGTTTCATTGCAAGTATGTGATGAGCAACTTAAAAAGTTTTTTAAATTTATTTCTCCCAACCTCTCAGAAAACAAAGGACTACTGGTCCCACTTCATGGATGAGCAGGTGAGGCACACAGGTAAACAATGGGGGGTCTCTGACTGCTTCTGCGGCACCACCCAGCTTCACAACGGGCGAGTGTGCCTGACCCTGCTCTGGCGTGTGTATACTTCCAATCCACACAGCACACACGGTTTGAAGGCTGACTTTGTGCAGGCCACTGGGCCACACAGAAATGAAACACAGAGTGTATGGACAACCTAGTTGAGAAGACAGACTCATATTTACTATTCCCAAGGTAAAGCAGACTGTGATGAGTGCTATAAAGCGGGTACAAACCAAGTCTTCGAAAGGAACATTTCTTGTACACACTATTCCCGTGTAGGTATTTGTGCCTTGAAAGTGAAAGTGTTAGTCACTCAGTCACGTCTGTCTCTTTGCAGCCCCATGAACTGTAGCCCGCCAGGCTCCTCTGTCCATGGAATTCTCCAGGCAAGAACAGTGGAGTGTGTTGCCATTCCCTTCTCCAGGGGATCTTCTCGACCTGGGGATCGAACTCAGGTCTGCATTGCAGGCAGAGTCTTTGGCATCTGAGACACCTTGGAACATGTTATTTGGCCCCCTTCCCCTCTACATGATTTTAAAGTCAGCTGCCTGCATGACTACTGCTGAGTCACATACTCCGTGATCTTCCATTTCCACTGACATTCAGAAGGTGATCATGGCAAGGGCCATTAAATCCTTCTCCAGACACCTTTTGAAAGAGCCTCTGAAACTCTAGATCACAAGACGTCTATACCAAAAGTGTTACATTATGAGAAGGCAAAAATCTAGTTAGAAATCAGGAGAGGCAGTGTTTGCTGGAATCTGGGTCAACTCATGTAGGAGGAAGAAAACCATTTCAAATTGGATGTAGACACATCACATCAAACATACTGCTCTCTGCTGAGGGTTATGAGAAGATTCAGTCTCCAACTTTCCATAAAAACTATACAAAGCAAGTCTTCCGTGGGTGTTGAACTAGGGGACAGAAAAAGTAGAGTGAATTATTTGTCTTCTCAACAGGTATTTCCAGGGAGTGGGAAAGAGAGGAGGCATCTCTAAGTCAGACAGACATGGGTTCAGATCCCAGACGTGCACATCACATAAGTGACTTATCCTACAGACCCTCAATTCCCTCCTTTGCAATCCAGGACTGGTGCTATCTCTGTCAAATATCTTTATGAATATTAAAGAGCCTAGTATGTATAAAGTATGCAGCAAAGAGCCTGGTACATACTAGACTCTCAAAAGAGCTTGCATATTCCTCTGCTCTGTATTCAGTTGATTTCATCCTATTCCAATTGCTTTGGGCACAAGAATGATTCATTAATAGTTTACTTCTTACAAAAAGACTCCATACACATCTTTTACTTGAAGCCTATCTTACTGATCTTGTTTTTCCTTTTTAAGTCCACACATCTGAGGCACTGAGAGTATTTTTACTACCAGTTGGGGAATTTTATACTTTTAAAGTATGTAGAATGAACATAAATAAATATGCATTTAAAACAATTATTCAAACTTGCCCCCAAACTGAGAACCATAAACTAAAATCTGCATTCTTCTTGGTAACCTCTCCCACATGTCCAAAATCATGGGGCAGCCAATATGCCTACAGACCTGACCCTGAAGCTCTACTTGCTGACACTTTTATTAAAATTCCGCTTGGAAAGGCTGTAAATATTTTATCATTGTAGGTTTTTGCAAACACCGATATTTTATGCCTCTAGCAATCTCCAGTTTCTAAATATTTCATCTTCTTGGGTAGCATGCAATATCTGAAATGAAGTTCTGCTGCCAAATTTCCCAAATCTTAAAAACCTGTAGTTCTTGAAATTAATACTGATTAGTGTTAGGATACATATTTTTGTAATCTCCTCTGTAGATTTGGTATCATTGTTCTCTTTTAATGAAACTGATGGAAGGATTTATCCCCCAAATTTTCAGAACAAATGCATACATTTGCCTAAATTTTACAGAGAATTGTAAAGCACCAGTCCATTCGCAATTGCTTTTACGAGCTGAGAATGAAGATACAGATCCAGAATTCATCCAAAGGCAAACTACCCTTCCAAAGTGAATGCCTCGAATGGTGTCCACTTCTATTTTTAATACCCAGAAGAAAAGACGTCTTCAAAAGTCTCAGCACCAGTGGAAAATAAAGCCTTTCTTTCTTTCCAAGACAAAGGCAGAAAAGCAGAGTGATCAGGATGCTAGAACTGAGTTAGGGTCTGACCAAAAGAGAAAAAGAAGGTGGAATCTGAGACAGACATGAGTCAGAATCCCTGTCATGATATGACTACAAGCAGCCACCAAGAGTCTGGAAGGATTGGCACTCGAAACTGTATCTATTTGCCACCTCAGGATTGAATGATCTTTAATTTTTTTGTCTATGAATCTAGGTTACATTCACTAGAGGGAAAAAAGAAAAACATTCCAACTATTCAACTGGAGAGATGAATAACCTCTAAAAGCTACCAACTCAGTGAAAATGTCAGTCACTCAGTTGTGTCCCACTCTTTGAGGCCCTATGGACTGTAGCCCGCCAGGCTCCTCTGTCCATGAAATTCTCCAGGTAAGAACACTGGAGTGGGTTGCCATGCCCTTCTCCAGGGGATCTTCCCAGCCTGGGGATCAAACCTGGGTCTTCTGCATTGCAGGCAGGTTCTTTACCATCTGAGCCACCAGGGAAGCCCCAACAACTCTGCAGAGATGGTAAAAACTGTGACTAGCTGAAATGAACATCTGACCTTCTCCGGGGAAAGGCCTCACCAGGTATATGAATTCACTCAGTGCCTGTTCTTCAAATGCACTACTTTCACTTCCCCAATATACCATGCTGCACCAACTGCAGGGCCTTTGCACATGCTGTTACCTTCAGGGAAAAAACCTTTTCTTCCTCACCCCTTGCCTTCTACTCTTTCCCCCTAATAACACAGCTGGTCACCTTCATATCTCAGACCAGTCAACTCTATAGAGTCACTTTCCCTGAACTTCCTCAAGATACAAAATCACTTATTGAGAGTACAAACCTCAGGTGCAACTTCACATTTGCTTTCAATTTTGAAAATGAACAAGGGCCTCCTTTCTAGATTCTGGACCCTACAACAGCAGAGGCCTGTCTGGTTTTGCTCAGGATCGTATCTTCAGCATTATGCTTAACAACTGGCACACACTGGGTACTGAATAAATATTTAAGAACTGCATCAATGAATAAAATGTCACAGGTTTCAACACTCATTGTTTCCAAGGTTCTAGCAAGGCATACTGTTATATCATGGAGTTCTTTTTTTCTTAGTTTAGTAGGGTGGGGAATGCAAGTTTTTCACCAGTTCCCAACTATGCCTCTGGGTTTTTTTAAGAGCTCCTTACTTGAATAAAGGTGGTAATAATTTCTGTTACTATTTTCCACAAGACAGAATGGCAGGAGAAGGTACCAAGGATGTGATCACAAGACAAACCAGAAGCTCCTCACGCAGTAAGGACCACGAGGCTCCCCAGTATGGCAGGACCCAGATACAACCCCTACTGATGCCTGCTATTGCACTTTGGGGCTTACATGGTGGCTCAGAGTGTAAAGAATCTGCCTGCAATGTAGGAAACCTGGATTCAATCCCTAGGTTGGGAAGATTCCCCGGAGAAGGGAATGGCTACCCACTCCAGTATTCTTGTCTGGAGAATCCCATGGACAGAGAAGCCCAGCAGGGGTCACAAAAGTCCCAGCAGAAGTCCATGGGGTTGCAAAAAGTCAGGCACAACTGAGCAACACATACACTCACAGACACACACATTGCACTTTTAGTTTTATTGCTTCCTACTAAGGTATTTTGTCCCAAGGCTTTTATTTCTAATGCAAATATTCTCAGAAATGGTGTTGTTGTTGCTATCACTTAGGCAGGAATTAAGTTATCTGTGTAAATTTGTTGATACTAGATATTGGCGTGGAGGGAGATGATAAGTGGGGCACTTCAACACTGAAATGCGCTCCTTGAGCAAAGAATAAGGTGCCCACTGCTGAGGATATTCCAGTGAAGCTAACTGTCTACTTGTAAAGAACCCTGTGGAGGGGATCACTGCACTGGCCGCATAAGTGGAGGGGAGGACTAAGATTTCCTCTGACTCTCAGATGCTATGAGCTTCTGGCACATTTCTGATGAACTGGAAAGGAATGTCTTTCAAACGCATATGAAAGGCGTGGGGGAAAGGCACTGTCTGGTACAAGTCTGGAAAAAGACATGTGCTGGCCAAATGACTTTGGCAGAAACTTAACTTTTTAAGCCTGTTTCCTTTTCTTAATAATGGCTTTTGAAGGATTTGGAAATCATCAAAGAGGACACATGCTATAAAATTTTACATGAACTATGTTGTACTATACATGTGGGGTTTTTTTGCTACCGTTACATCAAGAAAAGCTCCTACATCTTCATTGCTTTATGATTTCCATGGGCTGAAAGGAAAATTTCAGGACAAGTAGCATCAGGGAAGGAACACAATTATTCTTCTCTATCCCAGTGTCCTAAAAGGCAGAGATAGGGTCGAGTCATCCAGGGATGGTGTGCCTGAAGACAGAAACACTGAGATGAGTTGTGAGAGACAAACGAAGCTGGAGTAAGGTGCGGCTGCACTGCACTTGGTCCTGCCGACTCTCTGAGACCCCACGGACTGAAGCCCACCAGGCTCCTCTGTCCATGGAACTTTCCAGGCAAGAACACTGGAGTGGGTTGCCATTTCCTTCTCCACGGCATCTCCCTTACCCAGGGATCAAACCCACATCTCTTGTGTCCCCTGCGTCAGCAGCTGGATTGTTTACCACTGTGCCACCTGGGAAGTCTTCCACGTAAGTAAGCTGGGCATGAACTAAAACCTTCTAAACTAAAACTGTGTAATAGAGCAGCACATGCCAAGGTCCAGAGCCTACCTTCATCCCCCACGAACATTCCAGTGTTAGTCCAGCGGAGACTGACGCAGAGGAACCGAGACCCCACTGACTTTCTAGGACCCCCCACAGCTGGAATTCCGTTTCCAGGAAGAATGTTTATATCTTGGTCAGGTCATAATGCGTAAAATCCATAAGATTGCTCACAAAACAACAACAAATAACATTTAAGTGAAGTGTCTAAAGGTGGTATCGGTCCATTCTCGAACATTCATCTTACCAGCTTAGAAACTTGCTCCAAAGGTCACCTTTACACTGGAGTGTAATTGCTCTGCAATGTTGTGTTAGCTTCTGCTGTACCACAGCATGCATCAGTCTTACGTCTACATATGCCCGCTCCCTACTGAGTCTCCCTTCCAGCCCCCATCCCACCCCTCTAGGTTGTCACAAGGCACTGGGTTGAGCTCTTGAGCTATGAAGCAGCTTCCCACTAGCTGTCTATTTTACAAGAGGTAGCGTGCATCTTCAGTGCTACTCTCTCAGCTCGTCCCACCCTCTCTGTCCCCCACATCCAGTCCATTCTCTACACCTGCGTCTCTATTGCTGCCTGCAAATAGGTCCATTAGTTCCTTTCTTCTAGATTCCATATATATGCATTAACATATATTTGTTTTTCTGGCTTACTTCACTCTGTATGACAGACTCGAGGTTCATCCACATCGCTACAAATGATCCAATTTCATTCCTCTTTTTGGCTGAGGAATATTTCACTGGATATATGTACCACATCTTTTTTATCCATTAATCTGTCAATGGACATCTAGGTTGCTTCCACATCCTGGCTTTGTAAATAGTCCTGCAATGAACACTGAGGTACATGTCTTTGAGTTATGGTTTTCTCAGGGTTTGTGCCCAATAGTAGGAATGTTGGGTCATATGGTAGTTCTATGCTTAGTTTTTAAGGCATTTCCATACTGTTCTCCATAGTCACTTTATCAATTTACATTCCCATCAACACTGTAAAAGCCTCTTCTCCACACCCTCTCACCTTTTGTCAAACACATCACTATCCCTAATGTTTACCTAATTTTAATCTCTCCCATGTTCTCTGACCCACTGTTGCAGAGAAAAAAAAGAGGAGGAGGAGGAAGAGGAGGGGAAGAGGAGGGGGAAGAGAAAGAAGAAAAGAGGGGGTTAGTGAAGAGCTGCTAGTGTTTCTCCTTTTCACCCTTATTCTCTCATGCATATTTTTCTCTTACTTCATTAATTCCCATCCAAATCCTTCCTGTTACACTCAGTAGAAAGCTCATTTCATTTCTAAATACCTCCTTTGAATCCTCAAAATTTATGCAAATTTTTTCTATACATCCAACACCAACTAAATCATACCTTTCCGGATGTGTTTCCTCTGGCTTATTTGTGCTTTCACCCTCCGTAAATCATGTCTGCACATGGAACACAGGGGCTTTCCAAACCGCCGATGCTTGGGCCTTACTTCCAGAGATGAGGGTTTAATTGCCTGGGGTGTGCTCCTTCCATAAATATTCATTAAAAGCATCCCAAGTGATTCATGTGCACTAAGAGCTATTAATAAAAACCACGGCAGACTGATTCCAGGGCAAGGTTATCATACGTATCTGTGTTTTTCTGATTCTAGCACCTAACATGGTCTCAGTAAATGCTTGCTGAATTAACTACAAGTCCAGCCTATTTTGTTGTTCCTTGATTCTACAGCATTTCATGGGGTTCCCATTTCAACTTTCAGAGTTGTTTTGGAGAGTGTGGAACACAACGTTCCATCAGGAAAGTGTAAACTCTTCTCCCTAATGAATTTTATCCTTCCATTGGTCTCATTCAACTCTTATCAACAACAGTTCTATAAACATCAGCCTGAAAGCACATGGAAGCATATTTCCCAAGGCTGCTAAGCCATTCTTTCTCCTCTGCCCCAAGAGAACAACAGATATACTGACCTACAATAATGTTAATAAGCCACAGAAGGTCAGGGATTCTGAGAGAGGAGTAAATTCCACACATTCAAACTTAACAGTTAATTATCCCAGAATAAAGTAATAACCTAAACTGTACTTAATGCTAGAAATCTTAAAAGTGTCATCCTGTTACAGAAAATATTTTAGGACACTAATGATCATAATCAGGCAGGAAAGTCCTTTAGCTCATGGGCCAACCAAAACTATCTTAATGTTTGAGAATGTGGCGTGGCTTATGTAGCATCTAGAATCACTTGCTGCATTGAATATGGTATTGTTTTGCTGATTTTTCCTTTTTCACCTCAAGTCACGTGAGAAATTTCATGCAAAGGGAGGATAGGGCTCAACAAAGGTATCAACACAGCAAAGTACAAAAAACTACTTTATAAAATTTATTGGTATTAAGTTGTTCATGAATTTTGTTATATTCTTTTTAATGACTGTAGCATATACCTACAGTGATACACTTGTCTGTTACTCATATTGGTGAATGTTTTCATTCTTGATTTATCTTTCTAAGGGTTTATTATCATTAATACTTTCAAAGAACCAACTTTGGCTTTGTTAATTTTCTCTATTGCTTTCTACTATGAATTTCTGTTGTCATCTGTAGTATCTCTTCTTTCTTGTTACTTTTAAGAATTTTTTCCTTAGCTTGCAATATTTAAAATGGGCATTGATGTCACTTTGTTTATCTTGCTTGGGGCTTGTTGAATCTTGGATCTATGAGCTTGTATTCTATATGAAATCTGAAAAATTTTAATCATTGTTTCCTTCTCTATTTTTCTCATACATTGCCTCTCTCTACCCCTAAGCTCTTTCTTTGCTTCTTCCAGGACTCCAATTACACATCTTACTACTTGTTACTGTCCCATAGTTCATCAAGATTCTTTTCTTACTCCTCCTCATTTAAGATTTAATCATTTCTATTCCCGTCTTCAAGGTCACTGATACATTTTTTTCTACAGTTTATTATTTACTTACAAGTTTATTGCTGGGAAAGATTGAGGGCAGAAGAAGAGGACAACAGAGGATGAGATGATGGTTAGATGGCATCACCGACTCAATGGACATGAGTTTGGGAAAACTCCAGGAGCTAGTGATGGACAGGGAGGCCTGGCGTGCTGCAGTCCATGGGGTCGCAGAGTCGGACACGACTGAGTGACTGAACTGAACTGATCTGATGAACTTTTTTCAGATATTACTTCTTTCAATACCAAAAAGCTTATTTTTTTCTCTTTTATAGTTTCCATTTTTTTCCACTACAATACTTTTATCTGTTCCCTCCTTATTCTCATTTACTCCTTTAAGTTCTTATTTCTGTTTAGAATGCCTATTCTTAATCATTGTCCCCTTTCCTATTTCTTTTAACTTGGTCTTTTTCGTCTTGATTTGTAATATTTTAAAGTAGAATCAAGACATTAGTTCTTTGATACATGTTGCAAATAGTATTACCTTTTTCATGCAGTGGTTTATTTTTGTATACTTTGACTATATTTATAATAGTTGCTTTATGTCCTGGTAAGTTAATTCCTACCATCTTCGTCATTTTTGCATGTCCTTAATAGTTGACTGATTTTTCTCTTGATTGTGGGTCATTTTGCTGTGTCTTTGCATGTCTAACAATGTTTTACTTAATCCTAGATATTGAAGATGCTATAGTTTCAGTCCCAGTTAAAGAGAGAAATTTTAACTTGCAGACTAGTTTACTTGTGGATCAGCTTGATCATCTTGAGACTTTATAAGTTTTGTTAGGGCTGGGCTGAATCCTCAGATGTGGCTTTTCTGAAGTGTCAGTTATCTGAGGCAGTCAATAAAGTCTGTGGTGGGTGGAATTCAAATGTCTTCACAACACATGTAAACTCTGTAATCTCCATTGATTCCTCAGCTCCCTGGTAACTGGTTTTCACCCTGGATTTCAGAGTCTCACCCAGCGCAAGCACATCGTAGTATCGGCTAAACGCTAAGTGGGAGTCTCATGCAAGTATCCACAGTCCTTTTTCCTACGCAGTTGTTTCCTATTACTCTGTCTCTAAACTCCAGGCCCCCACAGTATCTCCAAACTCTGAACTCTGTCTCCTTCACTCAGCCAGACACCTGTGCTCTTCCTGGTCTCCAGTCCCAGATGCTACAACCACAATGTGCCTCTGAGCAGAATGCTGCAATCACCATGGAGCTCACTTCACTCGTTTTCCTTATTTAGGGATCACGGTTCTGTTGTGTCTGTTGTACAGTGTCCGAGAGTACTTTTTCACATTAAAAAACATTCTATTTCCAGTTTTATCTAGTTTTATAGCTGTTTATGGCAGTAGGGCTAGACCATTACCAGTTACTGTGTCAAGCCAGGATTAAGAATCCTCCCTCTGCCACGAACATTTTATGAATCTAACGAACAATAAAGCTACAAAAGGAGAGCAAATTGTTCCCATTTTCACAAATGTGCTAGATCCTGGCATTGCTTCTTAAGAACCCAAACTTCTAATTCATTTGGTTAATGAGACTTTTGCATGGAGTAAATGTAGCATTTAACAGTTATGTGAATTTCTGCAAGTCTTTTAACATACCCAAACTTTCATTACTCATCTTTTTTTTTCATTTATTTTTATTAGTTGGAGGTTAATTACTTTACAATATTGTAGTGGTTTTTGTCATACACTGACATGAATCAGCCATGGATTTACATGTATTCCCCATCCCGATCCCCCCTCCACCTCCCTCTCTACCCGATCCCTCTGGGTCCTCTCAATGCACCAGGCCTGAGCACTTGTCTTATGCATCCAACCTGGACTGGCGATCTGTTTCACCCTAGATAATATACATGTTTCGATGCTGTTCTCTCAAAACATCCCACCCTCGCCTTCTCCCACAAAGTCCAAAAGTCTGTACTGTTCTGTGTCTCTTTTTCTGTTTTGCATACAGGGTTATCGTTACCATCTTTCTAAATTCCATATATATGTGTTAGTATACTGTAATGGTCTTTATCTTTCTGGCTTACTTCACACTGTATAATGGGCTCCAGTTTCATCCATCTCATTAGAACTGATTCAAATGAATTCTTTTTAATGGCTGAGTAATATTCCATGGTGTATATGTACCACAGCTTCCTTATCCATTCGTCTGCTGATGAGCATCTAGGTTGCTTCCATGTCCTGGCTACTATAAACAGTGCTGTGATGAACATTGGGGTGCACGTGTCTCTTTCAGATCTGGTTTCCTCAGTGTATATGCCCAGGAGTGGGATTGCTGGGTCATATGGCAGTTCTAATTCCAGTTTTTTAAGAAATCTCCACACTGTTCTCCATAGTGGCTGTACTAGTTTGCATTCCCACCAACAGTGTAAGAGGGTTCCCTTTTCTCCACACCCTCTCCAGCATTTATTGCTTGTAGACTTTTGGATAGCAGCCAGCCTGACTGGCGTGTAATGGTACCTCATTGTGGTTTTGATTTGCATTTCTCTGATAACGAGTGATGTTGCATTACTCACCTTTAAACTGAAGACAGAATAATTTCTACCTCATAGTTGTTCTGAGGTTTTGAAATAATGTTTACATATAGAAAAGTCTTGTGGGTGCCCAGGGCGGGGGAGGGATGGGTTGAAAGTGTGGGATTGAAAGATGTAAACTATTATATATAGAATAGATTAACAAGATCCTACTCTACAGCAACAGGACTACAATCAGTATCCTGCGATAAACTGTAATGGAAAAGAATATGAAAAGGAATGTGTGTGTGTGTGTATGTATATATATATAACTGGATTACTTTGCTGTACAGCAAAAATGAACACAACTTTGTAAATCAATTGCACTTCAATAAATTTTTTAAAAAGAAATAATATTTATAAAACATACCACAGTGTTTGACACATGATCAGCACTCATTAAATAGATATCATTATTCTGAAGTCATACATTAAAAACTTCAGTGCAGTGATTTTTTAGTTTTTTAACTGGAGGAAAATTGCTTTACAATGCTGTGCTGGTTTCTGCTGTACAACAAAGCAGATCAGCCATAACTATACATGTATCTCCTCCCTCAGGAGCCTCCCTCCTCCCCAATCCCAGCTCTCCGGGCCATCACAGAGGGTAACGTTGGGCTCCCCATGTCACACAGCAACTTCTCACCAGCTGTCTATTTTACACATGATCATGGATATATGTCGATGCTACTTTCTCCATTTATCCCACTCTTTCCTTCCCCTACTGTGTATGTACAATGGAATATTACTCAGCCATAAAAAAGAATGAATTTGAGTCAGTTCTAATGAGGTGGATGAACCTAGAGCCTGTTATACAGAGTGAAATAAGTTAGAAAGAGAAAACAAATATATTAATGCATATACATGGAATCAGAAAAAATGGTACTGATGAACTTATCTGCAGGGTAGGAATGGAGATGCAGATCTGGCAAACAGTGCAGTGACATTTTTAAAATATTTCATTATTATAGGGATTGCATTGAATCTATAGATTGTTTGGGTAGTATACTCATTTTCACAATATTGATTCTTCCAATCCATGAACATATTAGACTTCTACATCTATTTGTGTCCTCTTTGATTTCTTTCATCAGTGTTTTATAGTTTTCTATGTATAGGTCTTTTGTTCCTTTAGGTAGATATGCTCCTAAGTATTTTATTCTTTTTGTGGCAATGGTGAATGGTATTGTTTCCTTAATTTCTCTTTCTGTTTTCTCATTGTTAGTATATAGGAATGCAAGGGATTTTTGTGTGTTAATTTTATATCCTGCAACTTTACTATATTCATTGATTAGCTCTAGTAATTTTCTGGTAGAGTCTTTAGGGTTTTCTATGTAGAGGATCATGTCATCTGCAAACAGAGTTTCACTTCTTTTCCTATCTGGATTCCTTTTATTTCTTTTTCTGCTCTGATTGTTGTGGCCAAATCTCCCAAAACTATGTTGAATAGTAGTGGTGAGAGTGGGCACCCTTGTCTTGGTCCTGATTTTAGGGGAAATGCTTTCAATTTTTCACCATTAAGGATAATGTTTGCTGTGGGTTTGTCATATATATCTTTTATTATGTTGAGGTATAATGCTTCTATTCCTGCTTTCTGGAGAGTTTTTATCATAAATGGATGTTGAATTCTGTCAAAGGCTTTTTCTGGATCTACTGAGATAAGCATAGGTTAATGGTATACTTCCAGAACTAGAACAAATAATTTCACAATTTGTATGGAAATACAAAAAACCTTGAATAGCCAAAGTAATCTTGAGAAAGAAGAATGGAACTTGAGGAATCAACCTGCCTGACTTCAGGCTCTACTACAAAGCCACAGTCATCAAGACAGTATGGTACTGGTACAAAGACAGAAATATAGATCAATGGAACAGAATAGAAAGCCCAGAGATAAATCCACAAACCTATGGACACCTTATCTTCAACAAAGGAGGCAAGAATATACAATGGAAAAAAGACAACCTCTTTAACAAGTGGTGCTGGGAATACTGGTCAACCACTTGTAAAAGAATGAAACTAGAACACTTTCTAACACCATATACAAAAATAAACTCAAAATGGATTAAAGATCTAAATATAAGACCAGGAACTATAAAACTCCTAGAGGAGAACATAGGCAAAACATTCTCCGACATAAATCACAGCAAGATCCTCTATGACCCACCTCCCAGAATATTGGAAATAAAAGCAAAAATAAACAAATGGGACCTAATGAAACTTAAAAGCTTTTGCACAACAAAGGAAACTATAAGCAAGGTGAAAAGACAGCCCTCAGATTGGGAGAAAATAATAGCAAATGAAGCAACAGATAAAGGATTAATCTCAAAAATATACAAGCAACTCCTGAAGCTCAATTCCAGAAAAATAAATGACCTAATAAAAAAATGGGCCAAAGAACTAAACAGACATTTCTCCAAAGAAGACATACAGACTAAAAAACAGATGAAAAGATGCTCAACATCACTCATTATCAGAGAAATGCAAATCAAAACCTCAGTGAGGTACCATTACATGCCACTCAGAATGGCTGCTATCCAAAAGTCTACAAGAAATAAATGCTGGAGAGTGTGTGGAGAAAAGGGAACCCTCTTACACTGTTGGTGGGAATGCAAACTAGTACAGCCACTATGGAGAACAGTGTGGAGATTTCTTAAAAAACTGGAATTAGAACTGCCATATGACCCAGCAATCCCACTCCTGGGCATACACACCAAGAAAACCAGATCTGAAAGAGACACATGCACCCCAATGTTCATCACAGCACTGTTTATAGTAGCCAGGACATGGAAGCAACCTAGATGCCCATCAGCAGACGAATGGATAAGGAAGCTGTGGTACATATACACCATGGAGTATTACTCAGCCATTAAAAAGAATTCATTTGAATCAGTTCTAATGAGATGGATGAAACTGGAGCCCATTATACAGTGTGAAGCCAGAAAGATAAAGACCATTACAGTATACTAACACATATATATGGAATTTAGAAAGATGGTAATGATAACCCTATATGCAAAACAGAAAAAGAGACACAGATGTATAGAACAGATTTTTGGGCTCTGTGGGAGAAGGCGAGGGTGGGATGATCTGAGAGAACAGCATCAAAACATGTATATCATCAAGTGTGAAACAGATCGCCAGTCCAGGTTGGATGCATGAGACCAGTGCTCAGGGCTGGTGTACTGGGAAGACCCAGAGGGATGGGATGGGGAGGGTGGCGGGAGGGGGGATCGGGATGGGGAACACATGTAAATCCATGGCTGATTCATGTCAATGTATGGCAAAAACCACTACAATATTTTAAAGTAATTAACCTCCAACTAATAAAAATAATAGGGAAAAATAAAATAAAAATATTTCATTATTATAAAAATTACATATATACACAGTAAAAAGAATCTGTGTAGTACAAAAAGTTACACAAAAAGGCAGATCCAAGGACTTCCCTGGTGGTCCAGTGGTTAAGAATCTGCACTTGCACTGCAGGGGGAACATGCTGGATCCCTGATCAAGAAACTATGATACTGCATGCCATGTAGCCGGTGCCAATTAATTTAAAATAATTTATCTTCCTGCCACCCCAGAGCTCCAATTTTACTTCTGAGAAGTTTAATATCATTAGCTGTTTCACATATATTTTTCCAAGATTTTGCTGTGGCTATATAGATATGAGTGTCTATAGTTTCTTCATATTTATACAAATGGGAGTTTTTTTAATACACCTTTCTCTACTTTGCCATTATCCATTCAAAGATATATTCTGTTCATTTTGGCACACATCAACATACCTCATTCTTTAGTTCTGTTGTTGTTTAGTCACTAAGTCATGTCCAACTCATTGCAACCCAACGGACAGCAGCCCTCCAGGCTCCTCTGTGCATGGATTTCCAAGGCAAGACACATTCTTTAATAGCAGCATCACATTTGTTGTATAGCTATAATGTAATTTATGTAAATACTCCCTACTGATAGGATCAAGGTTATTTTCAGATTTTTGCCTTTTAAAATAAAACTGCACTAATTATTTTTGTACATGTTATCTCTGTTTATGTGTGAATATGACTACGTAAATTTCTAAAACTAAGATTGCTAGAATAAACAGTTACATACAGTTTTACCTTTGGGTCAATACAGTTGGTTTTTTCCAAACAGTTTCTCAATTTCAACCTCCACAAACAGTGCTTATTTCTCCCCACTCTTCACAAAATTATATATTATCAAACTTTCATATCTATCTCATTTGATATGTGAAATACAGAATCTTAATATTTTCCTTTGCATTTCTTTTAGTATGGTTAAAATATAACATTTTCATTTGTTTATGAGTTACTTATATTTCTTTCAGTCTAAAATGCCTATTCTTAATCATTTTCCCCTTCCCTACTTCTTTTAAGTTGGTCCTTTTCTTATTGATTTGCAAGATTTTAAAGCAGAATCAAGAGATTAGTTCTTTGACATGTTACAAATATTAACTTTTATACAGAGAGGCTTAATTTACTTTTGTGTATTTTGTAGTTTGATCTGACTTTCTTTTGCACAGTTTCTTACCCCCCAGAAGTTTAAAATGTTTACATAGACAATATTTTCAATAACTTCCACTCTGGTTTTCAGTTTTCATGACCCTTTTTCCCTATTCCATGACTTGTCAGGGACTTCCCTGGTGGTTCAGTGGTTGGGAACCCACCTTCCAGCGCAAGTGAAGGGTTTGACTCCTGGGCGGCGAACTAAAGTCCCATGTGCGGTGGGGCAACTAGGCCCGCTGCACCGCGGATGAACCTGCCCACTGCAGATCCAGGTGCCACAGCTAAAGAGACGTCTGTACGCCACAGCACAGAGCCTGTGCTCCACACAGAGACCCTGCATGCCACACCACAGACCACAGACATCCAAACACATAATAAACACAAGATTTTTTTTTAATGTTCTTATGGGCACTCTTTGATACATTAATTTTTCAAATTTCCAACATTTAAAATTTTTATCCATGGGAAACAGATGAATAAGAACTGAAGTAATGATTTTTTAATAATCAGCTGACCCAATGTCATTCATTGAATAATTTCATTACCTAAGTGACTGATTAGAAAGTTAGCTCAATGATATGTTTCTATTTCCCATTATGAATGCTGTATTTATGTTCTACTAACACACACACACACACACATAATCCTAGAAACCTTTACAAATCTAACATAATGGGTTAAGTTTGCTAACAGTTGTTCTCTGGTGCAAATTCTAATACATATATGCACATATAAATATGCAGGATATATACAATAAATATGCTGAGTTAAAAATGTCTGATTTACTGATTCTAACACCTCTATCTTAATTGTACATAATATTTACAATAGTTATTGTGTCATTCCTTTCTCCTTTTAAAACTCAAATGCATTTTGTAACCGTAAGTCTAAGTCATGAGACTTACCATGAATTCTCTCAGGGAGAATTTCTGCCTGGCCATACAGCAGCTCCGAGGAATGCCTTGCTCATGAGAGGGAATGAGATTCCTGTGCTCAACTGTGAGTATGATTGGATTTACAGATTAACAAAATGAGAAAGATCAAAGCTCTGTTATCAAGCAGACCTACAAGTCTAGAGCTTGCTCTTCGAAGAAAAATTGCTCTGTGCCCTTAATCTTTCTAATCTTGACCTCACAGTGGGGTTTTATACTTAAGACACTGCCATCAGGATGCAAAATTCAACCTCAGGCCACATTCCACTTTCTCTTAATGTGGGTGAACATGCCCTCAGTGACTAAATTGGCAACTGTATGGAAACTTCAGGCTTCAAACAGAATTTCTAATTCCATTAAACTGATGTTCAGCAGAGCACACTGAGTTTTGCGGTTACTAAAGAAATAACTAGGCACACATGCTTACTTTTAATTAATCACAGTCTCTTTTTTTCCCAAATGGTATGGACTTTGATGTTCTCATCTATACTACATCTTCTTTGTCTAGTTCATCCATTGATGGGTACTTTGATTCTTGGCTATTGTAAGTTACTGCCATGAACACAAAGGTGTGAGTATACATATATATATATGAATTAGTAGTTTTGTAGCCTTTGGATAAATACCGAGAAGTGGAATAGTTGGATCACATGAAAATTCTATTTTTAATTTCTTGAGGAATCTCCATACTGTTTTCCATAGTGGTTGTACCATTTTACGCTCCCATCAACAGTGTATGAATATTCCCTTTCACCACACCCTTTCCAACATGTTATTCCCTGTATCTGTAACAACAGTCATTCTAATGAGTGTGAGATGATACCTCACTGTAGGTTTAGTTGCATTTCTGTAATGATTAGTGTTAAGCATTTTTTCATATGCCCGTTGGCCCCATGAAAGTCTTCATTGGGAAAATGTCTATTCTCTAACCATTTTTAACTGGTTTTGTTGTTGTTGTGTCAGTTTTTCATGTATATTTTAGATGTGTGTGTTAGTTGCTCAGTTGTGTCTAGTTCTTTGCCAGACTGCCAGACTGCTCTGTCCATGGGACTCTCTAGGGAAGAACTGGAGTGAATAGCCATTTCCTCTGCCAGTGGAGCTTCCCAATCCAGGGATCAAACCTGGGTCTCCTCCATTGCAGGCAGATGCTTTACCATCTGAGCCACCAGGGTAGTGTATTTTGGATATTAACCCCCTATTGGATATAAGATTTGCAAATATTTTCTCCCATGCAGTATGCTCTATTTTCATTTTGTTAATGGTTTCCTTTGCTCTGCAGAAGCTTTTAGTCTGTAGTCCTATTTATTTTTCCTTTTGTTTCCTTTGCCTTAGGAAACAATCAAAAGAATATTGCTAAGATGAAAGTCAAAGAGCATACTACCTGTGTTTTCTCCTAGGAGTTGTATGGGTTCAGGTCTTAAAATCTTCAAATGATTTTGAATTAATTTTTTTTGCTGTATGAGACAGTAGACTAGTTTCATTCTTTTGCATGTGGTTGTCCAGTTTTCCCAACACCATTTATTAAGGGAATATCCTTTCTCAATTGTGTTTCTTTTCTCTTTTGTTATAAATTAACTGTCCCTATAGGTGTGGGCTTATTTCTGGGCTCTTTGATTCTACTCCATTGATTTGCAAGTCTTTTTTTTTTTTAAATGCAGGCTGATAAATGTCTTTTCAGGTTTTATTTTGTGAATATTTTCATTTTACATAGTGAGAATCACATACACATATATTTCTGTATCTTCCTTCCTTCATTTAGTATCACATAGCATAAACATCCTCAGATAATACTAAGAATTCTACACAATTATTATCCTTAACAGCTTCAGAGTATCCTTGCCTCAAACCAGCCTACTGTTTAACCAATCCATTGTTTCTAGATACCTTCAGTGTTTCCACTATCATGTTATAAAAAACAATACTGTGACAAATTCAAACTCTGCTCCACATTTTGGATTTTTTTTTTTTTTTAGTATACAACTAGAATTACTAGGTCAAAGGTAGAGAACAAATGTACCACTCAAACTGCCAAATCACCTTCCATAAAAACTGTATAAAATTACAGTTTCAGTGGCAGAGAGGGCTGGTCTCATTACATCCTTACCAGCACCGAGGTTTCTGTATTTGTTTTTGTTTTTAGGTCCTTACTGATTTGACTGGCTTACACACGTATTGTTGGCTTATACACATACTGCTGAGGCTCTGACATGTCTCTGAGGAAAGATAAGGTCGTGGAGAATTGTAAGTCACTGATGCCCTTATTTCTGTGAATTTCCTGTTCCAAGGCATAGGGATGGAAAGATGGGAGTAGGGAGAGACTGGCAGTTATCTTCTCATTATCTTTTATCCGATCAACATACTTGCAGACTTGGGTATAGACACCTGGGTCATTGGGTTGGCTGCAAAGGAAACTTCCCCAGGACACCAGGCCTTGCAAGGTATCTTTGCACATTAGTGGTCTCCCTGAGTCACCGTTGCAGGCACACCATTCCACAGGTGCTGGAGTTCAGGATGCCAGCACAGAGCATGGAGTCTCCCAGCAAGTCCTTACAAAACTTCCTGAAGTCTCGAAGGGAGAGGAGCTTGACGTCTGCGCACATGAGCTGCACTGGAAAGGTCATATCAGGGCCAGTGGTGGTGGTGCCCCAGCCATAAACAGTGCACGTGGTCCGGGGCGGGTGGGGGGTCGCAGTGGGAAGGCAGGTTGACGTTCTTGGCAGTAGATGACAGCTTGGCCCAGTCATTTAGCTTCGCCAGCACGAGGCTGTTAGCGCGGGTCTGTATGGACTAACCCCGATGGTGGACAGGCCCGCGTGTCCTTGATCTTTTGGCCTCCCACCAGCCGATCACTGTGCATGTGCACGTTGTACTCATTCATCACGCAGTGGGCAGTGGTGGGCACCCACTGCTCGCTGAGCAGCACACCTCCACAATGGGGCTGACTGCCCTTGCACAGGGCCACCTTCCAGGGCTGGGAGCCTCTTGGACACGGGACTCCGTCAATAATCTTCTCCAAACTCTAGTCACCCTGGGCATCCTGTGCAGCAGATCCCAGGACAAAGGACAGCAATAAGATCAGCAAGGGTGCCACCATGGTAACCTCTGAGTTTCTCAGGGGCTGCCAGCAAGGGAGGGCTCTCTTCTGCTGGGGCATAAATGAAGCCCCTTCTCAGCTCCAAAAGGTCAGATCTGACCTGGGCACCACTCAGTTGGGAGTCAGGCATTGATGTCTGCTTTTTCTAACAAGTTTGTTCAGTCGTTCAGTTGTGTTCAACTCTTTGTGACCGCATGGACTGGAACACACAAGGCTTCCCTGTCCTTCACCATCTCCCAGAGCTTGCTCAAACTCATGTCCATTGAGTTGGTGATGCCATTCAACCATCTCATCCTCTGTCATTCACTTCTCCTCCTGCGTTAAATCTTTCCCAGCATCAGGGTCTTTTCCAATGATTCACCTCTTTGCATCACGTGGCCAAAGTATTGGAGCTTCAGCTTCAGCATCAGTCCTTCCAATGAAAACTGAGGATTGACTTCTTTTAGGATTGACTGGTTTGATCTTGCTGTCCAAGAGATGCTCAAGAGTCTTCTCCAACACCACAGTTTAAAGGCATCAATGCTTTGGCGCTCAGCCTTTTTTACTATTCAGCTCTCACATCCATACATGACTACTGGAAAAACCATAGCTGACTATATGAACCTTTGTAGGGAAATAATGTGTCTGCTTTTTAATACGCTGTCTAGGTTTGTCATTGCTTTTCTTCCAATACCATGCTGTTTTGATTGCTACACTTCGTACTTTAACTTGAAATTAGAGAGTGTGATGCCTCCAGATCTATTCCTTTTTCTCAGGATTGCTTTGGCTATTCACAGTCCTTGTAGTTCCATACAGGTATTAGGATTTTCTGTTCTATTCCTGTTAAAAAATGTCAATGGGATTTTGATAGGGATTTCCTTAAATATGCATATTATGTTAAGTAATACGGAAATTTTTGCAAAGTTAATTCTTCCAATCCATGAACACAGAAAATATTTCTATTTTGGGGTATTCTTTAATTTCTTTCAAGAATATCTTAATAGTTTTGAGTGTACAATCTTTCACATCCTTAGTTAAATTTACTCCTAGGTACTTTATTCATTTTGTTGCAACAATAAATGGGATAATTTTCTAAATTTCTGACAGTTCAAAGAAATGAAACAACTTTTCTATATTGATTTTTTTACCTTGCAATTCTGCTAAATTAATTTATCACTTCTATTATGTTGGTAGTGATCAGGGTTTTCTGTTTACAAAATTACATCATCTGCGAATAGTGAATTTTACTTCTTCTTTCCAACTTGGATGCTTTTATTTCTTATTCTTACCTAATGCTCTAACTAGAACCTTCAATACCATGCTGAATAAAAGTGGCAAGAATGGGCATCCTCATCTAATTCCTGATCTTTATTAAAGGAAGTTTTCAGTTTCTCTCATTGACTAAAAGGTTAGCAATGGGTTTCTCACATATTACTTTTATTGTATTAACGTATATTTTTATTGAGTTTTTACCATAAATATGTGTGAATCATGTTAAATGCTTTTTCTGCATCTATTGAGTTAGTTATATAATTTTTATTCTTCAGTTTGCTAATGTGGTGTATCACACTGGTTGATTTACAGACACTGAATCATCTTTCCATACCTGAAACAGATTTCACTTGATCACACAGTATGATTCTTTTATTGTATTGGTATATTTAGTTTGCTAATATTTTGTTGGACTGAAAAAGGTCAGTTTTCATTCCAATCCCAAAGAAAGGAAATGCCTAAGAATGCTCAAACTACCACACAACTGTACTCATCTCACACGCTAGTAAACTAATGCTCAAAATTCTCCAACTCAGGCTTCAGCAATACGTCAACCGTGAACTTCCAGATGTTCAAGCTGGTTTTAGAAAAGGCAAAGGAACCAGAGATCAAATTGCCAGCATCTGCTGGATCATCAAAAAAGCAAGAAAGTTCTAGAAAAACATCTATTTCTGCTTTATTGACTATGCCAAAACCTCTGTGTGGATCACAATAAACTGTGGAAAATTCTGAAAGAGATGGGCATACCAGATCACCTGACCTGCCTCTTGAGAAACCTGTATGCAGGTCAGGAAGCAACAGTTAGAACTGGACATGGAAAAACAGACTGGTTCCAAATAGGAAAAGGAGTATGTCAAGGCTGTGTATTGTCACCCTGATTATTTAACTTATATGCAGAGGACATCATGAGAAACACTGGGCTGGATGAAACACAAGCTGGAACCAAGATTGTTGGGAGAAATATCAATAACCTCAGGTATGTAAACGACACTACCCTTATGGCAGAAAGGGAAGAAGAACTAAAGAGCTTCTTGATGAAAGTAAAAGAGGAGAGTGAAAAAGTTAGCTTAAAGCTCAACATTCAGAAAACTAAGATCAAGGCTTCTGGTCCCAGCACTTCATGGAAAATAGATGGGGAAACAGTGGAAACAGTGGCTGACTTTATTTTTTGGGGCTCCAAGAATCACTGCAGATGGTGACTGCAGCCATGAAATTAAAAGATGTTGATTCCTTGGAAGGAAAGTTATGACCAACCTAGATAGCATATTTAAAAGCAGAGACATTACTTTGCCAACAAAGGTCCATCTAGCCAAGGCTATGGTTTTTCCAGTAGTCATGTATGGATGTGAGAGTTGGACTATAAACAAAGCTGAGTGTCGAAGAATTGATGCTCTTGAACTGTGGTGTTGGAGAAGACTCTTGAGAGTCCCTTGGACTGCAAGGAGATCCAACCAGTCCATCCTAAAGGAGATCAGTCCTGGGTGTTCACTGGAAGGACTGATGCTGAAGCTGAAACTCCAAGACTTTGGCCACCTGTGATGCGAAGAGCTGACTCAATGGAAAAGACCCTGATGCTGGGAGGGATTGGGAGCAGGAGGAGAAGGGGACGACAGAGGATGAGATGGCTGGATGGCATCACCAACTTGATGGACATGAGTTTGAGTAAACTCCGGGAGTTGGTGATGGACAGGGAGGCCTGTCCATAAATTTTATGCTAGTCTCATAAAATTTATTAAAAAGCATTCCCTCCTCTTCAATTTTTTGAGAGTTTGAAAAAGATGGGTATTAGATTGTCTTTGAATGTTTGGCAGAATTCACCTGTGAAGCCATCTAGTCCTTGGCTTTGTTTTTTGGGAGGTTTTGATTTCTATTTGAACCTCCTTAATAGTGATTAGTCTACTCAGATTTGTCTATTTCTTCATGATTCAGTCTTGGAAGACTGTATGGTTCTAAGAATTTGTACATTTTTTCTAGGTTGTCCAATTTGTTGATATATAGCTGTTCATAGTATTCTCTTATTATCCTTTGTATTTCTGTGTTACACATTGTAATTTCTCCTTTTTTACATGAGACTTTTTTTCTTATTGAGTCTAGTGAAATTTTTGTCAAATTTATCTTTTCAAAGAAACAGCTCATACTTTCACTGATCTCTATATTGCCTTTGTAGTCTCTCTTTATTTTCACTCTGATTTTTTTCTTCCTCTACTGAGTTTGGCCTTTGCTTGTTCTTTTCTAAATCCTTTAGGTGTAAGGTTAGATTGTTTCAGACATTTTTGTTTCTTGTTAGGCCTGTATTTCTATAAACTTCCTTCTTAGTATCACATTCGTTTAATCCCAGTTTCTGCTATATTGCACTTTCATTTTCCTTTGTCCTCGGGTATTTTGATTCTCACTTCATTTCTTCATTGATCCAATAATTGTTCAGTAGCATACTGCTTAGTCTCCACATAATTGTGATTTTTCCAGCTTTCTTCTTGCAGATACAGTTTCATACCATGTGGTCAAAAAAGATACTTACTACAATTTCAATTTTCTTAAAGTTTTTGAGACTTATGTCCCAAAATATAGGCTATCCTTGAGAATGGTCCTTGCACAGTTAAGAAGCTGCTGCATTTGTATGGAACAGTCTATATATGTTATCAATTGCTCAATCGTGTCCAACTCTCTGCAACCCCATGGACTGTAGCCCACCAGGCTCCCTTGTCCAAGGGATTATCCAGGCAAGAATACTGGAGTAAGTTGCCATTTCTTCCTCCAGGGCATCTTCTAGACCCAGGAATCAAACCCGAGTCTCCTGCACTGGCAGGCAGATTACCACTGCACCAGTTGGGAAGCCATATCAATTAGGTACATCGAGTATAATAATCCATTTAAGTCAGTATTTCTTCGTGGACTTCTGCCTTGATGATCTATCCATTGATATAAGGGGGTGTGTTAAAGTCCCCTATTATTGTGGTGCTGTCAATTTCTCCCCATATATCTATTAGTAATTGTTTTATGTACTTCTGGTACTCCCATGTTAGGTACACATTTATTAATAAGTATGTCTTCTTGATGAATTATTCCCTTTACCATTATATAATGTCCATATTTGTCATTATCTTTTTTTAATTTAAATCTATTTGTCTGATATGAGTAGGCTACTATGGCTTTCTTTTGTCTGCCATTTTCTTGGAGTATCATCTTTCATCTCCTAACTCTGAATCTGTGTTTGTTTTCAAAGCTAAATCTCCTGAACTCTGCATATAGGTGAGTATTGTTCCTTAATACATCCAGCCACTCGGTGTCTTTTGATTGGTGGTATCAATCCATTTACTTAGGGTTATCACAGACAGATAAGTACACAGCACTGTTATATTTGTTTTGTTTTTTGGTTACACTGTATCTTTTTTCTTTTCTCTGTGTTTCTGTCATTTTGGTTTGGTGATTTTCTTACAATATTTTTCCCAGTTTTCTCTTTTTTTGTTTCATGTCTCTGCTCTAGATTTATGTTTTAAGGTTACTTTTAGGTTTGTATAAAGTGTCTCATAGATGATATGACTGGTTTTGGTTTTTTTTTTTTCTGTTGAAAGCATCTTATCTTTATTTGCCTATATGGGTTCATTCATTTCCTCTTCAATACTTCTGTTGTCTCAACTTATTCTCTCACATTTTGAGCTCATTATCATATTGAAGTAAATATTCTTTCTGCTGTTTTTCCTTTATAACTTTTATGTTATAATTAAACATTTAATAATGTATTCTGATATAGAGCTGCAACTTTCTACTTATCACCTTACTTTTACCTTTTCTTTTCAGGTGTAAGAGCTCTCCTCAACATTTCTTGTGAGGCAAGTCTAGTTGTGATGAATTCCCTCAGCTTTTGTTCGCCTGAGAAAGCCTTTACTTCTCCGTATCTGTAACTTTGTTGGATAGAGTATTCCTGGCTGACAGTTTTTAATCTTAATATTTTGAGTATGTCATTCTACTCTCTGCTGGCCTGTAGAGTTTGTGCTGAGAAATCTGCTCATCATAGCCTGATGGGTGTCCTTTGTAGGCTGCTGTCTTTCTTCCTCTGGCTGCCTTCAAAATTGCTTATCATTGACTTTTCTTCTTTAACAATGATTTTTGACAGCTCTAATATAAAGTGTTTTGGAAAAGGGTCTTTTGACATTGAGACAATTAGATGTTCTCTTATCTTTGTGGAATTGTTTGTCCAGTACCTTCCCCATGGCTGAGAAGTTCTCAACTATTATTTTTTCAAATAAACTCACGGCTCCCTTCTCCCTTTCTTCCATTTGGGGGATACTCATTAACCTTATGTTGCTTTTCCTGATGGAGGCAGACTGTTCTCACAGAATTTCTTCATTTTGAAAAAAATCTCTCCCCTTCTACCTGAATCATTTCTAGATTTCTATTTTTGAGCTTGCTAATTCTCTCTTCCATATGGTCTGCTCAATTTCCAATGCTTTCTATTGGATTCTTCATCTCATTTATTGAGCTCTTCAACTTTAAAATTTCTATTTAGTTCTTTATTACAGCTTCAATCTCTTTTATAAAGTATTCCTTCTGTTCATTAATTTTATTACTGGGCTCATTAAACTGCTTTTCTGAGCTTTCTTAAAGTTTGTTTTGTTTTTTATTCAGGACAACTGTTTTTTAGTTCTCTAACAGTTCACACACTTCTGTGACCTTGTCACGTAGTTCAAGTTGGTTTACAGTGTTTTTCAAGTCTTTTATAACCCTACTGATTTTGTGTCTAGTTGTTATACCAATTATTTATGGAAGAGTAGTGAAATGTCCAATTTATTTGTAGATCTTCTTAATTTCTCCTTGCAATTTTATCAGTTTTTTTGCCAAGAATTTTGAAATGTTATTAGCATAAACATCCAGAATTATTATGTACCATTAGATTTAATGACTACCATTACATTATAAAATGACTCCCTACATCCCTAGTAATATTCTTTACTATGAATTATTTGATATCAATACAGTCATTCAAGTTTTCTCTGATTAGTGGCAGTCTGGTACGTCTGACCCTGTGCTTTCCTTTTAAACTGTTTTTGTTTTTATAACTGAAGTGTGTATCCTGAGGTAATGTGTAGTTGAACCTTGTTTTCTGTTATTTCTAAATCCAGTTTTTCAACTGCTATCTTTAATTCAGGAGTTAACACACTTACATTTGATGTGGTAATTGATGTGGTTGGTTTTAAATTTACCACCATGATGTTTGTTTTTTAACTTATTCCAACTGTTCTTTTTGTTTTGTTCCTGCCCTCTCTGGGATTAGTGGGTTTTTTATGTTATTTTATTTTTTTATGATTCCAGGTTTTTCTCCTTGTTGGCTGTAATTCTGTTGTGTCCTTGTAGTGGTTGCTTTAGGGTACATACTACACATCATTAACATATCATAGTCTGTATTTAAGTGATATCATACAACTTCGCTGATAATAAAAGAAATACATAACACTATGTTTCCATTTCTCCTTCCCAACCAGTTATATAGTTGTCATACACTTTACTTTTGCATATGTTATAGCCTCACAATATATTATCATTTTTGCTTTAAAGATTAAATATATTTTAATACATAATCACCATGTTTACGTATTATTTATCATTTATAGTGATTGTCAATCCTTTGTATAGGCACAATTTCTATCTGATATCACTGTCCCTCTGCTTGAAGGATTTCCTTTAAAGGGCTTCACTGCATAGGTCTTCTGATAATGGGCTTTTCCTACTCTTCCTCATCTGCAAATGTGTTTTTGTTTCTGAGAAATATTTTTATTGGGTAAAAAATTGTGAGTTCAGTTTTTTTCTTTTCTTTCCATACTTTAATGATTCAATTACATTTCTTAAAGCTTCTGAAGTTTTTTTCATGTCAAGAAATTTAGTGGTATCCTTTTCTCTATTTCCTTGTATATAATTTATCGTTTAGGTAATGTCTATGTCTCAGATTTTTTCTCTCATTTTAAAAAATTTGATTATCATGCCCTCTGGTGAAGTTCCTCATGTTTTTGTGCTTGTGGTTTTTTGAGCTTTTTGAATAAGTAATAATTTTTATAAAGTTGGAAAATTTATATCATTATTTCTTCAAATATTTTCTTCCCTCCAGGAACACTAATTTTATGTAACTGCCCCCCTTTCAGCTGATGTATCATTCTATTTTCTTTTTTTCACCTTTTTTTCTGTATGTTTCAGTCTGGATAGTTTCAATTGGTACGTAATCAAGTTCACTAATTTTATGCAATATCCATTGGCTATTAACCCCATCCAGTATGCTTATATGCAAAACACTGAGGCACTGCAGACTTCATTTTTAGAGGTTTGCTTTCCATGCTTAAGACATGCAATTCTTCTTTTAGCTACCTGAACTTGTAGAATGAAATTATATTAACTGCTTTAATGTCCTTGTCTACTCATCTATTATCTGCACTACATCTGTTGTCAGTTTCAGTTGACTTTTATCCTCATTATGAGTATCAGTTCCTTGTTTTCTTGCATGCTGGTAATTTTTTACTGGATGCTAGACACTGTATATTTTACCTTGTCAGGAGATAGATATTTTTCTATTACTAAACACAATTTTGAATTTTTTTCTGGGTCATGGTTAAAGTTACTTCAAATAGTTGGATCCTTTCAGATTTTGCTTTTAGAGTTTGTTAGATGGAGTCTAAGCAGTGTTTAATCTTGGGCTACTCTTTTACTGTTATTGAACCAAAACCATTCACTGTACTTTAACTGATATCCTTTGAATTATAAGGCTTTTCCACTCTGGATGATGTCACTCTTCATAATCCTATGAGGTTAAGGCACTATTTCCTATTATCTTTTTAGGCATTATCTTAGTGCTATGGCCTGGAGACTTTTTCATCTGTGTGTACTGATTAGCAGTCAGCTGAATGCTCTGGTGGATCCTCCTGCAGAACTCTGCAGTTTTCATCCCATACAGCTCAACTGTCTCCAGTATTCTGTTCGGCAAATTCTTCTCAGCCATGCTTCCCCAGCTCTTCCTTCTCGTGTCAGGGAAACTGTTGCCTGGGTTTCCCTCTCCCCTATGTCTTTACCTGAATACTCTCTCAGGATAGAAAGCTGAGCAATGAGAGCGCTAATCTCATTTGTAACCAGTCTCTTATGGCCCTCTCTCCTCATGGCCAGATATTCCCTTCTTCAGAACTATTTTTCTTATGCTTTGTCTTTTTTTTTAGTCAAAAGGCTAAATATAGTTATCATTCGACCTTGTTTGGGAGAGCAGTCTATATAATCCCTTGATCCTTTTTAACTTCATACTTCCAGTACCACTAATTTATAAAGAGTTTCCAGAGAGGATGATACCTATCTGCTATCCCTAAAGTGGCCTCTCATTTCTCATCCTAAAACCATCTAGTTCCTGAAGCCACGGCAAGGTTAAACATGCTCCTCAGGCTCTGCTTTAACACAGTGTCAAAACACACCATATATGTATGTGTATGTATGTGTGTATGTATATGTGTATACATATTTATGATGCTGTGTAAAAAAAGTAGTGGTGGTATACCTATATTTTATATACATATTCACTCTTTCTGTGCTATTCATGCCTTCTGACTTTTTTCCTGTATCCTTGGGCCCTAGTACATGTCTACACAAGGCAGTGAAAGTGAAAGTGAAGTCGCTCAGTCCTGTCCGACTCTTTGCAACCCTGTGGACTGTAGCCTACCAGGCTCCTCTGTCCATGGGATTTCCCAAGCAAGAGTACTGAAGGCGGTAGCCATTTCCTTCTCCAGGGGATCTTTCCGACCCAGGGATCGAACCCAGGTCTCTCACATTGTAGGCAGATGCTTTACTGTCTGAGCCACTTCAGAAGTCCCTACACAAGGTAAGCCCTCAGTAAATATTTATATGAATAACTGAATTAAAAAATTGGTTAGCATATCCTTCTTTTTCTCAGGTAGCAGCAAGCTTACTGCATCATGATAAATTCCATTTTTGAAGCAGCACCTTCCATAAGAACTACTGAAGGAATAACCCAGTCTCTGAGACCACTTAAGCACAAAAGCACAGGGATGAATCTGAGGGCAGTCAGAATTCTGCCAGCCACGAGGAAAGAGCAAGTCAACAAAGGGAAGCTGCTACTTCAGACACAACAGTTCTCAAAAGCACCTGTATCCTCCGTTCTAAAGAGAATGTCTTAAACATTTTAAACAGTATTTTGGACTAGTTTCATGACAGTATCTAGCTTACATGGCTGTAAATATTTCCAGAACACAATAAACCCCACTTCTGTGCCAAGATGCTTCATGCACTGTGTCACTTTAGATGGTAATTATATTGCATTAGCGAGACAGATTGTGTAGCCTCAAAAGTAGAATGCATATACGGGTAAATCTGTCATCCACCCCCACAGCACACAGCCTCTACAGAGGAGAATTCTATTGTTTCTGGGACCATCTTAATTTCACATTTATTCTTTTTTTTTAAAAAAGTTGCCTATTTTAAATATTTTAGTACAGGACAATTCCTAGGGAGCAAGTGCTTGTTTTAGTGATGGAAATTTCTTGCTTCTCCCACTTTTTATCCAGTATTTCATGGAGAGTGTTCAAGCACAGAATCTCCCTATTTGTATCTTTTCACCTTTTTGATAAAAAGCAAATCTTCATCCCCCTGTCATAGTCTTATTAAATATTCAAATCATTCAAACTTTCTGAGTCTCAAGATAATTGTGTCTACCTTACAGAGATTTCTTTCACTCTGAGAATGAAGGACCAAAAATTATCTGTACACAACAAAAGCACTGAGCAAACTGTCAATATAAGGTTTGCGGAATATGAAATTTTGATGGTTATTCATCTTGTTGTTCACCTTGTATTATAACCTTATACAGTGGCTGAATTATGGTCACATTCAGTACATAGATTAAAGAAAGAGAAAGGGAGGGAGGATGATGATGGGATAGAAGGAGAAAATGAAGAAAAGGGAGGGAAAAGAGAGAGGGACCAGGAGAGAAAAAAGAAAGGAAAGAAGGGAGGAACACAGAGAGGGAGGGGAAAATAAGGGAAACTGGGAAGAGAGAAATGAAGAGAGAAAGGGGGGATGAAAGTAGGGATGGGAGAAAAAAACAGAAGGAAAAGTCATGACTATTATGAGACTGGCTGACTAATTTTGACTTTGACATGTGTGTGATAACAACTGACCACTGCTATAACTGTTCCCCTCCCAGACAACATAAATAAATAACGAAACAACAGTGACTAATCTTACATGATATTTAGAGATAGCAGTCTTAGGCTAGGGAGATGGAAGTAGTGATATTTGCTATATTATGAATATTAGTACTCATATTATTGCCTTTGAGGATGAAGGAAAAGGACACGGTGGCACTCTCAAATGTTGTAGCTAAACTGAAACCCTAGAAAATGAGATACATTCATCAAGAGGATTGTCCTTTTTTCTATTTTCCAGGGTATAGAGGAAACAAGGTACTTTAAAAATCTTTCTTAGATTCTGATACTTGAGTTAGAAATTATCTATTTTATTTCTCTTTTTCTCATAATAAATATAATCTCATTTATTTCACTCTTAACTCATTAGTAGGGGCATCTTAATAAGCAAAGAGCATATAAGATATTTGAATCTTGCTCCAATACATAAAAATCAATTAATTCTGTGTGTGTGTGTATGTGCATGAGGTTTGTGACAGTGGCGGCTTTTCGGCAGCCTAAAGCCATAAGTTTTTAAAAGACACCAATAATATTTCTCATGCAAACCAACAATTCTGGTGTTGTAACAGGAAAGAGACCACTTGGTGCCATAGATACACTTAATGATAGCACTAATAATCACTGCTACCATGCTTTGAGGAAATCACTGCACAGCTGCCATCTCCTTTAATTCTCCTGGTGACGCTGTGAAGTTAGCTTCTGCATCACAGTTTTGCAGTTGAGGAATCACAACCCCAGAGGAAATAGCAAACTTTTGCAAAGACTGTGGCTGGCACCTCTTATGTCCACCTCTCCAGGTCAGAGAGTGACTGAAGATCAGAGAGATGCAAAAGCAATAAAACAAAACATCTCAAGGCCTTCTTTCATCCCTAAAAGCTAAGGATACATATACACACACTTTCATCCTAAATGAGATGCCTGGCATTGCTGTAAATTCTTTAGTAATGTATTTTAATTAATCCTCTGACACTGACTTATTTGACTGATGGGGAAAGGTAAGTTTGGGAGGTTAAACTGCCCAGTCTCCTGGCAAGTGTCAGAATATGTATTTGAGTTCAAAATACACATGCCTTACACACCAAGGAAACCAGATCTGAAAGAGACACATGCACCCTAATGTTCATTGCAGCACTGTTTATAATAACCAGGACAGGGAAGCAACCTAGATGCCCATCAGCAGACAAATGGATAAGGAAGCTGTGGTACATAAACACTATGGAATATTACTCAGCCATTAAAAAGAATTCATTTGAATCAGTTCTAATGAGATGGATGAAACTGGAGCCCATTATACAAAGTGAAGTAAGCCAGAAAGATAAAGACCAATATGGCATACTAATGTATATATACATGGAATTTAGAAAAATGGTAACGATAACCCTATATGCAACACAGAAAAAGAGACACAGATGTACAGAACAGACCTTTGGACTCTGTGGGAGATGGCGAGGGTGGGATGTTTTGAGAGAACAGCATCGAAAAATGTATATTATCAAGGGTGAAACAGAGCCCCAGCCCAGGTTGGATGCATGAGACAAGTGCTTGGGCCTGGTGCTTTAGGAAGACCTAGAGGGATGGGGTGCGGAGGGAGGTGGGAGGGGGGATTGGGATCGGGAATACATGTAAATCCATGGCTGATTCATGTCAATGTATGGCAAAAACCACTACAATATTATAAAGTAATTAGCCTCCAACTAATAAAAATAAATGGAAAAAAAATAAAAAGATAAAAAAACAAAAACCAAAATACACATGCCTGTGCCCCTTTTCCTTATCACACTGACCTTCACTGCTCCACAAACACCTGCAGAGCACCTGCTGGGTGAAAACAGTTTTGCAAGTGCAGGACACTTAAAGACATACAAAGATAAACAAGACACAGCCTTGAACTCAAAAAGCAAACTCCAATCACTTAAAAAAGCTAGAGTGACATTTATGAGGAAACGTGAGCTGGTTTGCAAAATCATCTTCTGAAGTTATAAATTGTAACATTAACTGGTGGGCCTTTTCCTGTTGGGCACATCTCTCACAGAAAGTGAGCCTTGACAGCACAGTACTGGGAGAGGAGCTTATTAACATGATGTATCCACGGCCAAGGGGGCATTCCCCATACTCTATCAGGCAACAGATTTTTGAGGGGAGGGCAAGCCTTTCCTCCATCTTGGAGGGGAAAAAGATTTTACCCATATGCTCTCAGATAATGCTTATCATAGCTCAATAGGTGGGAAATTTATTCCCCTTTACCACTGAGGCAACAAAGATTTATAAACATCAACGGACCACCTTGGGTTAAATAGATCCTACAGGGTCCGTATAGGGTTCAAAGCAATGTCTACCTTACTCCAAGGAACTATTTCCGCTGCACTATTGTGCCCTCCTCATGTATACAAATGGATCTGTACATGTGCATGTATGCATATGTGTGTACATGTGTACATACACATACGTGTGCATATATGACAAACGAACATTTCCTGTTGATCCTAAGACTGACTAAAAATGTTTTCAGACTTTACTGAGGTGCAGCTGACAGAGTTATGTTATTTAAAGTGTATAATGTGACGATCTAATATATAGGTACATCCTGAAGGAATTTCCCCATTGAGTTAATTAACACATCCATCACCTCGCATATTTATTTATTTTTTTTGGCGAGGAAATTTAAGTTCTACTCTTCCACCAATTTTCAATTACCTGATAACAGTGTTATCAACTATACTAAGGTTTTACATTTGTCTTTCTTGTCTCCCAGTGGTCTCCTCAGGATCTTATTTTTAACCTGTGGTTATAGAAAGTGTGTAGGAAAGAAGGGCCAAATGTTTTATAACGACATATGAATCAGTACTGTGGGATACTTCAGAGCTCACCCACTTGTTTTTCCTTTTTTTCCCCTCTGCCAAAGCAAGATACAAGGGCCCTGGCTGCACCACACGGCTAAAACTGAGCTACAGAAGAAAATGTTCCTTCTTGCCCTCTTCTCCCACTCACCAGCCGCCTCTCACCCTCCCCACTAGCCCTCTCAGCCACCGAAGCCCCGCTCCCCCGCCCCTGTGACCGGCCCTGAGCCCCACGCCATCTTCCCTTCCCCTGCGTCCTCCGCCCCGCGCCACCTACCTTCATACCCACCAGGTTGTTGTGGAAGTCCATGTGGGTTCGCAGAGCTGGGCTCCACGGCCATCTCAAGAACTCTCTGATGAACCTGCTGCCACATTTGAGACTGTCCCTACAGCTGCCCCACTGTCAGGGCCCCTGGGTTTTTCCAGGTCGGGGCCTCCTGACAATGCCAGCTTTCTCTGAGGCCTGCGCGGCACGCCTTGGCCAGTACGTGCATTAAGCAGGCCGGGGAGACGGTGGAGTGGAAAGGTTTTTTTGGAAGTCTCATTTGGGGAGGCTTGCCCGGGGGCGACCCTCCGCAGCGCAGTACCAGCAAAGGAACCGGAATGGGTACCAGACTCCAGCAAGCTCACGTGGACCGCGCCTGTGAACCTCCCCCACTCCCGGCAGCACCCGCGCCACAGACGCCAGCATGCTCAAGTGGACCGCATCTCCGCCACTCCCGGCAGCACCCGCGCCACAGACGCCAACATGCTCACCTGGACCGCATCTCCGCCACTCCCAGCAGCCCCCGCGCCACCGCGTCCTCTCCCGCTTCAGCCAATCACAGGCTTCGTAGTGCCCCTGGGCCGCAGCCTGCACACCAGGGTCCGCAGCAGGGTAGTCGCTACCTGTGGCCTGGGAGGCGCGGCCCAGCCAACGTGGGTGTCAGCGCCAAGTCCGTTTGTCAGCGAGCCCATTCAGCAACTTGCAGCAGCTGCCAGTCCACTCCTGGCCCGGAGTCACAGCTCAGGGGAGGAAAGTTGAAGCTTTCCACTTCCTTAGCAAGCCTGTGCACCCGGGGTGGTGGAGAGGAACGGGCTGAGGGGACTGTGCCAAGGCTGTGGGGACCGTGAAGTCCTGAAGGCAGGAAAACCCAGAAGGCCTGCTCTTGCTGGCGGTTCATCTCTCCCGCTGGCAACCCTTGTAAACCAGAACACAAAAGACGGGAATGTAACTCCTGCACCATACGTGGCTCTGCTGTATCCTTCTCAACGCACTATTGGGTTCAGATTGGTACCTCTCAAGTGGTAAAGTCCTAAGTGTTTAGCTTTCATAGGTTTAATTAAAATGCCAACTCATTCCCAAAGTGTCTCTAATTACCCTCGCCTCAGTGTTAACATCAGGAACTTATTTTTTTTATACAAATACTTATTAAGCAGCCACCATGCACTAGATACTAGATGTATTTGTTCATTTCTCCCTGTTTCCGTTTTGTGATGTTCGTCCCTGTTATTTTTCTCAGTATCTGTGTTATGAACTGACAAAGAAACTCTTATCTGGCCAGCTTTTAGAGCAATCTAAGCATTGAATAATTGTACAGTAAATATTTTTGTTTACAAAGACATCCAGAGAAGGCACCAAGCAGAAAAGATCTTGGCTAGTTACAGGGCAAAGGGAACCAGAGGCGGAGTTGAGTAGTCTACGAGTCCCTCAGGGTAGTCCTACATCCCATGAGGGAACCAATGTGTAAATGTCACTGGAAGCAGATAACAGTATTAAGGAAGGTCATAGTTCTTCCTATTAAGTTATCCAGTTATGGGATTGGCTGTCTCTATAAGTAATCCACTTTCTATCACTAGTGTTGAAGCAAAGTTTAATGCATTCATCTGTCTGGAGTGACCTGGAAGGACTTTCCACATTTATTTGACATGTACTTCATGTACTTTTATTTGACATGTAGTTTCATGTGCTTCAGTCCACCCTAAAGGAGATCAGTCCTGGGTGTTCACTGGAAGGACTGATGCTGAAGCTGAAACTCCAATACTTTGGCCACCTCATGCGAAGAGTTGATTCTTTGGAGAAGACCCTGATACTGGGAGGGATTGGGGGCAGGAGGAGAGGGTGATGACAGAGGATGAGATAGCTGGTTGGCATCACTGACTCGATGGACATGGTTTTGAGCAAACTCTGGGAGTTGGTGATGGACAGGGAGGTCTGGCATGCTGCGATTCATGGGGTCGCAAAGAGTCGGACACGACGGAGCGACTAAACTGAACTATCTCTTTTAATATCAATATTTGCCATCCTGTGAACAGGACAATTTTATGGACAGAATAGTAATTGTGTTAGGCCTTATAAGAAGCGGAAGAGAAGAGTTCATGTCAGAATGCCTCACACTTCTCCTATTGAGACCCTACTCATATATGCTTAACACGGCACAGAGATGGAGCCACTTTGTTGAGCTATGACCTACACTTGGCTTTTAATACAGAGTTCTCTGTCCATGGATATTAGTAGACAGATACAAACAATGAGAGAATCTCCACTAGCCCCTTTTGCTGTCATGATGCCCACCTCATGTTTCCATCCTCAGGTCCCTCTCAGCCTAATTTCTCTCCTGCCTGTTTCAAAAGTCCCAAACCAATATTCCTGATTGAAATTTCAAAAAAGTTATTGCATCCCCTAACATTTAAAAAAATCACAAAATGTCACTAGATTATTATCAGTTAAATTGTAGTGGGACTGTGCTGGCCTTGAAGTGAAGAAATCATGACTAGTGCCAGCTCAGTTCATAGCCAGCTGTGTGACCTCAGAAAGTCAGCTAGCCTTTCTGACCCTCATCTGTGAAATCAGAAGACTAATTAACCTAAACCATCTCGGAAGAATTGTCCAAATTTAATTCTAAATAAATAAAATCCTATTATTTTTCCTGCATCCTCAGTCCTGAGAGAGTCAATTCCTAGACAGATTGATAACAAGTTCAGAGTCTCCAAGGAGGAGAAAGGGGTCTGGGGCTCCCTAAGTGGAGACTGGGGCTCTGGAATTCTCAAGGAGGAGAAAAGGACAAACGTTTTTTTCCTCTGCATTCCTTAGTCTTAGTCTGTTACACAACTCAGTTTAAACTCTGTACTAGGGATTATACAGCAACGTATCCGGCTGGAGGACAGTTTCTCCTTCCTGAAAACCTTCTGACTAATCCTGATATTTTAGAATCTATATTATGGGAGTGGGTCTGGAGGACTTTTCTATTGTTAAATTCTAATCTTGTTACCCTAAAACGTAAATTGTAGGAGTAGGTCTGGTAAAATTTTCACAAACTTGAGACATTCTTTTGATTCATTGTAATAATTAATTGGAGTGTATATAACTCCACTGCTAACACTAGCAAGGGGATACTCTTTCTGCCCCCTTCTGATATCTCTGTCAGAAGCTCTCTGTATCCCTTTTATACTTCAATAAAACGCTATTGCACAAAAGCTCTGAGCGACAAAGCCTTGTCTCTGGCCCCGGATTGAATTCTTCTCCTCCGGAGGCCAAGAATCCCGGCATATTTTCGTAGGACAGTAACAACCTTTTAGTTCCAAAGAATAGCAAGTTTAGCCCCTGAAATCATGTAGTGAAACCTAAGTACATGAGACAGTTGCTAAGTTATTGTAGATCAGTCTAAATGAGAATTAGGAGAAGCAGACTGATCTGGCAGGCGACAGCCTCAGCTGGTGCCACTGAAGAGTGGGGCTTTTTTACATGGTGATGAACAAAGGGTGGGTTTCCTCAGGGGCCTGGCCAGCCAGTCTATAACAAAGCAGTCATCCATCAATGCCCGGGCTGTTCCCATTGATGAGCTGCAACTCTTAACAAGCAGGCTGCGTTTACATAGCTTCATCTGTTTCCCCTGGGAGCCTTTCCTAGCCTAGTTGAATCAATTCTAGAATACCAACAGTGGTATCATCAGTAGAGGAGGTGGTTCCCGCAGTGCTGAGAGTTTGCTCAGAAGAAATGGGATAAATAATATGATGACATGTGCACGTCCATCTGAATGATAAAGTACAGACAGATCTCGGCTATACTGGCCCAACTGTTATCCTGCGTATTTTCTATCTATCCAAGGAGACTTAGAAAGAACAACTACAGGTGGTTATTACTCAGAAAGAGACTTCCCCCTAAAAATGCAATTTGGATGTGAATAGACAATATACTTAATATTCTCAACCCCCTATCTCTAGACTGAGCAAGTGGGAATTATGTGGACTATATCTTTACATACCAGCACCTAGAAGAGAGCACTCACAGAGCTGGTCTTCTAATATAGGCTTGAGAAATGTAAGTTGAGAATCACTTTTGTTTTGAGGTTGTCAGACTATAATTTTTTTCTTTTCAAAAGTACCCATAATATTGTATTTTAGTTTTTATCTGAAAGTGAGCTGCTTACCTGTCTTTTTCCACTGGAGTTCTCTAAATGGAATTGCTTCCTTTGCCTAAATAGCTAATTTATTTGCTCATCTCTTAATAGTATTGCTCACGTGGTACATACAACACTGCACCCAATGTTAGAAGCCTTCCCAGTTTTCCAGGGGTAGTCAGTCTCTTCCTTAGTTTCTAATAGTTCCTGGTTCATAAATCTATGAATGATCTCATCTATCCTTTACTTGCTGTTGCTCTTGTGTTGTGCTCCCTATCCTTGGGTAAGCTATTTAACTTTTCTGTGCTTTTTTGAGCTGCAATATGAGGGTTATAAGAGGAAGTATCATAGTTTTGTAATGGGGTTTAAATGAGTTAATACTTGTGATATACTCAAGTTATACCTGGCAAATAAGTTTTCTCTAAGTTTTAATTAGTGGTAGTGGTAGCATTTTTTATTTTAAATGTTATACTTTTAGTAAAGTCATTTTGATAAAAACTAGTTTGCCTAAAAAGGAAATGGTAACCCACTCCAGTATTCTTGCTTGGAGAATCCTATGGACAGAGGAGCCTGGAGGGCTGCTGTCCATAGGGTTGCACAGAGTCAGACACCACTGAAGCAACTTAGCATGCATGCATGCATACAGAGTATCTCTATACCTTCCCCTCAATTTTGCTATAAACCTAAAATTGCTCCAAAAATTGTATTAACTTTTAAAAATTATTTAAATCAATTCTTTTCAAGACTGCTTCCTCGGTGGCTCAGAGGTAAAGAGCCTGCCTGCAATTGCAGGAGACATGGGAAATGAAGGTTAGATCCCTGAGTTGGGAAGATCCCCTGGAGAAGGAAATGGCACCCCACTCCAGTATTCTTGCCTGGAGAATCTCATGGACAGAGTAGCGTGGCAGGCTACAGTCCATAGTCCCAAAGAGCTGGACATGCCTGAGCACACATGCAGTCTGCAGTGTACAACTGAAGCCTAGTTTCTATGAAATGAAAGCTATTATAGAGGGTCACTTCACCTGATCAAATAAGGTACAGGTTTGAAAGTTCTTTTGAATCCTGTCTCCCCAGTGATACAGAGTTCTTTTAACTTGAGGACATTAAGTGTATTTAAATATAATTAAATCTAATACAAATTAACCTGTTTTAAATAAACACTTAAAGTAAATGTCATCAAGACAAACTGCCTAAAATTCTTTTAAGTGAGCAAAAAAATAAAAAATAAAACACACCAGAATATAAAACACTTCTCCAGTTCATTAAGACACTATCAATATTAGAAACTTAGAAGTGAGGAAAAGGTGTTTAGATAAATTTGCTTTAAAATTTTTTCAGAAAATAGGACCATAGTTGGAAAAACACTCAATTTATTAATATGAAAATAAAAAGAGAATAACAAAAAAAATCCCTCATTTCTTTGCTACATTTGAATGCTGTAAGATAAAGAGTAAAAGCTCCTCATCCCTACTTATCCAATTCTTCCTGCAGAGGTAACCACTTTGAATAGTGTGATAGGCTTTTTTGCAATTTTTTTCTTCACTGGTACAAAAATGTACTTAGTAAGTTGATTGAAAACATAATGCCATACACTATATTGTAACCTCTTTTAGCAATACAACCTGGGCATATTTTCATATACATAAGTTTATCTCAATCTTTTAAAGGCCTTACTTGCTTACTTTGTGTGGATACAATATAATTATTTAAACCAGCCATAATGGGAGTTGAATTTTAGGTGTCCATGAAATTAGGAGTTGAATCTCATCTGTCCATGGGACTTCCCAGTGGTAAAGAATCCTCCTGCTGATGCAGGAAACATAAAAGACTGGGGTTTGACCCCTGGGTTGGGAAGATCCCCTGGAGTAGGGAATGGCAACCCACTCAAGTATTCTTGCCTGGAGAATTCCATGGACAGGGGAGCCTGGCAGGCTTCAGTCCCTGGGGTCTCAAAGAGTCGGACACGACTGAGCAACTAGCACATACATCTGTCCTTAAACCACTTTCTGCTACTACTTTGCTTTGCAGCCTTGGACGAGTTACTTAACTGTTTCAAATAATCATTCAAATTATCATTTTAAATGATCATTCAGAAAATTATTTTAGGTATAGTTTTATTTAATTTTCTTGTTTTATATATGTATTTATTTTTCTTTTATTTGTTCTTAATATACATATTTTATTGAAATATAGTTGACTTACAATGTTTTAAGTGCACAGCAAGGTGATTTAGCCATATGGTTCCAAATAGGAAAAGGAGTACGTCAAGGCTGTATATTGTCACCCTGCTTATTTAACTTATATGCAGAGTACATCATGAGAAACTCTGGGCTGGAAGAAGCACAAGCTGGAATCAAGATTGCCGGGAGAAATATCAATAACCTCAGATATGCAGATGACACCGCCCTTATGGCAGAAAGTGAAGAGGAACTAGAAAGCCTCTTGATGAAAGTGAAAGAGGAGAGTGAAAAAGTTGGCTTAAAGCTCAACATTCAGAAAACTAAGATCATGGCATCTGGTCCCATCACTTCATGGGAAATAGATGGGGAAACAGTGGAAGCAGTGTCAGACTTTATTTTTGGGGGCTCCAAAATCACTGCAGACGGTGACTGCAGCCATGAAATTAAAAGACGCTTACTTCTTGGAAGGAAATTTATGACGAACCTAGAGAGCATATTAAAAAAGCAGAGACATTACTTTGCCAACAAAGGTCCATCTGGTCAAGGCTATGGTTTTCCCAGTGGTCTTGTATGGATGCGAGAGTTGGACTATAAACAAAGCCGAGCACCGAAAAATTGATGCTTTTGAACTATGGTGTTGTAGAAGACTCTTGAGAGTCCCTTGGACTGCAAGGAGATCCAACCAGTCCATCCTGAAGGAGATCAGTCCTGGGTGTTCATTGGAAGGACTGATGCTGAAGCTGAAACTCCAATACTTTGGTCACCTCATGTGAAGAGTTGACTCATTGGAAAAGACCCTGATGCTGGGAGGGATTGGGGGCAGGAAGAGAAGGGGATGACAGAGGATGAGATGGCTGGATGGCATCACCGACTCGATGGGCATGAGTTTGAGTAAACTCCAGGAGTTTGTGTTGGACAGAAAGGCCCGGCGTGCTGCAATGCACGGGGTCGCAAAGCATCGGACACGACTGAGCAACTGAACTGAACTGAACACGTATATTATTTTTGTGATTATTTTCCATTATAGAGTATTACAAGATATTGACCATAGATCCCTGTGCTATACAGTATAATTTTCATTCTTAAACCATCCAATGGATAGTAAGCCAAACCAAGTCTTTAAAGACAGGAGTAATATTCTAAGTGTTGTTGAACTCCGTCCTCCCAAAGAGAATTTAATGTATTCTTCTAAGGAAAAAGGGGAAAGAAGGAGGAAAAATAGAAGGTGGTTTGGGTTTTCCATTTCTGTTATATCTGCTGTCCGTCTTAAAGTATGAGAGGGTGTAGCTAGTAGGGTGGGAGGCCTGTCTGCTCATCGCTGGCAGGGGGTCCAGAGCAAGGAGGCATTTAGCAGGAGGTGGGATTGAGAAATCACTTTTTATTTCAGAGACCATTGGCCACCAGGTGCCATATGGTTGCTTCCCTGCTGTGAATTCCCTGAACTCCAGGCACTCCAGTATTCAAATGTCAGAACAGCTCAATTTTCAACGCCAAACCAGAATTCTATTTGGATCACCCATCGTATCAGTCTCTTCTGTTAGCTTCGATGATTCAGAGGGAATGCATGTGTTAAAGTAACAAGTGTATGAAGGACTTCTGATGTCTGTAAGCTTTTCATTAGCTAGTACATAGCACACCTCTCTCATTCTTGCTGCGTTTTGTTTTTAACACTTGAGTGAGAGCAAAACTGAAGTGTATATATGTTCTCTAATTAAAGAAGCAGCACCTCCATTGTAAGCAAAAGAGGCAGGAAAGTAAAGAAGGAAAGGAGGGGCATTTGGATAATGTGCAGAGGTGGTGGGAGATGGAGTGGTGGGGGATAATGGAGTGCTGTGCATTATTATACAACTAGACCATCCAGAAAATCTGAACAAGGAAGAGACCTTTCAGCTCAGCTCCTCAAGGCCAAACTGCTCACTTTCCCCATTCCCAGGTCCCAATTCCAGGCTCCTAGGTTGGGATCCATTGTCCACACTGGGCATATCAGCTATGGCCATGAACAGGGAGTATTTGCTGAGAAAGAGATTCAGGCTGGATGGCAGTGATTGAACTCTCTTGGGGACAGAGTTTGACACCATCAGAAGAAAGGGACAAACTTGGAATGTGGAATTTGCAAAGCATCTTAGAAAGAGATTTGTGCAAGGAGTTTCTACTTTGTCTGGACTGGGAGGCCCGGCTCACTGTGCTACTTGACCAGAACAGCCAGGCTGTTGCTATGGGCTCCTCCTACCATCTCACCAAAGCTACCGGTACTCTGCTTCCTTTAGTTTCTTTCATGGGTTGTGGCCCAGAACAGTAAGATGCATCTCTCTTGGATCCTGGTATTACTAGCCTGCTGTGAAAAGTACAGCTGACCAGTTTCCCTACAGCCTGGTTTCCCATGTGTAATATAAGCATTTAGGTCCCATTTTCAGCCCTTTTTCTCTCCTCTTTCTTCTGTGTAAGCAGAGCTATGGCTAGTTGTCCACCGTATAGGCAAAAACTGCCTGAATCATCTCACTGCACCTTTCAGACAGCTGAAGCCCAGGCTTCAAACTGTCTGAGTTGCTCAGATCTTACAAATTGGACATTTCTAATTCTGAAATCAGCAGCTAGGGGACATAGGGACAGGCCATCTTACTGCATTTTAGTTTTCTTAATTTGGAGTCCAGCTATCGAGGTTGAATCACAGAACACAGACTATGGTCAGCTAAATTACATTTCCTCAAGAGCTCCATCAATACCCTTAAGAATGCAATAGGACAGCCTGCTACACACCCCTCAAAACATTACCTATGGAGGCTCACCACAGAATAAAGATAAACCCTCCATGACTGCAAGAAGAAAGAAGCTGACTCAAGATCCTGACTAGTCATGCAATTGCTGGGCATTTTCAAAGCAGAGAAGCAGAAGCAGAGATGCCATAAAAAAGTACTCAGGAGAGGTACTTCAGTGTGACTTTGTAATAGGAGAAAAACATGTTGCCTAAAATCTTCTCCATCTTTTTGTGACACTGATACCTTCATTTTCCTTTGGGAAAGCCACCTCTTTCCAACTTCCATATCATTTTTGAGATAAAGTTGATTTCATACACAGGACACAAGAATGCAACATGTGGTCCAGACTATCTTTGTCACCTTATTCCATCCTTCTTGCCATCATACAGTTTTGAGATGGGCTCATGTCCCAAGGCAGTTTCCCCAGAGCCAAGAAGATTGAGGACTTCTGTTTGAGTGCTCAGAAAAACAGACTCTCCCAACTGCTGAACATGGATGAGATGCCATAAATGTGGAGCATCCTTAATTTTCTGTGCAGAACTGAGAACCAAACCAGTTCTGAAGAAGCAGAGTCAAGAGACAGATCCAGCTAACATTATTTGAGCCCTGAATCAAGCTATACTTAGGGAAGAACTAACCCTGGACTTTTCAGTTTACATAAAGCAGTACAGTTGTTTTGTTTTGTTTTGTTTTTTTTAACAAATTTCCCTTTAGCATTAAGCTAATACACCAGTGGCAGAAAATGAAGTCCTGTCAAGGTTGGCATTTTTCAATTCAGGAAGTATTATCTGAAAGACCTTCCTTATCCAGGCTTCTCTGCTTCTCATTTAAATTCATTCTTAAGTAGCCAGTTACCTTTCAACAACTCCATGAATTAATCTATGACTTCCGTAGGCCATCCAGTGAGGCACTTGAGTATATCCAGTGTGTGTGTAGAGGTGTCTCCGATTAAACTGAAATCTGAATGTGCATCTCAGTTACATCCTGCATGCCTTTGTGCTTAGAACAAACTGCAGTAACTGAGGGGGAGATCCATGAATGCTAAGTGCCTGTTTATTACCTGTACAAGCACATTTTCAGAAAAACTTGAAGCCTCAACTTTGGCCTTCTCAACCCTCATCCCATTTGCTATGACCATTGTAAATTTGTTAGTGAAATAATTTCTTCCATGTTATTATAACAGACTGGATTAGAAGACAAATAAATGGTTTGGTTTTAACCTCCTGTGTAGCCTGGTGGAAAAACTACCCAATAGTGTTATTTTATACCCAGAGACAAAACTGTCCCTACTAAATCCATTCTTTGGGAAAATATAAGTTCCATAGTATCATAAAAGATGACTAATTTAAACTGGCTCTCCCAGACAATGCTAATTGCTTTCTGAGATCTGCATGCTCTCCATCTCAATCTCAAAGGAAGTAAGGCATTTAGTTTGTACATCTTCTCTTAAAAATATTCCATTTATGAATAGAAGTCATATGAGTATAGTATCAGGGACTGACCAGTAAAAAAAAAAAAAAGGAAAACATATACAGTATTTCCACTAAAAAAATTAATGTAAGAATTTGGCTAAGAACATGTTATGAAACAGAAAAGGTGAAAAGGGAATGTTGAGCCAACACCAAGGTACTTTTTGCAGGAAACAGCTACTACCTCTTAGGATGGGGCAGCAATGGGAAGAGATCAGCATTAATAGACCTTAGATGGTTGAGGAAGAGACCAAGAACAGTTGGGACTAGACTTCTGAGAAGGGCTACAGTCTAGTTAGTTCTGTTGTCTTTGACATGATGAAGTTGGTTCTGAGGTTGCTGGGTGGGGGGGTAAAAAGCTGGAGACCAGGAACAGATTCCCACTGCCAAGGGGAAGAGCCTTGGCTAGAGCATTGCTGGCAGGAAGCACAAGCACATGCTAAAGGGCACCTCCTCTCTCTGTTGCTCGTGTTTTCCAGTTTCCTAAGGTCCCCTATCAATGGAACCCAGCAGGGAGCCAGGTGGTAAAGGATGGAGGTGGTGTGCACAATTCCAGTTCTTGAGTCACAAAGAACAGTATAGAACAGTGTTCTCAGAGCTGAGAGTTCACAGCTTACTACTTGGCACATGAGCATCCTTGTAAATGCTAAAGGACTTGACCAGTGCTATTTCTGATGTTGGGCCTTCCCTGGTGACTAGTGGTAAATAACCTGCCTGCGAATGCAGGAGATGTGGGTTTGATCCCTGGATTGGAGGAGGGCATGGCAACCCACTCCAGTATTCTTGCCTGGGAAATCTCATGGACAGAGGAGCCTGGCAAGCTATAGTCCTTGAGGTCACAAAAGAATCAGACAGAACTTAGTGACTAAACAACAACAACAATTACTCATATTAAATCAAGCATATGAATTTGTAACTCAGGTTGCATACTGAGTCTGTAACCTGTCTGTCACTAGGAAATCCACTGCCCCTTCTGTCTTCTGGGGTGTTTTTTCTTTGACAACTTTTATAAAATGGTAGGGATGGAGGTTGGAGCTTTAAAACTTATCTTATGTACTATGTATATGGTAGCCAGGGACTTCAGATTTTCTGCAAAACTATGGGGATTTATTTTCCTGATCACCTCTAATTCCAGTTTTCTATTTTTACCACACCCTTCTTCTCATTGAAGTCTCACTTTAGGAAGTTTTTTTTTTCTCTGCCTTCCATCATCCCAAATAAGGAATGGGACCATTTCTCCTTTAGACCCCCAAAGGAACACTAACAAAAACAGTTATTATCAACTGTCTGGGAGAAATGAAGTGTTGTTATACAATAACTAAAATTGTTTATTAGATACCTTTTTTATAACAGTTCCTCAGTTGCTTCATCTATGTGGAATTCCTCTTTGGCCTTATTTCCTTTTGAGAGACTCTTGCAATAAGCTTCTGGCCCTCTGCCTCTCCCTCTTCATTTCCTTGACTTTTTACTGCTTCCCTCATGGGATTCCTCTGAAAATTCAAAATTCTTTATTATTTATTATTTTCAATAAGTCAGCTCTTTACCCTTGCTGCCATTTTTCCTTCCAGACCATGCCCTTGGGAAGACTTCAGTTTTTATATTGAACCTCTGTGGAGGTTTGTTATTCTGCTCTGAGGATAGATTAATATTGTTATTTCTTAGAAGAACCAATGACTGTTTCTTTCTCTCTCTTTCCTTTTTCTTTCTTTCTTTTGTTTCTTTCTTCCTTCCTTCTCCCCCTCTCTCTCCCCCCTCTTTATTAATCTTTTTATTGAAATAATTAGAGATTAATGTGCAGTTGTAAGAGTTAATGCACATAGATCCTAGTGCCCTGTACCTAGTTTCCTCCAGTGCTAAACTCTTAAAAAAACTGTAGTACAATATCATAGCCAGGATATTGACATGTTGCAGAACATTTTCATCAGCACAAAGATCCCCAGTTTTGCCCTTTCATAACCACACCCCCTTTCGTCCCACCCTGACTTCCTCCATACTTTGGACAACCAATCATTTTCAAAGTCTTGTCATTTGAAGACTATTATATATAAGTGGAATCAAATAGTATATAGTCCTTCAGAATTGACTTTTTTCACCCAAAGTGCTTTTAATTTGCACTTATTTTATGGCTACTGATGTTGAACACCTTGTCACATGCCTATTTCCCATCTGTGTCTTATTTGGTAAAATATATCCATGTCTTTTTTTCCTGTCTAGTTGGATTTCTAGCACTTTGCTATATTGGCTATTGAGTTTTCAGAGTTCGTATATGATCTGGATACTAGTCCCTTGTTGAATATGTGAGTTGCAAATATATTCTACTTCTCTCTAGTTTGTCTTTTTATCTTCTTAACAGGGTCTGTTCCAAAGTAAAATTTTTAAATTTTTGTGAAGCCGAGTTTATCAAATTTTCCTTTTACGGATCATGTTTTGGTTTCAAGTCTAAGAACTCTTTGCCTAGCTCTGGACCCTAGAGGTTTTCTCCTATGTTTTCATTCTAAAAGTTTTATATTTTACATCTATGGCCATGATTCATTTTGAGCTAAGTTTTGTGGAGGGGGTGAGACTTAGGGCAAGGTTTATTTACTTGTTTGTTTGCCTCTGTATGTCCAATTGCTATCTTCTCTACCTCCCTGTCAGATACAGATGAGGCAAAAAGAAAACTCAGGAACTCATTGATGTGTAGGTCCTCAAACCCTAAAATCCCTGGATGGTCTGTTTTCTTTTATTTGTTTTAGGTGTAATTGCAGGACTTCTGTTGTATTATCAAGTCCTATTCCTAAGAGGAATAGGAAGTATGTCTATTGCATCTTCCCAGAGGTGGAAGTCATTTTTAATTTTTTAAATTGCATTTTATTTTACTTTTTAAGTTAATTTTAGTGCCTGCCAGACACCAAATACCATCCCTTATAGAGAATCTAACATTGCTATTTGTGATTGGGTGTGTTTATGGTCACCCAGGTTTCAGCCAAACCCAACTTAAAATTCATGTCTTTGATCTAGCTTTCATGGGGCACCTACATAGATTCTTGCCCTTAGAAGACTCTGAGTTCAAATGCAGGGATGTACTGGGTTTCTCTGCAGGCTCAGTTGGTAAAGAATTGATCTGCAGTGCAGGAGACATGGGTTTGATCCCTGGATGGGAAAGATCCCCTGGAGAAGGAAATACTGGCAACCCAGTCCAGTATTCTTGCCTGGAGATTTCCATGGACAGGGGAGCCTGGTGGGTTGCGGTCCATGGAGTCACAAGAGTTGGACATGACTTGGCCACTAAGCCAAAATAACCACACAGTTATTTCCTGGAAATAGCACCTCTGAACACTTTCTCCTGTTTCTTTGGTAGCTTCTCTGTCCCCACACCAATCACAGAAAAGACCTAGTGGCTCAAACTGCCCCAGTGATTCTAGTCCTCTGGACATAGCAATTGGTTCATAGAGGGGAATGCAAATTAAATTCATCACAGTTTTGTCTAGGTTTATCTGGGTTGGGCTAGATGGGCCATTTTCTTTTCTCTCTGGTCAGGAGATGTAAAAATTGGGGGAAAAGAATCAAATAGGCATATCTTCACATGAGGCAAAATGAAATAAAAGTACTATTTTACATTGAAATCTTCCCTCTTCTCAATTTGCTTCTCCATTGCATCATAAGGCAAGAACCTGTGTCCTTCATTTTCACAGCCCAAGCACAGAGCACCTGGTTAGTGCTTAGCAAATATAAAATGAATGAATGAGTAACAAAGTGGACACTTCTCAGTACTGCCTATAAGTCAATGCTCTCAGAAAATGATATGAGAAAACAAAAAAGACTTCAAATGTTCTTTCCTTTTAAGTTACTGAGGATTACTGAATACAACTAAAGAACATGATTGATTACTGTTTGGGTAATGTTAAGTTCTCAATTTGCCTTGCTCTTCTTCCCTTTTGTATCGCTATGGGAAAGTCAGACCCTGAGAGACACATAGTTCCACTTACCTGTCAGCAGAAAGAAGCCTTGATCTCAGAGTCATCTCCAGAGGGAATGCGTTTCTTACCTCTGTCCCTCTCTTGCTCCTTGCCTGGGTGTCTGATGGATGCTGACAGCCCTGACTCCCTTCCTTGTGCCATATAGCATCCTCACCAAGAAAACTACACAACCTGATTTTGATACTGGCTGCAATGATCTCTCTCCTTGTAAATGATATCCTCACTTCCTGATAATTTATATGCCACGAGCTGTGCCTGATCTCAGAGCTTGGGGGGGAAATAATATAATCAAGTTTCTCAAATTTTAAGGAGAATTACTTATGGATCTTACTAAATTCCAAGTGTTTCCCAGGAGGGAAGTGGGTGGGACCTGAAATACAACATTTCTAACAAGTTGATATGGCTGGTTTACCCATGTAACCTTGAGTAGGAAAGACATGCCATTTTAGCCTCAATATTCTTAGATGTAAACCTTGGACAATTAACCTCCATTCTGATGGATTCCCAGGGTTGTAATAATTGACCCATACAATGTAAATAAAAGGTTTTAAGAGTCTGCAACTCACAATATAAACCTGAAGTTCATACCCTTGTGATCACCTTAGCTTAACCATTCTCAACATCAAGTCAATCCCAAGCATATATAAATATTAAGGCCTGAGAGGCAATGAAAATTTCACTAGCTCAAAAATAAAGTTCGTTACTGGCATTGGTGCCTGAAAGTCACAATTGTATATAATTTATAATGGAATATTTGGACTGGGAGGAACATTTGGGAGTGTCTACGTGAGTGGATTCCAAAATCAGCTGTAAGTCAGAATCATCTGAGTATTGTTGAAAGAATAAAGACCCATTCTGGAACCACCCACAAATTTGAGTTAGAGAGATGTCCACACACTCGTGTCAAGTGTATCCTCCAGATGAATCTGATGTAGCCATTCTCATACTCAAACTTAATTATATCTATTGAGCTCTAACTCTGTAATTTTGCAAATGGAAGGACCAAGACTTGCTCAATGGGCTGAGCCTTTTTCCTATTCCCTCAAGACAGGGAATCTGGGGACTAGTTCTGTAATGGAACTTAAGAAGTCAGAAAACTGGAGTGGGGGTTCTGACCCAGAATAGAAGAAAGTCCCCAAATTAGTCTAATAAACAAAGCCAAATCTATTCACAGCAACCAAGATCTAAGAAACTAGGAAAAGAAAGATTTAATTTACCCATAGGGCCAGAATCAGAGAAAATGAACATGTGTTCACATCCAGTATCTTTCCCAGTTGGGGAGTGTATCCGATTCAGACGACGGGAGTGAAGTGAAGTGTTAGTTGCTCAGTCATGTCTGACTCTTTGCAACCCTATGGACTGTAACTGCCAAGCTCCTCTGTCTACGGAATTCTCCAGGAAAAGAATACTGGAATGGGTTGCCATTCCCTCCTCCAGGGACTCCTCTCAGCCCAGAGATCGAACCCGTGTCTCTTGCATCTGCTGTTTTGGCAGGCAGATTTTTTTTTTTTTTTTTTTTTACCACTGTGCCACCTGAATGAGAGGGACAGAAAACAGAGAAAACAGTAAGTACATGAGTGCAGAGGCTGCCTAGAGAAATGGTGTGGAAAGAAAGTGGCAGAAGGCTTGGAGACAAGGCAGGAAGGGGAGATGAGGCAAGGATACACCTATGAACACCCATGCTGGTCATTTCATTTGCAACCCAAGAAGAAGAGTAGATATTAGAACGGGAAATGTCTTTAAAATCAGCCAGCTCAAGCTGCTCCTGTTCCCAATGTACTTGCCTAAGGTTGTAACAGCATAAAATTAAACCAGGTTTTCTGCATCTAAATGTTGAAATTACCCCACTTAGCATCCTCCCTGACATAAAGAATGCAACTGAATACAGATATTAGGTTAATTTTTATTGAAAATATCTTATGTGGCAGGCACTAATTCCAGGATCTTTGTATTTATTATTTCTAATTCTCACAATCACCCTTCATGGTGGCAGGATAATAACTGCACAGATGGGGAAGCTGAGGCAGAGATTAAATAGCTTGCCCAAGTTTCTACAGGTAGCCTATGGTAAAACCAGAATTTGAATGCTGACTGGTCTGAGTTCATGAGCATTTACAGCTGAATAGCAGGGAGACAGGTACCAACTGACCAAATGTCTTAGAAAATTGAATCTCTCCATCCCAGGCTTCAACAGTGCCCTGACAGGTGAGACCTGGGGCAGGGGGAGAGTCTTAAGTTCTCCTCAGTACCGTGGTCAGTTATTCAGCTTTTTGATGATAGACTGTCCCTTCTGAGCCACGTGGGCCAGCCTTGGGTCTTTCTTCATGTACGAGCACATTTGGAGTTGAGTTGTTTTTTTTTTTTTTAAACCACAGCTGTTCCTACAGAGCCTCCAACCCCCATATTGATGGGTGCATTTAAAAAGAGCTTGTTTTAGGGAAGGTTATATGCAATGCAGGAGTTTGACCCCTGGATCAGGAAGATCCCCTGGAGAAGGGAATGGTTACCCACTCTAGTATTCTTTCCTGGAGAATTCCATGGACAGAGGAGCCTGGTGGACCAACTTCCATAGGGTCGAAAAGAGTCGGATGTGACTGGGTGACTGACACTTAGCACCTAACACTACTGACAAATCAGACTTGACTAATAACTGCTCCACAACCCTTGTGCATAAACACACACATTCACATACGTGTGCACTCACGTCTGCACATGTACACAAACACACCCACATAAACACACAGTAACACACGCACATGCACCCTCTTTGGTGTTCAGCCTGAGCCCTGAGCTGTAGAGGGGAGGCAGAGCCCTGAATTCTACTGAGAAATTTGTCTCTTTCTAAATAAAGGATTGATCTAGCACTTTTCCTGTAAGAGTAGGGGGCAACCCTTCCACCAGGTAGTGCCCCCAACATACCTGAGGCAGATAAAGCCATCAGCCTCCCCCAACTCGGCTTCTTCAGTCTGCAGAAGATGAGTTCAGTCACCCAGGCCCCTGAGTTGTAAGAAATCCCATCTACAGCCATGCCTAGCAGATGGCCTTCTGAAGATGGGACATCTTGGGTCCATTGCTCTGTATGCCAGGGAGCAGACCAGCGCTGGTCACTCCCGTAACCCTCACCAATGCTCCTGACTACATGAGAAAAACAGAGCAAACACAAGGAGTTAATTTTTCATAATTTAAAAATATATTCAACGTCAGGACTATTTTATTCTCCTGGGATTATATCGTTTTTCTGTTGTTGTTAGAAGGTCTTTGTGAGTAAAATGATGATGATAGTAGACAGCATTTGTTTTTCAAAATATCCTTACATTGCAAAGGAAATAGCCAACCCTCTCTCAGTTCCCCATTAAAATAAGAGTCCATGAAGTGCAAAAATCTAAGAACCAAAAAAAAAAAAAAAAAATCTAAGAACCAGGGTCTCACCTACCTGTGAGGAGAAGGAGGAAGAGGAAGGCTTCGAGATCTTACATTAGTTTAGCAGAGTCATGTCTATCACAACAGTAGGGAGGAGGCTAGAGAAGAAAGAGCAAGACACTGACTGAGAAGACACTTTGTCCGCAGTGCTGAGATAGCATCTCATTCATTATCTCAGCTCATTTTTCCAGAAGCTTCTAAGGTAGGTAGTATTATTTCTGTTTTACAGAGAGGTAAACTTACATTCAAAATTTTAGATGAGTTGACTAAAGCAACACAACTGAATACAAGGCATAAGTTGTACCCAAGCTTAAAATCTTGATTTTTATCCCCTAAAGATTGTAAGCTTTTCTCTTGCTGTCAAGGACAGTTCATTAACTTGAAACAATTCTGGCTGAACAACATGCCACAGTGTTTGTGCATTGTTACAGTAAGTGACAAGAACACTATGGTATAACCCCTTTGAGAAGCTCTTATTTCTTTATATTGGAATCACTCTGGTTTGAGAACCCTAAACAGCTTTGAAAACTCCATCAACTATAATTTACCTTGCTCTTTTGACACCAGTATTGTTAGTTTTGTGTGTGTGTGTGTGTGTGTTTTTAACTCCAAGGAATGAGTCCTTAATTGGATCTGTCTTCACCACTGCCAGAGGCAATTAAGAGGAATATTTCAGAGAAAAAAAGTCACCAATTAGGATGCCCAGGGACATGGAATATTTTTAGGTATTAAATGCCACAAATAAATTTAATTCTAATTGTTCATAATCACAGTTTAGAGATCTCCAGAGGACGAGAGAAATGAGCATTTACAATGCCTAAATCTAGTTTAAGATGTCTTTGACATCAATTGTCACTTAATGAAATGACTGCATTTGCATAGTGCTGTTTTGCTGAAAAGAGAATTGTGGCATTATGAAGTAAGATTTATTTTGCATACTGAAAAGGGAAAAGGGTAAGTCTCCCAAGCAATGTAGGGTAGCTCTAATTATACAAATGCAAGGGAATTTATACAACCAAATATTCACTCATTGAGTTACTTGTTTGACAAAGTTAGGGTAAACCAAATTGAGAGATTATGCTCTTATGTTATTTGGGAGTTCAAATAAAGGACCACTGATCTAATTTGGAGTTGGGGGATTGTCAGGGGAGGGTGCCTTGGAGAAGGCATAAGCTAATTTGAACACTGAACAGTAAGAGTCAGTTATGATAGGGGACGCATTCCCAGAACACAGAGTGGACTGACAGAGAGGGGGAAACAGGATGTTGTGGAAACTCTGGCTGATTGGATATGACTAGTCAGAGCTGGACTAAGTCTGGTGAGCACCCAGAGCAAGTGCTAATGAGGTGTTCCCAATGTATAGTTAACAAACCATTCATATCTCTTTTTACATTAAAAATGAGGCATTTATATAGAGGGATGCAATAAAATCTTTCCTTTTTTGACTTTATTTTCATTTTTTTGGGGGGGTATAGTTGCTTTACAATATTGCATTGGCTTCTGCTGTACTGCAGAGTCAATCAGCTATTTGCATATATATACGCCCTCCCTCATGGACCTCCTCCCACCACACCCCCACCCCACACCTCTAGGTCATCACAGAACGCCAAACCGAGCTCTGTGCTATATCGCTGGTTCCCACTAACAATCTGTTTTACGCGTGGCAGTGTGTATATGTCAATCCCAATCTCCCAATTTATCCTCAACCTGTGTTCATGGATCCATTTTTATGTCTGTGTCTCTACTTGTGCCCCACAAATAGGTTTCTTTTATATGGACTCAACAGCAAGAACATACTCTCCATTCAAGGATATTAAATAGCGTTATATTGTTACATATAAAATAATATTAAATAATAAATAATTTCATAAGAGTTAGACCAGTGGTCATGTATGAATGTGAGAGTTGGACTGTGAAGAAAGCTGAGCACCAAAGAATTGAGGCTTTTGAACTGTGGTGTTGGAGAAGACTCTTGAAAGTCCTTTGGACTGCAATGAGATCCAACTAGTCCATCCTAAAGGAGATCAGTCCTGGGTGTTCATTGGAAGGACTGATGCTGAAGCTGAAACTCCAATACTTTGGTCACCTGATGTGAAGAGTTGACTCATTGGAAAAGACCCTGATGCTGGGAGGGATTGGGGGCAGGAGGAGAAGGGGATGACAGAGGATGAGATGGCTGGATGGCATCACCGACTCGATGGACATGGGTCTGGGTGAACCCTGGGAGTTGGTGATGGACAGGGAGGCCTGGCGTGCTGTGATTCATGGGGTCGCAGAGAGTCGGACACGCCTGCGTGACTGCACTGAACTTGAAGGAGTCTTTTGGGCCTAGAAAAGAGAGCAACAGTCTCAAAGGCTCTTGCTGAATCATCTAACTTCGGAGAAAACAAAGCATAACTTTAGCTCCATCCTGATGCTCCAGGCCAGTTGCATCTATCTGGGACTTATCACCCCTTGTCCGGAAACCTACCACCCCCTACACCAGCCCAGAAGACTTATCACCCCCCTGCCAAACTGCAAGTGTCATCTCAACAAAAGAATACTCAAAATATCCTGCCTGATTGACGTTTGCCTTATCGCTTCCACAAACCTCCCTATAAGTATGAAGCCTCCCTGATCCCTTTCGGTGCTCAGCCTGGTCGTTAGGCCGACTGTCACCCCCCTTTGCCTAAATAAAGGTAACCTACTTCTGTTGAGGTCGTCTTTCCTTTTCTGCCTCGCCGGAACTATGCCTTACAGAACTGAACTGAGACCAGTGATTATTTGCCCAGTTACATACGGAATGATAGGAACCTGCATTAACAGGCACCATGTTTTCTCATTTACTCTGGTTATGTTTAATAACACTATGTATTAGGAATATGTCCAAGTATCCTGAAATTTTTCTCCCCCTTGGAATGGTGATTTTGCTTCCCTTAATCAGAACTATTATAGATTCCCTCTTTAGGATTCTTCTTCAAGCACTGAGCTGCAATGAAAAGATCATGGACTTTGGAGCATGGACTTGCTCTTACCTGTAGGACCTGTCCCACTTGCTCTTACCTATCCCACTTACCTGTGGGACCTTCAGCAAGAACCTCAACTTTCTGAGCCTTGGCTTTTACATCTAAAAATAGAGAAAATGATGTCTTGAGGTTAACTGGAAGGACTTCTGTAAAATCATCTAACATCATGGAAAGTGAATTTTAGCTCGTTTCCTTCTTTATACACTTAATAAAATATCCAGTCCTCTTAATTTCCTTTTTTTATGTCAAAAGTAAAAGGCTCAATTATATTCACCAAATTAGGTTTTGAATGATTTTTTCTTATCTGTTCCAAAAAATTAAATACACACACAAAAGAAGATAGTGACTTTTGGCAGATCCCAGAGAATAGTCCCCAAATTGCACAGCACAATAACATCATCTTTTGAAATCTGTGCAGCCTGTCATGAAGTCCAGTTCCCATTTGGATGATTGATTCTGGCACATTTGTGGAAAAATCAGCCAAGGTACCTTCATGCAGGCTCGTCTTCAGTCCCCACTGAAGTTGCATTTCATAGGGCTGGAGGAAGGATATGGAGAAAGCAGGTTAGAGAGTAGCTGGCCCAGTCAGTAACTGAAGTCCTCACTTCACGTTTTCATCATGGTTGCTCTTCCCTTCCTCTCTTGACCGACTCTGCCCTTTCCTGCATCTTCCGGCTGGCTCTTCAGTGCCTCTCAATCTCCCGAACTCTCCATCCTGGGAATTCATGTGCTCATTTAGAGTGGGCATCAGTGACCTTAAATGTAGCCAGCAGGAAATTCTAAGGAATTGTTTGAAGCTAAAGGTTGTCCTGTGTTAAAGCACAAAAACCTGAAGAGTCGTTTTTTAGGGACCAAGAAAAGCTTTGTTTCTGATTTTCTGCTGGTCCCTCTGCTGTCTTGGTCTCTCCACATTTTCCTCTCTTCCTCTGTTCATCTTCTTACCCCTCTGCCTTCCTTAGGACATTGTATTCACCCTCCACATAGGACCCTGGGGGCAGAGCATGTTAGTCTTAAGAGAAATACACCCAAAGGAGACAAATGGGTGCTGCAGGCACATTGGAAATCACTGGTGAATGGCACAGTCACCATGTTCTAGGGGTTGTCGAGATCAAGCTCTGTGTTGGAGAGTTCAAAGAATGGAAGAGGCTGTATTTGAGCTGGGCCACTAGGATTTTTTTCCCTCTTTTACAACATTTGTCTAGTTATTACTAAAGCCCATACTCACTGATAAACATTTGGAAAATGCAGATGAATATACAAACAGGAAACAAAAATTATCATAAACTCACTGATCTGAGATAGCCATTGTTTTTCTGTGTCTTCATCATATGTAGTATTTTCTCATGTGTCAAGTATTTTTCAAAGATATGATTTTAATATCAGCAGATGTTCATTATACAGGCATATCATTTTAAATTTAAACAGACTTTCTAATGATTAACTCACTTATTCATCCAAGGACCACTTACTGTATGACTATTATGTGTCCTATAGTGTTCGAGAGACTGGAGATAAAACAGCAAATAAGACAAAGTCACCATCCATGTAGAACTTATATCCTCTTGAAACTGAGCAGAACCCTGCAGGATCCCACTAAGTACAAAGGTTCCTACTTGTCCTCTGCCTCTTGTTGGTAGAAAAGCTGAAATCTCAGGACTTCCCTAGTGGTCCAGTGGCTAACACTCCACGCTCCCAATGCAGGGTGCCTGAGTTCAATTCCTGGTCAGGGAACTAGGTCCTACATGCCACAACTAAAGATGCCACATGTTGCAACTGAGACCCGAGGCCGCCAAATAAATAATTAAATAAATAATAAATGAAAAGAAAAGATGAAATCTCCCAGGCCTCCCTGAGTCACAAAAGTGGGCTCAATCATTCATGATTAGGATAATGGAGTCACAGAACCTTTCAGTGTCTGATGCAATACTCCTAAGTCATTTCGTTGCAGGAAGGAATTGAATTGTACAAAGGGACACATGTGATGATTAAGCAAGAGACTTTGTTGGGAAGGGGTGCCGCAGCAGAGAGCAGGAGGGTCAGGGAGCCCAGGAGGACTGCTCTGCCATGTGACCTGCGGTCTCAGGTTTTATGGTCATGGGATTAGTCTCCAGCTTGTCTCCCGCCAGTCATCCTGATTTAGGATTCTTCCTGGTGGCCTGCGCATTGCTCAGCCAAGAGGGATTCGAGTGAGGAGGATTCTGGGAGGCTGGGGGGACAGGTGGTGTCTCCTTTTGACCTTTCCCAAATTCTTCCAGTTGGTGGTGGCTTGTTAGTTCCATGTTCCTTACCAGGACCTCCTGTTGTAAAATAACTCTGGCACATGGTTACATGGTGCCTGGCCAAGGTGGGTGGTTTCAGTCAATATTTCCCCTAACAGTTTTACAGATACTGTAATTGCTATCAGAGGGGGAAAACCAACTGCATGAAGACCAGACTGCGGCCATGACTGCTGTCCATATTGTGCAGTACTGGCTGTATGGTTTGCACAGTCCCAGGAACTGGCCTTAAGAGAATGAGAGGAACACTGTGCTCCTAATGATCTCTATGTTAGTGGGCATCAAAATAACTGCAGCTTGTTCTACCCATCTATGCTAAGTGAGCAGCTGCAATTGTCAGCGAAGAAAGGATTCAAACCCATGTTGACCTCTTTCACTCTGAGAATACGACACCTTATGTCATCACGAAGAAGTCATAGAGGATGGACCTTGGCCCATAATCCCATAGACATGGAATGGTTGGGATTCTGTGAGCAGTTTTTTACTGTAAAGAGCTCTCCTGCAGCAGACTCCTTTTGTTTTGTTGCTTTTGCAAAGCTGTGTTTTAATTGATCTCCAGCCCAAGCACACCTTTCAAATCTTTTGTTCACACAAAGCCTTGCCTAACCTGTTGGTTCTTTCCTTAGGTCAAAGAAACAGAAATGAAGAATAAGTAGTTAACCAATGACCAGGGCTTTTCCCCAGTTTCCCTCTTGTGAATAAACAGTGTGAATAAGATAGCATCTAAAGAAATATCACAGAAGTCAAAAGCTTGCATGCAATGGGAGATGGCAGTGAGTCTGACCCCCATCTCAGTGATTAACTGAGATTTTTCCCCCTTTTCCCTTTAAAACTTTTCTGGATGTGAACAATCTTTTGGGTTTTGTTTTGGAACACAAGACCGCCTTCTCCCAAGGATGCCAGTTTTCTGATTAAAATAACCTTTTTGTTTCTACCAGCATGTACCATTTGAGTATTGATTTATAAGCAGTGAGCAGTCAGACCCAAGTTCAGTAACACTCCAGGGAAGAAAATAGTAAGGAAGCAAAAGATGTGTGTGTGTGTGTGTGTGTGTGTGTGAGGAGGTAGTGATATTAATAAATGTATAGAAGAAAGTAAAGCAAAGTGAAGATTAGAGAGTGATGAGAGATAGAATACCATTTTTCAATATTTCAGGAATTTTAAAATGCTGCAGCCTCTGTTTTTACATATGCAATTTTATGTACCTCTCTTATTTGTTGCCATAAAATAAATATCTGGATTTAGAATATTGACTCCTTCCAACAGTAAATGAAAATACCTGTATTATGCCTTCCTGAACCTTGTATGTTTCTTTATCATCTTTGCCAGTTTTTTAGTCCTGAAGTAAAATTTCTTTGTTTTAGTATTTTATTATTTATTAAATTGAGTACTTTGATTTGTATTTCTTACTTTTAATTCATTTGTCTGCTGCAGTGGACAGCTTGATAACACATCTTTGTATTGACTTTCTACTTTTCCTGTTTCTCCTTCCCTGACCTTTATTCCCCATCCCTGGAATCACTTCTAATGTCAAATCCCTGCATGGAAATCTCTGGGTCGGGCACAGTCTTTTGTGAACTCGAGAAGGAACCTCAGGAGGCCTCCAACCTTCTTTGATCTCTTACGCCCCTCTTTCCACGACTACAGACTTTCCTTGGTAATCAGAGACAGTGAGCCCCAAACGAGAGCATATAGAGTCAGGCTCTTGGCAATATGGTAATTCACATGAACACTGTATTCTCCCATTCCTCACCTCTGATGTGGTTTGTGAAGGAAGGAAATAGAAAGCAGACAGAATAGAGCTGTCCTTGACTTGGTTGTCCTAAAGAATACAGAAAACATTCTTCTTCCAAGAGTTGGAAAACAGCTGGCTGAAAAATACTTACCAAATTGATGTCAAGACAGATGGAACTAGTCGCCACAAAGAGCATTATTCTTTTAAAGGGTCTCTGCTTGCTCTTTAAAAAGGCAGCCTTTCTGCTCTGCCAGAGTAAATGGCATATGCAAATCCTATTTAATACCCCTCCTTGAGGAAGGCTGCTTATTTGCTTTTATGTGTGTTTCTATAAATTGATTAGCCAGGAACTTGCTTGCTTATATCCCAAATAAAACAATAGAGAATTGTAATTATATTTCACTGCTGGCCCACAGTTTCTGCCCTGGAGAATATAACAAAAGGACAGAAACACCCCTCCCTCCTTTGGGAACTGAGAGCTGTGCTTTAGGCTGTTGGCAAGATGTCTGTTATGCATGCCCCACCAACCATCAAATGGGCCCTAGAATTAAGATTCCTGTCTCCAGGCGGAGAGCCAAAAGTTGCACGGTAATTGCAGCATGTTGCTTGGAGTTCAATTTGATAAGGAATTAACGACATGTGAAACATTCTAATTTTGAATGTCTCCTGTTTCATTGTGATTAAAAGAATCAAAAAGCATTCTGACTTAGGGTGGAGGTAGCCTAAATTGGGCAACCCTCCATAATCGTAAAAAGCACAGTGTGGTAAGGGATTGTAGTTTCTGTCTGAGAAAACGGGATAAGTGAATCTCAAAGAAGAAACCATCATTCCAAGGTCACGTTCTATACAGAGGGTAGAACTTGCCTTTGTACTCATCACTGCCTGATTCTTCAACACCATGCTACCTACAAATACTCACACGCGTAAGATTCATACTCATATGAGTATTGGTGGGGTGCTTACTGTGGGCTGGGTGTTCTACTATAAGTTCCATGAGTACCCACTGTTTTAGGTCAGAATGCCCACAGCTCCTGAATTTATACAGGGTACCTGCTCACCCAGAAATCCATTACTAAACTTCCCACTAGGTGTGGCCCAATGACCCAGTTCTCACTAAGGGACTATGAGCAGTGGTCATAAAATGTGCCACAGGTGGTCAAGTGCCCAGTAGCAAAATGTGCAAACTTTGCACTTTTTTTCCTTAAAGTGCTGCTTCTCTACTTTCTCTTTCCCTTTTCCCTAAAACAGAAGCTGATACAGTGTCATGGAGCCTAGTCAACCACACAGACAAAATATCCCAGGAGAGAGCAGAGAGTCAAAAATAGAAGGAGCCTGGTAGATGATCTCATGGAACAAAACCACCCAATTCACTCTGGACCACCTTCCTGCCTCTGGGCTACTATGCAGAAATAAATGAATCTCTTGTACAAACCACAGTTTGGGGGGAGGGTCCTCTTCATTAATATGGGGCTTCCCCATTAATATGGGGATTCAGATGGTAAAGAATCTACCTGCAATGCAGGAGAATCAGGTTAAATCCCTGGATTGGGAAGAACCCTTGGAGTCCATGGTTCACAAAGAGTAGGACACAACTATGCAACTGATCGGAGAAGGCAACGGCACCCCACTCCAGTGCTCTTGCCTGGAAAATTCCATGGATGGAGGAGCCTGGTAGGCTGCAGTCCATGGGGTCTTGAAGAGTCAGACATGGCTGAGCGACTTCATTTTCACTTTTATGCACTGGAGAAGGAAATGGCAACCCACTCCAGTGTTCTTGCCTGGAGAATCCCAGCGATGGGGTCACACAGAGTCGGACACGACTGAAGTGACAGCAGCAGTAGTAGTATGCAACTGATGGTCACTTTTTTTTTTCCCCACTTTCATTAATATGACACAGCCTGTGGCGCTAGTGGTAAAGAACCCACCTGCCAATGCAGGTAGACTTAAAAGACCCAGGTTCGATCCCTGAGTTGAGAAGATCCCCTGGAGAAGTAAATGGCAGCCCACTCCACTATTCCTACCTGAGAATCCCCATGGACAGAGGGGCCTAGTGGGCTGCAAGTCCATAGGGTTGCACAGAGTCGGACACAACTGAAGCGACTTAGCACGCATGCACGTAACCTGAATAATGAAGCTCCAAGGAACTTGGGACACTTATAAAAGCAAAACTGGAGTCAAGGAGATTAAATAATTTGTCAAAGTTCACTTAGCTAGTTAAGAGGCAGATCCAGGATTTAAACCAAAAAGTTTTCTCCATTTTCAGGGTTTTTCACCAAACTGTATAGTTGGCTTAGAAACGTGCTTCTCAAAGTTTTGCAGGCACTGAAACCTCTTGGAAAACATGTTACTATATGGAGTCTTTCCCCAGACATTTGGATCAGGAGGTTTTGGCCCAGGTTAAGAATGTACAGTTCTAACAAGCTCCCATGATGCTGACATCGCTGTCTAGGGACCATGTTTCTCTAGCGCTGAACAGCCCACTCCTTAAACAGGGATTGTAGACAAAAGAATTAGAGAAACTGGATTTTAATTAGAATATTAAGGAATTTAAGTTCAAAAGGCAGAAGCCTTGGGCAACATGACTGAAAGCAGAGAGCTGGATAATGGTGACAGTAATAACAAGCATGATAAAAGCCAGCATTTATTGTGTTCTGGACACTGTTTTAAGTACTACAAGCATATCAAATTCAATCCTCACATATATTCTCTGAGGTAATTTAAAAATTACCTTGCATATACGAGGAAACTGGGAAGTAAGGATTAGTTCCTGTGGTTACAGTTGTTGTGTATGCAGACTGGAAACATGAACATATGTTTGTCTGACTTCTGCACTGAGATTCCACTTAACCTCTGAATTTTACTACTCCTGTATTTGTCATGGTACCCAATTTCATAATCACAGCTCTTTAATGCTTATTATAAAGTAAATATTATTCCTAAAGGGGCACCTGAGGAATTTGCACTAACTCACTTATTTCTCTGGAGAAGCTAAAGTCTATAATACTTGTATTGATCCAGATCGGCCAAATATATCTGGATTTCTCCAGGCTTTAGTTTTGTCCATTTGTCACATGGTCCATTTGTAGATACGCTGTAAGAACTACAGTTGGTGTATGAAGATGAACTCAGTTAATGGGAGAATTAACAATGTTAAGAAGCAAAGTTCCAAGAAGGTGAACAAAGACACATATACTCCTAAACAGAAGTAAAAATCACTTTATACTGAGAGGAGATAGAAGACAAACTTAAACTCCATCCTCAACACTTCAAGGTCAATGTCTCTTTCCACGCCGTGGCCTGTCAGAATAAACTCACATTTCCAGGGAATTCCCTGACAATCTCTTAGTGAGGACCCTGCACTTCCAATGTAGGGGCCATGGGTTCTGTCTCTGGTCAGGGAACTAAGACCCCGCATGCTACACAAGGTGACCAAAAATAAAAACAGACATTTCCAGATGCTGGAATTCTAAAAACCAGAAACATTCAAATATTTTTTAAAATTGCATTTCCAAGCACACCTGACCCCCTTTGCTTCCTCCAAGACCTCAGGGCGCTCGTGGTGCTGCTCTCTCTCTCGGGCAGAACAGCCGAAGCGACCCTGTGGAGGGCACGCTAATCCCGGCCAGAGGCAGGGCTACGGAGGGTTAGTGGAGATTTGTCTGATAATTTTAAGTTTCCTGAGGACTGACTTCAGCTCCTCAGGACCCCAGTGAATGCTCCTTAAAAACAAGTGTACGGAGACACGTGTAATCCCACAGAATTGAGGTGAAGTGATCAGCAGAGGTGTTCTGAGCTGTGGATGGCTGGAGGACAGGTGAAAGCGTAAGAGTATTTCCTAAGAAGCGTCACCGCTGCTCACGTGGCCAGCTGCGCATGCGGCCTGTCGAAACCAACCCGAGGCGGATGGCATTTATCTCTCAGCATCAGGACCCAGTGGATCCTTCTGAGGCCCAAGTCTGGAACGAAAAACAAGTCCAAATTGATGATTTTTCCTCCTAGCCATCCAGTCCTTCCTTTTTATGCTAAATCCGACTCTGGTACATTCTTAAGAGAATGAGGATTCTGTGACCTAAGGAACACTGGGAATCAGACCTCAGGGCTAAAAAGAGCTAGAGCGTTGCTGCCAAGGGGTGGAGAATCACCACTGGGTGAAAACAGTACTATGTGGAGTTGTCTTTACCTGTGCAAGAGAAAGCATAGCATTTTCCATCTAAACAGTAAGGCTGCGAATGGTCGCAAGGATGTAGAGAAAGGAAGCCTTCATACACTGTGGGTGGGGAGGTAAATTGGTGCAGCCACCATTGAAACCTGCAATATGGAGGTTTCTCATAATAACTAAAAATACAACTACCATATGGTCCAGCAGTTCCACTCCTGGGTACATATCTGAAAAAGACCAAAAGCACTAATTTGAAAAGAAAAGCACACCCCAGTGTTTATAATAGCCTTGTTTACAATTGCCAATATGTGGAAGCATCCGAAGTGTCCATCAACAGATGAATGGATGAAGTAGGTGTGATACATAAAGATAATGGAATATTACTCATCCATAGAAAGAATGAAATTTTGCCATTTGCAACAACCTGGATGAACTTTAAGACACTATTACGCTAAGTGAAATAAGTCAGAAACAGGTAGTATATGATATCACTTATATGTGAAATCTAAAAAAACCAAAAACTAGTGAATATAACAAAAGTGAAGAGACTCACAGATACAGAGAACAAAATAGTTGTTGCTGGTATGGAGAGAGAAGGGGGGAGGGGCAATTAGGGGTAAGAGAGCAAGAGATACAAACTATTAGGTATAAAATAATGTACAAGAATATATCACACAACACAAGGAATATAGCCAGAATTTTATTTTTTTTTTAATTTTTATTTTTCCATTTATTTTGATTAGTTGGAGGCTAATTACTTTACATCATTACAGTAGTTTTTGTCATACATTGAAATGAATTAGCCATGGATTTACATGTATTCCCCATCCCGGTCCCCCCTCCCACCTCCCTCTCCACCCCATCCCTCTGGGTCTTCCCAGTGCACCAGGCCCAAGCACTTGTCTCATGCATCCAACCTGGGCTGGTGATCTGTTTCACCCTAGATATACATGTTTCGATGCTGTTCTCTTGAAACATCCCACCCTCGCCTTCTCCCAGAGTCCACAAGTCTGTTCTATACATCTGAGTCTCTTTTTCTGTTTTGCATATAAGGTTATCGTTACCATCTTTCTAAAGTCCATATATATGTGTTAGTATACTGTAATGGTCTTTATCTTTCTGGCTTACTTCGCTCTGTATAATGGGCTCCAGTTTCATCCATCTCATTAGAACTGATTCAAATGAATTCTTTTTAATGGCTGACAGAATTTTATAATAACTACAAATGGAGCATGTGAAGTGAAGTGAGAGTCCCTCAGTCGTGTCCAACTCTTTGTGACCCCATGGACTATACAGTTCCTGGGATTCTCCAGGCCAGAATACTGAAGTGGGTAGCTGTTACCTTCCCCAGTGGATCTTCTCAACCCAGGAATCGAACCAGGGTCTCCTGCATTGCAAGTGGATTCTTTACCAACTGAACTACCAGGGAAGCCCATAAATGGAGCATGACAATTTTTCAATGTTAAGTGTTATAAATAGAGCATAACATTTAAGAATTGTGAATCACTGTATGTACACTTATATAATTTGGAAAGCAACTATACTTCAATAAAAATAAATAGTAGGCTTACATTATTTATTTCAGCTTCAAACCTTGATTTAAGTATGGTGCAATATGAGGCACTGAAAATATAAGTAGACCAAGACCTCATGGAGAAAGAAGAATTTCAGTTCAGAAAAATTTCATAGTCCTGGATGTTTGACCTTAGCCAAGAATGTTATCTTTCTGAGTGTCTATATCCTTAATTTGTAAAAAGGAGTTAAATGAGTACCCATTTTATAAACTTATTAGTAGGATTAAATTGCAAAGTGATGATGAAAATATTTGTTTTCTGTGTGTGTGTGTGTGTTTTAAGTATGTATTTATTTGTCTGTATCGGGTCTTAGTTGCAGCCTGTAGGATTTTTGTTGCAGCAGGTGGGCACATTGGTTTAGTTGCCCTTTGGCATGTGGGATCTTAGTTCCCTAATCAGGGATGGAACTCAAGTCCCCTGCATTGGAAGGTAAGTTCTTAACCACTGTACTACCAGGGAGGTCTCTGAAAATCTTTGTAAATTGATTTATTTCTCCCTATCCTCTTCTCTCTAAACCAAGAGTACACAAAAGTCTTAAGATGTCAACCAATATCCTTTCCTCTGAAAGTGAAAGTCGCTCAGTCTTGTCCAGTTCTTTGCGACCCCATGGACTGTACAGCCCATGAAATTCTCCAGGCCAGAATACTGGAGTGGGCAGCTGTTCCCTTCTCCAGGGGATCTTCCCAACCCAGGGATCAAACCCAGGTCTCCTGCATTGCAGGCGGATTCTTTACCAGCTGAGCTATTGAGTCTGATGAAACCTCAGCTCAAGAATTCTAGTTAAGTGTGAACTTTTGCAGAGGCTAATCCCGTGTATCTTCCTACTTTATCATTTCAACTTCGTGTTTATGGTGGTGTCCTAAGACCACTCCTTGAGATGAGCTCTCTGCATCTAGGTTATTTCCCTGAAAGGACCTCTCTATCCTAGACTCAGCTGAGCTTATCGCTCTGCTGTCCTTTAGCACCCACTGAAATGTTGCCCAGCGTACATGTACCTCTCACAAAGTGTGTTAGTTTTATCTAGCTGCTGTAACAAATTACCCTAAATTCAGTGGCTTGAAACAAAACCCATTTACCGTCTCACAGTTTTGGAGGTCAAAAGTCTGATGAGCTCAGCTGCTTTCTCTGTTCCAGTCCTACAAGGCCAACTTTAAGTTGTGTTCCTTTATGCAGACTCTAGAGGAGAATCTGTTTTCAAACTCATTCAGGTTATTGGAACAATTCAAGACTATGGTCCCTATTCTCTTGCTGACTGCTGCCCACAGGTCATGCTTAGCATTCTTAGCTTCAAGAGGTCATCTGCTGGGTGTGTGGCTTCCTTCAAAGCCTGCACATGCTGGGTTACATCCCTCTCACTCTTCAAATCTCTCTGCCTCATCTCTTTGCTTTCCTTTTCTGACACACCTCTCTGATTCCAGCATGAGTCTCTGTAATTTTAAGGACTCAATTAGGTTGGGCCCACCCGATAAACCAGAATCATCTCCTTATTTTAAAGCCTTTAGTTTTAATCATATCTTCAAAATTCCTTTCCATCAATGACTAGATTAGTGTTTGATTAAACAACCAGGGGAATGAAATTTGGGAGGAGAGTGTCTTTTGGAAGTAACACAGAGAAAGCGCACAGAGATTTCCATGGTCATCCTCATCCAAGTTTTGCAGAACTGAGCCGTTTCTCACTGGTCATTGGTCTTCTGTTTCCTGAAACAGAAGACCTAAGAACAACCTGTTCTGCCCTTTTCTTAAGCGAGTGCACACCAGAGGATGCCTCTTTCATCTTGGAATGAAGAAATAGTAAATAGGTAACCTGTTTTAAACCCTTGCTTTGTCATATACTACCTGGAATCCCAAACCCATCCACAGGTCCTTTGCTTCATCTGTAAAATGGGACTCAAAACAACTAGTTATCTCTCAGGGCTTCCATGAAGATTAAGGTGAAGCTACTGATATAAAAGCACTTGATATAATGTTGAGCTATTTGTAAATGACAATGTTTATTATTATACCTCTTTAGAATAACTTGATATAAATAGCACAGAGTACATGGAAATATATTAGTGTGATAATAACTGTACAGAATATTAATCATTTAAATTTCTACCTGCTCATAAAAATACATACACACATGTTTACAAAACTGTATGGACACAACATACTCCTAACCTGAAATCTTTTTTTAAATGTTTACTATAATTTTATTATTTTTTTAGTATTTTATTTATTTCTTTATTTGGCTCCCTCAGTCTTAGTTGCATCATGAGGGATCTTCAGTTGCAGTGTGCAAACTCTTAGATGGGGCCTATGAGATCTATTCCCTCACCAGGGGTTGAATCCAGGCTCCCTGCCTTGGGAGCATGGCATCTCAGCCAGTGGACCACCAGGGAAGTCCTCTATCCTGAAATCTTGACACTCGTGTTATTTGTGATCAGTCATGGAACAGGACACAAGTAATTTGACGTTCAAAATGTATGTGCAGGTTCTTGACATTCAAATATATGTTGCCTATAATACAACATATACAGTACTGGGAAACCTTACATTCTGCAAAATTATGTGCTAAAATAACGAGACAGTGAAAAACATAAGAGTGAAATAAACCACTTAGTATCTATGTAATGTTTTAACTAGAGCACTGCCAGAAGAATGATGAAAGCTTTTAACCAAAATATGAGCCAAACCAACATGCTAAATTGCTAATGCATAAGGAGATATTACTGTTAAATATAAGATCCAAAAAATGAAGGTGATGGTAGAAAAAAGTTTTTTAAGTGATGGTAGAGGCTGCTAGGTTTGGAGACAAGGACCAAACATGTAACTATATAATAAGAGGTAATTATATAATAAGAGGTAACTATGTAATAAGATATAACTATATATAAGGTGTAAATATATAGTAAGAACTTCTGAGATAGAGTATGTGACCAAAACAGTACAAGATGATGCTCAGGTTTATATTATCTATTGTTGTAAAACGAACTCCAAAAGTACTAGCTTAACAACAATTTATTGTTTGCAGGAAGTCTGCAGGTCCTCTGAGTGGCTTTACAGACCTGGGCCAGGCTTGGATGATCTCAGTTGGACTCACTGGTGCGTCTTAATCAGTTAGCGGGTCATCAACAGTCTGGCTGATTTAAGGAGACCTCAAATGAGATAACTCTTCTCTGCTTCAAGTGATTTTCATTCTTCAGTAGGTTAGTCTAGGCTCGTTCACATAATAGTCACATTGTTTTAAGAGAACAAATGGAATCATACAAGACCCCTTGAGACCTAGCCTTAGAAATGGCCACGGTTACCTCTGCTACCACTGACTGGCTAGAGCAAGCCAGAAAGCCATTCCAGGTTCAAGGAGTGTGGCAACAGACTTCTGCTCATGCTGGAGGGCGCTCTGAAATATAAAACTGACATTGCAAAGAGGTGGATACAGGATGAGGGGTGATGAAGAATCGGGTTCAGTGTTTAAAAATATTTGTTTGTTTGTGTGGCTGTGCGGGGTCTTAGGTGCACCCCGGGAATCTTTCCCTGTGGTGCATGGACTCCAGTTGTGGTGCTGAGGCTCCGGAGCTGCCGCCGCTCAGGCTTACTTGCTCCACAGCGTGTGTGACCCCAGTTCCATGACCAGTGACCGAACCCGTGTCCCCTGCACTCCAAGGTGGATTGTTAACCACTGGACCACCAGGGAAGTCCCTGGGTTCATTTCTTGCAACCAATAAATCAACAGGTTAACAGGCCTGGGATATATAATATGGCAATATTATATTCCTTTATCTGGATTCTGCTGTGGCCGCTAGGTGGTATTAAACACTGATGAGCTAGAAAATATATGTATATATCACATATGAAAAAATGTCACTTCTATGTTTTGTTGGCACTATTCCTTTATTTATAATCACATATGGACTAATTCAGATTATAAAAACATATGCTGTAGCAGAACAGACCCACCAAGATTTTTAAATGATTTGTTTTACTAAAACAGATTTCAAGGAAGTTTCAAGGTTATCCACATATTAAGAACCATCTCTCTTACTTGCATGCCACTACATTTCCTTGACTTGGGAACAGACACATGGTCAGACAGAGACATGCTCAACACGTACTCAACACGGCTGAGGTTGATGTGTTAGTGTTTTGGGCCAGATAACTTTGTTGTGTGGAACTGTTCCATGTATTATGGGATGTTTAGTAGCATCTGCCCACTAGCATACTTCCCAGGTTGATAGTGAAAGTGGAAGTCTCTGTGCCGTGTCCGAATCTTTGTGACCCCAAAGACTATACAGTTCATGGAATTCTCCAGGGAAGAATACCCGAGTGGGTAGCTGTTACCTTCTCCAGGGGGTCTTCCCAACCCAGGAATTGAATCCACGTCTCCTGCATTGCAGGCGAAGTCTTTACCAGCTGAGCCACAAGGGAAGCCCACGCTTCCCAGGTTCAGAAAACCAAAAATATCCCCAGACACTGCCAAATGTCTCCTGGGATGGGTGGGGGAGGTAGGGTGGGACCACAATTACCACTCCCCATTGAAACCCACTGGGCTAATAGCATCAGGAAATGTACATAACCCACAGCCTATTTTAACTATGTCACAACGATGCATTAGTTTGTGGAAATGTGTCCTCAGGTAAATATCATCCATTAATATGTTACAGTAATGAAAAATTGAGGATCACATGCTTGGGAAAAGCATGACTGTTTTTAGAGGAGTATAATAGTTCTCTCTGGAAATTAATAGTCACAGCCCTGACCTTTCCCCATACTCTTACTCTTATAATTTTTTAGGGTTTTTTTAAGAGATTAATTAATTTATTTATATTTGGCAGCATTGGGTCTTAGCTGTGGCACACGGGCTCTTTCATTGCTCCTCATTTCAGCATGCTGGCTTCTCTCTAGCTGTGGTCCTTCAGAGCTTTAGAGCAGGCAGGCTCAATAGCTGCCGGGTGCAGGCTTTGTTGCCCCATGGCCTGTGGGATCTGAGCTCCCTGACTAGGGATCGAACCCATGTCCCCTGCATTGGAAGGTGGATTCTGAACTACTGCGCCACCAGGGAAGTCCCTCCTCTTACTCTTAAATGATCACTGAGTTTGGAAGAGAAATCCCTCACATGTTCCCAGCTCCTATCCATCGTCTTTACTCTTGAGAGCAAACTGCTCACTCCGCTGCTCTGCTCTTGCGGGGGTTAAGGGTTTGAGCAACAAGCTTTATAGCCTCCAGGCGATCAGATAGAGGATGAATGTTAATATAAGAAGAGTTGTAGTCTAGTGCATTGGTCAAGATAATTGGTAAATAGTGAAATTTGGTTCAGGGTAAAATACTTATAAGGTGACTGAGCATTTCAATTCGGTCAGGGCACATGACTTTGGTGGCCTCAAGCAAACAAGGCAGCTGGCTTTTACAGTTGTTTGGTAAACTTTTACCAGTTTTAACCAGGGAAGACGGCATTAGGCCTTAAGCGATTACATGTAGGATTTTGTCCATTATGGGATGTTACAGCTTAAGGCAACTTTGTCCCCAGGCAAGTGGCTTATTTTTTTTATAGAAACAACTGAATGTGCTATGTCTGAAGGAAAAAAGCATTGACCTGCTTATTTTAAGCAAAAGTAAATGGTCAGCACAAATAAGAGTTGCAGGCTTCAGCAAAGAATTATGCCTCTTAGGAAATGTATAGTCTTCAGTCCCAGAAAAGGTCCAGGGAAAGGTCCTCAAGGAAGATTTGGGGCCTCAGGTCCAGCAAAGATGTGGGTGGCCCTGAGTCCACCAGAGAGACAGCAGTTATAGCACCAGGATCAGCAGAGATGCAGGCTACAGGGTCTGCTATGGGTCTGAATTGGTCAATTTCACATGAAAGCAAACCCTTTTTTCTCATAGGCCTAAGCATCTCATAGGCCATACCATGAGGCCAAAATGGGCCAAGCTTGAAAATATTTGTAGATAGCAGCATATTGATTCTTTGGCATTAGAATCATACTCTGACAATTCTAATACTCATACTCATACTCATCTCAGAACCACAGAGACAGAAATACCAGGAAATGGCAAGGAACAATTTCCTAGTGCATCAGATAGAAAGGAAAGGTACCTCCTAAGTGACAGGGGCTGTCCTGAATATGTTTTTCTAAATATGCAAAAAAGCAGCAATGCCTCAAATGCCACATGTAAGAGTGCTTTTTGCCCCTGCCATCTAGTAAATTAAAAATACCACAAATAACCTCCTGGGACTTCCCTGGTGGGCCAGTGGTTAAGAATCTGCCTTCCAATGCAGGGAACGAGGGTTCAATCCCAAGTCAGGGAACTAAGACCCCACATGCCATGGGGCAACTAAGCCAGCACACCGCAAAGAGAGAACAGCCCAAGTACTGCAATAAAGACCCAGTGCATCAAAAAAAAATTTTTTTAATAAAAAAAATAAAAATGAAAAGAGTAACCTCCCAGTTAAGTTTTTAAGACATGGGTCATAGATTTTGGACAAGATACTAGAGACTGGCATTGTCTCTAGAGTGAAAGAAAATTTTTTTTGCCATCTTTCCTCCACCATGTAGATCGTACAAAGTCCATGCTGTCACCCTTGGCAACATTGCATTCATCATTCTGTCTGGGATGACTCCTCCAGAGGCTGGAATTAGATCATTTTCAAAATTTCCTGGGTTTGGACCAGGGCTGTGATGATCATATATGTCTTACTAACTGAATTTCTGAAAAAGGATGCTCTTAAGACACTGTATTGAACAGACTCAGGTGATGGGCCCACAGCTATTCCAGTGGAAGACTGTTTGGGCTTTGCTACTGAAGGAATCTTAACTCCAACCAGGCAGGGATCATTCCTCTGGCTGAGATTAACCTGTATATTGTATTAATTTAGGCAATGATTACAGCCAGAGAATTTTATTTCCAAATTTAATTCTTTAGAACTTTAACATCTTTGAGCATTCACCTGCTAAGAGATTGGAGCTTCAAAATTTATTTTCTACTCTGAATTGAAAAACATTTTTATCCAAATTTGTGGCACTTCATTTTTGGCATTTTATTGTTAGGAATATTATAATATGGCTATGTGATCTCTTTGAAGAACCAATTTGACTATGCTGGACAAAATAGCTGGATAATTTGGAGTAGGAAATAATGACCTTGACATGAAGTTTATATGTTGTTTGGATCAATTTCAGAACCTTCTTGGGTCAAATATGCACTGTCCACTGTGGTTTTAAGAGTATATTCAAAGAATTAGTGGTTGATAATTTGAAAATATCCTCATAATATTGGAAAGGAGACTGTCATAAGAGATGGCAGATGTGCATGCATTAGGGAGATAGTTATACCACAGGTTGGTCAGCAGTTAATTATAAATTCTGATGTGTTAAAAGAAAAAGAATTGGGGAATGTGGGGGTGGAGAGGAACACATCTTCTCTGGTTCTGATGTTTCCCACCGAGAGGAGGAAGCTCTGTCACAGAAACACCACTGCATCCTTCCTCCTTCTTAGGCAACCCTCCCCAGAGAAGAGGAGGAAGATCCACTTTATTGGAAAACTTGGGACGAGTAAAATGTGTGAGCTTGGCTCAGTGTCAGCCTTTCTTTTGAGGGATGATCTTGTCTGCAGAGATCATGCACTCACGATTGCTCTTAGCCTCTAAACAGGCCTAACAGGAAAAGTCCTGCTAGTGTTGGTGGGGAGGAAAATGGATGGGACGCCACCCTTAGGAGTCCAGCAGTACTTCTCAGAGGATGGGCACCTCCTCTGACTCTGAGGTTCTTTACTAGAAACCTATTTGCTTGTAAATATGAGCCATATTTTCCAGTGTCTTCTTCAGTAATGAAGTTGATGTTTTGGTCGCTCACTTAGGGCTTTCCTGGTGGCTCAGTGGTAAAGAATCCGTGTGCCAATGCAGGAGAGGCAGGAGATGCAAGTTCAATCCCTGGGCCGGGAAGATCCCATGGAGAAGGAAATGGCAACCCACTCCAGTATTCCTGCCTGGAGAATCCCATGGACAGAGGAGCCTGGAGGGCTAGTCCATGGGGTTGCAAAGAATCGGACACGACTGAGCAGCTAAAACAGCAATAGCATTTACCTTAATTAGCATTATTTTGGAACAGTTCAGAACTCAGAAGAATAAAGACCGGTGCAATCTATTGTATCTTCTCAATTTCCCAAACTCTGATAATGGTTTTTTTCTTGTTATGCTTTATGACTTGTCGTTTTTTATGTTATTAATTTGGTTCCCAGATCCTTACTATTTTAGCCTTCCATTCCTCACCATTCAGGGTATACACTGTGGTGCGTCAGACCGTTAATTGCCCCCAGTATCCATATCCTTTTCTTCCTTTCAGTCAATCACTGGTAAGGTTTGGCCAGGCACGTGGTGTCTAGATAACAGCTACATTTCCCAGTCTTTTGTCCTTCGAGGTGTTGACTGTGACTAAGATATGGTAATATGATCAAACGGATGTGAGCAGAGGTAACATGGACATTATGAGGCATGTGTCATAGGAAAGAAGCTTTTTGTACTAAGCTTCTTTTTCATAGACTCAGACATTGAAATGGTGGTGGTGGGCTACCTTCAACTGTGATGACAAAGACCATAATGCATCCCAGCAGGGTGGCTCAAAGCTGCAGTACACAAAGAGATAAGAAGTTGCATCATAACACACTCCAAAGCACTGCTTTCTTCTCTAAGAAAGTCTGCCTAAGAAAAGAAAAATTATCTGGACAAAGCTACGTGTTTAGTCATATAGCTCTTTGACATAATGGTACAAGCTTCTTATCCCACTTCAGACCAAAGAGTCGATGGACCATATTTGAATAGAATTTCCCAAGAGGATGGCATAGCAATGAAGCTGAAGAAATCTGGTTCCTAGGAGAGCATGCATAGACGGGGCATCCTATTCCCGGGAAATACAGGCAGCTGGGAACTTTTCATGGGAGACCCAAAAACTAAAAAATAAAAATAAAAATCCCTTTTATTTAAGCTTATGTTGTTTTATGTGTTAGTCACTCAGTCATGTCCGACTCTTTGCAACCCCGTGGTTAGTCTCCATTAAAACAGCTGAACTAATCCTAACCAATGCCTCTGTCAACTACTCTCCTCCCATTAGTCTTGTGTTTTGCACTTCACCTCTAGGCAGACCCTTCAACCTAGCCCTGTTTCATCAATCAATATCCTACAGAAATATATGGAACACATCTTTTGACTCCCTCTTTACTTTTTTCCTATCAACTTTGACATGAGTATTTGGGTAAAGAAGAAGAATAAAAGTTGACTCAGATCACAATAACAATACAAAAATTATGTGGACTTCCCTGGTAGTCCAGTGGATAGGAATTCAGCTTGCAATGCAGGGGATGGGGGTTCGATCCCTGTTCAGGGAACTAAGATACCATGTGCCACCGAGCAACTAAGCCTGTGTGCCACAGCTAGTGAAGCCTGTGCACTCTGAAGCCTCCACACCACAACTAGAGGGTTCGTTGTCTGCAGCGAAAGATCCCATATGACACGGCGAATATCCTTTGTATCTCAACTAAGACCCGAGGCAGTCAAGTATATAAATACATATTTTTTTTAAAATACAGAAATTATGATGCAGAGAAATTTTCCTACTAGCTGTTACTCAACTGCAATGGAAAGTCCTCATCTCACATGACCATCATTATTCTTTGATGTAACTGGACACTCCCTCTCTAAGACAAATACATACACAAAGATACACACATGTTGTATCATATACAAAGGTATCTTAAATATCTAAGGTAAGCATGTGTTAAAATAGAAATTATTACTATGAAATCAGCAGTACAAAATTGATTGTTTAAATGCTGGGTGGTACTCAACTCTGATATTATCTAAAGCAAGGCATGGAGGAAGATGTCTAGGGCCTTGAGAACAAATGATTTCATGTGGTCCTTGACTTATGAATTTATTATTATTTTTATTATTAAATCATCAAAATTTTAGACAGCCAAAGTGTTAGCCACTCGGTGTCCACCTCTTTGCAACCCTGTGGACTGAAGCCCTTCAGACTCCTCTGTCCATGGGATTCTCCAGGCAAGAACACTGGAGTGGATTGCCATGCTCTACTCCAGGGGATATTCTTGACTCGAGGACCCAACCCAGGTCTCCTACATTGGCAGGCAGATTCTTTACCATCTAAGCCACCAGGGAAGCCCCAAGAAGGCAAGTTAAAATAATCCAACCTACAGAGCAAGTAGCTTTAGAGTCAGAGAAACATATCTATGATGGAAAATTTTCTTTATCCAAAGTAGGCCAGAACTATAGTACAGAACAGATGAATTTCTAACACATTTGACATTTCTGTTTCTTTACCTTACTATAAGTTAGTATAGTCCAGCATAAAGGAGTCTGCCTTTGGTTTTGGCAATTTCATTTCTCTTCCTGTAATGACACTACAGTGGAGTCTGGAGACTCCAAGCTCAGGTTCAGCCATGACTGGAGAATCACCCACACACCCCTCGCCATAGCCGGCTCCCTAAGTGCACTCCTAGTGGTGGGGAGAGCAAGCCTGGGCAAATGGGTAGTGAGTGTGTTCAGAAAGCCTGCTGAGATCTGTGTGCCTGGGAAAGACCACAAGAAGCATTTGGCAGCATCCTTATGAAAGTCAGCTGAAGGCTGTGGGCACCCAGCCTGATGTATCACAGGATCTAGAGAAGATATACAATGGATCCATGAAAAGATGCCCAGTATCACTAATCATCAGGGAAATGCAAATCAAAGCCACAGTGCAGCATCACTCACACTTGTTAGAATAGCTGTTATCGAAAAGACAAGAGACAGCAAATGTTGGTAAGGCTGTGGAGAAAAGGGAACCTTCTAAACCGTTGGTGGGAATGTAAATTGGTGCAGCCACTATTGAAAACAGTAAGGCAGTTCCTCAAAAATTTAAAACTAGAACTACCATGTAATCCAGTAGTCTCACTTCTGGGTATATATTTAAGGGAAGTAAAATCAAGATCTCAAAGAGATACCTGTACTCAGGTTCACAGCAGCATCAATTCACAATAGCCCAGATATGGAAGTAACCTAAGTCCTAAGAACCAGTGGATAGGGAGGATGCGGTGTATATATACGATGGAGGACTCGGCCATAAGAAGGAAATCCATGTTTCATGACAACATGGATGAGACTATATTGCTATGGGAAATAAGTGAGGCAGAGAAAGAAAAATCTGTTGTCTGTTATCTGGTATCTGGTATCTGTTATAGGTGGAATCTAAGAAAAGCCGAACTTATAGAGAGAGCAGAATAATGGTTGCCAGAGGCTGAGGAAGAGAGAAATGGGGAGATGTGGGTCAAAGGGTCCAAACTTCCAGTTAAAAGATAAGTCCTGGGGATCTAACGCACTCATGGTAACCATGGTTACCAGTACTATATTATGTAACTGACATTTGCTGAGGGAGTAGATCTTAGCTGTTCTTGCCACACACACACAAGTGTAATTATGTGAGGTGCTGGAGGTGTTAACCCCCTTGTGGTAGTCATTTCGAAACAGATGAGCGTATCAACTCATCACAACGTACACCCTAAATGTATGCAACCGTCCTGTTAATTACATTCCAGTAAAGCTAGAACAAAAAAGGAGGAAGTGGCAGCGGAAATCGGCTCTCAGAGACGACAGCTGAACAGACCTGGGCTAGAGGAAAGCCGGTGTGGCACTCCACTCGGGAGCGTGGCTTAAGGGGACCCCAAAAATCGCAGTAATCTTGAGGAGTAACATTTCAATAGAATACTTTAAAAATCAAAATGCAAAAATAAAAAATCCACAATGAACAAAATATCAAAACGTTTTTTAATTTTCTTAAAGATTTTTCTTGATGAACATTTTAAAAACAGTATTTATTGAATTTGTTACATCACTTGCTTTATGCTTTGGCTTTTTGGTTGAGAGGCATGTGGGATCTTAACCTCCCAACCTAGGACTGAACCTGCACCCCTGCACTGGGAGGCAAATTCTTAACCCCTGGACAGCCAGGGAAGTCCCAACATCAAAATTTTAAATAAAAACAGATTCCAACCCTATACTCATACTGCCTTACCTCATTTGCCTCATCCTAACCCTACTTCTACTGGATTGTACCTCTACTTAAAATTCTGATTTTTTTGTTCATGATAGAATTTTTTGTATTAACTTTGCTTCTTAAAAATATTGCATTGGAACGTTAGTTATCCTGATTGCTGAATTTATGGGCACCCTCTCACATTTTATACATGTAGGTAGGGTCTCGTTTACTCCACTGAGGTCCCAGCCCCGAACTAAATTCCTTCCATAGTCAGAACATAACCTTGCCCTGTTATTTTCCATCAGTAGACGAATGGATAAGGAAGCTGTGGTACATATACACAATGGAATATTACTCAGCCATTAAAAAGAATTCATTTGAATCAGTTCTAATGAGATGGATGAAACTGGAGCCCATTATACAGAGTAAAGTAAACCAGAAAGATAAAGACCAATACAGTATACTAATGCAAATATATGGAGTTTAAAAAGATGGTAACAATAACCCTATATGCAAAACAGAAAATGAGACACGGATGTACAGAACAGACTTTGGGACTCTGTGGGAGAAGGTGAGAGTGGGATGATCTGAGAGAATAGCACTGAAACAAGTATATTATCAAGGGTGAAACAGATCACCAGCCCAGGTTGGATGAATGAGACGGGTGCTCAGGGCTGGTGCACTGGGAAGACCCAGAGGGATGGGATGGGGAGGGAGGCGGGAGGGGGGATCGGAATGGGGAACACATGTAAATCCATGGCTGATTCATGTCAATGTATGGCAAAAATCACTACAATATTGTAAAGTAATTAGCCTCCAACTAATAAAAATAAATGGAAAATAAATAAATAAAATTTCCATTTACAAGGGAGGAAAAAAAAAAGTCCTTTCTTGTTATTTATTTAATTCCATAAAATAGAAGACTGTGACTTGATGGTTTCCAACAGTGCATCCAGCTCTGACATTCTCCAGGTGGTCTGGGCGGGCACTCGGAGAAGGAACGTTAGAGAGCTGGGGAATTATGTGTAGATGCTCGTATCATCAAGCTGAGCCTTGCAGGGGAAGCAGAGCTGATGGGTGAAGAGGGAGAGAGAGTGGAAAGCTGAGAGCTGATTCCAGGGGCCACCACTGAGCTGCATACATTTAGGGCTTTGATCTTCCTCTGCTTCCTAGAGGCTGAAACAAACATTTCAGCAATGCTGGCGTGAGATGGCAAAGGACAGGATGAGTCCCGCATGGCAGTTAAATGTCACTCTCGAGCCCTGGTATTTGAAACACAAATGGAGCACCTAAGTGTAGGAAGTCACAACGACTCTCTGGCGGGTGCTAAAAAGGCTCGTTTTACATCTAGGGCCACCTTCCAAGGGGGCAGTCCTCAGCACTGCACAAAGTTCTCCCATCATTTCTGACTCCAGTGATGACTTCTGCCTGTTTATTGGTTTGGTTTTTCAGTTGACTAGATTTCAAGCTATTGAAAAGCAATCAGGGTGCAAGGACTAGGTCTCAGAGCTGAGCTGGAGTGAATTTAATTGGCTGTGAGATGCTCCAGCTGAGAAGGGAGGCAGGCGGGGTAGTTTCAGAATGCTGACGCACTGATGGAGCTGTAATGAGGCAGGAAGAACGTAGCTTCAAGGGTGCTTCCAAATGGGTTTTTTTTGTTGAAATGAAGTCAGGAAAAGAGTCGTTCAAATTGTGTTTTCACACTTGAAAATGACAATGTCTACCACTAATATGTGTCCATGAATTGGAGGGAACCTGGGTGAATGTGCAGCTCAGAATATGTGGGAAAGTGACCCCATGCCTAACACACCTGTTCAGTTTTTCTCTCTTGCCATTTCCACTCTTGCCTGTAGGACGAGGTAGCGTGAACAAAATGTGTTTGTGTCAGTAAGGGAATTGAAAGTTAGTGGCTTCTTCTTGTTTCAGATCAATAGACATGGAATGGAAGGCAAGCGATGCTTGAGCAAAGCAAAGGCATAACCATGTTCTAGTGTGTGGAGAGGGTGCTTCCCAGGTGACGCTAGTGGTAAAGAACCTGCTTGCCAATGCAGGAGACATAAGAGATGTGGGTTCGATCCCTGGGTCAGGAAGATCCCCTGGAGAAGGAAATGGCAACCCACTCCAGTATTCTTGTCTGGAGAATCCCGTGGAGAGAGGAGCCTGGTAGAATACAGTCCATGGGATCGCAAAGAGTCAGACGTGACTGAGCAACTGACATGTTCATTTTCACTTCTAAATTCTGAGTCATAAGTCAAAACAAACCTGATAATAAAAAGGACAGAGAAATACCAAGGAAAGAAAATGTAGGGAGCATTCAGTATCCCTATAATGTATTATCAATAATGACAAATATAATACAAAAATGTGCTTAGATAGTCAGAGAAATAGCAAAATTAATCCATAATCAAGCAAGAAAATAAGTCAATAGACACAGATACCAAGATAGTCCAGTTATTAGAATTAGCATAAAAAACCTTTAGAAGAAGCTAATGCAAAATATGTTCATGGGCCTAAAGATGATTATAATGAGACAACATGTGGAGAAGCTAAACATCAAAAATAGAAATAACCCCCAAAGAAATAATCAAATAGAAATTTTAGAACTGAAAAACCATAATCTGGATGTAGAAATTTATGGTGGTGGTGGTGGTTTAGTTCCTAAGTGGTGTCTGGCTCTTTTCGACTGCATGGACTACAGCCCACCAGTCTCCTCTGTTCAAGGGATTTTCCAGGCAAGAATACTGGAGTGGGTTGCCATTTCCTTCTCCAGAGGATCTTCCCGATCCAGGGATTGAATCTGAGTCTCCTGCTTGGCAGGGGGATTCTTTACCACTGAGCCCATAGAAATTCATAGATTGGGGCTTAACAGCAGGCTTGATATTGCAAAATCAGGGGTCAGGAACAAATTAGTAGAAATTCTCCAACCTTAAGAACAAAGAGGGAAGAAAACCAAACAATGAACAAAATCTTTGTAGAGAAAGCAAATTCTATCTTCAAAGGATAGCTCTTTTTTTGTTTGTTTGTTTGTTTTTTCCTTTTGCAGCTCTCCACAGCATGTGGGATTTTAGTTCCCCGATCTGGGATTGAACCCATACCCCCTGCACTGGCAGCCCAGAGTCTTAACTACTGGGCCACCAGGAAAGCCCCAGGGGATGACTCCTTGTTTTGGTTCAGTGTCTCACTTTTATAAGCACTGTCCCATTTAATTCTCACAATCACTCTGTAAGTACCATTCTTTCTATTTTGTAAACAGGAAAATTGAGACCAAATAGTGTGACTTGCCCAAGTTCCCAGGCAGGATTTAAGTCCAGATGTTCAGAACCTCATCCGCTTTACTTTCCTTATGGGTTCCTCTTTGGTGCCAGAGCCTCACTCTTCAGTATCTTTTATTCCCTGTCTGCGTATTTAACGTTCCCAAACCTCAGAACCTCCACTTCCATCTGGAGGTCTCCAAGGGAGAGCCCACAATCAACCATTATGTCCACCTTCCCCGAAATTTATCTCCCTGGCACTTACTTACTAAGAATAAAGTTGTCAGAGCCAATGAAGGAGACATCTTGGTAACCTGACAGCCTGTTCCAGACTGATTTCTGTTGCGAGAAGTTATTAAATGGTCTTGCAGTCCTGCTTTACCTCCAAATAATTTAACTGGGATAAGACAGATGTAGCTCCCACCTCATAAGACACTGTATTAAAAGCTTATATTGCATACATTATTAATTTTTCATTTGAGCATCCATTATATTTATGGTAGGCACATTGCCAGATGCAGGGAATAATACCACAGTGTATAAGACCCCTGCTTTCATTAAAATGTATAGTTATATTCAATCTAATTTAATCTTCAAATCAAGTCCATCTCTGTCAAGGAGGAATCATTATTCTCACTTTACAGATTCAAAAACTGAGCCTTGCAGAAGCTTGACCTGCTTAAAGTAATATAGATAGTAAATAAATGTAGCCCAAATGCAAACCCAGCTGTATCTGATTCAAAATCAGGTGCTCTTAAGAATTCTCCTTGTTAATGATCTCAAAAAGATGATGAAAATGGCAAAATAGAAAATTTTAAAGTATAAATCAGGATGGGAATGTAGCCAGGCCAGTCTTGATAATAATTTTTACCTAGGTCAGTATCTACTGGGTGCTTTGATACACCTTTCATACACACTGTTTCTCATAGCTCTTCAAAATAACATCATGGTGTAGATTCCCAAGAGGCAAAGAGTGTGCCTGCCAATGCAATAGATGTAAGAGACACGAGTTTGATTCCTTGATTGGGAAGATCCCCTGGAGGAAGGCATGGCAATCCACTCCAGGATTCTTGCCTGGAGAATCCCATGGATAGAGTAGCCTGGTGAGTTTTAGGCCATGGGGTCACAAAGAGTCGGATGCGACTGAACAACATAGAGGGCACACACGTAGATATTACAGTTCTCATCTACACATTGGAAAACCACAATTCAGAAGGATTAGCAATTTTTCTCAAAGTCAGATAGTAAACAGCTAGAACACCTGGGATTCAAGCATAGGCCTGCCCAACTCCAAGTCTTGCTCTTTACTAAGACACTGTCATGCTTGGTCCTGCTTTTCCAAGTCCCAAGTACTGGGGGCACACACCCTTCCTTCACTTCCTTTCCACACTCCACACTCCCTGCTCTTAAGGCATCTCAAACTGAGAGATTCACCTGAGACAGATGACATAGCACTGGATTTGGAGTCAGAGATGCCCACCCAGATCCTAGTCCTGCAACGACCCTTGGCCAGGGGCCTTTCCATCTCTGGCTCTCATCCGTTTTCTGGTCTGGTAACCTGGTCACCAGGGCTTCCCTGGTGGCTCAGAAGGTAAAGGATCTACCTGCAATGCAGGAGACCTAGGTTCGATCCCTGGGTAGGGATGATCCCGCTGGAGAAGGGAAAAGCTACCCACTCAAACAGTCTTGCCTGGGAAATCCCACGGACAGGGGAACGAGGAGGGTACAGTCCATGGGGCTGCAAAGAGTTGGACATAACTAGCAAGTAGCACTTTGTTTTCACGTTCAATCTAGTCGCCAAGAGGTATGGAGCAGGTATAGAGAAACCTTTAGACTGTGACCTCCCGATTTATGAAGTTGATGATCAGCCAGGAGCATCTCACTCCTCAACTGAGGCAGGAACAGAGAGAGTTTCCACGTTGTTCAGATCCTTGGAAGGACGCCAAGGGGGCCACACTTCAACATCTGTGTGAAGAGATGGGACTGGCAGCGGGAGAAGCCACAGCATCTGTCGGGAAGGGACCGGGACCAGGACTGTGTATAACTAACAGGGAGGACAGTGGTGGGGACCAAGCTTGGTAAGGCATCTTGGGTCTAATTGGGCTTATCCTGCTAAAGTTTCTATTAAAAATGTTTGCCAAATAGACATTTCTCCAAAGAAGACATACAGGTGGCCAAGAAGAACAAGAAAACAGGCTCAACACTGCTATTATTAGAGATATGCAAATGAAAACTACAATGAGATATCACCTCACACTAGTCAGAATGGCCATCATCAAAACATCACACACAGTATGTTCTGAAGAAGGTGTGGAGAAGAGGGAACCCTCCTTCACTGTTGGGAATGTAAATTGATGCAGCCACCCAGGAGAACAGTGTGAAAGTTCCTTAAAAAATTAAAAATACAGCTACCATACTGTTCTGCAATCCCATTCTTGGGCGTATGTCCGGTCGTATATCCGGAGAAAACCACAGTTTACAAGGATACATGCACCTCAGTGTTCATTGCAACACTGTTTACAATAACAAAGACATAAAAGCAACCTAAATGTCCATTGACAGAGGAATGGATAAAAAAGATGTGGTACATATACACAATGGAATATTACTCAGCCATTAAAAAGAATGGAATAACACCCTTTGCACCAACATGGATGAACCTGAAGATTATCACCCTAAGGGAAGTAAGTCAGAAAGAGAAAGACAAATGCCAGATGATATTATTTATATGCATAATCTAAAAAGAAATGATATAAATGAACTTATTTACAAAACAGACGCAGACTCACAGACTTAGAGAATGAACTGTAATTACCAGGGTGTGGGTGGGGGGGATAGATAGGGTGTTTGAGATTTACATGTACACACTGCTATATTAAAAATAGATAACCAACAAAGGCGTCCTGTATAGCACAGGGAACTGCTCAATATCCTCTAATAACCTAAATGGGAAAAGAATTTGAGAAAGAATAGCTAGGTATGCACATATAACTGAATCACTTTGAAGTACGCCTGAAACTAACACAACATGGTTAATCTAAAAACACTAAAACCAGAAATATAATATTAAAAAATGAATAGTTTGAGGCCTGGATGGCTGCATGTCTGGCAGTGTGTTTCTCAGGCTGAGAACTTGAGGGAAGAAGAATTAGCAGGTCCCCCAAAGTCACCTGCGTCCTTTGTCACGTGGACCCAGGCTTTAACACAGGAACGACATGTACAGCAAATCCCACCCACCTAGGCAAGAAGTAATAAGGTTCTGAAAGCTCCTTTTGTGTGAAAGAAAGAAGATTACTTAATTTTTTTTTTGTTTAGTATAGTTCTCCCAATCTACTTTCCACCCTTCGAGATTACTTAATTTTTTTTGTTTAGTATAGTTCTCCCAATCTACTTTCCACCCTTCTGTGTCTAGCAGGTGCTGGACAAAGCACGCTGAATCTGATCAAAGCAGTGTTTCTCTCCACTAGGCCATTGGAAGCATCTGACTTGTTGAAACTCAGAGGGAAACTCTTTTTCATTACCTACAATTTTTAAAGAATCGATGCTTTTGAACTGTGGTGTTGGAGAAGACTTCTGAGAGTCCCTTGGACTGCAAGGAGATCCAACCAGTCCATCCTAAAGGAAATCAGTCCTGAATATTTATTGAAAGGACTGATGCTGAAGCTGAAGCTCCGATACTTTGGCCACGTGATGCAAAGAACTGACTCATTGGAAAAGACCCTGATGCTGGGAAAGATTGAAGGCAGGAAGAGAAGGGGACAACAGAGGATGAGAGTGTTAGATGGCATCACCAACTCGATGGACATGAGTTTGAGCAAGCTTTAGGAGTTGGTGATGGACAGGGAAGCCTGGCATGCTTCAGTCCATGGTGTTGCAAAGAGTCCAACATGACTGAGCAAAAGAACTGATGGACAGTTTTAAAAGAATGATTTCAGATGACCAGATACACAAAGAGGTGAATCTGTAGTCTGAGGAAGATCCCCTCTGAACTCCCAAAGCACACATCCTGTAAAGTTCTCAGGATCTCAGTTTCCTTACTTGTAAAGTGAGGTGCTCCAGACAAACCTTATATCTAAGATTCTTTCTAGTTCTGAATTCTGTAGGTCTATTAACGCTTTGGAGTTCAATTACCCCAGAATGCCTGTAGGTAATTAACTTTCTCAGAGTACCAAACATAATCCAGCAGGAAATCTTACATAGTTATCTAATCTCAGATCCCTTTGAGAATGCCAGCTGGGAACAGGGGTAGAAAATTGGAACTAAGAAACAACAGCCATGATATTAATTGTCTTTGCTTATCAGTCTAAAGCAGCGCTGAGGAGAGCATCCTTTACTTGCTTTAGTCCATCAGTTTCTTTTGTTTAGAGCAAGTGCATGTTCAAGAGCATAAAAATAGATATTGTTTTATTTTCTACTAATAACATCCAAGGATGTGGCTTCACGATTGCTTTTTTGTTTCTGTTGTTTTCCAGCATTTGGAATAACTGGAACAAAAGGAGGGTTCAGAACTGTTGGAGAATGACTAACAGTGTGGAAGGCAATGCTGAGATTTTATTCTGCCTGACTCAAAACCACAGGATCTGAACACTGATGCCTGTGTGTGTGCGCTGTTGCTTCAGTCATGTCTGACTCTTTGCAGACTGTAAAGAGTCCGTCCCCTATGGACTGTAGCCCACCAGTCTCCTCTGTCCATGCGGGTTCTCCAGAGTGGGTTGCCATGCCCTCCTTCCCAACCCAGGGGTCAAATTCAGATCTCTTATGTTTCCTGCATTGGCAGGTGGGTTCTTTACCACTAGGGCATCCTTGGAGATGGATGCCTGCCTACAGAATGCTGCAGTGAAACACCGATAAAGGAGCCCAGAACACTTAGGATGGTGAGCTGCGATATCAGTCAAAGGGGGACTCCTCCGAGGTGTTGGTGCTGAGATGGTAGAAAGAAGTGAAGCAAGGCCACGTCCTAGTCGCCAAGATCTCTGGAGCTTATGGTTTTCTAATGAGAGCCTTCAGTGTTCACCCTGCCCTGCTAACACCCTGCGCTGGAACAGAATAGCTATTTTTCAAGGCCATGCAATAAAGCCTTGCCAGAAAGCAGACACATTGAGATTAAAATCAATTGCATGGGTAAAGTGCATAGATCAGTTCCCTCTTCATATGCCACACAGCTGTGCACGATAAATAACACCAGAATCGCAGCAGCAGCAGTGGCCGTGGTAGAAGCGGTCGTATTAGAAGTGGTGATTGGGCGGTCATTGCTGCCGTCACCCTACTGCTAAGTAAGAGGCGGAAGCTGAGTGCACTTCTGGGGGCACTCTCCTGTCCCGTCTTTGTCTTTGGGATCAGCAGGGAAGGACAGTGGGCGCTCCCCTAGAAGAAATGAAGGGGCTCTGAGTAAAGGTGCCAGGGGCCACAGTAGCTACTTACACACGCTGTCTAATTTCTATAATTCTGTGGTAGGTCGTTCCAACTCTGTGCCACAGATGAGGAAACTGAGGGTCAGAAAGCTGAAATGAGCGCTCTACAAATCCAGACAGTTGCCAGGGGCTTTCTTGATGGCTCAGACAGTAAAGAACCCACTTGTAATGCAGGAGAGACAGGAGACGCAGGTTTAATCCCTGGGTTGGGAAGGTCCCCTGGAGGAGGAGATGGCAACCCACCCCAGTATTCTTGCCTGGAGAATCCCATGGATAGAGGAGCCTGGCAGGCTATGATCCAAAGAGTCACAAAGATTCAGACACGCTGAGCAATCGAGCATACACAGAGCCTCCGTTGACCAAGAGGTGTCACAATAGCTGCTGACATACATTGTCTAATTTCTATACTTCTATGATAGGTAGTTTCATCTCTGTTTTACAGATGAGGAAGCCGAGAGTCAGAAAGTTGACAACATTCTACAAATTCATGCAGTTGTTCAGTGGCACAGGTAGAATGAAAACCCAGAACTGCCTGGCCCCTACCACCTGCTTCATAACGCACCCTCATCTATATATATCCTCAGATTACAGGAGTGGAAATGGCCTCTCTGTTGCTCACTTTACGACACAGCATTGCTATTAGGTAGGTATTATTGGGCTTCCCAGGTGGCTCAGTGGTAAATAATCCGCCTGCTGGTGCAGGAGATGTAAGAGACGTGGGTTCGATCCCTGGGTTGGGAAGATCCCCTGGAGAAGGAAATGGCAACCCATTTCAGTATTCTTGCCTGGAAAATTTCATGGATAGAGGAGCCTGGCAGGCTACAGTCCATGGGTTGCAAAGAGTCAGACACGACTGAGCACATGTGTACACACACACACACACACACACACACTCATACACACACACACACACACGCATGCACGCATGCATGCATGCACATGGCTGTTGTTTCCCTGTTTGAGATCCACAATTAAAGCCTTAACCTCAGCTGTCCTCTTGTATCCTCCCAGCATCCACACTCCGGCTGTGGGAATCCTGAGGGTGGTGGTGGTCATCCCACATCTGCCCTCCCCAGCCCACTTACCTACCCTGCAGACAAAACTGGCTCTGCGTGCTAGGTCACTTCAGTCATGTCCGACTCTTTGCGACCCCATGGACTGTAACCTGCCAGACTCCTCTGTCCGTGGGATTCTCCAGGCCAGAACACTGGAGTGGGTTGCCCTCCTCTAGGAGATCTTCCCAACCCAGGGATCGAACCCATGTCTCTTACGGCTCCTGCATTGGCAGGCAGGTTCTTACCATTAGTTCCGGGAGGATTGTTCCTCACTCCTTCGGCTTCCTGCTGGGCTTTATTACATCCCTAGTGGCTGGAGTGAGAGTGGAAAGGGATAGTCTGGAGCTTCAGATGCTCAGCAGTGAGTGAGGCGGCAGTGACCGAGGTAACAGAGGCCAGCAGGACCCCAGGGTTTCTGTGGGAAAGAAGACAGACAGATACAGCAACCTCTAGCAAGTTGTAGAGAGTCAGCATCCAGGGACTGCTGAAAATAAAAATGACGATCGAAGCAAACTAGCAATCAGTAACGCGTGCGTGTTCAGTTGCCCAGTTGTGTCCGACTCTTTGTGACCCTGTGAACTGTAGCCTGCCTGTCTCCTCTGTCCATGGGATTCTCCAGGCAAGAATACTAGAGTGGGTTGCCATGTCCTATTCCAGGGGATCTTCCCAACCCATGGATCAAACTGACATCTCTTGTATCTCCTGTGTTGGCAGGTGGGGTTTTTTTTTAACCACCGAGCTACCTGGAAAGTCAACCTTGAAATCTAAGTGCCAAGTTGCACCAAGTTGCCTACCTTTCTTTACACATTTTGTTAGTTACAAATTCTCCTTGTCATGTTAATTCTTGGTAAGAATTTTAATTGCTTTTTGGTTTATTTATTTATTTAAGAAACACATGGCTGACTAAATTGTGGGTGAGTCCACAGTCATCTGACCAAGTGTACAGAGAGGGAAAGAGGAAGTTTCAGCTGTTTGCTGAATGCTGAGTAAACTAAAGGTCTAACCCTACAGGGGGAGACTCATTTCCCCCAGACACTCAGGGGATCATCATGTGTGTTAGTCCTTCCAGTGATGTACTATAGAGTCAGGCTGATTGCTTTAAATCTCATTGCTACCAAGTACTCACTGTGACCTTGGGCAGGTCAATTAACCACCCCCCCTCCCACCACAGCCTCTCTTGATCAATGTAACATGGTTTTTAGTGAGGATAAAAGGAGATAATCCTTGCTGGTAAAGCACTTAGCATGTAACAAGTGATCAATAAGTATTAACAATTATTCTGATCATTGCCCTGAAGGGGTTCAGGATATGAAAATGTGTTCATCTTGCCATTGTGGTGATCTGGGTGTTTATTAGATCTATTAAGGGGGGAGAGTCTCAAGAAGGAGGGGAGAGCAGGTTATGAAAACATCCATCAAATCAAAGCTAATATTGCTTCTTCCAGTAAAGACGGCATGCAGTCCTTTTAAAAGGTCCCTTGTGAGCCATTGCTTGTCCCCAAGCTATTGTTTTGGTTAAAGAATGTCTTGAGTCTTAAAAAAGAAAAATCTTTCTGGCTGGAAACCCTGGGGCAGAGGTCTGAGGCAGTCTGAAGATCTATTCCCTCCGTCACCCACCTCCGTTGCAGGTAAGGTATTGGGTTGGCCAAAAAGTTCGTTCCGGATTTTTCATAGCCTCTTTATGGGAAAAACCCCAAGCGAACTTTTTGGCTAACCCAGTATTCACTCCACTGCTGACTGCTTGTGGGTTCTGAGCCTGTGGGTCAGAGAGAGAAAGCAAGCTACCTCTCAGCCATCATCCTTCCATCCCCACAGTAGCCCCGTCTTCACCTAATATTTTGACAACTTGGAGTCTTCATGTAGGAAAAAGAAGCTTTGATGTGTATACTTGAACTGCCAGCCAAGATCAGCTTCTCTTGTCTGTTCAGCAGCTGATAGTCTTCTGGTGCCAAGGAAGGCTAACTCACACACTTTTACTGCCCCGATGGGCAGCAGGCTATGGTGGAGATTATGCCACATGGACGAACTCAAAGACCAGTGCTCCAGGCTGTGCACTCTTAAGATAACTGCTTTAACTTTCTGAAACCCAGCTTTCTCATCTACTGTTAAAATGAGAAAACCTGCTTCAGTGGGGAAGTGAGGACTTTCGTGATAATGGAGATGAGAGTTCCTGCCCCAGAACCTACTCAGATGCCTGTGAAATCCAATGTGAAGAGTAGGGATTGTTGATACAAAGATATTTTTGCCTGTAGTGAAAGGCGACATCTTCTCATTAACTCCCTTCTGGATGAGGGATGCAGTTTTTCCCTCCCAACTAAAGATCCATCTTCCTTCCTAACAGGGCTTCGTGAGTCCAGTCATTTTCATCGTCACCTCCCAGAGAAGCCACAAGGGGGAGGACTTGCCCTTCTGGAAATGCCTCCGCGCCATCGCCACCCAAACACCATTTCCTGGTGTGAAATGTTTTCTTCCCTAAAAATGGATGCTGCAAAGATAAAGAGAGACCTGAACCAGGCAAGAAAAACACGGTGGTCTTGCCTGGTACAGCCACTGTCTAGCTTGGCTAAGGCACTTAACACTCTTCTAGATATCATTTTTCCTTTTTTGTAAAATTCATTGAAAACTTGCAAAGCCTAGGCAATAATGACTCACAAGTGAAAAGATTTTGAGTCCTTGCCTTCAAGAATCCATAGTATCAATGGTTAAAGTGTCCTGCAAACCTACAGGTACAAAGTGATAAATGCTACTAGGGAATAAGCTTGAAGGAAGAAACACTTAGGGTTTGTTAAGAGTCAGAAAAAAGGCTTCACAGACAAGGCAAAACTTAACTTTAAATTTGAAGGAGAAGTAGCAGTTTGGTAGGTGAGAAAACAAACGATGGATGCTGCAGGCAGAGAGGATAAAATGCACATCCCGGACATGACGGAGGGAAGGCCAGTTAGCTCAGGACACACTTGGGATGCAGTCCGGATTCTTACCCTTCGGTCCGTGAATATTTGTTTATATGTGATATTGTTCATATGTGCTTCTTTCCATTCTTCTGTGAAGGAAATCAAGTTGCTGATCTCATCATATTCCCAAATTGGTTGGTAATAAAGAGACTGTATAATATATATGTGGTCTTCCGTGATGGCAGTGGCAAAGAATTTTCCTGCCAATGCAGGAGACACAGAAGACCTGGGTTGGATCCTGGAGTTGGAAAGATCCCCTGGAGGAAGAAATGGCAACCCACTCCCGTATTCTTGTCTGGAAAATTCTATGCACAAGGAGCTTGGCGGGCTACAGTCCATGGGTCACAAAGAGTTGGACACAACTGAAAGACTGAGCATGCATCAACATGTGTATACGTAAAGACATACATACTTATATAAAAAACAAAGGCGTTATATAATCTCTCAGTTTGTATAACCAACTCTGCCATTCTGTGGTATTTATTTACAGTGAAGAAATTGTGCACATAAAACCATAGCTATGTCTCAAGGGTGCCTATAGCTAATTACTTAGTTATAGTACAACAATTTTTAACCTATTGATTAACTATTACATACCTTGAGAATCCCATGGACAGAGGAGCATGGCGTGCTGCAGTCCATGGTGTCACAAAGAGTCAGACATGACTTAGCCACAAAACAACAACATATCTGGGTCTTATATTGAGTCTTTTCCAGCCTTCCTCGAAATCTGCATTTGTTCCAGGACCCCTGCTTTCAACAGTCTTGTGCAATTTCAACTCTATCTCTGTGTGTTACCCAGACCTTTCCTTCTTTCGTTTTTTTTCAATATTAAAACAAAATTGGCCAAAGGGTTTTAAATATACGGCTAAAGAGTGGCGGCGAAGGGAACAACAATTCCACACGATTTCCTCTTTTGTCAAATCTTCATATCCTCTATCACATCCTTTCTGTCAGCCAGTAAGCCTGCTACTTATTTCAGGGAGAAAGACAGAGGCACAAAGAGGACTTTTCCATCTGCCTCCACGTCCACACTGCCGCGGCCTCTGCACACATTTACTTGCCGACCTTCCTGGTATTATTTAAAGTCAGGCTCTTCACTTAGCACCAAATCCCCTCCTCATAAAAAGATACTTCTCTAGCATTGCTTGTCCATTCTTTCTCTTGTTTCATCCCTTTTTTCTGCCTCTACTAGATCTCTTCCACTACCATTCAAACAGTGAAATATCTCTGGTCTCAAAAGAAAATCCTCCCTTTAAGCTCACATCCATCTTTGATGGTCAGCCCATTTCTGTTTTCCTTTAGAGCAAAATTCCTTAGAAGAGTTGTTTGTCTATATAAACCCTCTCCAATGCCTCACCTCGCTGCTGCTCATTTGAACCTACTCCAGACAGATCTCTGTCCCTCGCAGAAACCAGACACAGCCCCAGATTCTCAGCCTTCATATATTTTCACTCAACAGCAACACTGTCATACTCAATCATTCCCGTTTATTGAAGCACTTTCTTCATTTTAAGTGGACGGTGCATTTTCTCATTTTCCTCCCCACCTGACCGGCCGCTCTTTTTCTATTTCCTTTGCTGGATTATTTTTACCTTCTCCATCTCTAGATGATGGAGTGCTCTACAATTCACGCCTTGTTCCTCTCCTCTCTTCTCTAACCACATTATACTCACCCCCTGGATGGTTTCCATAAATCATTTGGAACACTTTCTATTCAGTAACGTTGCCAAATTTACATGAGTGGATTAGACTTTTGACTTGAATTTCAGAATCATGTGTCCAACTGCTTCTTGACACCTTTGCTTGAATGACTAACAGTGATTTTTAGTTCCCCACCCACAGCACCACCCACCGACCTGCACCATGTCCAGCTTTCCCCGTCTATGTGAACGGTACCACTATTCCCCAAGTTGCACAGATCAAAAACTTTAGCGTCATCTACAACTCCTCTTTTTTTTTTTTTTATGGAGATACACATCCAATCTGTCCTCACATCCTCCCAGCTTCCCATTTGAAATATACCTGGAATTCAGCCTCTTTTCTCCATGTCTACTAACCTACCATGCTGTATGTCATACGTCTCTCACCTGGTCTCCAGGCATAAACTTCTAAGGATCCTGTTTTCATTCTTTCCCCCCTAATCCACATCAGCCAGTGTAAAACATTAAAAATGTAAATTGTGTCTTCCAGGCTCCTCTGTCCATGGGATTCTCCAGGCAAGAATACTGGAGTGGGTAGCCATTTCCTTCCCCAGGGGATCTTCCTAACCCAGGGATCAAACTCAGGTCTCCCGCTTGGCAAGCAGATTGTTTACTGTCTGTGCCCAGGGAAGCCTCATTCCCTGCTTGTAACACTCAAAAGGCTTCCCATCTAAACTCTTTAAAGTATTTGCAAAGAAAAATCTAGCCCCTACACCCTTCTCTGCACTCAATTTCTACCACGTCCTCAGCTCCCACTCCTGTTCCCTGAATGCCTCCAAATGTGCTGCTGCCTCGGGTTCTTTATGTTAAAGCTTTCTCTGCTAACAATGTTTTCACTATATAGTTAGGACTCTTTCCTTCACTTCATTGAGTCTCTACCTAACGTAACTCTGAGCATCTTCTGTGATCTCTTAAAATAGTACCCTGATTTTCTCTTTGTTCTTTCTAGAATTATCCATACCTGATATTAACATAAGTGCATTTCTCTGTTTGTAATCTGTCCCTTCCACACACAGAGCTAATTAGAACAGAGACTTTCTCCGACTTACCGCTGTATACATGCTCTCAGAACAGCACACAGTATTTGGTTATCATTTAGTATGTTTATATGACCCCATTACTGCCTGGCAAGTGGAAGGGGAGAAGGTGAAAGTAGTGACAGATTTCCTCTTCTTGGGCTCCAAGATCACTGCGGACAGTGACTGCAGCCATGAAATCAGGAGACGACTGCCTCTTGGCAGGGAAGCGATGACAAACCTAGACAGTGTATTGAAAAGCAGAGACATTACTCTGCCGACAAAGGCCCATATAATCAAGGGTATGATCTTCCCAGTGGTCACGTTCGGTTGTGAAAGTTGAACTGTAAAGAAGGCAGAACATGGAAGAATTGATGCCTTCGAACTGTGGTGTTGGAGAAGACTCTTGAAGGTCCCTTGGACAGCAAGGAGATCAAACCAGTCAATCTTAAGGGAGATCAACCCTGAATATTCACTGGAAGGACTAATGCTGAAGCTGAAACCCCAGTATTTTGGTCATCTGATGCAAACAGATGACTCATTGGAAAAGTCCCTGATGCTGGGAAAGATCAGGGGCAGAAGGAGAAAGTGTGTCAGAGGATGAGATGGCTGGACGGCATCAGTGATACAACGAACATGATGTTGGGCAAACTCTGGGAGATGGTGAGGGACAGGGAGGCCTGGCGTGCTGCAGTCCGTGGAGTCGCAGAGTCGGACACGACTGGCTGACTGAACAACAACAACAACATCAGTGCAGTAAATATGAGAGGGCAGAGGTAAACGAGTCTTTGTGACAACCTGCACACAAGTCTTATCCAAAAAGGGACTCTGACAAAAGCTACTGACAAGGACCAGCTGGTTTGTCTTTGGCCATTTGTGTCTAGAGTATATGAAGTTTTCATAGGGTAAGTAAAATTTACATAGATGAAATCATCTGTTAGGCAGAAAAATTAAACTTGGAGAAAATAATAATTTTCAATAAAAGTAGACACCGTGATATGAGTCTCTAATAATAGTATTAATAATGGTAATATTGATTTCTACTGAGTATTTATCATATGCTATGTGCTATTCTTCCTGGAAAAGGGCATGGTAACCCACTCCAGTGTTCTTGTATACAGAATCCCATGGTCAGAGGAGCCTGGCAGACTACAGTCCACGCGTGGGGTTGCACAGAGTCGGACATGGCCGAGCAACTAACACACAGAGACAGACGTGTGCTAGTCTAAGTGATTTATCTGTACAACTGTAGGTAATCCTTACATTACCATGAGCAAGGTACTTTTATTAATATGCTCTCCATTTGACTGGTGAAGGTTAGAAGAGCAATAGCTATCACAGAACTAGTAAGTGGCAAAACAGGCTTTTGAACTAGGGAGTCTCTCAATTACTCTGACTCTTTTTCTTTTAAATAATGCAGACACAGCCAAGAATCTCAGGATAAGACTGTTTATTCTAAGCTGCTTTATGAATCATTATGAATCTGTCATCATCTGCCTAGTTGTATCTTTTAAATTAATAAAAATTTTCTCTTTACAGAGAGTTCAAGTATTTATATATGCATGTTCATTCATATAAGATTCATATAAGATAGAGAGAGAGAGAGATTTTGGTTTGTGAAAGACCTTGTAAAGAGAATGAAAAGAAAAGCTACAGACTTGGAGAAAATATTTGCAAACTACACATATATTAAGAAAGGACTTATATCTAGAATATATGTAAAAACTTCTCAAAACTCAACAGTAAAAAAAAAAATCCATCTAAGTAGAAAATGGGCAAAAGACAGGAACAGACATTCCATCAAAGAAGATATGCAGATAGCAAATTGGCACGTGAAAACACGTACATCATTAGCCATTGGTGAAATGCAAATTAAAACCACAGTAAGATACTGAACTGTGGTGTCAGAGAAGACTCTTGAGAGTCCCTTGGACTGCAAGGAGATCCAACAAGTCCATCCTAAGGGAGATCAGTCCTGGGTGTTCATTGGAAGGACTGATGCTGAAGCTGAAACTCTAGTACTTTGGCCACCTCCTATGAAGAGTTGACTGGAAAAGACCCTGATGTTGGGAGGGATTGGGGGCAGGAGGAGAAGGGGACGACAGAGGATGAGATGGCTGGATGGATGGCATCACCAACTCAATGGACATGAGTTTGAGTAAACTCCAGGAGTTTGTTATGGACAGGAAGGCCTGGCGTGCTGCGATTCATGGGGTCACAAAGAGTCGGACATGAATGAGCAACTGAACTGAACTGAAGATACCACTGCATGTCTATCTTAATGGCTAAATTTTTTCAAAGCACCAAATACTTAAAAGGATGAAGGAAAAATGGATGACACAAACATTACTTTTAGAAATGTAAAAATGATATGGCCACTCTTGAAAACAAGTTAGTAGTTACTTATAAATTAAATGTGCAGCTAATATAAGCTAGCAGTTGTGCCCTTGGGCATTTACCCTATAGAAGGAAAACATGTTCACATGAAAACCTGTATGTAAATAATAGAAATTTTTGTAAAATTTCCAGCCCCAAACTGGAAACAACCCAATAATCTTCAATGACAAATATCTAAACAAACAGTGGCACATTGTGACTATGGACTATGACTCAGCAAGAAGAAAAAATAGGTTATTGTTGAATCTCAAGGGGAATATACTGAGTGAAATAGGCCAACTGAGAAAGGTTACATACTGTTTGAAAACAGTATGGAGGCTCCTCAAAAAGCTAAAGAATATAGTTGCCATAGCAATTCCACTCCTGGACATATATCAGACAAAACACTAATTCAAAAAGAGACATGCACCCTTATGTTCATAGCAGCACTATTTACAGTAGCCAAGACATGGAGACAACCAGACGTCCATCAATAGATGAGTGTATAAAGAAGATGTGGTACGTATATACAGTGGCATGCAGTCAGTCAGTCATATATACATATAAGTATATATAAGTCATATATAAGTCATATATACAGTCAGTCATAAGAAACAATGGAACTGCCATTTGCAGCATCATGAATGAAATCAGAGGTTATCATCCTAAGTGAAGTAACTCAGAAAGAGAAAGAGAAAGACCATAGGGTATCACACGTATATGTAGAATCTAAAATACTATACTAAGTAGCTTATTTATGAAGCAGAAACAAACTCACAGACACGGAGAACAGACTTGTAGTGGCCCAGGGAAGGGGGATGGGAAAGGGGTAAATTGGGAGTTTGGGGTTAGCAGATGCAAACCCCAAATATGCAGAATGGGTGACAGCAAACTCTTATTGTACCGCACATGGAACTACATTTAGTATCTTGTAATGAACTGTGATGGAAATAATTACATAAGTGTGTGTGTATAACTGGATCATTTCACTGTCTAATAGACGTTAACACAACATTGTAAATCAACTATACTTCAATTAAAAAAAATAAAGCATGTACATTCAAAATAATGCAATCCAGTTACTTGCATTAATTTTTTTCAAAGTGGATATGTTATCAATTGATATACAGAGAAGCTCATTTGTTTCTCTTTTGCATTGAATTTTGAAAATATATCGGTGGAGACATATGTATGATTATTTGCCTCAAAACTATCAACAGAATCATTTATATTAATAAATTTCCTAAATACTGGGCCATTCTTTGATGTCCCAGGATAATTATCATTTGTCTATGGTGACATTTTCGTAATGTTATTGGAGGGATCCAGTATTCTGCCTTTGTGTATTGTGTTGCTTGTCTTCTTATTAAAGAAAATTGTAAGAGTACTCACAGAGCTACTTAAAAAATCACTGATACATTAAATATATGGTGAAATTATATACAAATTGAATTATATCCATAAGGTGAACATTGTGTGTGTTTATATAGAGAATATAAAATATTTTCTGCTGGTTTCTGCCATTTTCTCTTTCATTTTAATAATGGGGCTTTTTGAAAAGCCTTGTCTGAAATGCTCTCTATCTCTGGTCTTTTCTGTTATGTAACCCAAGAAATTTCCCTCCATGTAAAGTCAATGTAAGCTGGCTTTCTGCCAAGCAGAGAGAATCCTCAGGAATGCCTAGTGAGCCCTAGGCAATCTATCAACAGCGTTCTTTGTGTCAAGGTGTCAAATCAACAGAAATATTTATTGCCATTTGGGAACTCACCTCAGCGTATTGGAGTAGCTGGTTCCAGATCATACTGCAGTTGCATTATCGACTTTTATTCTTCTCTGGGAAGCAGATGGTATTGTTCCCCCATAATGTTCATTTCCCATAAATTTGCTATCTTTGCTAAGCCATTTCAATTTTATTATTAATTTAGATGTACATCTCAACTTCCAACAAGATTGTGAATTCATTAATAGCACAATATATTTCACAATACTTATAAATACTAAAAAAATTCTGAGCACCCTAAACTTGTTCTTGTTCTGGTGTTCTATCAAAAAAAAAAAAAAAAATCACCAACTTTTGCTCAATTTTCCATGTCAGCAACTTCAGAATCATTTCCTTCCCCTTCATACATTTTACTCAATTGAACATCATACATTCTACTTAGTTAAACATCAAGCCCTGCCAACTGTTTACCTCTAAAATCTGTTTTTCTCTATCCCCACTATTGTGTATTTAGTCCGGACACATCATTTTTTTTGTGGACATGATTTACCATTTTCACTCTGTTTTCTAGATCTCAGTGGGTGATACATTAAAGTCACATCCAAGACATCCTCTGTGTTGCAACCAGCAGTTCTTTCCACAAATCTATTTCATTCTTTTATTTATTTACTATATGCAGGCACTCTGCTGTGCTTTCTGATGGTTAAGATGAAAAAGAGCCCCAGGTTTTACTTTTACAAGTAGCGTAGACAAACTTTAAAAAGTAATAAATGATTAAAAAAAAACATGAATCAATTTATTTGCAAGCTTGTAAATATGAGTGGATTTTTGAGCTGAATCTTAAAGGAAGAGAAGAAATTTATTTTTTCTGTATTCCTTTGCTTTTTCATTTGGAACCAACTATACGTTCCGGGGCACAGACTGTATCCGCATATGCACTTAATGAGTCCTCCTCCTGCGGCAGGACCGACTACTATAGATACGTGGGATCCCCGTCTCTGCCTAGCGGGCTTTGAGGTTCTAGGGCAGAGGCTGCTGGCCCACGGGTGAGCATGGCTGTGTGGAGATATGGCTGGTAGCTTGATGGTGGGGTCCAAGAGCTGGAGCCAGCCTGCTAGTGGGCAGGTAAGCCCCTGGCCCTAGTAATCTAGAAGGAAGAGTCCAAAATGGTGCTTGCTAGTGCCATAAGCTCATGTAAAACAAGTCCCCCAAATCGGCTGTCTCCAGCATCTGTGTCCCCAGGCAGAATCCCAATCTCCTTCCGCCTCTCCAGAAGGTTTTCCAAGATCAGTAAGTGGGTCTGACCCAGGTTCCTTTGAAATTACTGCCTCTGCACCAGGACCCAGAGAGTGTGAGCCTTGGCGTGTGCCCTTGAAGAGCAGAGTCTCCTGTTTGTATTGCTGTGGTTCTTTCTTTATATCTTTCATGGTGGAAGACCTCTTCTGCTTGTCTTCAGGCTGTTCCCATAGGCAGTTGCTGAGCACATAGCCATAATTCTGGTGCGTTCTTGGGAGGAAGTCAGCTCAGGGTCTCCCTCCTCCACCGTTCTGGCCTTACACTTCTGGCTCCCCCGATGGCTCACTGGATAAAGAATCCACCTGCAATGCAGGAGACACAGGTTCGAACCCTGGGTCAGGAAGATCCCCTGGAGGAGGAAATTAGCTTAGAAGCAGGACTGGCCACTCAGGGCTGAAAAACTCCCCAGAGGGTTCTTAGACAATGCACGAGTATTGAGAATGCCATCAAAGAGATACTCTGAAATCCTTGTTGTGTTAGTATGTTAGGGCGTTGTAACAAAGCATCACAGACTCCGTGGCTTAAACAACTTGTCTTCCTGGAGTTCTAAAGTCCGTAAAGTGCAAGACTGGAATGCCAGCAGAACTGCTTTCCCCTGAGGCCTCTCTCCTCGGCTTGCGCATGGCCATCTCCTCCCTGAGTCTTCACGTGGTCTTCCTCCTGTGTGTGTCTGTGTTCCAGTTTCCTCTTCCTATAAGGACACCAGGCGCACTGGATTATGAACCATGCATAGGACCTCACTTTAACTCGATCACCTGTCTAAAGACATGAGCTCCAAACAGTAATACTCTGAGGTGCTCGAGATTGGGGCTTCGATGTGTAAACTTCGCGGGAATTCAGTCTACAGCATTTGCCAAGTTGAGATGGAGACTTGAGCGAATTGGAATGCTAGAACGATGTAGCTTTTAGCATTTTTATAGGTATTTTATTATTAAATCAATACCCATCACCAATTTCATGATATCCAATGTTATGCCAACTTGTTTCAGAATTCTGTTAAAAAGATGGAGAAGACAGGATTGGGGGTTCCCGTGAGTCCTTCTCCACTCCCATCCACTTCCGTCTCTCCACAGAAATCATCAATATTTATCCCACAAACATGTCTGTGGATGTTCTTATTCTTATGTTGTAAACTCCTTGTATTCTAAGCTGGTGAAAATACAGCTTAGAATACTTCACCAGTTTAGGATACAAGCAAGTTTAATAATCTAATATAAGTATCACCTTCAGACTAAAGTCCATACGCCCTAGCACAGTGCGGTCCTTAAAGACTGTCCTTATCTGCCCTTGAGTTCTGCCCACTGCCCCTCCCTTATATGCTGCTGAGCTGAGCAAGTCGTTTGCACTCATACATTTTCTCCCCTTGGACATGTTCCTGACTTTGCCTAGATTGACCTTACCTCCTGCCGTCTCATTTCCTGTTCCTCTTTTATACTCTTGTATTATTGAATAATGCCCCTGCCACAATCAATACACATTACATCAGATTAAAATTGTAAGTTGTCTTATGTGATTTACCCAGAGGATTCAGAATGCCTTGGATACACGGAGTGAAGCTTTCATAATTTATTGTTTAGAGCTTAGCACATGGAATATTGTTAGTCCAACTAAGATTTGTTAAATGAGTGATGAATTGAATGAATTGATTAGTTGCTGATGATTTTGATTGTAAAATCGCTTGGAGGGGCTTCCCAGGTGGCACTAGTGGTGAAGAACCTGCCTTCCAACGCAAGAGACGTAAGGGATGTGGGTTCGATCCTTGGGTCAGGAAGATCCCTTGGAGGAGGGCATGGCAACCCATTCCAGTATTCTTGCCTGGAGAATCACATGGACAGAGGACCTGGTGGCCTACAGCCCATAGGATCGCACAGAGTCGGACACAACTGAGTGACTTAGCACACACACATGCATTGCTTCGTGACCCATGCCTGTTCTGTGAAACTGAAAAAATGTGTCGTTTTTAAATAAATCTTAAAATAATATGTTTCTGATTCCCCATTCCAACAACAGAGGCAGGACCTTGATAAGGAGAAAAGAGAAGAGTACTTTCCAAAAACCGTTTCTTCTGCTGAGATTTTCACGATACCACTGCCTTCCTTCCTTGGCTGTGGCATGTGTGGATGACGGGGTCCGGGAACCCTGAGTACAGCCTTCACCTGACACCTCACAATTCAGTAAGGACTGCCCCCACACCCCTAATCCTGCTGGGAGCTGTTCAAGCGAACGGGTGGTGGGGACTTTTATTCCCAACTTATTAAGATGGAGAATCCTATCCTGGAAACAAAATCCACCAAAACTCGTAACTCAGGGAAGGGAGTGGGGGTTTAGGGAGACATAGAATAGAGCCTTCAAACAAATTGAAGAGTTACTCCAGGTTCTAAAATTTTAAAACCCTTTTCATCACATCTATATTCAAGATCTATCTCTCCTCAAGGAGAAAAAAAAAATATTTCTATTCAATCCTAGGTCATCAGCTTCCCAGGAGAAGGCAAATGTCAGCTTCTTGCCAGGTAACAAAGTCCCCAAGCTACAGCTCTCTCTGCATGGCAGACAGCTCCTCACCTGCTTGCTGCTAAATGGAGCAGTCACTTTCTGCACGCAGCCTTGCTCCACCACCAGAGTTAATTGCTTCCTTGGGGTATTTGGGGAGCCAGGCGCCTCCGCAGGAGATTTCCGCGGGCTCTCCTCCTGCTCACATTACCCCGTTCTGAATCCAGCAGCCTCCAGATTTCCCGGGAGCACCTCACCTGGGTCGGCCAGAGGCAGGCACCACGGGTGACCCTCCCTCCTGAATGATGGAACTGGAGGTTAATTCCCAGGCACAGTGCCCGGGCCAGCCAGGGAGTGTGCCCGGAGACAGGCCGGTCCCTGTCTGCGCCCACCCTGATTAGTGGGAGCAGACAGAAGCCATCTAGGTTGGCAGACCTCAGGGGACCCTGGCTGCCTGTGGCATCATCGCTGGACAGCAACTCAGAGGACAGAGCCAAGACCTCACAGGCAGCTTTGCCTGGAAGGAAACGTGAACACAGGGACATAAGACCCTCGGTGGTCTTTCTTTAGGGGCCCTCAGGATGCCTAACCCAGGATTCACCGCATGATGGGTCATTATCACCCACCTTGGCTCAGAGACTGAACAGAAATGATCCTACAAAAGTCAATAGAATAAAATTCCACTTAATAACACCAAATAGCTTTATATATAGTAAAGTTGGGATAGCAACAAGCACTTGAAACACAAGTAGTATGTATTTTAAAATAAAAGCTCTCCCATCACACACACACATGCACACACAGTGAGCAATAAGAGAATTTCTTCTTTATTTGGAAAAGAAGTGTTGTTCTCAACAAACAACTGTGTTTCAGTCCCTCAGTTGTATCTGACGTTTTGCAGCCCCATGGACTACAGCACGCCAGGCTTCCCTGTCCTTCACCATCTCTTTGAGTTTGCTCAAACTCATGTCCATTGAGTCGGTGATGCCATCCAACCATCTCATCCTCTGTCATCCCCTTTTCCTCCCACCTTCAGTCTTTCCCAGCATCAGGGTCTCTTCCAGTGAGTCAGTTCTTCGCATCAGATGGTCAAAGTATTGGAGCTTCTGCTGCAGCATCAGTCCTTCCAGTGACTATTCAGGACTGATTTCCATTAGGAGGGACTGGTTTGATCTCCCTGCTGTCCAAGGGACTCTCAAGAATCTTCTCCAACACTACAATTCAAAAGCATCAATTCTTCAGTGCTCAGCCTTCGTTATGGTCCAATTCTCACATCCATACATGACTCCTGGGAAAAACCACAGCTTTGACTAGACAGATATTTTTTGGTCAAATGATGTCTCTGCTTTTTAATACACTTCTAGGTTTGTCATAGTTTTTCTTTCAAGGAACAAGAGTCTTTTAATTTCATGGCTGCAGTAACCATCCACAGTGATTTTGGAGCCCAAGAAAATAAAATCTGTCACTGTTTCCATTTTTTACCCTATCTGTTTGCCATGAGGTGATGGGACCAGATGCCATGATCTTAGAGGCCTGTGAAAAAGTGACAGATTTGAGAAATGCTGACTGACTCTAAAGAGATCAGAAATCATTTAGAAGGACCATTTCTCTGAGACATTTCTACACTATTGCTCCAAGATTGTTTCAATTCTTTCATGCAATCCTGCCTGTTTCCTCAAATAGATGATATTCCTAGCCAGATCAGTGTTTATCTCATCTACTTTTGTATAGTCTATGGTGTCTAGGAAAATGACAGGCATAAAGAAGGTGCTAAACCAGTGTTTCCGAAAAGGAAGGAAAGATGGAGAGAAGACAATGCTGGCAGGATGGAGGCAGGAAAGGAGATAAGGGGAAAAATAGATGAGGGATGTCTCAGGGTTTTTCAAGAGTATAGAAAAATCCACTCTCTGGGCAAAAACATAGGTTAGAACCATTATTTTTTCACTGCAAGGGATGCAAGATGTCCGGAGGCCATGAAGTTAAAAAGCAGTCAGCAGTTTTTGTACACAGCTGTTATGCTCCAATCAAATTCAATGATCAAACAATATTTGGATACACTCTGCAATGCTTTTTAACTTTCTTTCACCTAAAGCTGCCCTTATTCAATAAATAAAACTCCTGGGCCCAGGAGCAAATAATCAGAAGTCCTAAACAAAGGACTTCAAACAGGGCACTTGACTATTTTTTTAGCTTTTTTCAAGGTAGGTGTGCAAATAGCGAAAGACAGCTCTGAACTTGATCCAGCTGCTTAAAACCAACCATCTACACTTAAGTGTTCTTTTTTCTTATAAATAAGACAGATTGCAGTGTGCTCAATGCTAGCAAATACTGTATTCATGAAAGAGGTTTATCCCCTGATAATTCCCCCAAAACAAGAAGGAAAGAGGAAGCCAAGGCAGAGACTCAAAATTTCAAAATTCTAATATTTTTCTCTTTCATTAATTTTGAGGAAAACATGGGGAATCTTTATATATCTAAATATATAGCATCCTTATCTCTCTCTACCCCATCTCTCTGCTTCTCTCTCTCTCTCTCTGAAACATGAATGCCTACATGCCTGCTCATGCGCACACACTCATGTACACACAAACATGTGTGCACTTTCCCCTGGAGCATGAAAGAAAGGAAAGGAACACATTGAGTCCTTCCTGGAAAGTCTGAATGTTAATTTTATTTTTAATCACTCCAAGATTTACTAGGAAGAATAATGTGACAGAATTTTTTTTTTTTTAAGAAACTTTTCCTATTTGTTTTCCTAGAATTTACTTCCTTTGTCCTTGTCTTGCCTCTGGCCTCGATCGCTACAGCACTTTAAGAAGAGTCATCTCTGGTTCTGGTTCTAGTTAAGGTGAAGCAAGCACCTTCCCCCTTGTCTCTGTCACTAAGCACAGCTATGAAATGTGGACAAAATGCATACAGCGGATGCTTCAGGGCTCTGAAAAACCAATGGTAGCAGATAGGCCTAAGGAAGAAGACTGGAATTCAAAGTGCCACCACCTGTGGTATTTACGATTTTTCCCCACACCACTTCATGCCAGAGGGAGGCCAGGTACGGAAATACACAAAAAAAGCGAGGCCGGAATTCTGGTGAGATGAGTGATGCAGAGTTATAAAGTGCAGAGCTGGATCTGGTCTTTACTTAAAATTGTAATATTTTGTTCACTGTGAGTTTTTCATCAATTTTGATTTTTAAATGATACATTAAGCCTTTATTTACCTTCATTATTGACTTTGGCGCCCCCCTAAATTTTGCACTGGCAGCGCGTGCCTCACTTGCTTCCCCCTCGTCCTGGCCCTGTAGGAAGGTAGCGTAACTAAAACCCCAGCTTTTTGGCTGGAGGGCCAGAAAAGTGAGCCCCAAGGAAATTGAAAACTGCCAAGGAGATGAAAAGAGAGGAGCTCAGGAAAGTGACTCCCTGAAAATTGTATATGAGGACTTCCCTGGTAGTGCAGTGGCTAAGACGCCATGCAATGCAAAAGACGAGTTCAGTCCCTGGTCAGGGTACTAGATCCTGCTGCTGCTGCTGCGCCACTTCAGTCGTGCCCAGCGCTTTGCAACCCCATGGACTTTAGCCCTCATCTGTCCATGGGATTCTCCAGTCAAGAAAACTGGAGGGGTTGCCATGCCCTCCTCCAGGCGCTCTTCCTGACCCAGGGATCAAACCTGCATCTCTTCCATCTCCTGCAATGGCAGGCAGGTCCTTTACCACTAGCACCACCTGGGAAGCCCTGGTCAGGGAACTAGATCCTACATGCCCCAACTAAGACCTGGTGCAGCCAAACAAATACCAATCAATCAATCAATCTTTTTTTAAAAATTGTATATGAACTCCTGGGCTAAACCCCAAGCTGTCCAGGCATAACTCGGATGCTAATCAGCAAACTTTTAGTACTGAACCATGATACATCATTGCCAAGGACACAGACTGGCCCCTAGATGTAGGACAGGACAGACACGAGCAAATGCTTTGAAAACTCAACTGACATTGGAACCACAGATGGACAATCCCACAGAAGGCAGAATTTACTTGCAGTCTGAACCTACCTGAAACAAAATCTCAACATTCTTCATACTATTTAAATAGGATAGAATTCTATTTTAAAATTAGGCAGCATATGAAGCATGAGGAAAATCTTAATTACGCTGGAAAAGACAGTCAACGGATACCAAGGCCAAAATGATAGAGATGTTGGAATTCTCCAACAGTCTATCAAGTAGCTAGTATAAAATGACCCAACAAACAATCATAAATACTCTTGAAACAGATGAAAATGTAGAAAGTCTCAACGAAGAATTGAAAGACATAAAGAGGAAACAAGTAGACATCTTACAGCTAAAAGATACAATAGCAGAAATAAAGACTTCACCATACCTTAAATTTACATAATGTTATGTGTCAATTGTATTTTAATAAAGCTTGAAAAAAATAAGAAATAAAAATTCAGTAGTTGGATTCAACAGTGAAATGGAACTGAATTGAAAAAAATTGAGAAAAGAATCAGAAAACTTGAGGATAGATAGACAGAAATAACCCAGTTTGAGCAACAAATATTGAACAAAAAAAAAAAAGAAAGAGCTACAGTTTCAGAGAACTGTAGGACAAGGTAAAAAAAGGTCAAATATTTGTGTCATCAGAGTCCCAGAATGGATTAGGAAATGGCAATCCACTCCAATATTATAGTGGGGAAAATTCCATGGACAGAGGAGCCTGGCGTGCTACAGTCCATAGGGTCACAAAGAGTCAGACACAATTGAGCATGCACACACACACACACACACACACACACTACATTACACACACAAGAATCCCTGAAAGTGATGAGGAAAATCTGGTGCTGAAAAAATGGTTGCTGAAATAATATTAGCTAAAACTCCAAATTTTCTATTGAACAGTTCTGTAAATTTTAATGCTTGTATTGAATCATATAATGACTACTGCAAACCAGATTTCAATCCTAGGTCTTCTTTACTCAAAAACATATTCAGGTCCTGTTTATGTGCTTTGCTAGGTCTGCGATTGAACTTTCCAAACAGACACTCTCCTTTTTAAAATGTCAAGGGAAGGTATTATTTGGCTCTCGTAATTTCCTCCATTCTCAAAAGTTCCTGACACCAATCTATCATTGCTGCATTAGCAACTGTGTTCCAGGCAGTTTCCCTCAAATCAAGTTTCTTTAATAGATGAAAATATCCAGTGGCCTAAAAGAAATTGAGGCCGCCCCTCTGAAAATCAGCATGGCATGCTTTCAGTATACGAGGTCTCTTTACTTGCTGGGCTTGTAGCTGAGGGTGAAGGGGAAGGTTAATGTGAAAATTATATACCTCCTACCCTTACCTCTGAGAAAGCCATCACACAAACATCAAAGTCACCAGACAGCGGTGTCCAGGGGGAACACCGGAGCTTCACTCACAATAGTAAAGTTAAAGCCAAATGAAATCAGGAGTTGGGACCATGAGACCAGGCCTGAGAATTTAAATGAGTTTTATCAAAAGCTTTAATTACACAGAGGTTTGCCAAGGACAAATAGCCAATTTAGCTTTCAATCAGGTGCACTGTTAGAATGCTTAAGCATTTTCATTCTAAAGCAAAGCCACTGGTCAGGGGGAAAAAGTCTGAATGACTGAGACGAAAAAGCATTCTTATTTATGCCATTGTTGCTCATACAGCGATTGTCCTATCCCAGGTAGTATAGTTCAAAGTACCATTTTAAAATCATAACTTGTCATAAATCTCACATCTCCAGTTGTACATGAGCAGGGCCTTATATTAGGGTGTCCAAAAAGTTCATTCGGTAAGATGGTCCAGAAAAACCTGAAAGAACTCTCTAGCCTACTCGGTTCCTCTGACCTGACCTCACTTTCATAAACTGTGGAGAATGAAGATGTGATGTGGCCTCTCATGACTATTGGAAGAATAAATGCACATGAAGGGCCTTGCACATACCAGGCCTCACCTCTGAGGGCTTGGGTATTCAGGAGGAGGCACTTTGCTTGCATGTGGAATGACAATTAACATTCGTTTGAAAGGCCTTCCAACTTCATCACTTTCTGTAAGGCTTGAAGAATCAGGCTAGAACAAAACCAGGTCTCTGAGTTGACTATACCGCTGAGTAGTTTTCTGCAACTTCCTGGCTTTGAAAAAACTCAGTGAAGCAAGTAGGTCACCTGGAATATCAGTATGAATTTTAGAAAAAAAGCAAAAGGGTAATAAAGATCATCTAAGAATGCCTCAAACCCAGTTTGGAGGCAAAAAACCCGATTGATAGTTCAGCTCAAAGAGGGTTCACTGAGCACCTACTCGATATGACATGTTTTCTGTCCTCTAGTTGCCCAAAGCATAGCTGGACAGACAGAAATCTCACTGGCTTTCCTTGTGTGATAAGGCTGGTAATGGAAAGATATATAAGGAACAGAAAGAATGTAAAAGAGGCCACTAACTTTGTTCAGGAAGACAGGGTTTCACAGATAACATGGTGCCTGAACACTGAGAAAGATAGGGTTATTTTTTATTGATGTATAGTTAATTTACAACGTTGTGTTAGTTTCAAGTGTATAGCAAAGTGATTCAGCCATGCATGTATATGTATATTCTTTTTCAGATCCTTTTCCGTTATAGGTTGTCATAAGATACTAGGTAGAGTTCCCTGTGCTATGCGGCAGGTCCTTTTCGCTTACCCATTTTACATATAGCAGTGTGTGCGTTGGTCCCAAACTCCCGCTTCATCTCCCTGTCTCCACTTTCCTCTTTGGTAGCCAGATGTTGTTTGCTTTCTATACCTGCGAGTCTATTTCCATTTTCTGAATGAGTTTATTTGGATTATTTTTTTTATTCCATATTTACATACTGTCATATGATATTTGTCTGTCTCTGTCTGACTTTTCACTAAATGTGACAGTCTCTTGGTCTACCCCAGCTGCTGCAAATGACATTATTTCATTCTTTTTCATGGCTTAGTGGTAGTCTATTATATGTATGTATATATATATATATATATATATATCCATTATATATATATGTACATATATATTGTACATCTTCTTTACTCATTAATCTCTCAGTGGATGTTTAGATTGCTCCCATGTCTTAGCTATTGTAAATAGTACTGCTGTGAACATTGGGAAGCATGTATCTTTTTTAAATTAGAGTTTTCCTGAATATATGCCCAGCAGTGGGACTACAGAATCATATGGTAATTATTTTTAGTTTTTAAGGAACCTTCATACTGCTCTCCACAGTAGCTACACTAGTTTACATTCTCACCAACAATGGGAAAAGAAGTTTCTTTTTTCCTGCACCTCCTTTAACATTATTTGTAGACTTTTTAATGATGGCCATTTTGACTGGTGTGAGGTGATATCTCATTTTACTTTTGATTTGCGTCTCTCTAATAATTAGTGATATTAGCAGCTTTTCATGTGCCTGTTGGCTATCTGTATGCCTCTGCAGAAATATTAATATCTACTTAGGTCTTCTGCCCATTTTGATTGGGTTGTTTATTTTTTAACATTAAGCTATCTAAGCTGTTTGTATATTTTGAAAATTATTCCTTTGCCAGTGACATTATTTGCAAATGTTTTCTCCCAATCCACAGTTTTTTAAGGTTGGAGCTGGGAACAGACATTCTAGGCAGAAGGAATAGCTTGTGCAAAGGCGTGGAACCTAGTGATTTCAGGGAGTTCTCAGCAGATCTCCTTAGGAGTTCTCTAGGAGATCAGGCTCCTAGAGCAACATAGTTGGGAGTCAGAATTACCTGATTCTAAATTTCACCCAAGTGGTATAACACAAGGAATAATATGTAGACAAAAAACCCAGGCTGGCCATTTGATCTTGGACAAACCACTCTGGGCATAAACTTCTTCATCTTTGAAATGGGTTAAAGACCATTGCTACTCCATATGACTATGAGGATTTGCTGATACGAGAGCATTCCTTAAACTGGAAATCTCTACAGATGTTTATTATTATGAGTATTATTTTAGATGTGATCATTTATAAATCACTTGTATTAGATTAATTTTAAATAGCTGTATTTATAAAGCAACAGGTTAACAGTGCCCTGAATAATATTAACATATAGGACATGATAGGGCGTCGTGGCTCAGCGGTAAAGAATCTGCTCACAGTGCAGAAGCCAAAGGAGACTTGGGTTCGATCCCTGAATAGGGACGATCTCCTGGAGAAGGACATGGCAACCCACTCCAGTATTCTTCCCTGGAGAATCCCATGGACAGAGGATCCTGGCAGCTACAGTTCATGGGGCCTCAAAGAGTCGGACATGACTACAGTGACTCAGCACACACATAGGACATGATTACCCCTCATGATTACCATTCTAGAAATCGAAATAGGTATGAAAAGATGTTTTTAAATTCCTTTCAAAATGGTTATTGATGAGAACAAGAAACATCAATCACTTTTATTAGGATTTCCCATCTGCAAAGTGTAGGGTGAAAGCTTTAGCTTGAAAAAACATTATGGTAGAAAAAGAAAAATAATGCCAAAAAGAGTGAGATGTTGGAAAACATTTTCTTCTAAAAACATAATAATTAGGATGAAATAAGCAGTCTGTGGAGTGGGAAAATTTCATCAAAGGATTATGAGGAATAAGAGGTAAAAACCATGCAGCTTCCTGAGGATAATAAAGGACAGTGGAAGCTGAACAAAGGAGAAAACGTGCAAAGTGAGAAATCTGACATTCAGTTCAGTTCAGTTGCTCAGTCGTTTCCGTCTCTTTGTGACCCCATGGACTGCAACACACCAGGCCTCCCTGTCCATCACCAACTCCTGGCATTTACTCAAACTCATGTTTGTTGAGTTGGTGATGCCATCCAACCATCTCATCCTCTGTCGTCCCCTTTTCCTCCCGCCTTCAATCTTTCCCAGCATCAGTGTCTTTTCCAGTGAATCAGCTCTTCGCATCAGGTGGCCAAAGTATTGGAGTTTCAGCTTCAGCATCAATCCTTCCAATGAATATTCAGGACTGATCTTTAGGATGGGCTGGTTGGATCTCCTTGCAGGCCAAGGGACTCTCAAGAGTCTTCTCCAGCACCACAGTTCAAAAGCATCAATTCTTTGGCACCCAGCTTTCTTTATAGTCCAACTCTCACATCCATACATGACTGCAGCAAATCAGAAGAGGAGTTGCCAGAAATCTTGAAAGAAGGGACTACCGGAGTGAGCCAATACACAGCAGGCTTGGATGATCTCATAATGAGTACTAACCTATTTGTTCCTGTTTTTCTCTATTTTGCTTTGCTTTTAAAGCCCTCATACTTCTGAGGTGCCATCTCAGAAATTTTATCACTCTTATCTCTTCCTTGTGTATGTATGTGAAGGGTAAGGACAACCTACATGTAATAATTTGCTTTCAGAACATTGCACAGTATTTGGGTTTTTTTGGTAGCTTTCCTCTGTATTGTGACTCCCTGGAAAGGCTTATAAATCAAAGATAATCAAGGAAATATAATACATTTAATTAATTGATTAATTAATTCTTTCATTCTTTTAACCAGTCAACTCTCCTTTATGTCAGGCACTTGGCTGGGTGCTGTAAATACAAGGAAGACAGAGAGCCTCTGCCTTCAGGATGCTTCCAGAGAAGGGCTGGCGAGATTGCCCACTAAACTGGCAATCACAGGAACGTCATAGCTGCTGTGATAGGCGATGTACAGTGTTACAGCAGTCACTCGGCAAAATTTTTCATTTAGTTTTGAGAGGGGAAGGGTTGAAGTGAGGATTCAAGGAAGCCCTCCAGGACAAAACACAGTTCTAAATGGTAAATTTGTAGAATTCAAGACATTGAATGTGTACCTAAACTGTTCACGCTGACTTGGGGGACAGATCTAATACAGTAACACTAACTTCAGGTTTCTTCAATGATTTGTGTCTCCACCCAGTGAATATTTAATGAATGTTGTCTGTGTGTTAGTCAACTCAGTCGTGTCCAATTCGTTGCGACCCCAGGGACTGTAGCCCACCAGGCTCCTCTGTCCTTTGAATTCTCCAGGCAAGAATACTGGAGTGGGTTGCCATTCCCTTCTCCAGGGATCATCCCAACCCAGGGCTCTGGCCCAGGTCTCCTGCAGTGCAGGCAGATTAATGGTCAGTCACCAGGGAATGAGTATTACTGCCCCTGTGGGCCGGCCAAGGATATACAGCAAAGAACAGACTGGCCTGATACCCTCCCTCATTAAGCTTAAATGTAGGTTATCTGAAGGGCTTCCTTTCTGGCTCAGATGGTAAAGAATCTGCCTGCAATACAGGAGACCTGGGTTTGATTCCCATTTGTTTCTCTAGCCAAAATCTATTTCGAGTTTGCTAATGACCAGCGGGAGCATCCTTAGATTTCGTGATTATTGTCTTTTTGTTGTGTGTGTGTCTGAGCACACATTATCATTTATTCACTTGGCAAGAGAACATAAGGTGAAGCCGACTGGGTTTAGAACGGGATGGTCAATGACTTATGAGCCTTAATGATTTAATATATTGCCCTCGGAGAAATTTGTTTTAACTCCCTAAATTAGGTAGCCATCCCCTGGTATAAACTTTTATAGCATCCTTTGCAATGCTTTTTATAGCATCCGATACATCTTTACCTGGCTCAGCAGGTAAAGAATCCACGTGCAACTCAGGAGATGCAATTTTAATCCCTGGGTTGGGAAGACCCCCTAGAGGAGAAAATGGCAACCCATCCCAGTATTCTTACCTGCAAAATCCCATGGACAGAGGAGCATAGGATTCCTCTGGAATCCTTAGGATTTCTTTAGGGTTTCCTAAGGAAATCCTGATTTCCTTAAGATTGACTGGTTGTATGCCCCGGAGTGGGATTGCTGGGTCACATGGCAGTTCTATTTCCAGTTTTTTAAGGAATCTCCACACTGTTCTCCATAGTGGCTGTACTAGTTTGCATTCCCACCAACAGTGTAAGAGGGTTCCCTTTTCTCCACACCCTCTCCAGCCAGTCCAGGTTGGAGGCATGAGACAAGTGCTCAGGACTGGTACACTGGGATGACCCAGAGGGATGGGATGGGGAGGGAGGTGGTAGGGGGGCTCAGGATGGGGAACACATGTAAATCCATGGCTGATTCATGTCAGTGTATGGCATACACCATTACAATATTGTAAAGTAATAAGCCTCCAACTAATAAAAATAAATGAAAAAAAAAGATTGACTGGTTGGATCTCCTTGCTGTCCAAGGGACTCTCAAGAGTCTTCTCCAATACTACAGTTCAAAAGCATCAATTCTTTGGTGCTCAGCTTTCTTTTCAGTCCAACTCTCAGATCCATACATGAGTACTGGACAAATCATAGCTTTGACTAGACAGACCTTTGTTGACAAAGTAATGTCTCTGCTTTTTAATAGGCTGTCTAGGTTGGTCATAGCTTTTCTTCCAAGGAGCAAGCATCTTTTAATTTCATGGCTGCAGTCACCATCTGCAGTGATTTTGGAGCCCCCCAAAATAAAGTCTGTCACTTTCCATTGTTTCCCCGTCTATTTGCCATAAAGTGATGGGACCAGATGCTATGATCTTAGTTTTTGGAATGTTGAGTTTTAAGCCAAGTTTTTTACTCTCCTCTTTCACTTTCATCAAGAGGCTCTTTAGTTCTTCTTCACTTTCTGCCATAAGGGTGGTGTCATCTGCATATCTGAGGTTATTGATATTTCTCCTGGAAATCTTGATTCCAGCTTGTGCTTCATCCAGCCCAGCATTTCTCATGATGTACTCTGCATATAAGTTAAATAAGCATGGTGACAATATACAGCCTTGACGTACTCCTTTCCCACTTTGGAACCAGTCTGTTGTTTCATGTCTGGTTCTAACTGTTGCTTCTTGACCTGCATACAGATTTCTCAAGAAGCAGGTCAGGTGGTCTGGTATTCCCATTTCTTGAAGAATTGTCCATGGTTTGTTGTGATCCAGAAGGTCAAAGGCTTTGGTGTAGTCCATAAAGCAAAAGTAGATGTTTTTCTGGAACTCTCTTGCTTTTTTGATGATCCAATGGATGTTGGCAATTTGATCTCTGGTTCCTCTGCCTTTTCTAAATCCAGCTTCAACATCTGGAAGTTTATGGTTCACAGACTATTGAAGCCTGGCTTGGAGAATTTTGAACATTACTTGCTAGTGCATGAGATGAGTGAAATTATGCAGTAGTTTGAACATTCTTTGGCATTGCCTTTCTTTGAGATTGGAATGAAAACTGACCTTTTCCAGTCCTGTGGCCACTGCTGAGTTTTCCAGATTTGCTGGCATATTGAGTGCAGCACTTTCACAGCATCATCTCTTAGGATTTGAAATAGCCTAACTGGAATTCCATCACATCCACTAGCTTTGTTCATAGTGATGCTTCCTAAGGCCCACTTGACTTCATGTTCCAGGATGTCTGGCTCTAGGTGAGTGATCACACCATCGTGGTTATCTGGGCCATGAAGATCTTTTTTGTATAGCTCTTTTGTGTATTCTTGCCACCTCTTCTTAATATCTTCTGCTTCTGTTAGGTCCATACCATTTCTGTCCTTTATTGTGCTCATCTTTGCATGAAGTGTTCCCTTGGTATCTCTAATTTTCTTGAAGAGATCTCTAGTCTTTCCCATTCTGTTGTTCTCCTCTATTTCTTTGCACTGATCACTGAGGAAGGCTTTCTTATCTCTCCTTGCTATTCTTTGTAACTCTGCATTCAAATGGGTATATCTTTCCTTTTCTCCTTTGCCTTTAGCTTCTCTTCTTTTCTCAGCTATTTCTAAGGCCTTGTCAGACAACCATTTTGCCTTTTTGTGTTTCTTTTTCTTGGGGATGGTCTTGATCACTGCCTCCTGTACGATGTCATGAACCTCTGTCTGTGGTTCTTCAGGTACTCTGTATCAAATCTAATCCCTTGAATCTGTTTATCACTTCCACTGTATAATTGTAAAAGATGTGATTTAGGTCATATCTGAAGAGTCTAGTGATTTTTCCCTACGTTCTTCAAATTAAGTCTGAATTTTGCAATAAGTAGTTCATGATCTGAGCTACAGTCAGCTCTTGGTCTTGTTTTTACTAGCTGTATAGAACTTCCCCATCTTTGGCTGCAAAGAATATAATCAATCTGATATCAGTATTGACCATCTGGTGATGTCCATGTGTAGAGTCTTCTCTTGTGTTGTTGTAAGAGGATGTTTGCTTTGACTAGTGCATTCTCTTAGCAAAACTCTGTTAGCCTTTTCCCTGCTTCATTTTGTACTCCAAAGCCAAATTTGCTTGTTACTTCAGGTATCTTTTGACTTCCTACTTTTGCATTCCAGACCCCTATAATAAAAAGGTCATCTTTTTTGTGTGTTAGTTCTGGAAGGTCTTGTAGGTCTTCGTAGAACCGTTCAACTTCAGCTTCTTCAGCATTACTGTTTGGGGCATATACTTGAATTACTATGATATTGAATGGTTTGCCTTGGAAACGAACAGAGACCATTCTGGCAGTTTTGAAATTGCATCCAAGTACTGAATTTTGGACTCTTTTGTTGACTATGAGGGCTACTCCATTTCTCCTAAGGGATTCTTGCCCACAGTAGTAGATATAATGGTCATCTGAGTTAAATTCACCCATTCCAGTCCATTTTAGTTCACTGATTCCTAAAATTTCAATGTTCACTCTTGCCATCTCCTGTTTGACCACTTCCAGTTTGATTCATGGAGCTAACATTCCAGGTTCCTATGCAATATTGCTCTTTACAGCATCGGACTTTACTTCCATCACCGTCACATCCACAGCTGGGCGTTGTTTTGCTTTGGCTCCGTCTCCTCATTCTTTCTGCAGTTACTTCTCCACTCTCCATTCTTTCTGGAGTTATTTCAAGAAACTGACCCAGACTTGCCCATGAGTGTCCAGGAGTCTCCGGGGATGTGTGGGCTGGTTTGTGGCTTGTGACAGGGTCAGGGATGCTGAGTGCAGCAGTGCCTGTATGGGGCCTTTTGAAGGAGGTGCCATTATCTTCATTACCTCCACCGTAGTTTAGCCTCAGGTCAAGCAAAAGGGAGGGAACCCTAGGTAGCATAGTAGCAGTGTTTAATCCAGAAAATTGGATTAAAGATATACTGAGCATGGCTCCGCCCATCAGAACAAGACCCAGTATCCCCCTCAGTCAGTCTCTCCCATCAGGAAGCTTCCATAAGCCACTTGTCTTTATTCTTCAGAGGGCAGACAGAGTGAAAACCACAGCCACAGAAAATTAACCAAGCTGATCACATGGACCACAACCTTGTCTAACTCAATGAAACTATGAGCCATGCTGTGTAGGGACATCCAGGATGGACAGGTCATGGTGGAGAGTTCTGACAAAACATGGTCCACTGGAGAAGGAAATGGCAAACCACTTCAGTATTCTTGCCTTGAGAACCCCATGAACAGCCCTAGTTCAGTGCTTGGAATCTTTTGACTGTTCTTCACCTCCACCCTCTGCATGACGATTACTACAGGAGGTGGAAATAACAGGAGGTCAGGGAATTCCTTGGAGCATCCTCTCGAATGGAAAATCTTGCTCAGCAAATCTCTGCCTCAGTGAGAGGTTTTTACCTGCAGCGCAAGGTCCTGTAAATTTCCAGGTGAGAGGCCATACATTTTGGCAGCCCAAACAAAGGAGGAAGTGTGAATGCTTACAGGATTCAGTGCGTAAAAAGAGGAAGGCAAACTGAAAGCATGAGCAAAAACACACTCATCAACTGATATTAAAACCAGAGAATCACTTCTCTGGGACCTCACACAGAGGACACTGTTTGATTTAATTAACAATGCCCACAAGAACACCCTGGTTGTAAAGACAGCACTCAACAGAAAGACCATAACCAGGAAATCTCGGGACGTTCCCACTGGTTATTTGCAAACTAGAAATAGATTTTACAGTGCCTAGAGGAGCAAATCAACAGTATAATCTTCAGACAGTCCTGCATAAGCATCATTTTCTCAGAACCAATTTGATAGGCATAGAGAATCTGTGGCTTTGAGAACCAGCCCCCTGAATAGTATAGCAGCAATATTACATGGTGGCTAAAACATCCAGGTTCTGAACTCATACTTACCCAATGCTTACTGTCAATTCTATGACCTTGGGAAAGTCACTTGCCCTCCTGGGCCTCAGTTTTCTTGTCAATAAAAATGGGGATAATAGTAGGATCTATATCATAGAGTTGTAATAAGCAAGAAATAAAATGTGTGGAAAGCACTTAACTCAATATGGGAGACATAGTAGGCATTTAATAAATGTTAGTTATAAACACATGCTACGAAGGGAAAACATTAACTCTCCTAACACGTCACTTCCTTTAGTTGAGTTTGGCTACATTTCATTGGTTATATTTCTCTTCATTTCTTTTTAAAATTAATTTTTATTGGAGTGTAGTTGCTTTACAGAGTTGTGCTAGTTCCTCCTGTGGTGCACAATGAATCGGCCAGCCGTGCATATCCATACACCCCTTCCTTTCATACTTCCTCCCCGTTCAGGTCTCACAGTGCATTGGGTCGAGTTCCCTGTGCTACACAATAGGCTCTTGTTGGTTGATTTCTTTCCAGGGCCTCTGCTAATGTGAGGCAAGGAATCCACTTGATTAGGCAGTTACTCCTGTTATGTGAAAACATGAGCCTTACTTCTTGAAAGAAGCATCATTTTTCAGGAACGTTCCTAAACTAACCATGAATCACGCAGCTCAAAGACCTCCACACAAGCCATACATCTCTTGCAAGAGGAAGCTCCTTTGGTTTATGCCCAGAGTGTTCCTCTTGGGATTCAGAGTCCAATGTTACTAGCCTGAGGAATGTTCTGTTTCAGGGTTTGCATGGGGCCATTCAGTAATGGTTTATAAAGCACCTACTATGTGCCAGCTACTGTGCTTGCTCCTGAGCCTCTTGTAGTGAACAGACTGCATGCATCCTTGCTCACGGGGCCCCCAGACAGGCTACTCAGTTCCTACTCCCATGTGCTTCAACATTTTGTAAAACATAATTTATTTTAAAAGAGCTTTTTGACCTTCTCTTAAAAATGGAACACCTCTGTCCTACTTGGATCCTGAAATGGATGATAAGCGTTTGGTCCAGTGGTCTGTCCATCTGCCTGTGTGGGTCTCATTCCACTCCAGACCTCTCAGCAAAGCTCCTCTGTGTACAAAATGTGTTCTACCTACAGAACCACTCCACGGCTGATCCAGGTACCACAGGCGTCAATGCATACCTGAAGTCACATCATTTTGTCAGCAAGTCTGGACATAACTGGACACACAGACTGGACACATGGTTGATGTATCTCCGAGAACCTGGCCTGGCTCACTGCCAGCCAGCACCGAAGCTTGAGCTTGAAGACTAGCCAGTCAATTGCAGTGGGTGCACACGTGCTACCTTCTCCCACCCCAAGGCTGCGTCCTGAGATTGGATGCTCACAGTTTCCCTGGAGGCTATAGCTGCACTATAATAATCTTGGCAAAAGTAAGCCTTTGTGATTCTATGCAATCAATTAGGTCAAGATTGAATTGTGTGGATACTCACTGAGCTCAGCAAATGAACGGAATCCACATCTTCACTTTTAGCTCCTTGGCATGCTCCAGCTTCTCTTAAAGTGGCCTATCTTTGAGAGGCAAAAGTTATTCAGAGTGGCCACAAAAGGGAGAAACAGTATCCACTTTTCTACTCTTTATACAAACATACTTTTGATCAGGTCCACCCTACTTTCTGTGTCCAAAGAATAGATAAATCCTTGTGTCTCATTAAGAACCACAGATCTCTGGGTATTATACTTGTTATTGTTCAGTCGTGTCTGACTCTTTGTGACCCCATGGATTACAGCACGCCAGGCTCCCCTGTCCTTCAGTATCTCCCAGAGTTGGCGCAAATTCATGTCTGTTGAGTCAATGATTTGCTATCTAACCATCTCATCCTCTGTCATCCCATTTTCCTTTTGCCTTGAATCTTTCCTAGCATTAGGGTTTCTTCCATGAGTCAGCTCTTCCTATAAGGTGGCCAAAGTATTGGAGCTTCAGCATCAGTCCTTCCAATGAATATTCAGGATTGATTCCTTTAGGATGGACTGGCTTGATCTCCTTGCAGTCCAAGGGACTCTCAAGAATCATTTCCAGCAGCACAATTCAAAAGCATCAATTCCTCAGTGCTCAGCCCTCTTTATGGTCCAACTGTCACATCCATGCATGACTACGGGAAAAATCCCAGCTTTGACTATATGGACCTTTGTTGGGAAAATGATGTATCTGGTTTTTAATGTGCTATCTGGATTTGCCATAGCTTTCCTCCCAAGAAGCAAGCGTCTTTTAATTTAATGGCTGCCGTCATTGTCCGCAGTGATTTTGGAGCCCAAGAAAATAAAATCTGTCACAGCTTCCACTTTTCCCCCTTCTATTTGAAGTGATGGAACCAGATGCCATGATCTTAGTTATTTGAATGTTGAGTTTTAAACCAGTTGTTTCTCCTCTTTCACCCTCATCAAGAGGCTCTTTAGTTCCTCTTCATTTTCTACCATTAAAGTGATATTATCTGCATATCTGAGGTTGTTGATATTTCTGTTGACAGTCTTGATTCCAGCCTGTGTTTCATCCAGTCCAACGTTTCACATAATGTGCTCTGCATAGAAGTTAAATAAGCCAGGTGACTCTGTAGAGCCTTGATGTATTCCTTTCCCAATTTTCAACCAGTCATTTTTTCCTTCTCCAGTTCTAGTTACTGCTTCCAGACCTGCATACAGGAGACAGGTAAGGTGTTCTGGTATTTCTCTCTCTTTAAGAATTTTCCACACTTTGTTGTGATCCACACAGTCAAAGGCTTTAGCATAGTCAGCGAAGCAGAAGTAGATGTTTTTTTTTCTGGAATTCTCTTGCTTTCTGTATGATCCATTCAAATGTTGCCAATTTGATCTCTTATTGTTCTGCCTTTTCTAAACCCATTTGGAAGTTCTCAGTTTGTGTCCTGTGGAAACATAGCTTGAAGGATTTTGAGCATAATCTTGCCAGTATGTGAAATGAGCACAGTTTTACAGTAGTTTGAACATTCTTTGGCATTGCCAATTTTGGGGATCAGAATGAAAAGTCATATTTTCCAGTCTTGTGGCTACTGCTGAGTTTTCCAAATTTGCTGAAATATTGAGTGTAGCACTTTAAAAGCACCATCTTTCAGGATTTTGAATAGCTCTGCTGGAATTCCATCACCTCCACTAGCTTTGTTTATAGTAATGCATCCTAAGGCTCACTTAACTTCACACTCCAGGATGTCTGGCGTGCAGCGAGTGACCACACGATCGTGGTTACCCAGGTCATTAAAACCTTTTTTGTATAGTTCTTCTATGTATGGTATGGCATAGAAAGACTAGTATAATATAGTGTCACTTGTATGTGCAATCTTAAAAGAAAGGGGCATAAATGAACTTACTTACAAAGCAGAAATAGAGCTAACAGATGCAGAAAACAAATATGGTTACCAAGGTGTAAGGGGGCAAGGAAGGGATAAATTGGGAGGCTGGGATTGACACATAAACACTACTGTGTGGGATTTCCCTGGCGGCTCAGACAGTGAAGAATCCACCTGCATTGCTGAAGACCCAGGTTCAATCCCTGTATCGGGAAGATCCCCTGGAGAAAGGAATGGCAACCCATTCTAATATTCTTGCCTGGAGAACTCCATGGACAGAGGAGCCTGGCAGGCTATATAGTCCATGGGGTCTCAAAAACTTGGACACAACTGAGTGACTGACACTTAACACTACTATATATAAAATAGATAACTAATAAGGACATACTGCATCACATAGGGAGCTCTACTCAGTATGCTGTAATAACAGAATACTTACAGAAAAGAATAAAAAAACATGGATCTATGTATATGTACCACTGATTCACTTTGCTACACACTTCACATGAATGCAACATTACAAATCAACTATAATCTAATTAAAAAAAATTTTTTTGGATCTCTGGGTCTTGTTAAGATTATTCAGATTTCTACTTTCATCTACCTTATAGATAGATTTGTGACATTGTACAAGATAAGTTCATGACATTGTACAGGAGGCCGTGATCAAAACCATCCCCAAGAAAAAGAAACACAAAAAGGCAAAATGGTTGTCTGACGAGGCCTTAGAAATAGCTGAGAAAAGAAGAGAAGCTAAAGGCAAAGGAGAAAAGGAAAGATATACCCATTTGAATGCAGAGTTACAAAGAATAGCAAGGAGAGATAAGAAAGCCTTCCTCAGTGATCAATGCAAAGAAATAGAGAAGAACAACAGAATGGGAAAGACTAGAGATCTCAAGAAAATTAGAGATACCAAGGGAGCATTTCATGCAAAGATGGTCTCAATAAAGGACAGAAATGGTATGGACCTAACAGAAGCAGAAGATATTAAGAAGAGGTGGCAAGAATACACAGAAGAGCTATACAAAAAATATCTTCATGGCCCAGGTAACCACGATGGTGTGATCACTCACCTAGAGCCAGACATCCTGGAACATGAAGTCAAGTGGGCCTTAGGAAGCATCACTATGAACAAAGCTAGTGGATGTGGTGGAATTCCAGTTAGCCTATTTCAAATCCTAAGAGATGATGCTGTGAAAGTGCTGCACTCAATATGCCAGCAAATTTGGAAAACTCAGCAGTGGCCACAGGACTGGAAAAGGTCAGTTTTCATTCCAATCTCAAAGAAAGGCAATGCCAAAGAATGTTCAAACTACTGCATAATTGCACTCATCTCACACACTAGCAAAGTAATGCTCAAAATTCTCCAAGCTAGGCTTCTACAGTATGTGAACAGTGAACCTCCAGATGTTGAAGCTGGATTTAGAAAAGGCAGAGGAACCAGAGATCAAATTGCCAACATCTGTTGGATCATTGAAAAAGCAAGAGAATTTCAGAAAAACATCTACTTTTGCTTTATTAGCTATGCCAAAGCCTTTGACTTTGTGGATCACAACAAACTGTGGACAATTCTTCAAGAGATGGGAATACCAGACCACCTGACCTGCTTCTTGAGAAATCTGTATGCAGGTCAAGAAGCAACAGTTAGAACCAGACATGGAACAACAGACTGGTTCCAAATTGGGAAAGGAGTACGTCAAGGCTGTATATTGTCACCCTGCTTATTTAACTCGTATGCAGAGCACATCATGCAAAATGCCAGCCTGGCTGGATGAAGCACAAGCTGGAATCAAGATTCCCTCAGATATGCAGGTGACACCACCCTTATGGCAGAAAGCAAAGAAGAACTGAAGAGCCTCTTGATGAAAGTGAAAGAGGAGAGTGAAAAACTTGGCTTAAAACTGAACATTCCAAAAACTAAGATCATGGCATCATGTCCCATCACGTCATGGCAAATAGATGGGGAAACAATGCAAACAGTGTCAGACTTTATTTTTTGGGGCTCCAAAATCACTGCAGATGGTGACTGCAGCCTTGAAATTAAAAGATGCTTGCTCCTTGGAAGAAAAGCTATGACCAACCTAGACAGCATATTGAAAAGCAGAGACATTACTTTGTCAACAAAGGTCCATCTAGTCGAGGCTATGGTTTTCCCAGTAGTCACATATTGATATGAGAGTTGGACTATAAAGAAAGCTGAGTGCCAAAGATACTTCTGAACTGTGGTGTTGGAGAAGACTTTTGAGAGTCCCTTGGACTGCAAGGAGAGCCAACCAGTCCATCCTAAAGGAAATCAGTCCTGAATATCCATTGGAAGGACTGATGCTGAAGCTGACACTCCAATACTTTGGCCACCTGATGTACTCATTGGAAATGACCCTGATGCTGGGAAAGATTGAAGGTGGTAAGAGAAGGGGATGACCGAGGATGAGATAGTTGGATGGTTTCACTGACGCGATGGACATGGGTTTGAGTAGGCTCTGGGAGTTGGTGACGGACAAGGAAGCTTGGCAAGCTGCAGTCCATTGGATCACAAGGAGTCGGACATGACTGAGTGACTGAACTGAACTGCCTTTCTGCATCTAGATTCTTGTAACTCTGTATGTCAGACAGAAAAAGAAAGTACAGAGAAGTCAAGCATCTTGTCCAAATCCACAAAGCAGGAGAACAACTGAGTTGGGACTGGAACTTAGCTCTGACTCCAAAGCCATATTTTCTGTTATATCAGGGTTTCTCAACCTTGGCACTATCAACACTTGGCAGCCAGATAATCCTTTGCTAGTTTGTATGTCCTACATCCTATATTTCAGAATGTTTAGCAGCAACTTGGACCTGTACCAACCAGCTGCCAGGAGCAGTCTCCATTTGTGGCAGCCAAAATTCTCTCTCTAGACACAGCCAAATGTCTCTGCATTAAAAACCGCTGCCCATGATAGAGAGAAGTCATTTATCCAACCTAAGTGGGCCTTCCTCCTGAAAAATCATTGGAAGTACAAATTACATGAGGCACTCTATTAGGGACTATACCACTGCAAAGAAACATGAAGCATTCACCTTTTAGGAACTTAAGAAAAAGGCTCTAGAATCAGGGGAAAGAGGTTGGGATTGCTTGTGGGGATAGTAATTTGTTTTATCAAGGGAGGGAGCTATTAAAGAATTGTTGTTTATTCATTGATCTGTCCAACATTATCAATACCCTATAATGATGTGACGGTAACATGGATTGTAATAATCACAGTTACAACAACAAACTTGCTAATACTGCAAATGAGGAAGCTGAAACTGAGGGAAATGAAGTGGCCTGCTTCAGATCAGGCAGCTGTGAAGAGGAAAGGCCAGCGCAGACATCCATTTCTGTCTGGTTCAGACCAGCATTTATGGGATCACCAAGAGATGCTGCAAAAGACCCAAGTGCAAGCAGTTGGCAGAAGCTTTAGAAGGGAAGTGAAAAAAGCAAATTAAACATGAGTTGCAGTGCCGAGTAAAATAAGAATATTAATCATACATATTTGGAAAAAGCATCCCAGATGTCTAGAGACATTAGCCTGTTTGTGTATCGTAAATGAAGACATTGCTTTGTTTAATAATCATTTAAGAATTAAATTGCAATATGTGTTTGCCTTAAAAAGAGGACTGCATTTCACTGGTAACATATTAAACTAAGGCAAATTAGAAACATTGGGGTGATGGAAAGACTTTTTCTTTACATAAACTTAATTGAAAAAAAATTCAAATGTATCACATTTTTTATCCTAGCTTGTTAGCAAACTGAAGCCACGCTGGTGGTGTTTCTGCCCTTTGTGCCTTTGACATTTCTGCAGGCTCCAGAGAACCGCTCTGAATGGTCCAGTGCAGGTGAGGCCTGCCTTCCTCTCCTGTGATGACTGGCAGCGCAAAGAAGACCTGCCAGGCCTCTGCGCCAGGTGCCCAGCTGGCACTGCACGGAGCTGTTGGTGAGAGGAAGCTAGTGGGCGAACCCTACTTCCACCCTCCTGTGACGGCATGTCTCATCTCAGAGACTGCATGTCCACTCCATCTAGTCCACTCTGAAACAGGGCCTTTTTGGGGGGGAATTTTTTTTAGTATAGGGGAAAATCTTTTTTAATCATTTCAAGAGATTTCATAAAAAATGCTTAACGACTGAGCTGAACTGAAATTTAACTAAAGTCTAACATCTAGGATTTGACCAGCTTCTGTGACTTCATTGTCCTTCTATTACTGTAGACTTCAGTTCAGCTCAGTCGTGTCCGACTCTTTGTGACCTCATGGACTGCAGCACACCAGGCTTCTCTGTCTAGAAGCTTGCTCAAACTCATGTCCATTGAGTCGGTGATGCCATCCAGCCATCTCATCCTCTGTCGTCCCCTTCTCCTCCTGCCTTCAATCTTTCCCAGCATCAGAGTCTTTTCCAATGAGTCAGTTCTTCTCATCAGGTGGCCAAAGTATTGGAGTTTCAGCTTCAACATCAGTCCTTCCAATGAATATTCAGGACTGATTTCCTTTAGGATGGACTGGTTGGATCTCCTTGCAGTCCAAGAGACTCTCAAGAGTCTTCTCCAACACCATAGTTCAAAAGCATAAATTCTTCGGTGTCCAGCTTTCTTTATGGTCTAGCTCTCACATGCATAGATGACTACTGGAAAAACCATAGCCTTGACTAGACGGACCTTTGTCAGTAAAGTAATGTCTCTTATTTAACTCCCAATTCCCTCAGCAGTTATATGGTGAGAATAATAGTACCTAACTCATAGGGTTGCCATGTGACTTAAAGACTGTCACCTACAATATGCTCAATAAATGTGAGCTAGTTGCAGCAGTAATAGTGATAGTGCTATTAAATAGCTTTTAATGTAAGTGACAACCTTGACCTTAATCATGTTTTAATATTTTCCTTCCTCCCTCATTATGGGATCATAAGAGGAAAGATGGTTTCAGTGCAAAAGCAAGAAGGAGGAATTACTACTTCCGTATACATTATTCCTAAGAAATGTGGAAAAGTGCCCATATTGACTCTCTAGCAGGATCTTTGTATCAGACAAGTTTCTTATGAAGTGGACTCCAAATGCTTTTTTGCTTTCAGATATTTGGGTTCAGCAAGAAAATAAGCATGCATTTATGAAATCCCATGCATTTTGGCTTCCCAGGTGGTGCAGTGGTAGAATCACAGGAGACATGGATTCAATTTGATCCCTGGTTAGAGAAGAGCCCCTGGCTTAGGAAATGGCAACCTGCTCCAGTATTCTTGCCTGGAAAATGCCATAGAGATGCCTGGTGGACTACAGTTCGTGACCTCACGCAGAGTGGGACACAACTGAGTGACTGAGTACACACACACACACACACACACTCACACTCTCACATACACATACACTCACACACATTCCTCTCACACACATTCACACATACACTCACACTCACACACACACACACTCTCACACACACAGACTCACACACACACCTTCACATACACTCTCACACACACACACTGTCTCACACACACACTCTCACACACACTCACACACACTATATATTTAACACTGTTGTAGACACTAACACAAGATGGCAAAGAAAAGAAAGATGTGGTTTCTGACCTATGGTGTAAACATTGAAGAGATAGAGAACAAAAATAAATAATGGAAGTATAATCCTTTTGCTATGAAGAGAGAAAAAACTCTGAAATATAGAGTTTCTGGGAGGACTCACTGAAATAAGTCCATTTAGTGATAATCTAATATGTACAAAAAACCATGCATTTTAAGCATTTAGAGCAGATGACTATGGAATTTTGACAGGTGTTGCCTGAAAAAAAAAAATTTGTATTCAAGTAACTTGAAGGAACTGTGGTTAAACCTTAAACAGATTCTTTTATTGCAGTGCTTATCAGAGCTTTTATTTACTGACGCACAATGATAGTTTTCACAGGAAAACTATAGAGCGCACCGCCTTCCAATCTTACTAAACTACAGAACCATATTTTCACAAATCATCCTTAGTAGAACAAAGATAACTTGAGCACATGTTCTGGGAATTGCAACTTAGAAAGATCATACAAAATTGAAAAAAAATTTAAGTTATACTAAATGATTTTCTAAGAATATTTAATATAGATAGACTTGCTGTGAAGAATATTTCAATCTAGTATTTTTGTCTCATTAATCTTGAATGCCCCATGCTTTACACCCCTAGAGAACCTGAACATATTTATTTTCTCAGTCTTAGTATGCAAACAAGTTGACCTTGACCTGGGTCAGTGCAGCCACAGAAACAAATATAGACAGCAGAGTAGAACAACAAGTGTTTCCAAGTTTAGTGGGGAAAGAATAGAATATTTGATTACGGGAGAAAATGGGTAACTAAAAAGGCCTGAATGTAGCAGGGGTGGTGGGGGCTGGGGATAAATTAGGAGTTTGAAATTAGCAGACACAAACTTCTATATGTATAAGAGGTGAACAGCACAGCCCTAGGTATAACAAAGGAAACTGTATTTAATATCATTTAATAAAGGAAAAGAATATGAAAATAATACATAATACACTTTGCTGTACACCATAAACTAATGTAACATTGCAAATCAACTATACTTCAAATAAATAAATAGGACAGAGTCTTGACTCTCACACTCAAAATTGTGTGATGTGTATCTTTGGGAACGTCAACACAGCCAGCTAACACAATTTACTAATTCATGGGTGGGTATATTAATAGTGAAGCCCAGAGGGATGGAGTAAGGAGGGGTGGGAAGGGGATATATGTGTACATGTGGCTGATTCCCTTTGTTGTACAACAATGTAAAGCAACTATATACCAATTTTTTTAAATAAACAAATTAAAAAAAAATAGTGAGGCCTCATAGGATTGCCGTGAGGATCGAATGGATGTATGAAGTTAAGAGTGGGTTTTGCCAGAACTGAAAGAGACACGTGTACCTCAATGTTCATCGCAGCACTGTTTACAATAACCAGGACATGGAAGCAACCTAGATGTCCATTAGCAGATGAATGGATAAGAAAGTTGTGGTACATATACACCATGGAATATTGCTCAGCCACTAAAAAGAATACACTTGAATCAGTTCTAATGAGGTGGATGAAACTAGAGCCCATTATACAGAGTGAAGTAAGCCAGAAAGAAAAACACCAATACAGTATACTAACACATATATATGGAATTTAGAAAGATGGTAATGATAACCCTATATGCAAGACAAAAAAAGAATCACAGATGTATAGAACAGACTTGTGGACTCTGTGGGAGAAGGCGAGGGTTGGATGATCTGAGAGAATAGCACTGAAACATGTATATGATCAATTGTGAAACAGATCGCCAGTCCAGGTTTGATGCATGAGACAAGTGCTCAGGGCTGGGGCACTAGGATGACCCAGAGGGATGGGATGGGGAGGGAGGTGGGAGGGGGTTCAGGATGGGGAACACATGTAAATCCATGGCTGATTCATATCAATGTATGGCAAAAACCACTACAATATTGTTAAAGTAATTAGCCTCCAAAAAAAAAAAAAAAAAAAAGACTGGGTTTCAGAGAGTGAACCACAAAGGTTATATAGCACAATAAGACATTTCTCAGTTTACGTCCATCGTGATACAAAGAGAATAACACCTCTTTGATTTCATCACGTGTCCTTATGAAAACTTATATTTCAGGTTTAGTTTTCTGTATCTTTTTCTGGGCATTTTAATGAGAAATTTGGAGAAGTATCAAGTAAGGTGATTGTAAATTTAGAAACTGCTGTCTCATTTACAGAAGAAATAACCCTGAAGTGACCTCAGCCCTGCACAGTCATGGCAGACTGCTTTGTTCTATAATCACCGAAGCACTCAGAGACTTCTGCTGACATTTCTGATTTGGAAATTTAAACACACGGTTTCTAACAGATGGTGAGATAATAGGTTCACCTGATTGCTAAAGCTCCATCTTAGACACACTCCCAACTCCTTGCTGGTTCTCTGCATATGGACGCAGCAACATCTTTCATATCTCAGGACTTACTGAGCTATCATTTGAATATGTTGCCTGAGATTATTGCAGCCAAAATATTACTTTCCAAATAGTTGGAAATGCATGCTGATGGGGGAGAGGAACTGATTCCACTGGATAAATCCTGGGTCTCATCCTCCTACCTAAACATTTTGAAACAGGTATGTTTTCTTTCTAGAGTTTTGTGTAACTCATATCTCCAGTAAGTCAGGATGTTTGTATGTAATATTATAAAAGCATGTAATATAAAAAAAATAAGCATGTTGCTCTGTCTTAGTCTATGTGACATGGTTACTAAGGATAAAATAATACAGTTTGAATTGCAGAACATGGCAGGATGCGCCAGTCTCCCCGCAGTAAGTGAGGCCTGGTGGTTAAGTGTATAGTCTGTGCCCTTAAACACACCTGGATTTGACCTCTGTACAGTCACCAGTAAATGTGAACTGGAAGAAATGACCTAAACATTCAGGTTCTCAGTTTTCTCATCTGGAAAGTAGTTATAAAAACTTTCTCTTCTGTAGGATATTTTTAAGAAGCTTAATTTTTCCTCTCAATTTTTCATTACAGTATAAACTGTCTTCTATGATAGAACCATATTTAATGTGTACAGTTTATGAGTTTTTCAAACATGTACAAGCTTTCATCAAGATATAGCACATTTTTTTGGAGAATCAAACATAGAGAACAGATTTATGGAGTGGGGTGGGGGAGGAAGGAGAGGGTGAGATGTATGAAGAGAGTAACTTGGGAACTTACATCACCATATGTAAAATTTATAGCCAATGAGAGTTTGCTGCATGACTCAGGAAACTCAAACAGGGGCTCTGTCTCAACCTAGAGGGGTGGGGTGGGGAGGGAGACGGCAGGGAGGTTCAAGAGGAGGGGATATATGCATACCTTTGGCTGATTCATGTTGATACTCGGCAGAAAACAACAAAATTCTGTAAAGCAATTATTCTTCAATTTTAAAAAAAATTTTTAATAGAATAAATTAAAATTTAAAAATATATACAGCACATTTTTATTTTTTTTTTAATTTTTTTTTTTACTTTTTTTTTTCTTTTCATTCATTTTTATTAGTTGGAGGCTAATTACTTCACAACATTTCAGTGGGTTTTATCATACATTGACATGAATCAGCCATGGATTTACATGTAGTCCCCATCCTGATCCCCCCTCCCACCTCACTCTCCACCCGATTCCTCTGGGTCTTCCCAGTGCACCAGGCCCGAGCACTTGTCTCATGCATCCCACCTGGGCTGGTGATCTGTTTCACTATAGATAATATACATGCTGTTCTTTTCAAACATCCCACCCTCACCTTCTCCCACAGAGTCCAAAAGTCTGTTCTGTACATCTGTGTCTCTTTTTCTGTTTTGCATACAGGGTTATCGTTACCATCTTTCTAAATTTCATATATATGTCTTAGTATACTGTAATGTTCTTTATCTTTCTGGCTTACTTCACTCTGTATAAAAGGCTCCAGTTTCATCCATCTCATTAGAACTGATTCAAATGAATTCTTTTTAATGGCTGAGTAATATTCCATGGTGTATATGTACCACAGCTTCCTTATCCATTCATCCGCTGATGGGCATCTAGGTTGCTTCCATGTCCTGGCTATTATAAACAGTGCTGCGATGAACATTGGGGTGCATGTGTCTCTTTCAGATCTGGTTTCCTCAGTGTGTATGCCCAGAAGTGGTATTTCTGGGTCATATGGTAGTTCTATTTCCAGTTTTTTAAGAAATCTCCACACTGTTCTCCATAGTGGCTGTACTAATTTGCATTCCCACCAACAGTGTAAGAGGGTTCCATTTTCTCCACACCCTCTCCAGTATTTATTGCTTGTAGACTTTTGGATAGCAGCCATCCTGACTGGCGTGTAATGGTACCTCATTGTGGTTTTGATTTGCATTTCTCTGATAATGAGTGATGTTGAGCATCTTTTCATGTGTTTGTTAGCCATCTGTATGTCTTCTTTGGAGAAATGTCTGTTTAGTTCTTTGGTCCATTTTTTGATCGGGTCATTTATTTTTCTGGAATTGAGCTTCAGGAGATGCTTGTATATTTTTGAGATTAATCCTTTGTCTGTTGCTTTATTTGCTATTATTTTCTCCCAATCTGAGGGCTGTCTTTTCACCTTACTTATAGTTTCCTTTGTTGTGCAAAAGCTTTTAAGTTTCATTAGGTACCATTTGTTTATTTTTGCTTTTATTTCCAATATTCTGGGAGGTGGGGTCATAGAGGATCCTGCTGTGATTTATGTCGGAGAGTGTTTTGCCTATGTTCTCCTCTAGGAGTTTTATAGTTTCTGGTCTTACATTTAGATCTTTAACCCATTTTGAGTTTATTTTTGTGTATGGTGTTAGAAAGTGTTCTAGTTTCATTCTTTTACAAGTGGTTGACCAGTTTTCCCAGCACCACTTGTTAAAGAGGTTGTCTTTTTTCCATTGTATATCCTTGCCACCTTTGTCGAAGATAAGGTATCCATAGGTACGTGGATTTATCTCTAGGCTTTCTATTCTGTTCCATTGATCTATATTTCTGTCTTTGTGCCAGTACCATACTGTCTTGATGACTGTGGCTTTGTAGTATAGTCTGAAGTCAGGCAGGTTGATTCCTCCAGTTCCATTCTTCTTTCTCAAGATTACTTTGGCTATTCGAGGTTTTTTGTATTTCCATACAAATTGTGAAATTATTTGTTCTAGCTCTGTGAAAAATACCATTGGTAGCTTGATAGGGATTGCATTGAATCTATAGATTGCTTTGGGTAGAATAGCCATTTTGACAATATTGATTCTTCCAATCCATGACCATGGTATGTTTCTCCATCTGTTTGTGTCCTCTTTGATTTCTTTCATCAGTGTTTTATAGTTTTCTATGTATAGGTCTTTTGTTTCTTTAGGTACATGTATTCCTAAGTATTTTATTCTTTTTGTTGCAATGGTGAATGGTATTGTTTCCTTAATTTCTCTTTCTGTTTTCTCATTGTTAGTGTATAGGAATGCAAGAGATTTCTGTGTGTTAATTTTATATCCTGCAAATTTACTGTATTCGTTGATTAGCTCTAGTAATTTTCTGGTGGAGTCTTTAGGGTTTTCTAGGTAGAGGATCATGTCATCTGCAAACAGCGAGAGTTTCACTTCTTCTTTTCCTATCTGGATTCCTTTTACTTCTTTTGCTGCTCTGATTGCTGTGGCCAAAACTTCCAACACTATGTGTTGAATAGTAGTGGTGAGAGTGGGCACCCTTGTCTTGTTCCTGATTTCAGGGGAAATGCTTTCAATTTTTCACCATTGAGGGTGATGCTTGCTTGCTTGCTATATATGCTTGTCATATATAGCTTTTATTATGTTGAGGTATGTTCCTTCTATTCCTGCTTTCTGGAGAGTTTTAATCATAAATGAGTGCTGAATTTTGTCAAAGGGTTTCTCTGCATCTATTGAGATAATCATATGGTTTTTATCTTTCAATTTGTTAATGTGGTGTATTACATTGATTGATTTTCAGATATTAAAGAATGCTTGCATTCCTGGGATAAAGCCCGCTTGGTCATGGTGTATGATTTTTTTAATATGTTGTTGGATTCTGTTTGCTAGAATTTTGTCAAGGATTTTTGCATCTATGTTCATCAGTGATATTGGCCTGTAGTTTTCTTTTTTTGTGGCATCTTTGTCTGGTTTTGGAATTAGGGTGATGGTGGCCTCATAGAATGAGTTTGGAAGTTTACCTTCTTCTGCAATTTTCTGGAAGAGTTTGAGTAAGATAGGTATTAGCTCTTCTCTAAATTTTCAGTAGAATTCAGCTGTGAAGCCATCTGGTCCTGGGCTTTTGTTTGCTGGAAGATTTCTGATTACAGTTTCAATTTCCTTGCTTGTGATGGCTCTGTTAAGATCTTCTGTTTCTTCCTGGTTCAGTTTTGGAAAGTTATACTTCTCTAAGAACTTGTCCATTTCTTCCAAGTTGTCCATTTTATTGGCATAGAGCTGCTGGTAGTAGTCTCTTATGATCCTTTGTATTTCAGTGTTGTCTGTTGTGATCTCTCCATTTTCATTTCTAATTTTGTTAATTTGGTTCTTCTCTCTTTGTTTCTTAATGAGTCTTGCTAATGGTTTGTCAATTTTGTTTATTTTTTCAAAAAACCAGCTTTTAGCTTTGTTGATTTTTGCTATGGTCTCTTTAGTTTCTTTTGCATTTATTTCTGCCCTAATTTTTAAGATTTCTTTCCTTCTACTAACCCTGGGGTTCTTCATTTCTTCCTCTTCTAGTTGCTTTAGGTGTAGAGTTAGGTTATTTGTTTGACTTTTTTCTTGTTTCTTGAGGTAGGCCTGTAATGCTATGAACCTTCCCCTTAGCACTGCTTTTACAGTGTCCCATAGGTTTTGGGTTGTTGTGTTTTCATTTTCATTCATTTCTATGCATATTTTGAGTTCTTTTTTGATTTCTTCTATGATTTATTGGTTATTCAGAAGCGTGTTATTTAGCCTCCATATGTTTGAATTTTTAACAATTTTTTTCCTGTAATTGAGATCTAGTCTTACTGCACTGTGGTCAGAAAAGATGACTGGAATGATTTCAATTTTTTTGAATTTACCAAGACCAAATTTATGGCCCAGGATGTGATCTATTCTAGAGAAGGTTCCGTGTGCACTTGAGGAAAAGGTGAAGTTGATTGTTTTGGGGTGAAATGTCCTATAGATATCAATTAGGTCTAGCTGGTCCATTGTGTCATTTAAGGTTTGTGTTTCCTTGTTAATTTTCTGTTTGGTTGATCTATCCATAGTTGTGAGTGGGGTATTAAAGTCTCCCACTATTATTGTGTTAGTATTAATTTCCTCTTTCATACTCGTTAGCGTTTGCCATACATATTGCAGTGCTTCTATGTTGGGTGCATATATATTTATAATTGTTATATCTTCTTCTTGGATTGATCCTTTGATCATTATGTAGTGTCCTTCTTTGTCTCTTTTCACATCCTTTATTTGAAAGTCTATTTTATCTGATATGAGTATTGCGACTCCTGCTTTCTTTTGGTCTCCGTTTGCATGAAATATTTTTTTCCAGCCCTTCACTTTTAGTCTGTATGTGTCTCTTGTTTTGAGGTGGGTTTCTTGTAGACAGCATATATAGGGGTCTTGTTTTTGTATCCATTCATCCAATCTTTGTCTTTTGGTTGGGGCATTCAACCCATTTACATTTAAGGTAATTATTGATAGGTATGGTCCCGTTGCCATTTACTTTGTTGTTTTGGGTTCACGCTTATACAACCTTTCTGCACTTCCTGTCTAGAGAAGATCCTTTAGCATTTGTTGAAGAGCAGGGAGGTTCAAGGAGGGGATATATGCATACCTATGACTGATTCATGTTGATATTTGGCAGAAAACAACAACATTCTGTAAAGCAATTATTCTTCAATTTTTTTAAAAAAAATTTTTTAATAGAATAAATTAAAATTTAAAAAATATATACAGCACATTTTTATTACCTCAGAAAGTTCTTTTGGGCTCCTTTCCAGTTAATCCCTGTCTATCTCACCCAAAAAGCAATGACTGTACTGATTTTTTTATTATAAATTAATTTTTCCTTTAGGATGACAAAATGTGAAATAATATATATAAAGAGCTTAAACTATTTGGGGGTATCTGATAAGCATTCAAAAAATTGAGCCAATTATTATTACTAATAGTTCTCTCTACAAAGTGATGGTTAGGATGACACACATAGAGAATGCTAGAAGAGAAAGTTCCAAATTACAGGGGATGAATTGTATCTAAAAATCAAGAAAAGAGAAGGCGAAAACTTGGAACGAATATCTAAAAACAGGGTATCTTTTAACATTCGTTGAATGCCTTCTAGATACAATGGCAAGAGTTTGTCATTTTAATTTTCACAAAAGACAGCACTTCTCCTTTTCCCGCCCCATGGAGAAATAGAAACTCAAGGAAGTTAGGTAGCTTCCTAGCATCACAACACAGTGCTAAGTAATAGGGCTGGAAATCAAGCATCTGTCCAACTCTAGAGCTGCAATTGTTCTCCTAGAACACCTTGATTGCTATATTAAAGATGTCTAAAGGGAAAGGAAAGCAGCATTGAGTCTTAAAATGGCAACATATTAACCTTCATACTTTTCACATATTATCTCATCTAATCCCCAGAGAGTATTTCTGCCCTCTCCCCCACTTCACTCTTGAGGAATCAGAGTTAAAATTTTAATCTGTCTTTAAATGCAGTATCTCCCCACTGTTTATCAAAAGAGGGAAGACTTTCTTTTAAATTAGGTCCCAAATCTCCCAAAACACTCAACAAAAGGGCCAAATTAAATCTCAGTATTTTTAGATGGAAGGTTAAAGAATGTGATACAATACTAAAGTTGGAGAATACGGTGATATCAGATCAAGACAGATAAACCCTTACTCATTGTATACACATTTTAAGCCCTGGGTGAGTGTGCATAAAATATCTAGGCGTTGCCGAGTCATACTTACTTTGGATAACATATCATCTATACTTCTGGGTGCTTTGTACTATTTTTAAAAATTTTTGTTAACTTTTATATGTGGAGGCATTGTCTGATCTTGTGAACTAGAAATAAAACAATCAATATCTGAAAAACTGTTAGAACCTTCAGAAATCTCATATGAAAACAGTAAATTTGAAAGCTAGGATGCAAACTAGGACTGAAACAGAAAATTAGGGATTTCCAGATCCTCTGAACTGTCATTGTATTTAAGCCTTAAGTTTTTTCCTTTTCATTTTTTAAAACAACTATTTATTTTTGACTGTGCTGGATCTTTGTTGCTGCCAGGGCATTCCTCTAGTTGCAGACAGGACGACTGTCTAGTGGGGGCGCACAGGCTTCTAACTGCAGTGGCTTCTGGTCACAGAGGACGGGCTCTAGGGCGCATGGGTTTCAGTGTCTGCAGCTCCCGGGTCCTAGAGCACAGGCTCAATAGCTGTGGTGCAAGACACATGGTCTGCAGCAGGTGGGAATCTATCAGGACCAGAGACTGATCCTGTGTATCCTGCCACCACCAGCAGGTGGATTCACTGAACCACCAAGGAAGCCCTCTTCCTTTTTCATTTAACTAATATTTGAACAAAACCAAATACAGTGACACTTTTTATATTAAAAGTCAAGAATTTTTCTAAAGCTACTATAGAAATACATTGACCCAAATCAGCACTTTATATTATTATAAAGTGAAAGTGAAAGTTGCTCAGTGGTGTCTGACTCTTTGTGAGCCCATGGGCTATACAGTGCATGGACTTCTCCAGGCCAGAATCCTGGAGTGGGTAGCCGTTCCCTTCTCCAGGGGATCTTCTCAACCCAGGGATCGAACCCAGGTCTCCTGCATTGCAGGCGGATTCTTTACCAACTGAACCACAAGGGAAGCCCAAGAATACTGGAGTGGGTAGTCTATCCCTTCTCCAGCGGATCTGCCTGACCCAGGAGTTATATTAGGATAAGCTTCCCCTAAAATGACAAGTCAACCTTTTCAATCAGGCTGTGCTAAACAAAGTATTGCTGTCTGTATCAAGGAATTATAAAATCAATAAATTGAGGACACCAGTTGAAGTCAAAACATCTTTAACTCTGGCATCAATTCATTCTATTGTTGATGAAAATAAATACACTGAGGCAGTTTCCTCAGTTCACAGATCTCTTGAGTAGGGCACTGGGAGGCAACATGGACCCGACGAATTTAAAAAAACTTTTCCAGAAATTAAAAGTATGACTGTCCTCCTGATGACAGGTAATACTTTCTTAAGTTTTAGTATTGCAAAAGAAAAAGAGAGAAAGGGAGAAAATTTTAAAAATAAAAACACTGAAGACTGAGATCAAGAATGATATACTAGTCATCTCTGCTTACCAGACTTCAGGATATCAAGATGAGTAAAATGGGCTTCCCAGGTGGCGCTAGTGGTAAAGAACCCGCCTGCCAATGCAGGAGACATGAGAGAAGCAGGTTTGCTCCCTGGGTCAGGAAGGTCCCCTGGGGGAGGGCATGGCAACCCACTCCAGTGTTCTTGCCTGGAGAATCCCAGGGACAGAGGAGACTGGAGGGCTACAGTCCATGGGGTCACAAAGAGTCAGACGTGACTGAAGCAACTTAGGAAGCACACGCTAAGCACATTGGACAAAAATTCCACTTTCACTCTGAATGGAGAAAACTGAAAAAGAATGTTCCTCTCACCACCACCCCCCCCAACCAAAAAAAAAAAAACCAAAAAAACGGGGGGGTGGGGAGGGGCAGGGAAAAAGCAATATACAAAATTACAGCTTCTCTTGAGCCCATCAGATAGCTGAAATTTCAAGACAGTAAGACCTGGATTGAATTTCAAAGAGTGATAAGCTCCTTCAAGGAGAGACAGGACAGGTGAACTGTGTCAGTGTTTCTAGAACAAGGGAGGAAGAAGTGGATGCTGTAAAACTGGTAAGAAAATGTCAACTAAATTTTAAATGAATTTTTTTAAAGGCCAAATATGGACTAGCATGAAAAGTTTAGAACAACTGGGAGTCCAAAAGACTCAGGAAGAGTTCCCAAGAACACATTTAGAATTTTCACAGGCCTTGACTAAATATTCAAAAGAAAGAAGGAACTTAGGGCAAGAGAGTGGAAACAGTTGGTGATGGCTTAGCGTGCTGCAGTCCATGGGGTCACAAAGAGTCAGACGTGACCAAGCGACTGAACTGAGCTGAGTGAAACAGCCCTGCTCGGTGGTGAAGACATGCAAGGCACGATTGATCCGGGCCACTGGAGGATAAGCACAAGACCTCTCCTGTCTTCCAGGACACATTCCCCATAGAAGGCAAAAACCTGACATCATTGGGAGGGGATAGGACAAATGTCTCATCCAGACACATATACATATATACACAGCCCACCTGGACTGGGGCAGAGAGATATTATTCCTCAGAGAGGGATGGAAGCCAAAATCCACTTGTTCACAGTGGAGGGATGGAAAACCCTCTCCTGCACAGAATCTGCCAAGACGTGCTGCTCCTGGTACAGTGGCAGAAGAAAAAAACATCTAACCTTGGGAAAGGGCAGGGAATTCTCTATGGCTGAGGATCCTGTGCCAATAGAGAGCAGATCTCTGCTACCCCTGCAGGAGCCACAGGAAATCTTCTGCACCTAAGACAAGCCACAAATGAATGAGTCCTAGGAAATGTAGTGTATCATTAGGAAAGTAATTGTGAATGACACAACAGGCAGTTCATACTGTCAAACTGGTTCCCGTGTGAGGTAGTTCGGCTTAGTGGTTGAGAAAAAATTTAGTCTTGAATCTGTTTCTCTTTCAATAGCTATATGACCTCTCAATGTCTCAGTTTGTAAAATGGGGATAATTGGTCCACATCAAGGGGTATTGCTGAGGAAATTAAAAGAGATTATGTACGGAAAGTTCTTAGAAGGCTTCCAGGTGTGTATAAATGTCAACAAAAATGGCAACTATTCCTGCAAATACAGATGAAAACAAAATGTTGGTTTGTAAAAAGAACTGAAAAGTCATTATAGTAATCATCCAAATCCTGAATCTCTGGCTCAGTTTTCCGCAAGTTGATCCTGAGAGCTTGAAATATAGGCATTTTACCTGTTGAATTTTACTTCAGTGGTTTAGACTTGCATTTTTTAAAGTGATTGATTTATTTTACTTTTGGCTATGCTGGGCATTCACTGGCACGTGTGGGCTCAGCAGAGGCTATTCTCCCTGCAGAGTACCAGCTCTAGGGTGCGTGGGCTTTAGTGCTTGGGGCTCAAAGGCTCCAGAGCGCAGGTTCAGTAGCGGTGGCCCACAGGCTTGGGTTGCCCCGCAGTGTGTGCAGTCTTCCTGGACCAGGGACCGAATCCATATCCCCTGCATCAGCACACAGGTTCTTTACCACTGGACCACCAAGCAAGTCCTAGACTCGCGTTTTGAGGTGCAATCATCTAGCTAAGGGTGGGGCAGTACTCTCGACAAAAGAAACTAGAAAGAAAAACAATAAAATATAGAAAATAGCTGTTAGAAGGTAGCAGAAAGCTTCTGATGCAACTGGAACTGCAGGGACTGAAACTCTGGAAGGAAAAAATCCCACTCATCTCTGTCCCTTCCTTCACCCTGGGGGACACCGTTGGTTCTGGGCACAGACTGGAAGCTCACAATTCAGGCTTTCAGTCTGCGCAGGACACAGAAAAACTGGCAAAGTATTTTGAGGAGACTTGAGGGGCTTCAAACCCATTTTTGGCTTTCCCCTTGAGACTTGTGCTGAATCCCAGGCTACACGGGGCTGGAGCCAAGACCTTCACAGAAAGATTCTGAAGAGCTGAGCGGGGGCTTTCTGTAGTCTCAGACACAGAGATGGCATTGCTATACTCACAAGGAGCGGGGGTAAGGAATATATCAGCTCCCAGCTGAAAATCTGAGGGGAGTAGGGAGAAGTGGGGATGAGTTATTCACCCTTATAGCAACTGCAGAAATCTAGCCTTTCGTAAGAACGGGCCATTATTGGGTTAAGGCCCCCACCCTAACTGCCTAGAAAGAAAAGGGTGGAAGATAACATCAACTGAAGTCTCTGTATTTTTAATAAGCAATCAAAATTCTTTAAAAATTAATAAGACCAACAAAGGACAGTCTGCATAACTAAAAACAATGGGATAATTAAATCAGTAGAAGCTGCTGGAGTGTAGTAATGAGAACTCACAATGATAAACATGACTGAGCAAGAGAAAATGAATGATGGAGAGATTAAAACTTCAGCTAAAAACTGATCTTATGGAAGATATTCAAATGAAAATTCTGCAATTGAAAAGTATAATATCTGAAATTAAACTGATTGGACCAGACTGAAATGTTTAACATAGGCCTAAGAAGACCTCTTCCCTCTCATTTGTATGCAGTGAGATCCTGACGCTGGGTGTAGAGTGAATGATGATGCACTGACCTTTTCCCCCGTCGCTGTCCTTCCTCCCAGACTCTGCCACTCAGGCTCTGTTATTAATTCAAAAATAAGTATGACAGTCTGTGCCGTATACAGAAGGCCCAGACTGGGTGACCGCAGGTGGAAAGAGCAGCTGAGAGTTCAAGAGGAAAGATTGCTAAGGCCTGGTCTGCACCCTCAGAGGGGACTGCTGTATAATGAAGAACCTGAGGATACACATTAGAAATGCAGGAGAGTGGCTTCTCATCCGAGCTTCTTATTCACTGTGAGACCTTAGGAAAGACTGTTTTCTCTAGACTTCAGTAGAGTGGCCCAAATATCTATGTCTGAGATTCCTTCCAGTTCTGAGATTTAAAGCAAGCTGAGCCAATCAGACAACGTTCAGAAACCTCCAGATTAAACATAGGAGAGTCTATTCATAGCTTTCCTAAAGATGTTATAAAGTCAGGTTTCTTGAGGTATAACTTATATAAAACACATTTCATCCATTTTAAGTGTAAGATTTCATACTTCTTGACAAATATACATATAGTTATGTAACTGCGACTGCAGTCGAGATACAGAACATCTCCCAACAGCCCCAGAAGTCTTTGTAGGCAATGCCAGCCTCCGGTAACCACTGATCTGATTCATGTCAGTTTGGTTTCACATTTTCTTAAATATCATATAAATGGAATCATTACAGTGTGGACTCCTTTGTGCCTGGATCCCTTCCTTCAACATAATGATTTTCAAATATATTCATGTTGATGCATTTATCAACATGTCAGGAAGCATTTAACAGGAGTCTTCCTGTGTGCTGTTTTGGATCTGTCAGGAATCCTCTGGTCCTTATTAATTCCTGAATATTCAGGAATTAAGAGGAGAGGCATGCCTTTCCCTTCCCTGGGGCTGAGGAATCCAGGCATTTTTCTTTATGGTGGTAAGAAGAGAGCTTTATTGGCTCTCGGCGTAAACTAGGGGATATCAGCCTCTTTCTCTCTCTTACTTTCTTATCGTCGACTCTTTCCTTCTTTCACTCTCTCATCGTCGACTCTGGGCCACCAGGTTCCGGTCCATTAAAGGACCAACATCAGCAATCCACTCATTTTGTACATTGCTGAGTAGTATTTCATTCTATTAACGTACTATGCTTTGCTTATCAGTTTTTCAGTAAACAGATAATTGTGTTCCCAATCCTCAATGGAGTTATCATGCATAAAGTGGCTATGGCCATTAGTGCACAATTTTTTTACCTAGACATGTTGTTTTCAGTTGGGGTAAATACACTCCAGTATTCTTGCCTGGAAAATCCCATGGACGGAGGAACCTGGTAGGCTACAATCCGTGGGGTCGCAGAGTCGGACATGACTGAGCAACTTCACTTCACTTCACCCTAATGTAAGATATCTGGTTCACATAACAGCTGTAATTTTTGCTTTATGAAAAATCTACTAAACTGCTTTCCAAAGTAGCTGTACCATTTTGCGTCTCAAGCAGCACCAAATGAGAGTTCCTGTAGCTGCCTATCCTCTCCAACACGTTCATGGGGTTTTAATTAGCATTTTCTTAATTGCTACTGATGCTCACTATCTTTTCATGTCCTTACATGCCATGTGAAACCTTTGGTGAGATAAATGACCGTTAAAATCCTTTCATTCAGTTTTCTAATTTTTAATTGAAATTTGTACTGAGATCTTTATAGATTCACATAGAGCTGTAAGAGATCACGTAGAGTGATCCCTTGTACAAGAGTAACTTGCAAAGCTAAAGTGAATATTACAACCAGCATATTGACATTGATATATCCGCCAATCTTTTCCAGATTTCCCATGTTTTAGTGTGTATGTGTGTGTGTGCATTTGTGTGAAATTCTATGCAGTTACACCACTGGTGTAGGTTTGAGTGTCTGTCACTCATGTTAAGGTACTCAACAGCTTCAAGACCACAAGGATCACTCCCGATGCCCTTTCATAATCACGCCTGCCTCTCCCACCTCCTCCTCTCCCACGCCTGTACTTGGCAACGCCTAATCTGTCCTCCATTTCTAAAACAACTTTCTGAAAGTTATATGATTGGAATCATATAATCATAATCGTGTGTAACCTTTTGTCATTGACTTTTTCACCTAGCATGTTCCCTGAAGATTCATGCAAGCTGTTGTTTGTTTCAATAGTTTGCTCTTTTTTGTTGCTGAATAGTATTCCATAGTATGGCTAACCCACAGATTGGTTAAACGCTCACCTAAATGACATCTGGCTTGATTCTAGATCTTGACTATTTCAAATACGGCTGCTGTGAACATTCATGTATTTAGGAGCAGAGGGAGAAGAATTCCACTTCACTCTCCCATCAGGAGACACCAGGTGACCTTGCCTGATGAAGCCCCTTCCACCCCTACAGGCAGCATCAGCAGGGTTTCTGTCATCTGTGTACAGCACCACATCTTACGGAATGGTTGCTTTTAATTGTCTATTGTAGCAAAGACATTTTTAAAAATCACAAACCCGCCTTGCTTCTTCTCCACTCTTGCTTCACAGCCTTGGCAAAAAATGACCTTGAAACAGAACATGGTCTAAAAGTAAAAGCTAAAACTCAGTAAACATAGAAAAGCATCTTTATGAACCTGGGTTATGCAAACATTACTTAGGCTACAAAACACACGAAACATAAAAGAAAAAATTATAGATTGGTCTTCAAATAAAATGAAAACTTTTACTCTTCCCCAAACACTGAAAACAAGGTGAAAAGGCAAGCTCTGTATCAGGTGAAAATATTTGCAATTCATAAAAGTGATAAAGGACTTGTGTTCAGAATATTTCAAGCATTCTTACGACTCCAAAGTCAGAATACAATTAAATATTGGGCCAAGTTAGGACTGGCAAGAGAAAGAAGTAAAAAGAAACAGTTACAGCAAGGACCCAATCCAGGAGGTCTCTTACCCTTGGCCCAATCCCCATTTTGAAAGGGATAAGCAACCACTGGAACTTGAGCTTGTTCCATTAATCCCACTGATGCATTCAAGTGGCATATGGGCACCTTGGGGTCCATTTTCTCCCATATTCAGCTGTCTCCTGGGCTGGTGCTCTCTGCAACCTCTTAACCCACAGGGAGGTGGGGAATATGGAGAGGTACTTACAAAATGCTCCCTTTCCTAATCCATTAACTCCTTTTTTCTCTTCTTCCAACATTTCCCTGCAACAGCATCCCCTTAAGCCACAAGAGGGAGGTGGCCTCTGATGGCATGGAGTCTGGTTATGCAATGAGTACCAGCCCTAGGGGTCGTCCTCAGTGGGGGCTTAGGCTCTCAGGCTAAATCCAAGTGCTGGCATATTCTTTCCAACAACTGATGCTTGAACAACTGAAATCCACATGCAATAGAATGAAGCTGGATGGCATCCTCATATCATACTCAAAAATTAACTAAAAATATATGATAGATCTAGACATAAGAACTAAAAGTATAAACACTGTGGAAAAAATATAGGAATAAACCGTCAGGACCCTGCATTAGGCAAAGACTTGTTAGTTATGAGATTAATCACACAGGAGAGAAAAGAAACAATGAACAAATCAGATATCATCAAAAGAAAAACCTTTTATACTTCAAAGGATGCCATCAAGAAAGTAAACAGATAACCCACAGGAGAAAATGTTTATAAATCTGATATGAGATTTTTATATAGAATTATATAAAGAACTCTTTTACAATTAAATAAGAAAAGGACGGTGGCTCAGATGGTAAAGAATCTTCTTGCAATGTGGGAGACCTGCGTTTGATTCCTGGGTTAGGAAGATCTCCTGGAGAAGGGAACGGCAACCCACTGAGAGAGTCAGTTCCTAGGCAGGTTGATAAGAAGTCTAGGGGTCCCCAAGGAGAGAGAGGTATGGAATATTCAAGGAGGAAGAAAGGACAAACTTTTTTACTTTTTTTCCTCTACATTCCTTAGGATTATATAACAATACTGTATCCTGCCTGAGGACAGTCTCTGGCTAATTCTGTTATCTTAAAACATAAATTATGGGAGTAGGTCTGGTCTTTACAAAGATGTATCCTGCCTGAGGACAATCTTTGGATTAAACCTTCTAGCCAACTCTGTTATCTTAAAATGTAAATATGGGAGTGGGTCTGGTGAGGTCTTTGCAACCTCCAGACATTCTTTGGATTCATTGGAGAGTATATAACAGACAGCTAAAGACTAGGAGGGGGGTACTCTTTTGCCCCCTTCTGATGCCTATGTCAGAAGCTTTCTCTATCTCCTTTATACTTTAATAAAACTTTATTACACAAAAGCTCTGAGCGATCCAGCCTCGTCTCTGGCCCCGGATTGAATTCGTCTCCTCCGGAGGCCAAGAATCCCGCGTCTAATCGTTCAGCAACAACCTTTCACCACTCCAGTATTTTTGCCTGGAGAATTTCATGGACAGAAGAGCCTGGTGGGCTACAGTCCCTGGGGTCCAGAAGAGTCAGACACGACTGAGGGACCAACACTTTCAATAAAAAGACAAGGGGCCAACTGAACATGGGCAGACGATCCGAATAGATATTTATTTAAGGAAGATACACAAATGGCCAATAAAAAACATGAAAAGATACTTTTTATCCTTAGAAATCAGTTAAATGCAGACCAAAACCACAACAAGTTACCACTTCACACCCACTAGGGGAGCTATAATCAAAAAAGGGAGACAATAATAATTGTTGATAAGGATTTTGAGAAATTGGAAGTCTCATATATTCCTGGTGGGAATGTAAAGTGATACAGCCATGTTGGAAGAGAATTTGGCAGTACCTCAAAAAGTTAAACATAAAGTCAATGTATGAGCCAGAAATTCCACTCCTAGGGTATATATCCAAGAGAACTGGAAACATATGTCCACAGAAAAACTTGTACCCAAAGTGAAGAAGCCAGTCATGAAAGACTGCATATTCTATGATTCAATTTATTAAAAAATAAATGTCTAGAATAGGCAAATCAAGAGATAGGATTTTCCCAGTGGCTCGGTAGTAAATTATTCCCTGAATCCCTCGGTTGGGAAGATTCCCTGCAGAAAGAAAATGGCAACCCACTCCAGTGTTCTTGCCTGGGAAATCCCATGGAGCAGGGGCCTGGTGGGCCACAGTCCTTGAGATTGCAAAAGAGTCTGGGACACAACCCGAGCGACTCAACAACAATGGAGACAGACAGTAGATTAGTGATTGCTAGCGAATGGGGAGGGAGTATCACTTGAGAGTAACTGCTCGTGGTTATGGGTTTCTCTCATGGGTAATGACAATGTTTTAAAGCTGATTGTAGTCTTTGTCGAAAGACTTTGTGGATATACTGAAAAACATTTAGAGATACAGTTTCAAAAATGTCAGCTGCAACCTTATACACTCACAGCCATTCTTCTTGCTGATTGAGACCCTTGCCAATTCTTACTTGGATTATTATGACAGCATCCTAATTTTTTTTCCACTTCCAGGGCTGATTTCAACCCATCCTCCAAACAACTGCCAGAAGTTTTGCAAAATCTAGACCTGATGGTCACTCCTTTGTTTAAAACCAACGGTGACTCCAACTGTTTACAACATGAGGCATCCTTAGCATGGCTTCAGCTTGTGTTTCAGAATCAACTCAACGGCTTCTGTTAATATACTATTTACACAGTAAGTAAGTGCCCTGCTGGTTAACTCTTCCCTCACAACTCACTTCATTTTTGCACACTTTCTGTCTCTGCCAGATGCCCTAACCTCTTTATCTGTCTTGAAAGATGTATTTATCCTTCAAAGGACTCCCAGATACCTCATCTGAGATGGTTTCTCCAACTCCCTGCACTCTTTCGTTACTGTTGCCATGGCTGGTTGATCACACAGAACACAGCCTTAATGGTCTGTTTTCTGTCTCTTCCACTGGTCAGGAGCCTGGGGAAGCAGACTCTTTCTTTCATATATGTTTGCATCTCCACTCCCTGAGACAGAATGAATGAAGCCAGCTTGAGTGTTTATCCAACACTCTCCCCCGTTCCTGGAGAGACACCAACTTCCAAACTACTCTCTTTCTTTGTATTTAAAGATTTTATCCTGTGGCTCCCAATGACTTCCTAATTCCACCTGTGTGATAATACTTTTTGTGATTTAAATAGACACACGGATAAATTTTCTAATAGCACAGACTTCATCTTCTTTAGGGGCTTTCCCCGGGGGCTCAGTGGTTAAGAATCTGCTTGTAATGCAGGAGCTGCAGGAGATGCAGGTTCAGTCGCTGGTCAGGAAGTTCCCCTGGAGAAGGAAATCGCAATCCACTCCAGTATTCTTCCCTGGAAAATCCTATGGACAGAGGAGCCTGGCAGGCTACAGCCCATGGGGTTGCAAAAAGCCGGACAAGACGGAGTGCGCACACAGGCAGGCATACCTTTAATACTAGCTTCTTACTGTGCCTCGACTCCTCATGTCTTCCCTTTCCCCCTTACCCACTGAAACGCCACTGCTAATTACTGTATGAACTCTCACATGCACTCTGGTTTCCATTGTCCCTCTTTTCCTAAGTTGTACTTTTGCATTAAATTACAACGCAGGTTGAATCTAAGTCACTTCCTACTCTCACTGAACCTGCGTGGCATATGCGGCTGGGAAAATAAGCACAACAATATGAGCTGGCTGACCTCATTTTAAATTCACAACCATCAGCTCCAAATGAGTTCTTTGTGCTGGCAGGCTATTATATTTTTTTAATCAAGTCATCCTCCTCCCTTCTTTGATTATTTCACACCTTTTCATTTCTTCTCAAACCTTCCTTCACTGCCACCCTGATTGAAGCCAGCGTCATCCCTCCCTTGGATTATCACCACAGTGATCTCCTACCTGGTTTCTCTGCTGTTGCCTCTGATTCTATAACCTCTTCTCCATTCAGACCTCAGAGAGGTCTTAAGACCTAACTAGATCATGCCACTCTTCTTCTCAATATTGTCTAATCACTCCCTATCTTATTCCAATCAAAAGTCAAGGTAAAAAGCACTGTATCATCTTCTCCCTTCCCAGTTCTTTCTTATCTCCTATGCTACTCTTCTCCTTTTGCTCAGTATCTTCAAGTCACACTGGCCTTTTTGAGGGGTCTGTTTTTAGACACTCCAAATAAGTGCAAATTTCAGTGCTTCTGCATTTCCTATTCTTTCCATCTGGAATTTTCTTCTCTCAGACATTTTCATGGTTTAGTTTTGCTTTGAAACTCTGCAAGCAAGTCTCTGCTCGATGGTTGCTGCATCATAGAAGACTTCTTTGACTATTTTATGCAAACAGGACCCCAAGAAAACATTCTCTCTCCCTTTTATGTGTCCTTATTTTTCTCTGTGAAACTCATTAACATTGAGTATCTCATATATTTATTTGCCCATTGTTCACTATTAACCATTAGGGTGCAACCTCTAGAGAACAAAAGAAAAAAAATGATCCACAGCAACTCAAAACTGCTGGCAACATGTTGAATAAATAAATTGTGCTTGAAGAAAGAATTCTATTACAATAACAATAATGAAATAAAGAAAGAAAGTGAGGATAAAGTGAGGGAAGGAAGCAAGATTTTCTTTTAAATCTGTTTTTTTTTTTTAATAGGTTCTGTACAGAGAATAAATTATCTTATTTAGGGTAACATTCTGTAAATAACTTGATTGACATTTTAAAAGAACTGCCATATGACCCAGCAATCCCACTTCTGGGCATACACACCGAGGAAACCAGATCTGAAAGAGACACGTGCACCCCAATGTTCATCGCAGCACTGTTTATAATAGCCAGGACATGGAAGCAGCCTAGATGCCCATCAGCAGACAAATGGATAAGAAAGCTGTGGTACATATACACAATGGAATATTACTCGGCCATTAAAAAGAATTCATTTGAATCAGTTCTAATGAGGTGGATGAAACAGGAGCCTATTATACAGAGTGAAGTAAGCCAGAAAGAAAAACACCAACACAGTATACTAATGCATATATATGGAATTTAGAAAGATGGTAATGATAACCTTATATGCAAAACAGAAAAAGAGACACAGATGTATAGAACAGACTTTTGGACTCTGTGGGAAAAGGTGAGGGTGGGATGATCTGAGAGAATAGCATTGAAACATGTATATTATCAATTGTGAAACAGATCGCCAGTCCGGGTTCGATGCATGATAATGGGTGCTTGGGGCTGGTGCACTGAGATGACCCAGAGGATGGGATGGGGAGGGAATTGGGAGGGGGGTTCAGGATGGGGAACACATGTAAATCCATGGCTGATTCGTATCAATGTATGGCAAAAACCACTACAATATTGTAAAGTAATTAGCCTCCAACTAATATAAATAAATGAAAATAAAAGAAAAAAAAATTTAAAGAAAACATGTATACATAGAAAATAGTATGGAAATATATATATCCTAAAATATCACCAGTGTATCTTTCAGTAGTATAAATGTGGTGAAAACAGTTTTTTATTTTGCTTGTTGGAGAGGGGTCTATTCTTTTGTCTGTTATTTTGTCTTTTTAAAAGAAAAAACAGAATTTATACCTGTGAAAATTTTTAAACCGAAAAAATTCTTAAGAATAAAATACAAGAAAGAGAAACGAAATTTGGATCCCCATATTTTAGAAATTCATTGTCTACACAGAAACCTCAAATCCTAGACAATCTAAGTCAAGATGGACTTGGTTTTACACATCAAGCAGACTTTTCTTTCCATCCCTTTTCCCATGGGCTCCCAGTTTGCCCTTCAATACCCGCCGTGAAGGGGCTGTCATTCTGGAGGGGTCCAGTTCGGGCGCACAGCTTGTGCAGACTCAATCAGACGGCGCACCTTCAGTGCCTCTCTGGCTGTGAGCTGGGAACGGAAGAAACACACCACTCCATCTGTGCCCCAGAGGGCTTGTCAGCTTTGGGGGGGGAAACACTGAGTCTGAATTTTGCAAAGAAAAGCAATCTTTTATTGTGAGTAACGTATGTGCCTTTTTCTGCAGGAACACAGGGAGACGAGTGACCAGGGGTGGAGAGGCAGCCCTCCGCAGGCGCAACCAGGATGCGCTGGGCTGCTGCGACCTCGCAGGGCTGCGGACGGCACAGCAGCCCCGGCTCTGTCTCATAAAGGTGTGGCGGGGAGGTGATGAACACACCAGGACCGCATGTGTTAAATTCTGCACACGGCATCATGCTTTCATCCCCCTGTTGCCTCTGCATTCTCATAGCCAACCTCCATGTCCAAACCTGAAAAAATCCCTACACTAAGAGATGCCTGGGTAGTTAGAAAAGGACCCATGAGGTTTCTGAAGGTGGAGGGTAAGTTCTGATTATGTTTCTGAATAGCTGATATCTTAATTATATTCAAATATCAGCGCCTCAGTTTTCTTATCAGTAAAATAAGTGATTGTCATACGATTCAGCAATTCCACTTCTTAGAATATAGCCTAAGGAAATGAAACACTAACTGGAAAAGATATCTGCACTTTCATTTCAATAGCAACATTGTTCATAATAGCCAAGACATGGACACAGTCTAAGTGTCCACTGATGGATGAATGAATAAAGAAGTTGTGGCATATATGTATATGTGTGTGTGTGTGAATATAATATATATTATTACTATATAATAATAATTATTGGAGGAAGGAAGTCAAAAGCACAAACTTCCAGATATTGGAAGGAAGGTAGTCAAAAGTGAAAACTTTCAGATATAAGACAAGCAAGTACTAGAGATACAAAATACAGTGTAGATGACAATAGTTAATACTGTAATGTGATGTAAAGGAAAGCTGTTAAGAGGGTAGATCCTAACTTTTCTCATCACAGGGAAAGTTTTTCTCTCTTATTGTATCTATATAAGATGCTGGATGTTAATTAAACTCTTGTGGTCATCATATTTATATATATATTTAATGTATCTTGAATCTTACCATTTGCAATACTAATCCTACCATTTACAACAACATGAATGGGCCTTTGAGGCAAAATGAAATATATCAAACAGGGAAAGACAAATACCACACAATTTCATTTATAGATGAAATCTAAAAAACAAAAAACAAAAACAAAAACCCCACCAAACTCATAGAAAAAGAGATCAAATTAATGATCAAATTAATGGCTACCAGAGCTGGGGGTTGGGGGAAGGGAAAGTAGGAGGAAGGTAGTCAAAGTACCAACTTCCAGAAATAAGATAAACAAGTACATCATTTCACAACATATTAAATCAAACTGTTATGCTGTACCCCTTAAACGTATTCAATGATATATGTCAATTCAATGATATATGTCAATGTCTCAATAAGACTGGCAAAAAAGCAAACAAGCAAAAATATTTTAAATATGTTAAAACATTATTAAGCCTTCTAAATGATAATACGTAAGATTGTTAACTTTAAGATGTTAACATGCTGGTATTTTGAATACTATTGTGCTGAAATTGATTCTGTTGTTATTTATGTAAATAAAAGAATAATGAGTTATTTACATAAAAAAAGAAATATTTGTTTGTGGACATTGAATATAGTAAAGATCCAAAAAACATTGAACAAACACAGTGTCACTTTATCAATACTCCACTGCTCGGGACTCTTTTGCGAAATCAGCCCTTCTACACAGCCATCAACTTGCCTTTCTTTTGCTGTATCAAGGAGAATGGCTAAGCACCTTTGGCATTTGCCCAGAGCCCGCTCTGAGCCAGTACAGACCAGCAATGTTAGAGATGCAGACAATGCACATTACTCTATAATATATGTTTTTTATGTATGTATTTTAAAATATATAGCTATCACATATACTCATATTTGCAGTGCCTGCCTGACTTCTTATCAGAAATTTGGTACAAACCAAGCAGAAGCACAATGAAAGATGTTTCAGCAGCTAGAGAGAGGAGGATGGAATAGAGAGGCTGTTGTGAAGGAGATAGGGCAGTGTACCAGAAAGACACTCCTTGAGTCAGAACTGGATTTGAACCCATTTTTACTTTTGTGTGACCTTACGCAATGTATCATCCTTTCTAAGCCTTGTTTCCTGTATTTGTCAAACATAAATTTAAATCTACATTGCAAATTTGTGATGGCAATTAAGTAAACTAATGTGAGTGGAATGGCCTGTACCCAATAGACACTCAGTGGCAGGAAATATTACTAGAGAAATGGTGGAGATGTAGTTTTTAGCCATTATTCTGTATCTTACCTTGTTGCATGACCTCATATGTGTCTCTGACCTCCCTGAACTTCAATTTCATTTGTGAAATGAATGGCTTGGGTAAAACCCTAAAGACATTGCCACTCTATGTTTTTAAAGCAACTTAGCTTTGAGGGAAGATATAGAAAGAAAGCTACACTTTGTGCTTTTGCTAATGTCTTATAAAAGCACCTCTGGGATGCAACGGAAGAGTCAAACCCAAGGCCAGTGCTATTAGTGTATATTTCAGCTGACCTCAGTAGGCTGCTCCTATTAGAAGTCTGATTTAACAGTTAATGACTAAGGACATCTTATGCATTATATTTATTCCTGACATCCCCATAATGTCCTAAAGAGAAGAACAGACCCCTACATAGTGTAAAAACAGTCCATCTTCAATTTGTGTCTTCTTAACAGGCATGAAACTAAAAAAAAAAAAGTAATAAAATAGATTCTTTGTTGAGAAGCTAGTTCTATCTTGGATATTTTCATTGTTTTTGTATTTAACTGAGCATAGAATGGAACAATAGAAATTAAAATCCTCCCTACTTGTTTGTTTCAAATGAAGCTCTTTAATCATTTTTATTTGTTTTAATGATTATTAAAAGCCAAATAGAATTATAGCTGATCTAGAAAATCAAATGCAATCTCCATAGAATAAGAAATTTGTCTATGTAATTTTCTCCTATGCAAACTGATTATGTGTAATATATTAAAATGCTATAAAATGAAAAATAGACTGGGATTAAAACAAAATCTGGTTTGTTATTAACTATTCAGTGACTTTTATGCTCCCGAGTTCAAGGAAACCCTCTTCTTTGTTATATCATTTTGCTTTTCAGTTTTCACCGAATTCATTCCCTCCTCTTGAGTCTCTCAAGTGGTTGTGTGTGTGTGTGTGTGTGTGTGACATTTCAGAAATCACATGAAGGGAAGGAGATAGAGAACTTCAAATTGACACAGGAAATTCTGTTTAAATCACACTAACATTCCATTGCCTTCAGTGAGAATTGCCTAAGGAGAGGAAATGAAGCCAGAGTGTAGGCATAGATAAATTAAAACACGGTCCGGGGGCCCATGGGCGTGTACACACACACACACACACACACACACACACACACCCCTCACAAACTCAGAGCTGCCAGCTAGGAGGTTAACCAACAGGAGCATATGTAAAGGTATGCCAGGTGAGCCTCCCCCAGCATTTGCAGTGCTTGACATCCTCTTAGAATAGGAGTGTTGGGCTCTAATCTCTCTAAATCTAAATACATGTTTGCCACAGAAGAGACCCTTGAACATAATATCCAGTTATGACTTTTGCCTCACGACCACTTGAATTTTAATTCGTATCAGAATAATAATAGCTAACATGTCCTTAGTTTAAGATTTCAGACACTCTGCTTCAAGTGTGTGTATGCTCAGTTGCTTAGTCATGTCCAACTCTTTGCAACCCTATGGACTGAAGCCCTCCAGGCTCCTTTGTCCATGAGGATATTCCAAGCAAGAATGCTAGGATGGGGTTGCCATGCCCTCCTCCAGGGGATCTTCTCAACCCAGAGATGGAACCCAGGTCTCCCACATTGCGGGAAGATTCTTTACCCTCTGAGCCACCAGGGAAGCCCCTGCTTCAAGTAAATCCTCTCATTTAATCCAGTCACAAACTCCATGATTAGGAATTTTATTCTTGCTGTTTTATTAGAAAGTATTTAATCCTGGAAACTTCTGATGGCCTCCCTTAACAATAAATCACACACTCCCCCTCCTCCTCACACACAGACACAAATAAAAGAACTCACCCCATCCTCTATCCCAAATCCTCAAGAATGAGGATAGCATAGTCTCACAGATGTCGTAAACTCTGAATTAAGGTCAAAGTAAATTGAGAAGCATTTGCGGAATGACTGTTTTCTAGGAGGCTAGCGTTCTTCTGCGGCTTCTGTGGTGGCTCAGTAAAGAATCTGCCTGCCAATTCAGGAGACTCAGTTTCAGTCCTTGAGTTGGAAAGATCCCCTGGAAAAGGAAATGGCAACCCACTCGTGTATTCTTGCCTGGGAAATCCCATGGACAGAGGAGACTGGCGGGCTACATTTCAAGGGGTTGCAAAAAGGTTGGACACGACTTAGCAACTAAATACAACACAAGTATTCTTCTGAGGGAACAAAAGAAATGAAAGGGGATGGTGAGATGATGCATAACCTGGAAAAAACAAACAAGAGATAGCATAAGAAAATACTTTAAAATGTCATGTTAAAATTATAATGCATACCCCACTAACCTGTGATGTTTCATATTTTATGTCCCACTAATCTATCAAAGAAACTGGTTCCCTTTTTAATCAAAATAGAAGACTGAATATACTGAGGGGAAAACTGTCATGTCTGTATATATCCTATTTTTAGAATTCTAGTTTATGCCAAGTGAATGTATGAACAATCTCAGTAGTTTCAGTTCAGTTCAGTTCAGTTCAGTCGCTCAGTCGTGTCCAATTCTTTGAGACCCCATGGATCACAGTACACCAGGCCTCCCTGTCTATCACCAACTCCCAGAGTCTACCCAAACTCATGTTCATTGGGTCGGTGATGCCATCCAACCATCTCATCCTCTGTTGTCCCCTTCTCCTCCTGCCTTCAATCTTTCCCAGCATCGGGGTCTTTTCCAATGAGTCAGCTCTTCGCATCAGGTAGCCAAAGTATTGGAGTTTCAGCTTCAACATCAGCCCTTCCAATGAACACTCAGGACTGATTTTCTTTAGGATGGACAGGTTGGATCTCCTTGCAGTCCAAAGGACTCTCAAGAGTCTTCTCCAACACCACAGTTCAAAAGCATCGTTGGCACTCAGCTTTCTTTATAGTCCAACTCTTACATCCATGACATGACTACTGGAAAAACCATAGCCTTGACTAGATGGACCTTTGTTGACAAAGTAATGTCTCTGCTTTTCTTTTTCTTTTTTGGTTTTTTTTTTGTTTTTTTTTTCCATTTATTTTTATTAGTTGGAGGCTAATTACTTTACATCATTACAGTAGTTTTTGTCATACATTGAAATGAATTAGCCATGGATTTACATGTATTCCCCATCCCAGTCCCCCCTCCCACCTCCCTCTCTACCCGATCCCTATGGGTCTTCCCAGTGCACCAGGCCCGAGCACTTGTCTCGTGTACCCAACCTGGGCTGGTGATCTTGCTGTCTAGGATGGTCATAACTTTCCTTTCAAGGAGTAAGCTTCTTTTAATTTCATGGCTGCAGTCACCATCTGCAGTGATTTTGGAGCCCCCCAAATAAAGTCAGCCACTGTTTCCACTGTCTCCCCATCTATTTGCCATGAAGTGATGGGACTGGATGCCATGATCTTAGTTTTTTGAATGTTGAGCTTTAAGCCAACTTTTTCACTCTCCTCTTTCACTTTCATCAAGAGGCTCTTGAGTTCTTCTTCACTTTCTGCCATTAGTTTGGGGAAGTATATTCTATTGCCATGGATTTAGAACAAACTAAAATAATTCAGTAGTCCAAATTGTAATGGCACTTTTGGTAGCATAGATATGCTATAATAGTGACTATAAAACACAATGACAACTTATTAATTTTAGTAATATTATGGGCAAGCAGGTTTTGCAAGAGCCTGCAGGTTTCATCTATTAAGTAGACAAAATACTTCTTGGTAAACCCTGTTTTCTCTTAAATTTATTTCTATTTACTGCCATAATACTTTGACTGTTACAGAGCAAAGTGATCTTTCTCAAGGGTATTGTAGGAGAAGGGGAGAGAAGAGAATCACATTTGAATTTAATCTGATCTCCAATGGAAAGTGACATTGCTGTAATCTGACATCATGTTTTTAGTGTCAGCAAAGCCTTCTCTTCTATTCATATATTTACTACCCTTCCCCCAAACACATTGGAAGACCTTCTGCAGGGGATCTGCTGTGCTTGTGAGTATAAATAGGAGCTATAATCACATCTTATTGTGCTCTTTGGATATTTCAAAATATCACTGATGAGAGTAGAAATTGGTACACACTTTCCAAAAGCAATTATAAGATTGCTTTAAAATCTTGCTTAACTTTTGATTCAGCAATTTCACTACTAGGAATTTATTCTAAGGAATTGATCATGGCTTTGCATGAAAATTTGTCTTTGTAGCACTATTTAAAGGCATCAGTCAGTTCAGTCACTGAGCCCTGTCCAACTCTTTGTGACCCCCATGGACTGCAGCACGTCAGGCTTCCCTGTCTATCACCAACTCCTGGAGTTTGCTTAAACTCATGTCCATCTAGCCAGTGATGTCATCCAAGCATATCATCCTCTGTCGTCCCCTTCTACTCCCACCTTCAATCTTTCCCGTCATCAGGGTCCTTTTCAATGAGTCTGTTCTTCGCACCAGGTGGCCAAAGTATTGGATCTTCAGCTTCAACATCAGTTCTTTCAATGAATATTCAGGGTTGATTTCTTTTAGGATGGACCTATTGGATCTCCTTGCAGTCTGAGGGACTCTCAAGAGTCTTCTCCAACACCACAGTTCAAAAGCATCAATTCTTTACTGCTCAGCTTTCTTTATGGTCCCACTCTCACATCCATACATGACTACTGGAAAAGCCATAGCTTTGACTAGACAGACCTTTGCTGGCAAAGTAATATCTCTGCTTTGTACTGTGCTGTCTCCGTTGGTCATAGCTTTTCTTTCAAGGAGCAAGCAACCTTTAATTTCACAACTGCAGTCACCATATGGAGTGATTTTAGGGCCCAAGAAAATAAAGTCTATCACTGTTTCCATTGTTTCCACATCTATTTGCCATGAAGTGATGGACCAGATGCCGTGATTTTAGTTTTTTTAATGTTGAGTTTTAAGCCAGGCTTTTCACTCTTTTCTTTCACTTTCATCAAGAGACTCTTTAGTTCCTCTTCACTTTCTGCCGTAAGGGTGGTGTCACTTTCATATCCGAGGTTATTAATATTTCTCCTGGCAATCTTGATTCCAGCTTGTGCAAACTGAATATGAATATTCAGTTCAGTTCAGTCACTCAGTCGTATCCAACTCTTTGTGACCCCATGGACTGCAGCCCGCCAGGCCTCCCTGTCCATCACCAACTCCCAGACTCATGTCCGTTGAGTTGGTGATGGACACAGACACTCAGACAATAGCAGGTGGCAACTAGCGGTCTCTGCCACAGAGATGTTAAGTAGATTCTTCAAGGGAACGTGAGTATTGAGTCATAAGGCTGGAATCTGAATGTAGGTAATATCATTTCGGTGAGAAGGGGAAGAAGGAGAAGGGGACAACAGATGAGGAGTTGGTTGGAAGGCATCACCTACTCAATGGACATGAATTTGAGCAAACTCTGGGACATAATGAAGGACAGGGAAGCCTGGCATGCTGCAATTCATTGAAACACAAGAGTCAAACATGACTGAGTGACCGAACAACAAATATCATTTCGGAACGAAAGCACTCAAACTTCATGCTCTTGTACTTCAAGTGTACCAGTTAAGCCAAATGGGTGTGATGATGCTCCTTAGGTAGGCACCTGATGAGCATTTAGGGCACTATTTCTCCACCTTCCTGAGCTCATGACTGTTCAATCATGTTACATTACCCCTCTCTTCTCTTTCCTTCTTTTAGTCTCACAAACACACATCAGATTCTGATACGTCCTTCTCCCAGTACCCTCTCTACCTTCTATGTATCACTCCCATCTTCCAGTCCTTACCATTGCAAGTCTATGAGGATTTTTAAATCTTCTGAGATGCCTATCATAAAAATATTAGATATTTTATTTTTCCAAATATATAACGATTAGATGAAGTATTTTCCCCATTATCACCATCTTTTTGAGGTTTTAATGCCTTACCCATTCTCTCTTCTACCCTTCATGATGACTGATTTAGAGAATCTAATATTTACTGAATATCTAAGTATGTACTGAATACTAAACAGCAGGATCTAAGTTGTATTGATCGTGATGTCTAGTGCTTTATATAATATATCTTTAAATCCCATCGCATTATTATCAGATAAATATCATTATCTTATATGATACATAAGTTCATTAAGACTCTGAGAGGCGTAGCAACTTACACAAGGTTACCGCTAATAAGACAGAGCAAGCATTTGTCATCTCATTTGGCAGAGACAAGCCAAATGTTCGCTCTCCATTGTTTTTTTCTCTAGTTCATTCCCAGCTGCTCTGACAAATAGATGGCGTCTTCTAAGTTACGGTCAGTCCACTGTAGGCAAATGTGATATAACAATGTACAGGATTGGCTTGAAAGCATGGTCCTCAGTCTATGTTTTCTTCTTCCCATTTGCAGAAACAAAAGACGTCCAGGAGATGGAGCTCCAGAAGGGAAGAAGTTGAACTAGCTGAATTTCTACTTATAGAAGAGTAACCTTGTAGAGTCTCTTGATGATGATCTCAATGTCATGATCATTATTATTGTGAAATTGACTTCTTAGAGTTCTTTGGTCTCACAGTTGTCATGACTGACCCTAATTAATACACTGTGCCCATTATCAGTGTATTGCCTTGGTCCTCCAAATCCACCCTGTTTCCCTAGTTTTTTGATTCTAGATCTGGATGTTGTAAACACTTCCCCTTTTCACAGGCAGCACAGTATATGACTTTGTCAGTGGAGGGTGCTAGAGGAATACTGGAGGAAGAATGGGATTCTGTGCCTGGAATCAGTGCTTTTATTCTTGCTTGTATGGTGCACCGTCAGAGGGCACCTTCCTTACAAGCAGACAGGGGTGTTTTTTTTTTTGTTGGTTTGTTTTTTTGCCAGAAAGCATTGGCAGTGATGGAAAGCAGGTAGTAGATGCCCTCTGTGAATTTCAGTGGTACCCCAGCAGACAAGTTCCCGGGGACCCGATTCTTGTCCACCAGCTCTGGCATGAGGCACCTCAGTGAACATTACCATCCTATAGGTCTCAGCAGTACCTTCTCCATCAAGGTCTGGATCACAGCCGGAGTCAAGAGGCGGGGGGTGGGGAGAAGGCCAAGTGTTTTCCTTCTTTGGCTGCTCTTCCTAAGCCACAGAAGGGATAGCTTTACCCTGCCCTTTGACTTCAGTATTCTGGTGGGTTCTTTTTAATTTTTTTTAATTAATCTCTTTCACTAATAATTCCTTATATTAGATATTCTTTGTTCAGTTACTGTATTAGTCGCTCAGTCGTGTCTGACTCTTTTCAACCTCATGGATTATAGCTTCTGTCCATGGAATTCTCATCTCTTTGCTGAACGTTAACTGATAAATTCACAAAACAAATATACAACTTAAAAATTGATGCCATCTAAACTATGGTGGTATGAAAATATGGTCACATCAGCCAGTCTTAAGCTTGACTGTTGGCTCTGTCATTTGCTAGCTGTGTGACTTGGGGAGAGTTTTTAAATATCTCTAACCTCTAAAGTTGGGTTGACTCTCATTTGTAAAATTGAATTAATAATGATGATCTTGTGGCGTTATTATGAAGATAAAGTAGCATATATACACTAGTGGGCACAATGTAGTTACTAAATAAGCAGCATTTTAAATAATAATTTACTATGGTAGCTTTTTTACTTATTTATTTTTGGGGGGCTCCAAAATCACTGCACATGGTGACTGCAGCCATGAAATTGAAAGATGCTTGCTCCTTGGAAGAAAAGTTATGACCAACCTGGATATCATATTAAAAAGCAGAGACATTACTTTACCAACAAAGGTCTGTCTAGTCAAAGCTATGGTTTTGCCAGTACTCATATATGGATGTGAGAGTTGGACTATAAAGAAAGCTGAGCGCCGAAGAATTGATGCTTTTGAACTGTGTTGTTGGAGAAGACTCTGGAGAGTCCCTTGGACTGCAAGGAGATCCAACCAGTCAGTCCTAAAGGAAATCAGTCTTGATTATTCACTGGAAGGACTGATGCTGAAGCTGAAACTCTAATACTTTGGCCACCTGATGTGAAGAACCAACTCATTTCAAAAGTCCCTGATGCTGGAAAAGACTGAAGGTGGGAGGAGAAGGGGATGACAGAGGATGAGACAGTTGGATGGCATCACTGACTCAATGGACATGAATTTGATTGAGTAGGCTCTGGGAGTTGGTGATGGACCAGGAAGCCCGGAGTGCTGCAGCCCATGGGGTCGCAAAGAGTCAGACATGACTGAGCGACTGAACTGAACTGTTGGTAACTTTTCAGTTCCTGTGATTTAGCATTAATTTATTTGTCATAGTCAAGTGATTGTGTTCCCCCATAAACTCCCTATGGTTCTTTGTGTGCTATGTCCAGACAAAGCATTTCTGAATGTAACTTAATCTTTTCCTCTCATTTTTTTCCTTTCCTAAAAGGGATAACTGAATATAACTTTTATTAAAGTTAACCAGAATTTGAGTCATTTATCAAATCCCTTCTCATGCTTCTTTGGGGAGGGTCCATGATCCCACACTATTTTGCACTTTCACAAAATTTTTATTTTCCATGTTTTTTGGACTCCTCTCAATGTTCTCTTTCTCTTTCTCTGTAAAATAGAGATTCCCAGAACTTATTTTATGGAATTTCAGTAATAACTGTCTCCTGACTCTTGATTTGCAAACACCATCTCTTTAAAGCATTTTTAATTTAATTTTTTATTGAAGTGAACATTGTTGATTTACAATGTCTCAGGTGTACAGCAAAGTGATTCAGTTATGTATATACATATATAATAAATATATAATATATATTCATTCTTTTTCAGATTCTTTTCCATCTTAGGTTATTTCAAGATATTGAATATAGTTCACTATGTTATACAGTAGGTCCTTGTTAGTGTCCTTGTTAGTAGCATGTATCTGTTAATCCCAAATTCCAATTTAAATTAGATATTTTTAAAAAGCATTTTTATATTTATTTCAAAATATTAATTTAAATACTACAAGTGGTATATTATGCCTATTAGAACTTCATCTACAGTAATTTCAAAGTGTCATCTATTCCCAAAAAGCATTTGTATGCTTTATATCTAATCTATAAGCCCCTTGTCACTATTTACCTATTTACTTTGGGGATACTGACAGTTTAGTTACTATTAACATAAAACATTGTTCTTTCATCAGTCATGACTCTACCTATTTCCCTACTAGTAGAATATTTGAAGTAAAGCCTCCAATGCTTATAAAAATCTCCTATTTAAGTGAGAGCTATTATTTTAAGAAAACTTTAGACACCTGGAGGAATCCTCATTTACTTTTGGTGGGAATGTAAATTGGTGCAGCTAGTATGGAAAACAGTAAGGAGATTCCTCAAAAAATAGAGAGTAGAACTACTATGTGATTCTGGGTATTTATCCAGAGAATGTGAGAACACTAATTTAAAAAGTTATCTTCTCCCCTCTGCTCATCATTGCATTATTTACTGTGATTAAGATATAGAAACTGCCTAAGTGTCCATCAATGGGTGAATGAATAAAAATGTGGCATGTATATATATATATATATATATATATATATATATATATATATATATTATATATGTAAAATATAATACGAATCATCCATAAAAAGAAGAAATCTTGCCATTTGCAACAGTATGGATAGATCTTGAGGTCATTGCACTAAGTGAAATAAATCAGGTGGAGAAATAAGAATACAGTATGAGTTCACTCATTTGTGAAATTTAAAATAATTAAAATAAAGAAACACAACAAACACATAGATACAGAGAACAGAATGGTGATTATCAGAGGAGAAGGGGGATAGCGGGATGGCATGGGTAAGGGGATCAGCTGTTTGATGACAAATGGAATCTAAACTTTTGGTAATGAACATGCTATAGTGTTGGAGAAGGCAATGGCAGCCCACTCCAGTGCTCTTGCCTGGAAAATCCTGTGGACAGAGGAGCCTGGTAGGTTGCAGTCCATGGGGTCGCTAGGGGTTGGACATGACTGAGCGACTTCACTTTCACTTTTCACTTTCATGCATTGGAGAAGGAAATGGCAACCCACTCCAGTGTTCTTGCCTGGAGAATCCCAGGGACGGGGGAGTCTGGTGGGCTGCCGTCTAAGGGGTCGCACAGAGTTGGACACGACTGAAGTGACTTAGCAGCAGCAGCAGCATGCTATAGTGTAGAAGTAAAACTATAATACTATATTCATAAAACTTATATAATATTGTAAACCAATAAAATTAGTTTAAAAAAAAAAACATGGACCAGTACACAAATAAGTGAGTATAAAACCAGTTTTAATTGTGTGGTTGTATTTTCAGCAGAGTCTGAGTTTCAAGTGGCAAAAGAGCAATTCAAAATGTCTCAAACAGATGAACAAAGAAACCAAAGACGATTTTACTGCTTCACGTGAAGTGGCAAGTTAAAGTTTAAATCAGGGGTCATACACAGCTGGACCAAGTGCTAGCACTTCTGCCTGCCCTCCTCTCTCAAGCTGGCCTCCCCATCTCTGTGCGTGTTGGAATGAAAGAAAGTGTGAGTCACTCAGTCGTGTCTGACTCTGTGGCTGCATGGTCTGTGGCCCGCCAGGCTCCTCTGTCCATGGGATTCTCCAAGCAAGAACTCTAGAATACTGGAGTGGGCATCCATGCCCTTCTCCAGGGCATCTTCCCAACACAGGGATTGAACCCATGTCTCCTGCACTGCAGGCATATTCTCTCCCATCTGACCCACTGTGGCTCATAACTGTCATCTGTCACATGTCACATGGCATGAGAAAATGACGCCAATTTCCTGTGGCCCCCTTTCCTAAAGCACTGATGGGAAGTGGCAGGAGGCACAGGAGAGGACTCTGCGAGTCGGCTGGATCACAGGCTCATCTCCAGATCTGCCACTTTAGCCAGGAGGGATGAGGGCCTTTGCTTTGGAGGACATAAAGGAAGATGTGTTGACTAGAAATCCTGCCAGAATCACGTAATATATGTGGATATTATTTCTTATCATTCTCTTTTCTTATCCGTAAAATGTGAAATCACTCTCCCCCAATAGGGTGGTAGTGATGATGAAATGACGTTATGTTTGAAAGTTACAGTATAGAACTGAGCAATAGATAATAACTATTAATAATTATTATAATAGTGACATAAAAATGAGGACTCTTTATGTAATGGAAACTGAAACCATCTTCATTTCTTGATCTGTAATGGTATCTTTTGCCTGTCCCATTACTCTCCCCAAGGAAAGAGCAAATTTAAAGAGCAGGAACCCATGACTTTTATTCTTCATGTTTCCATGACAACAGCTATCACAGAGAAAGGAAAGAAACTAACATATATTAAGCACTCTGCATTTTAGTAGGGACCTTAACATGTGATCTACTTAAATGCACAGCAACTTCCTCAAGCAGTCATATAACTGTTCAATGAATGCAAATTGATTGATGTTACGCATCTGGCATAAGGTAACTTCTTAAAAGTTCAGTTGAGGATGAAACAGAACATACACATTGTATTGTATTAGAAGTAATAGCAACTCTTTGATATTTCACATTAAAATAAAACTTTCATCAGGTTTCTCTAAGCTCTTTTGAAACAAAATTTTGTCCTAATAGAAAGCATAATCTGGGCCAGCTGGAGTTATGAATTTCAGAATTTTATGTCTACCATTACAGTTTCAGTGAGCATATCACACTTGCATGCCATGTGCTCATTCGTGTCTGACTCTTTGCTCCTCCTCTGTCCATGGAATTTCCCAGGCAATAATACTAGAGTGGGTTGCCATTTTCTCCTCCAGGGGATCTTCCTGGCCCAGGGATCGAACCAGCATTTCCTATGTCTCCTGAATTGCAGGTGGATTCTTTACCCACTGAGCCATTGGGGAAGTAGGTATATACTAAAGCCTATGCCTGAATATTAACATTCTGAGAAGCTATCAGTCAGTTAGTTCAGTCACTCAGCCATGTCTGACTCTTTGCGACCCCATGGCAAAGCACGCCAGGCTTCCCTGTCCATCACCAGTGCTCGGAGTTTACTCAAACTCACTTCTGTTGAGTCAGTGATGCCATCCAACCATCTCATCCTCTGTCTTCCCCTTCTTCTCCTGTCTTCAGTTTTTCCCAGCATCAGGGTCTTTTCAAATGAGTCAGTTCTTCACATCAGGTGGCCAAAGTATTGGAGCTTCAGCTTCAGCATCAATCTTTCCAATGAATATTCAGGACTGATTTCCTTTAGGATGGACTGGTTGGATCTCCTTGCAGTCCAAGGGACTCTCAAGAGTCTTCTCCAACACCACAGTTTAAAAGCATCAATTCTTCGGTGCTCAGCTTTCTTTATAGTCCAACTCTCACACCCATACATGACCACTGGAAAAACCATAGCCTTGACCAGACAGACCTTTGTTGGCAAAGTAATGTCTCTGTTTTTTTAATATGCTGTCTAGGTTGGTCATAACTTTTCTTCCAAGGAGTAAGCGTCTTTTAATTTGAGAAACTATCAGATTGAATAAAATAAGTGGGTTTGTTGAAATGGAAAATTTCACTTGTCAATGCAGTGAAATACTGCTCATTTGCTCCTCAGAGGCATTTGCCTTGATCTTTGAGAGTTCCTCTGACCAGTCCATCAGCACCTCACTCCTGTTTATCGGGATTTCTCATGCTCTCTTCTCTTGCAGTACTGGGGAGTCGTGTGGTGCTTGGGGGTCCCAGAAAGCCAAGAATATTTTCAGACAGAAGAAACTGAGAGGCATCTAAATTTAAACCCATGTATAATGCTAGTTCCAACATCTGAGTGTGAGTCATGGATGGAGAAGTGATGAAAAAATAGGCAGATGACAATAGTGGTATAAAGGATTCCTAGGATTTCTTCCTGTAGAAAACACCAGGACTACGCTCTGTAGTGCCACTAATATATTGCAGTGGGGAAAACAATAATCTCATACTGCTTTCTCCCATGGTCCTAATTTTTTTCCTGTCACAGTTTTATTCCTGTGTGTTTGCACACTACACGTTTCACCCATTTAAAGTATGCTGGAAATAGGCTGCTGGTTCGGAGTCCTTGCTTTGCCAGTTGGTTTCTGTGTGAGTTTTGGCAAATTGTTCAATATCTGTGTACTTCAATTTCTTCATATATAAAATGAGGAGATGAATACTTTTCTGTAGCATTGCTATGGGAATTGAATGACATAATAAAGTTGCACATCAGTGATTGTCCTATATTATGTGTTCTATAAATAACAGTTGATACAGCACTATAATGCAGTATATGAGTGTTTGATGATAGAATCAATCAAGAGTGGTGCAAACTGTAAGAAAATTGGCATCATTTACAGAGACAGACAGGCTTCCCAGGTAGCGCTAGTGGTAAAGAACCCACCTGCCAATGCAGGAGACATAAGACACCCAGGTTCAATCCTTGGGTAGGGAATGACAGGAGGGCATGGCAACCCACTCCAGTATTCACGCCTGGAGAATCGCTTGGACAGAGGAGCCTGGTGGGCTATGGTTCATTGGGTCACAAAATGTTGGACACAACTGACTCGACTTATCATGCACCCACAGAAATAGATGAGACTAAAGGCTGTGTCACAGTGCTCATCTTTAAGGAATGGGCAGGATTTCCAGGCAAAGAAAGGAAAAGAATATTGCAGGCAGCAGGAAGAGCTAGCTGAACAAAGCAGTCTAAAGTGTCTAGATTCCAGTGTCCCAGGAAGAATGTATGTAGGCACATATATTCTGTTTCCTTAAATACATTTGGAGCAGCAGCCTCTGCATTTAGAAACAAATCATGTTTTCAGAAGAGATGTCTTGGTTTGGACATCTGACTTCTCTCTTGACTCATGGTGAATTATTCACATGTTTGTGTCTCCTAGGTGATCCTAACAGTTTAAGATCTGAGACCATGACTTAGTTATTCACATGTCCAGAACAGTGCCCCTCCAAGTGTGGGAATACAGTCATTGTTCAATGAATATTCGTCAAGGGAGAGAAGGAATCCATGAATATTCATTTTGCAAACAGTATACATAACAATTTTCTGTGATGGATGAGGGTTGTTATACTTGGTTCTGCTCTTACCGTACATATCTTAGACATCACATTTCAGTGCATGTTTAGCTACAAAAGCAGTGGATTAGAGATTGCATGGTAATAAGGGCTATTGTCTCGATGCTCAAACATGTTAAGAGCCACCGGCAACTGTAACTCAGTCAAACATGAAAATCTCTGAACTGGGAGGTGATCTTTGGGGGCATTGATAGAGGAGCAGTGAGACTGGGAAAGAAAGGAAAAAAAGGGGTGTGATAATGCGCAGGTTGCCCCTGAGTAAAACTTGACTCAGCTACGCTGAGGGTCTCTAAGTGAATACAGCGAGGCTCAGGTGTATCCCGCCTGAGAGGTGAGGAAGCTGAAGTACTTATCTACCCGTTTACGTTAGTCTCAGATGAGGCTGTTCCTGAAGTCGTTAACTCTAGAGCACTAGCATCTGTCCAGCGTGTGAGACAAATATGCTTCACGCACCTAAAGAACATGGTGAGGTAGAATCACGGGGGATGTCGGGGGATTGCAATGGATTGTTCACTTCCTCTGCTATTGCTGTTGTTGTTATTCAGTCGCTCAGTCCTGTCTGACTCTCTGCGACCCCATGGACTGCAGCACACAGGTTTCCCTGTCCTTCATCACCTCCCATAGTTTGCTCAAACTCAGGTCCTTTGGATCCATGAGGCCATTCAGTCATCTCATCCTCTGTCGCCCCCTTCATCTCCTGCCCTCAGTCTTTCCTCTGCTATGATCTACCATAGCCCACTGCATGCATTACCCAGATTCACTCATGTTGCAGGTCAAGTTCATTCTGTCTTTTCACTGATTTTTTTTTTAGATCACTTGTTAATAGTTCCAAAAGAGAGACCAAGAAAGTGAGAACTTAAAACGAGAGGCCTGTAGTCTCCTGCTGTGGTTAATCTTGAAGCCATAACTGATATTCATCATTTCCCTCCTTTATTACTTCCATGCCCTAGACCAAGCTGCTTCTCGTCTCGGTTCATCATGTGGTGCAGTAACTCAGTCTTCGAGCCCTTAGAGGATGAGTCCCTGGTTGCTTGTCCTCATCAGGATGTTGTAGCTGCAATTGCCCTCTCGTTTCTCACCAGGGACGCATCAAGACGCAGGCCAGTGAGTCCCATGATTTCCAGACATACTCCTTCCTGCTCCATTATTTAGCAACAACTCTACGGCCTCATCACGATCAGGATGAATTACCCTTGTCCACACAGTATCTGCCTTGTCTGACTGCTGGCCCCGGGGCATAGGAGCCAAGAATGATCAGGCCGTAGCTGAAGTTGTAGATTTACTGTGTCCCCTGGTAGAAGTATCGAGAGTTCTAACCCAGCAGAACCTGAAGTTATAAAAAGGGGAAGGACACTTTTCTTTTTCTTTTTCAATTTATTATTTTATTGGAGCATAGTTGATTTCCAATGTTGTGTTAATTTCTATTATACAGCACTGTGATTCAGTTATAAACATATATATATATATATATATATATAAAATTTTTCATATTCTTTTCCATTATGGCTAATCACAGGATATTGAATATAGTTCCCTGGGCTACACAGTAGGACAGGAAGCCCACTTTCTTAAGTGGATTATTTAAAGGGATAGTGGAAGGCTTTGCGCTCCCTTTGATGCTAGCTATCTAGGACTCAGCACTACACATACAGTATCACTTAGTAGTACAACCACACTTTGAACCATGCAGGGTATCATTCCTAGCAAACCACAAGAGCAGATTTACAGTCTCAAGTCTGGTCTGTGGGGAACAGGCACCACTGCCCTCTCACTGAAATTGGCATCCCTCTTTAGGGGTTATGCCTTATTGGTTTTTTGGGACTTCCCTGGTGGCTCAGTGGTAAAGAACCCACCTACAATGCAGGAGATGTGGATTTGATCCCTGGGTGGGGGAGATCCCCTGGGGAAGGAAATGGCAACCCGCTCCAGTCATCTTGCTAGGAAATCCTATGGACAAAGGAGCCTGGCTGGCTGCAGTCCATAGGGTCACAAAAGAATTGGGTGTGACTTTAGTGACTAAACAACCTTATTGTTCTAGCGAAGCGAATGTTGTCTTGGCTCTCCCAGGGAACATAATCAGCTGGTAGTTTCTTTGACATTACAAAATAAACACATTATAACATGCCCACCTCTCTGAGACCTTGGAACTCTTCTCCAATGCTTTGCCAAGGTGGTTCTGGCATAACCACATCATTTATTTTAGGCCAACCTCATTTCCAAGCTTTTAAGGGCTATTCCAGTAGCACGTCGGGACCAGCTCCAGGTGTACTTGCCAGAGTGTTAAAAATTAACTCACATAAGAGTGCTCTCCAACAAAGAGATTGTTATCTGATCTTATGTTCTGTCCTCTCTGATCCAGTGTCTCAAGACCAGTTCCTCAGAATATCCTCCTGATTCCTAGTAGCAATCATGAGCCAGGTTCAACAGTTCATTTCATTAATAATCCTTCTCATCTTGAAACATGGATCATACTTTGCCACTCAAGTCATACTGAGATTTGACCCTAATTATTTGTCTAGAAGCAATAAAGGGAGATGGGAACAGAGCTTGAGAAGGGAAACATCACCTTATAAAACGTCCTGCTGAGGTGGGGTTTTAACGTGGTCACCGGCCGTTCTCCACAAGAAAGGGTAAGGGCCTCTTTATCTGGAGCAGAGTTTCAGAAGACTCTCTGGGTTCAAGACTCTTAAGAGCATCTACCTGAATATTTCTTCCCATGCTTTGTGTCTCTTTCCCTACAAAGACCCTGATTTTAGTGGAAAAGCCTTCTAGCCCTGTGAACTTGGCCTCCTTCATGTTTTTCCTTCTCCTAAAATCACATCTTAGGCCTGATTTTCAGCACAGTCTATCCTGTAGCTGAAGGAAGTGAGGGTCACTTTGATTGCTGGTTGGAAGTCTTTAAACTTTTACACCAAATCTCGAGTCGAGTGTTGACTAACACAAGCCTGTAATTTTTTTTTTCCCTAAAGAGTTTCATGGAAGTTAATGAACTCTGCTATTGCATGTCTTTCCAACACAAGAGCAGTGTAAGATTTTACTTCTGACTGTATTCTATCTCAATCCACCTGATGAGAGTCTTAGTAATTATGGTACTATAGCTGGCCAGGGATCGGCTCCCCTATATTATCCACCAGTAAGGGGGTCCTTGCTACCACCTAGGTAGTGAGTCATTCAATTCAAAAGCTGGTGTTAAGCCCCAGCTTCCTAAATCACTTCTGTCCCAAGTAACTTGGGCAGGTGTTGTTTTCTACCATAAGACCCTGACACAAGGATTTGAGTGAAAGTAGCTTATCTAGAAAGTGACCCAGGAAGCCTTTGTAGAAGAGTGAGGCAGTGAGGAAAGGAGAAAATGAAGCTCATAAGGATGAAAGCCAGTAAGCATGAAATGAAGACCATAAAGGATAATGCAGGTGGGAAGGTCTCCCCTATGGGAACCAAGGGCTATTAACCCCACTGGGGGTGTCTAAGAGACTGCAGACAGCATGCTCAGAACTGGTCTTCCTGAAAGAAAAAGAACCTAAGGTATTTATCCCCCAATCTCTGCTGTCATTGGTTGAGGGATGCTCTGGAGATACTAACTCACTGGCCTGCCTGCCTCATGGGTCAAGAGTTCCAGGGGCCAGAGAATGCCCTTAGGGAAAGGATCACAAACACGAATAATAGGAAGCGGTGTGGTTGATATTTATGGAGACAATGAATGCCAAGATAACATGGGTAGGACACCCAAAAAAAATGTTACCAAGTTCCAATCTATTATCAACATCAGTGAAAACTAATGCCCTTCAAAAGCAGTAGCTACCTGCAGCATGCCTGCACCACAGCCATCGTGTAAAGCAAGATATCAACATGCATGTTTTAGTTGTTTCTCTGTGTGTTGGTTGGTTTGGCAGCTTTCCTGACCAGAATATATGAAAATACATTCCTCTGCTTAACCAGAAATTGTATAGATACACTGCTTACACTCCCGGCCTACATGCCAATATGAACTGTAGGTACAGATGAGATGCATGACTCATCTCAGTTTTAACAGTATCCTTCCTTTAAGTGCGTCTCTCACATCTCTTTTTTGAAATCAAATTTTAGAAATGGGTCGAGAGAACAATGGACACCTGGTCCAAAAAAAAAAGTAAAGTTCAGAATACTAAGAAACTTGAAGCACTTGCAGAAATAAGGAAACAGCATCTTTTCATGTTTTATTTTTCACTTGTGAAAATATATATAATATATATTACACATACAGAAGAGTCCCACAGCTCGGGTTAGAGAAAGCTAACAGAAAGGCACATACCAGCGGAGGTCTTTTCATAAAGTTTTCAGTGAAACCAACATTCAGGGCAAGGCAATTGACAATAAAAGCAACAAAAGCACAGGAAGCCTGTGTCCATGACTCTGAAGAGCTAAATCAGAGACAACTCCAGGTCTGTTGAGAATGGAGGTCATCTCTGGAGAAAGGACAGCTTCTACTTAATAGGCCTGTCAGAGCAACAGAGGATGTACTGTCGTCTGGACAAAGACTCCAGGGGCAAAGTGAAAGCCAGCGCTTAACGTGACAGCTAGTCTGTTCTTGTCCCCTTTCTCTTTCAGACCTGAGGCCCTGGCTGACCCAAAGATGCAAATAATAGGGTCAACTCTGTTTGTGCAGAATTACAGTCAGCTACAAGACAGAATGCTGTAACAGACTAAATATTTTAAAAGCTTGTAAACACTGTGCTGATGCTGTGGGGGGGGGGGGACATAAAAAGGAACAATTGCTATTTCTCTTGGAGGAAAGAAAGATACAGGCTTAGGTCTTTGGCTTGCCCCAGCTGTATCCCCATCCTGACATTTATCTAAGATGGTAGGATTTGAGATGCAATTCATGAGATGACTGGATTCCTCCCACCATATTCCAGCACAGGGGCCCACTAGGCTTTGGAGCAGCTGGAGCAGCTGACAACCCTGGTGGATGTGAGATGCGGCTTCACGATGTCAGGCTGAATGGACTCCATCAGGTCACACTCATTGGCAAGTATGTGTTTCACCAGGCATCTGGAGGCTTCATCGATGTTGATATTTTCCTAAGGGGAGAAAACAGCTTTTAGTATTCAGTATTTCAGAATAACGCTAGAGCAGAGATTTATATGAGACAAAGGGCAGTATTTCAATATCTCTTTCTAAACCCTATCCCATGCATCCTCTTTCTATTCCCCTCGCTCTTGTTTATTCCTTCTAAGAACTTTACACTTTAGTCTTTCATAAAAGTAAGTATATGGATTTGTTCTATAAATATTCATTAGCACGTTTTCGATCATTCAAGTTCAACCCTGAGTTCCCTTGCTATGAAAGCCTACAGTAACTTTTCGAGTTCCACAAACAACAAAACTCTTCCATTTAATAGAGCCTTAATAAAAATTCCTCTGAGGGTTTCTAAATCTCAAACAAGGTGAAGTTCTGGTTGTTTTTTTGTTTGTTTGTGATGTTGTTGTTACTGGTTTTTATACCAGAATTCATTCACACCCCCAAATCAGTGGCTTAAAGCAACAAAGTCATAACTGTCACTCATCCTATGTGCATCACAGGATACCTGGCTTTTCAGCCATCAGCCTAGGCCAAGAGAAGTTCTATCTCTGTGTTTGTCATGCTTGCAGAAGCAGGGAGAAAAGAACATGGTGAATCGCGCATTAGCTCTTATTGCTTCTGGAGAAAAGTGACAGGGAGACACAGCGTTTATCCTCCCATTTCATTGTCCCATGAAAGTCATGTGATCATGCCTAACTTCAGAGTGGCCAGAGCATTGCAGTCCTGCCATCGGACTGGAAGGCGGAGAGCCAGAATTCATGTCTCTGGGCTTCCCTTTCCTCATCTATGTGACAGTCTTGATGATAAAGCACGTGCTGTGTGCTTAGTCACAAATATCAAATGTGGGATATCATATCTGTTCACAGGTAAGACAACTTAAATTTAGAGAGATTAAGAGACTCCTCCCAGAGCCAAGATCAGACAGCAGAAGGGTTTGAGGGCTAGAATTCACAACCAGATGTTGCTGACATCAAAGCCTGGCTCTTACCAAGTGTTATTCCTTTTCAAGTTTTCAAAATCAAGAGCAATAACAAGTTCTTACTACAATGCTAGGACCAGTGGGTGCAAAATAAATCTTAGATCCTTTCTTTCATAAAGCAAGTTTTAAGCATTAAAAAGGGCCCTCCTGGATAAGCAATATAAGTTAGATTTGACAGTAGTATTTTTTAAACCTCCACTCCTATATTACCGTGCCAGTAAAATAGGGTTCTTTCATTTTAATGTGTAAATTGGCAAAATCTACTAATGAAGAGAATGAAGTGTGGACAAATGAATGAAAATCCATCATCCTCATGAGAAAAACAACTAAAACTTAAGCCCAATTAGTGGCAGCCTAGTAGAAAAAGACAAGATGATGCCAGTGAAATTGTGACCTTTAACACATTAGCTGGTGTCAGGACTAGGATGTGAGATTATGGAAGACGGGGCTGTCAACTAAGGAAATCATTCAGACCCAAGGAGTGACTGCACCTACTTTTAGATTGTACATAGGAACAGGGTAGCAGTTCATGATGACTCATGGTCATTCAATCTATATTCTTTAGATTCCTCCTAAGTACGAGGCATAAAAAGACAACAGTAAAGTCTGTCCTTGTAAGAACTTACAGTAGCAAGGTAAATAGCAGAGGTATAATAAGGTTGAAAAGGGCATCTGGGACCAGACTACTATGAGCCTTGAATGAGAACTTGGCCAGACAGAGCCACTGGGATTACTTTTCAAGTGAAGTGTTGAAAAACACAATCCAATACAAATCCATTACTAGACAAAACTATATAGACCCATGGGTGGTGGTGGTGAGTCATCAAGTCATGTACAACTCTTGCAGCCCTATTAACTGTAGCAATCCGGGCTTCTGTGTCCATGGAATTCTCCAGGCAAGAATAACAAAGTGGGTTGCCATTTCCTTCTCCAGAGTATCTTCCCGACCAAGAGAGCGAACCCGAGTCTCCTGAATTGACAGGTGGATTCTTTACCACTAAGTGAACAGGGAAGCCCTGGACCCTTAGTGCTCTTTTTAATTCCTTAATTTATCAGCGAGCACTTGGAAAATACTTATTATGTGTACTATGGTTGCCATGGCACGTCTATTGCAGATTGGCACCTATCAGTGGAAGCCAGGAAGCACTATACTGACCACATGCATTCTGCAAACAAGCACAGTATATAGTACTCAGAGCACAAGCCTGAAGCCCACCTCTTATCTCAGCTCCCACTTTCTGGTGGTGTGACCTTGGGAAAACTGGTCACCGCTCCTCACCTTAGTTTCCTCATCTGTAAAGGGAATCTACTTTACAGATGATAGTAGGTTAATACATGCTAATACTTACAACATGCAAGACACTTAGAACAGAGAAGAGGATATAGCATACGTTTAATAAATGTTATCTACATCTCAGCTCAGTCACTCAGTCATGTCCAACTCTTTACAACCTCATGGACTGCAGCACACCAGGCTTCCCTGTCCATCACCAACTCCCAGAGCTTACTCAGACTCATGTCCATTGAGTCAGTGATGGACTTCAGTTTGGCACCAGTCCTTCCAATGAATATTCAGGACTGATTTCCTTTAGAATTGACTAGTATGATCTCCCAGCAGTCCAAGGGACTCTCAAGAGTCTTCTCCAACACCACAGTTCAAAAGCATTGATTCTTTGGCTCTCAGCTTTCTTCATAGTCCAGCTCTCACATCCATACTTGACTACTGGCTTTGACGAGTCAGACCTCTGTTGGCAAAGTAATGTCTCTGCTTTTTTTTTTTTTCATTTATTTTTATTAGTTGGAGGCTAATTACTTTACAACATATGCTGTCTAAGTTGGTCATAGGTTTTCTTCTAAGAAGCAGTTCAGTTCAGTTGCTCAGTTGTGTCTGACTCTTTGTGATGCCATGGGCTGCAGGATGCCAGGCTTCCCTGTCCATCACCAGCTCCCAGAGCCTACTCAAACTCATGTCCATCAGGTCAGTGATGCCATCCAAACATCTCATTCTCTGTCGCTCCCTTCTCTTCCTGACTTCAATTTTTCCCAGCATCAGTGTCTTTTCCAATGAGTCGGTTCTTCACATCAGGTGGCCAAAGTATTGGAGCTTTAGCTTCAGCATCTGTCCTTCCAATGAATATTCAGGACTGATTTCATTTAGGATTGACTGGTTGGATCTCCTTGCAGTCCAAGGGACTCTCAAGAGTCTTCTCCAACACCACAGTTCAAAAGGATCAATTCTTCGGCACCCAGCTTTCTTTATAGTCCAAATCTCACATCCATACATGACTACTGGAAAAACCATAGCTTTGAGTAGATGGACCTTTGTTGGCAAAGTAATGTTTCTGCTTTTCAATATGTTATCTTGGTTAGTCACAACTTTTCTTCCAAGGAGCAAGCATCTTTTAAATTCATGGCTGCAGTCACCATCTGCAATGATTGTGGTACCAAAAAAGATAAAGTCTTTTACTGTTTCCATTGTTTCCCCATCTATTTGCCATGAAGTGATGGGACCGGATACCATCATCTTAGTTTTCTGAATGTTGAGTTTTAAACCAACTTTTTCACTGTCCTCTTTCACTTTCATTAAGAGGCTCTTTAGTTCCTCTTGACTTTCTGCCATAAGGGTGATGTCATCTGCATATCTGAGGACTGATATTTCTCCCAGAAATCTTGATTCCAGCTTGTGCTTCATCCAGCCCAGCATTTCTCATGATGTACTCTGCATATAAGTTAAACAGGCAGGGTGACAATATACAGTCTTGACATACTCCTTTCCCAATGTGGAACTAGTCTGTTGTTCCACGTCTAGTTCTAACTGTTGCTTCTTGACCTGCATACAAATTTCTCAGGAGGCAGATAAGTTGGACTGGTATTCCCATCTCTTGAAGAATTTTCCACAGTTTGTTGTGGTCCACACAGTCAAAGGCTTTGGCATAATTGATAAAGCAGAAGTAGATATTTTTCTGGAATTCTCTCGCTTTTTTGATGATCCAGTGGATGTTGACAATTTGATCTCTGGTTCCTCTGCCTTTTCTAAAACCAGCTTGAACATCTGAAGTTCATGGTTCACATACTGTTGAAGCCTGGCTTGGAGACTTTTGAGCATTACTTTGCTAACATGTGAGATGAGTTCAATTGTGTGGTAGTTTGAACATTCTTTGGCATTGCCCTTCTCTGGGATTAGAATGAAAACTGACCTTTTTCACTCCTGTGGCCACTGCTGAGTTTTCAAAATTTGCTGGCATATTAAATGCAGCACTTTCACAGCATCAACTTTTAGGATTTGAAATAGTTCAACTGGAATTCCATCACCTCCACTGGCTTTATTTGTAGTGATGCTTCCTAAGGCTCACTTGACTTCTCTTTGCAGTATGTCTGGCTTTAGGTGGGTGATCACACCATTGTGGTTATCTGGGTCATGGAGATCTTTTTTGTATAGTTCTGTGTATTCTTGCCACCTCCTCATAATATCTTCTGCTTCTGTTAGGTCCATCCCATTTCTGTCCTTTATTGAGCCCATCTTTGTATGAAATGTTCCCTTGGTATCTCGGATTTTTTGATGAGATCTCTAGTCTTTCCTGTTCTATTGTTTACCTCTATTTCTTGGCATTGATCACTGAGGAAGCCTTCCTTATTTCTCCTTGCTATTCTTTGGAACTCTGCATTCAAATGGGTGAAAGTAAAATTGCTCAGTCATGTCCAACTCTTTGCAACCCCATAAACTATACAGTCCACGGAATTCTGGATAGGCCAGGATACTGGAGTGGGTAGTCTTTCCCTTCTCCAGGGGATCTTCCCAACCCAGGGATCGAACCCAGGTCTCCCACATTGCAGGCAAATTCACAAGGGTATATCTTTCCTTTTCTCCTTTGCCTTTAGCTTCTCTTCTTTTCTCAGCTATTTATCTACATATTCACCTCATTTAATCATCAGGAGAGCATGATAATGTGTATGTTCTATTCCTTTACTTTGTAGCTGAGGAAACTATGATTAAGAAGGGGTAGGTGGCTGGCCCAGAGCCAGATGTCAGTCTAAGGAGAATAGTAAAGACTAATATTTGCCATGATATTTACAATATACTAACTGCAAAAAGGCAAGATGTATAGGATTTAGGGTACAGCCTTATCTCAAGTCCCCCTAAGTATTTTCCCCAAACAAATAAAGGAGTGCAGTATAAACAGGGCATGCATTTCCAGCCTTAAAAGGGTAAGAAGTTGTAGTCAGGCCTCAGGAAAGTCTGCTCTGCGCTGGTTGTCCTTCTGTCTTTCTGAACACTCTAAAAGTCACAGCCAAAGTCTAGACTAGCAGAAGGGAGAGCAATACAGAACTAACCTCCCTCTCCCTTTTCTGTGAAACATGAGTGTGAATAATCAAACCCTGCCTGATAAAACTATAGGTTTGGACCTTTGGGGCAATTATATTGTGATATAACTGATTGTGCTTCTTGGCAGCCAAGTAGACACAGCCAGGCCCACATTTTTTAGGTGGTTGTTAAGAAGCAACTGTTGGTTTAAGTGCAAAATACTACCTGGGAATTTTTATTGACATGTATTCCTAAGAGTTTTAACAATACTTCCTGGAGCATCTTTTGCAGTAAAGGTAACTTATCCATCCTATGACTTCCAAGACACATACCCTTAGAGTGAATCTGGCTGTGGTTTCCTTACATGTTTGCAGTATGACAAGGAGGTCTATCATGCTGACTACTTTAGGCTGACGTGTGCTCATCTTCACATCTCTGCTCAGCATCTTTTCATTTATACCAATAAGCATGCCCCGAGAAGTAGGCTTAAAATGTCCAACAAAGCATTTTAGTAAAAATAAATGGTAGTAACTACCATAGTATTATTGAATGTCTACTCCATGCTGGGCATATAGCAGATGCTTTACTCATGGACACATTGTTCACATCCAATCCTCACAAAAATCTATTAAAGAACTAGTAGCCATATTTTAAAGGTAAGGAAACCTTAACCTTTACCAAGGTTAAGTAACTTAACTAGAACAGAGTAAGAGCTTGGCCAATCTGTCATTCCAAGCCAATAGGCCTAATTCCACTTTCTATCATGCTCCCATATATGACATGACCATATCTCCAAGATTTGAACAGATAGTAGTTTTATTCCTAAAGCAGCAGTACATAAGCCTGGCTGCATATTCACTCAGCGAGTTCAAGGAAATTTGTTGCCAGGACCCTCCTTCCAGACATTGGTCTGGGATGAGGCCCAGCATGGGTATTTTTTTTGTTTTTAAGATTTTCCACTTCTTTGCAATTGCCTTCAGATTTGAGACACACTCACATCATTAAGAGACACATATCATATCATTAAGAATATCTTTAAAGATGCTCCTTTCATTTCAATCATGAACTCTCTGGAAATAACATTTAGTGCAGTGATTTTAAGCTGCAGTGATTTTGATCTTCCCAGAGAGAAAGGCATATAAATCTAACTATCTGAGGTCTTGGGTACGTGTCAGTTTTTTTAATTAGCTCTTTAGAACATCTGTCTGGTGGCAAATTATTTAATCTCTGACCCCCTGGTGCCAGAGAGCAAAAACATCCTAGCAGAAAGCCTTCACTTCTGCCTCGTTAGAAGCTGGCAGAGAATTCATCCTCCTCTAATCTTTTCAAATACATCACCCTCCAACAAAACACCAAGTGTACCAGGCCCTCTGAGGTTAGGGTACTAAATTCTTCAGCTCCGTGAAATTTTAATTAGGGCAGATGGCCCACCAGATAATAATGCCAGTGCAAGAAGTCTTATGCGGAACAAGTGCTTTGAAAATACTTTCTCTAAGGAGATGCGCTTGTTTATGGAGCGCATAAGTGCCAAACCTTCTGGAGCTCCCACTGACTGTAGATCCAGTCTAATGTGGGGCAAGCACAGTGGACACCTCTATTTCTGTCTGTACAGCGCGTTTTCTTCCCTCACCCCCCAGATCACTCCCCCTTTGGGCAACGACTTCCTCCCACTGGCAATCATGAGCTTCTCCTGAGACTCCTCTAAACCAAGCCCTACATCTCAGACCTTGTTCTCAGAAGCTGAAATTTCATGTAATCTTCACAACAAAGCCGAGATGGGGGGTATTGATCTTACTTGATAGAACAGGAAAGTGAAGTTCAGAGTGGCTAAAATGACATTGTCAAGGTCTCAGAGACAGTAAGGGGTACACTCTGGCTTCCAATCCAATCCTCGAAGGTTCTACATCATCTCTTCTTCTCCTCGTTGATGTCTTATAGTTCCTGGCCAACAGTTTTAAGGGCCCAAGCGAGGGTCTACCTCAATCCAGAGCCCATGGTTTTGCATTTTGCCACATGTTCTCCATGAAAGGAAGACAGATCTAAAGTCACCAGACTTCAGTCTACCTAATGGACATTGGGAAGGGTGGGTGGAGACACATTGTCACTGATTTCAACACAGGACAGAGTCCCATTGTCAGCAGGGACATGTGGGGGAGGAAGAGAAAGTTCACAGATAAGATCAGCTCCAAGGACCGTGTCCCTCTGACAATAACTCTCCTATCCCCACTGTCACCCAAGTTCAGCCCCTGTCCTTCACGCACGAGATGTCAAAGTCCATCTCACACACCCTTTCTCCCCACTTTCCTACAGTCCCAGGGCCTCCTACCTTATAGCCCTTTCTCCTTATCTCCCTCCCATCCCTCTCCCAGCATCTAGAGCCCCACTCCAGCCATGGAACATCTCCAAGCTTATAGAGAAACACCCAGTGTTAAAGAGAGAGGGAAATTAGACATCACTAATTCAGCCTGGCTTTGATGCATTAGGAAATTAAGGCAACAGAGGAGGGGAGTGACTGCCTGGCATCACACAGGCTCCCTCTTAGTTCTCCAAGCAGTGCCACTGGTAGAAAACCCACCTGCCAATGCAAGAGACTTAAGAGACACAGGTTTGATCCCTGCATTGGGAAGATTTCCTGGAAATGGCACCCCACTCCTGTACTCTTATCTGGAAAATTCCCTGGGCAGAGGAGCCTGGTGGGCCGGCTACAGTCCATTGGGTTGCAAAGAGTCGGACAGGACTGAGCGACCAAGCTCTTAGCTTGCACAATAGTAAAGAATTTGCCTGCCACGCAGGAAACACGCGTTCAATCCCTAGGGCAGGAAGATGCCCTGGAGAAGGAAATGACAACCCACTCCAGTATTCTTGCCTGGAGAATCCCATGGACAGAGGAGCCTGGCAGGCTACAGTCCATGGGCTCACAGAGAGTCAGACATTTCTACCATGATTAAAGTTTTCCATCCTGACATCTCTATGTGCCAAGTCAGAGAACTGAGACTAGAACATTGTTGTCCCAGGAAGTAATGGAAAGAGAATGAGGCTTGGAGTCAAACTTGGCAACTTGGTTGCCATTTACTGCAGGGCCAGGGAAAGTCCAAACCCTGATCCTCCCTTGCTTAGTGTGACAAATGTGGCTAATGACAACTGTAGTTCATAAGGTACTGTTAGGATTAAATGATGGAAAAGGCAATGGCCACCGACTCCCGTACTCTTGCCTGGAAAATCCATGGACAGAGGAGCCTGGCAGGCTGCAGTCCATGGGGTCGCTAAGAGTCAGACATGACTGAAGTGACTTAGCAGCAGCAGCAGCAGGATTAAATGATACACACACAGATGAAGCACCCAGACACCACATATATGCCCTCGGATGAATACATGGTCCGTTTTTGTATCTGCCTCTCTTCACCTTCCCCCTTTAAGTCATTCTCCAGTGATCACCTTTCATAAGAAGTTGCCTCTAACTCCCCCAGGTTGAGACAGTACCCCTCTCTTTGGGCACCTATCGCGAGTCACTATGATGGCTGGTTTGTCTGTATTTTCATCACACAGGAGGCTCCTGGGGGCTTACCGCTGTAGCCTAGTGTGCCTACAAGTAGTGGACACCTGGAGGATATCGGGTAAGTGAATGAACGAATGAATGCATGGACCAATCAAGGGGGCCCTCAGAAGGGCACCAAGTTCAGGTTTCAACCTGAAAATAATTTCAGATGTGAGTTATTTCTGCAGGGGGTAAAAAGGAAAACATGCACAACAGAGCTTACTTCACCAGTCAAGCTGCCTGTTCTTACCTTGCGTTCCAGCTACGATTTGACACAATTCTTTTTAGGTAAAATGAAGGAAGACTGACTGAACCAGTTTATAAAAATTGAGCTGAACTGCTAAAGGCTTTGCAGTAGAGTGGACCTATGTCAGAGTACTGACTTTTCTCTCTTAATAATAACTCTTCATATCTCGTTGCTTCAAAAACTGTTTCAGGTGACCTATGCTATTTAATAAGTAGGTGAACTTAGACAAATACTTAATTTTTCTGGACCTTACCTACAATTTAGAGAGGATAACACCCACTTGACAGAATTAGCATGATTAGAAATATCTTATCTGGGGCAAAAGTAGAAGGTGGGTAACATTATGTATTTTAATGACTCTATATTATACACAATTATTTTACTATTATCTTCTCCTCTTAAGAACTTTTATGAAACTGAATGGAAGGCCAATTCTAGCTTAAAAATTTATTTAGTTTATCTTTCTTTACATATGCTCCTTTTGTCCAGCCCTTAACTCACTTTTTATTAGAGAGTTTGAAATCCTTGATTTTTCATAAAGTATTGTTAGAATGAAAAGTTCAGAGTTGAGAAAACTGAAAAATTGTAAAGTTGAGAATTATGTTGTGTTTGCAGGCCAAACTGAGGACTTAAACCCAGGACATAGCTGGATTTAAGCTCTTGACAGCTCTGATAGCTCCGAAGACGAAAGGGAGGAGCCTGGATATATAGGAGGTTTTGCAACAATAATCAGGTAGTCAGAACATCAAAAAATGACTGTTAACTAAGGAAAACCAGATATCTCAAGTGAAGGAATTTAGCGTTTTTCTATGTATGGGAAAATGCAAGGGTCTGGGCTCAATGAAATTATTCCTTTGATATGCACATCAGCTGTCTGGGGCCAATATCCTGGGCTTTTTCATTCTGAGTCTCCTCAAGGATGGCTACAGCAGCTGACTGCTAAATGGAGGGCACCTTGTTTCTACCCTGATATCCTCAGGACTCACTGAGCAGGTGGCTGTAATGTGGCGGTTTGATGGCTGCAACATCCTTTGTTTAAAAAAATGTTCTCTTATAGAAAACATAAAGAAACAAGTGAAAACATACAGAAACAAGTGTGTGCATGCTAAGTCGCTTCAGTCACGTCCGACTCTTTGTGACCCTATGGACTGTAGCCCGCCAGGGTTCTTTGTCCATGAGATTCTCCTGGCAAGAATACAGGAGTGGGTTGCCATGCCTTCCTCCAGGAGGGCACAGAGGAGCTTTTAAACATCCTCTGTTTAGAATAATACTCTCCTGGGAGAAAACATACAGAGAAAAGAACTATGAGTAAAAGCGAATGAGTAAAAAGTGAATCCATCTACCCATCACCTTTTTATACCAGGAAAGTCATGATACTAGCTAGCTACCAGAACTGTGGCCCCAACCCTAGAATCTATGTCTGCTCTTTGCCACTAACCCCTGATGTCTAACTCCTAAATTCCTCAGTCAGGTATCAAGTCATTCGTGATATCTGGGCAAGCCGGGCAAGCCTGGCAAGCTCGCTGAGGCAGTACTTTGCATGTGCTATATAATTTTTTCTCTTCCTGATGTGGAATAACATTATCCTTTTCTTCCTTCTACACACTTGTAATGGGGGGGTGGGGAGAGGTGATATATCAATTTGAAGTTCCTACCATGTAATATTGAAAGATCACGTAACTAAATGAAATAACTCATTTTCCAGCAAATAATCATTGAGCACTCTCCAGGGACCGGGCACTATTCATCAAAGTCTTTACACTCTGTGCTTTCTTACACTACGCAGTCAGCCAGGCTGTGACTGTCTCATTAGCGCAGGCCTCTTCCGGCCCTGCTTTGAGATGAGGATGGTGATATGCTCCTTTCTCACCCTCAGACTCTGACATTTCGGCCTGAGTCAGCCCTGTGTAATCGCCTCTCTTCTCTGATCACAAGCCTTCATTTTCTTCCCAAGGCAAGCGTCCTCCATGTTCCTGGCAGATTGTCTCCTGACCACTCTCATTAAAGTGCAGTGATGGTCATGCCTCAATCCCACTCCCAGCTCAAAAACTCTGGATTGGCTCCCATCGCCTGCTCAGAGTCAGCGCAGACCTTGACAGTGAGAGCCAGCCAGCTCGGCCACCACTCGACTGCTATCTCCTCGCCTCTGGTTCTCCTCACTTGGCTAAGTTCCAGCTGAGCTAAGCCATAGGCCATTCACTCCGTGTGTTTTGCTTGGATTATTCTTACTCCATCTCTATCTGCCAAACACAATTCATTTGGAAGAATATAGCTGTTGCTGTCTACTTGATTCACAAGGATTCCATTGGGTTCTGCTTTGAATTTTTGGATGAAATTCAAGTACGCTACCCAGTTTTAGAATCTTTTAGTTATTTTCAATGTTTATTACTTGTGTATGTATTTATTGAAGAGGGACAGTGTGGTAGAAAGACTCAGGCTATACTAGTTGTGTCAATGCTAGCTGGATAACCTCAGAGAAATCACCATAACCTCACTCTAAGCCTCAATTACTTTACCTATAATCTGTGATCAAAATAATGCCAATTTTGCAAGGTTGTTGTGACTATGTATAAGATGAGATGAGATGTTTGAAAGAACTCAGGAATAGTTTAGGCATGCAAGAGCCCCTGAGAAGAAAATACAAGACTTTGGAAACAATCCAACATTGCATAGGTAAGTTTTATATGAGAATGTTTGAAGGGAAAAACATACTTCTTTGTCAGAGAAAGATATCTTAAAGCAGGTTCTGCAGTTTTGTAAGGTGGTACAGGCAGAAAAAAGCATCTATGGTTACATAATTTTAGACATGTTAAGTTAAAAATAATTCAAAATATTTATCACAGGATTCCTCAGGCAGATTCAGGTTGGGAGGGGAGGCTTGGAAAGAAGCAAGCTGCTCCTCTTCCCTCCTCCCATCTCCAAGCAGAGAATGAGTGTGCAGGATTTTGTGAACTTATATGATCACAGAACACTGATCTCAAGCTCTGTCTCACAGGGCTGGTGTTCCTCTTTGCACAATTTGGCAACTTTTGATTGAGAGCAGTGATAGAATAAATGGGAGTGGCTGTGGATGGCTGCTGTAGGGCTGGGTGGATAGAGACACTTATTAACCGATTTTGTATTATACTGGTGGCTTTTTTAAACCCTTTCCTAGGTAGTGTTACCTCCATTTTTGCCTTTTTCCATTTTTCTGAGCCTCACCTGAAAAGAAGTACATGCTTTTGTTTGTTTGTTATTTGTTTTTATTTGACTGGGCCAGTTCTTAGTTGCAACACTCCAGTATCTTTAAATGTGGCACACAGACTGTTAGCTGCAGCAAGCAGAATCTAGTTCCCTGACTGAGAATTGAACTCAGGCCCTGTGCATTGGAGTGTGGAGTCTTAGCCAATGGACCACTATGGAAATTCTGATGTGTTTTCTTTTGTTTTTTGCTTTTTGTTTTAACATGACTTTAACAGAGGAGGGTGACTTCACACGTGTAAAAAATTGTAAGCCATGGGCCTGGTTTGGAATGACAAAGTCCTCAGATTATTCCCTCTGGTAAGTCTTCTCTGACCAACACCTCACCCCACCCTGAGCAAGGTAGGGCTGGGTAGTTCTCTTAGGTGCATCCATAGCAGCTCCCTATTGCAATTCTAATCATGCACAATTGCACTGACTTCTAGAAATTTACCTTCTCACCAGATAGTAAAATTCCTAAGAGAGAAAGTGGCCCTTTATGCACTTGGGAGTGTTACCAGCACCTAACAGAGGGCCTGTTGGCACGTACGTGCTCAACAAGTATCTTAAGAATGGACTGGCCAGGGAAAGGGAAAGAAAAATGGACTGATACCAATTAAAAATCACAAAAAATACTGTGAGCTGCTCTATGTTGAAATCTATTATAGTAAAGTTCCCCTTAAACTCAGGATAGGTTTAGACAAGAGAATTAAGGGCCCAGGGTCCTAGCCTTGATGCTGCTACAAATTAGCTCTGTCATTATAAACAGATCAAGCCTCCTCTCTGATGTTAGTTTCATCAGGCACAGGAGGAGGGTATTTATACTCTGCCCTTTTTATGGCAACCCACTCCATGCCTGGAAAATCCCATGGGCGGAGGAGCCTGGTAGGCTACAGTCCATGGTGTCGCCAAGAGTCGGACATGACTGAGCAACTTCACTTTCCTTTTCTTTTCTTTTTTCCAAAAGGACTGAAGATGACTCTTGAGACCATCTCCAGCGCTTGACTGGTATAGTTAAACTCATGTGAGTCCTAAGAATAATGTTCCCTTAATGGGAAAGATTTCTCAAATTGAAACTCTGAGACATTCATTTACCCAGTCATTACTAGCATGAGTGTGCTCCATTTACATGATTAGCCAGAAGTTTTTGGTTGCAAAAGCAGAAAGTCACTGAATTGCGTAGGTCCTCTGGAGACTAGCTCCCAGGGGAAACAGAATGCTAAAAGATTCGGCCCACGCCAAGACCCTTAGAAAACCTTATGCTCTCAAACACTGTCAGGCCGGCTTCTTTTTCTCTGTCCAGCTGGGTTTTTTTTTCCATATAAAGAGGGAGAGAGATGGGAGTTCCCTGGAGGTCCTGTGATTAAGAACCTGTCTTCAATGCAGATACAGGGGAAAGGGTATGATCCCTGGTCAGGAATCACAGCCCACAAGCCTTAGTGGAATTAACCTCCCTCCAACCCTTCCCAGAACCCTTCCAGAGAAGCCTGCATACCTTAACAAAGACCCAGCACCGCCACCAAAAATAAAAAATAAAAAGAGGAAGAGGGAGACAGCTGCCAGCAGCCTCTGGGCTCATATCCTTGTAGCTTTGCCACTAAAGAGAAAGAGCCTCCTTCCCTCAAATTCAGTTGGAGGAATCTTGGGGGAGAACGCTGATGAGTTTGGCTTCAGTCTCGTGTTCACACTTGAGACTAAAGCAACTCTGAGTCCAGGAGAGAAGGGGTCCTAGGAGTGACCCCGATTTAGGTCATGTGGACACTTCGGGCTAATGACTGTGATTTTATTTTTTATTTATTTATTTTTTTTGACTGTGATTTTAGAGACAGAATACATAAGAAATGGAAACTCACATGTGGACAACCTGTAGGGAGAGCTGAAAGGGAACGCCCGGGGTAAAAGCACAAAACACGACTGAAGTGACTTAGCATGCATGTAAGCATTGGAGAAGGACATGGCGACCCGCTCCAGTGTTCTTGCTTGGAGAATCCCAGGGATGGAGGAGCCTGGTGGCCTGCCATCTATGGGGTCACACAGAGTCAGACACGACTGAAGTGACTTAGCAGCAGCAGCATAGACAATGGAATATTACTCAGCCATAAAAAGGAAGACATTTGAGTCAGTTCTGATGAAGTGGATGAACCTAGAACCTATTATACATAGTGAAGTAAGTCAGAAAGAGAAAGATAATTATAGTAGTCTAATGCATATGTATAGAATCTAGAAAAATGGTACTGAAGTATTTATTTAAGAAAGAAGAAAGTAAAGTTACTCAGTCGTGTCCAACTCTTTGCGACCCCATGGACTGTAGCCTACCAGGCTCCTCTGTCCATGGGATTCTCCAGGCAAGAATACTGGAGTGGTTACCATGGGATTCTCCAGGCAAGAATACTGGAGTGGTTACCATTTCCTTCTCCAAGGGATCTTCCTGACTCAGGAATCGAACCCGGGTCTCTTGCATTGGAGGCAGACGCTTTAACCTCTGAGTCACCAGGGAAGCCAGAAGTATTTATTTACAGGGAAGAAATGGAGAAACAGACCTAGAGAATAGACTTATGGACATGGGGAGAGGGTGAGAGGTATGGAAAGAGTAACATGGAAACTTACATCACCATATGTAAAATAGAGAGCTAGTTGGAATTTGCTGTGTGGCTCAGGAAACTCAAACAGGGGCTCTGTATAAACCTAGAGGGATAGGATGGGGAGGGAGGTTCAAAAGGGAGGAGATATATGTATACCCATGGCTGATTTATGTTGAGGTTTAACAAAAACAACAAAATTCTGTAAAGCAATTATCCTTTAATAAAAAGTAAATAATTTTTTTTTTTAAAAAGCACAAAACTGGCCACAAAAGAATCACTGCAAAAGTCAGGAAACCTTCAGTGGTATTTATTAATACTATATTGTCTTATGGACATTTGCAATCATCTATAGCAATGCAGATATATGCATGGATTTTTTAAACAGATACAAGCAATGTATAATTTGTAAAAGAAATAGAAAATTATTTTTCCACAAAGTTGTCCATTGTCAGATACATATTTAGTGGCATCTGATAACTTCAACATATGCAGAACAAGTGGGAAGTTGAGGCTCCCATATTGGACATACAAAAAGAAAAACAAAGTTGAAGCATAAATGACCTGACAAGAGGAACCTCTTCAGAAAGGCATAAGTAGTTACTGAGTAATTTTTTCTGGAACCAAAAAAAAAAAGAGAAAGAGAACAAAGGAGGCTACTTGGAGCTTAAAACAACCTCAGTTCTGATTTTCTGTCTCTTTTTTTAATAGAAATCTACTTAATTAAATAGATTCAAAAGGACAATAACTTTTCCATATACAGGATGCTCCTGCTTCAAATTTAAACTTTAAATTATTGACTTTTTCCCTGAGAACCACTTAAGATGTATTACATGCTTTCTTGCATCATAAAATATTGTTCAGAAAACAATTTAACTTTTTTTTGCTGATCCTGGGTACCTTCTTTTTTTCTTCCTCCTCCTGCTGGTATTGTATATATGTAACTATAAGTTTGCAGCTAATCAGCCAATTCTATGGATTGAAACTTTATGGATAAATATTACTTAAAAGAGATAGGATGGAATTCTTTTTAATATATACAAATTTCTGACTAGAAAGGAGACAGACCAAATCTTAACACTGAAATCTATTGGTAGTTTGATTACAAATCATTTTAATCTTCTATTTTATAACTCTAGCTGTTTTCTAAGTTCTTCATAAAGAGGATATATTTTTGAATACTCACATCCAAAGGTGTAGCACAAAGAAAATAAGAGTGATTAATTTTGAACCATGAATAGTGTAGGAAGGCCTAATATCTTTATTTTACCCCTGAATCCCATACAGCAGGGAGGAAAGAGTACATCTATAAATATTTCATGAACTTTAAAATAGAAAAAGATGAGAATGAACAGAAAATTATGTAGGTTTTCCTCACAGATGGAAAACTATCCATAGGATTGAGTCTAGAAAAAAATAAGATCAGGACGCTCAGAAACAGGAATTCCAAGTATATGATCACAGGTGACCCAGTGAAGAAGAGAAAGAAGTGAGGTCTCTAAAAGGACCAGCTGACTGCAGGAATATCTCAGGGAAGATCAGGTTTAAAAATACCACCTAGGAAAGATAGAAGGGAAGTGAACACAGAACAGATTCAAGGGTGGTCTGAACTCATCCAAACTGGGTCAGGAAGCTCAAACTGAGACTAAGAACACACCTGGAGGAAGTGCTAAAGGCAGAAAAAGACAGTATTGGGGTTTATTCAGAGCAAAGTAGTATCACAAAGGGGAAGGCTAAGGCTTGAAGAATATGGCATGAGGCAAATAGATGACACAGAGAAGGCAGAGCTAACACACAAAAAAATTTAATTTTGTTTTTTTCTGTAATAAAGATTTCAAATTGAATGATCAGAAGACTGCCTTCTGCATTATGTTTAGTATAACACCCACCATAATGTCCTATGGACGAGGTGGCCGTAGGTTGGAGGCAAAGTGAACTGGGTAAATTTAATTGTCTCAAATGGTGCCTGAGGACTACTAATTATTTAATTACATTAATAAGAACAGTTTTTTAGGTAATGACACAAAGCTCAAACCTCTGATCTCATAAAGAATTGACCTCATTTTTTTTATTAGAAGTTTTGAAGAAGTCATAAAAGGCATACTTGGCAAATTTTTTTTTTAGATACAAAGGTAAAAAGCATACTGACATGATGAAATTGGGATTTTAGAGTGTTCTCACAGAAATACGAAAACGTTTATCCATTGTTGGCAAGTATAAGTTAGCTTAACATTTTGGAAAGTGGGTATGAAATCATGTAATAAGATCCATAAAATGTCCATTCCCTTTGACTCAATAATTCTACTAAATTCTACTTTGCTGACAAAGGTCCATATAGTCAAAAGTTATGGTTTTTCCCGTACTCATGTACAGATGTGAGAGTTGTACCATAAAGAAAGATGAGCACCGAAGAATTGATGCTCTTGAACTGTGGTGCTGGAGAAGACTCTTGAGAGTCCCTTGGACTGCAAGGAGATCCACCCAGTCCATCCTAAAGGAGATCAGTCCTGAATACTCATTGGAAGGACTGAGGCTGAAGCTGGAGCTCCAATATTGTGCCCATCTAATGCAAACAGCTGACTCATTAGAAAAGATCCAGATGCTGGGAAAGATTGAGGGCAGGAGGAGAAGGGGACAACAGAGGGTGAGATGGTTGGATGACATCACCGACACAATGGACTTGAATGAGTAGGCTCCAGGAGATGGTGATGGACAGGGAGGCCTGGCATGCTGCAGTTCATGGGTCACAAAGAGTTGTACATGACTTAGTGACTGAACAAGACTAAAAGTCTAATAAAATAATCTTAAATGTATAAAATATTTTACATAAAAAGTACTGATCATGACATTATTTATAATAGTGAAAGCTACCCAAATGTAGGGTTTTTCCAGTAGTCATGTACAGATGTAATATTTATAATGTAAAGAAAGCTGAGCATCAAAGAACTGATGAGGATTAATTATGAACTATTACAGTGTATCCTTATGATGGAACATTATTCAGTTATTAAATTATATTTGCAAAGAGTTTATCACAAAAGATGTTCATAATTTAAGTTGCATATAATACAATGTAGTTAAGAAATATGATAATGTTAACAGTTATTAATCCTGTGTGGGAGCTTGTTTGTGAGGTTTTTTCCATTATTAGCTTCCATTCTTCCTAAACTAGACAAGATTTGTTTTCTCCATTTGGCATTTCCATTCATGCCCTGGCTATTGTATTTATGCAATATGCAACATCTCCTCTTCCTTTCTGATAGAATTCTAATTACAAGTAGATAGCAAAAACTTGATTTCCCTGGTTTCCTTGTGCTAAGGGTAGCTGTGGGTAATGACATATAAGCAGAAGTCAACTGGGTGGAGCTTCCAGTAAAACTTTTTTTAACATCAAAAAAGATGGAGAGGGCACTCAGTTGTTATGTGCCATTTGCTCTTAAACTTTCCAGAAAAATTGTGTCTGCCTGGAAACCACTATGACAGGCAGAAAATCAAAGGGAATCATGAGAGTTCTACCTCCTGGGACATAAGACCACTGAGTGTAGACTGGACCTGCAAACATGGTGGAATAGTCAGCCCCAGGTTACGTTGCTTTATCTAAGCCTCTGTCATAGCCAACTGGAAATAGATTCTTCTTCTGCCGTGTTGTGAGAAGTCTGTGGCTAGGAACCCCAGTCAGCCTCTAGAAGCTAAGAGCAACCACAGCCAACTGCCAGCTGTCACTGATTTTAGAGTCTCTTTCAAAGGTAGAAGGACATGACCCTAAGGGAAACTGACATTTGACTTTGATAAGCAAAGTAGTAGATTAAAAATGAAACTGGTATCATAGATTGAAGCCTCAGAATAAGATCTAGTAGACATTAATATAAAATACTACCAGGTGTGTGTGTCAGTCACTTAGTCAAGTCCGATGCTTTGTGACCCCGAGGACTGTAGCTGGCCAGACTCCTCTGTCCATGGGATTCTCCAGGACTGGATTGCCATTTCCTTCTCCAGGGCATCTTCCTTACCCAGGTATTGAACCTGGGTCTCCTGCATTACAGGCAGATTCTTTACCATCTGAGCTAAAGGGAAGTCCTATGGCTAAAATGCTACACTTTGGTTAAAATTATCAATAGCTTAAATGCATGAGACCTTATTTGACAGTCTATTATTTGCAGAAAAAAAGGGCGGGGACGTTTAGATGACCATGAGTGCAACATGTGTTGACAGTTTGATCCAGCTGTTAAAAGAAATTAGCACAGGAAGATACTATCTAAAATAGAAATGTGACTTAGGCAAGGTAAGTTAAAGTTTCATTATCCTATGCTTCTACATCTGATATGTTGATAACAGATCTGGTGACTATATTAATAAAAGGAAAAAGGCATATGGACAGATTAGAGAATATCCAGGTAGGGAAATCAGAATGGTGAGGGTTCTTAAAGCCATTTCACATGGACTACAGGCAGGAGTTTAACAAAGAGAAGTCTTACAAAGAGTGAAAAAATCTTTTTGTGCTGGGGATTTGTAGCCAGCCAAATACATAAATAGATGCTGGAAGCATTCTAAATTTTAAAGTACTATACAAATGTTAAATATCATTATTTTGAACTTTCTTGGCAAATAACAAAAGCAGACTTTTGATCTACATAATGAAAGTAATTTACAAGGTTTCTGAATATTTTGGCCCTTTCAAGACCTGAAACAAATTTGAATAAGTACTCTTAAAGTTAGATTTAAATATCTCCAGCCAGCCAAAAACCTAGCAGAAGACATGCTTCAATCATATCCTAGACACCTCTGACCTATGTTAGAACTACTGGCAACTTAAAAGAAAGTGCACGGCTGTTGGCATAGAGGGAGACCATCACTTAATCATCTTACTTGTCTGCTTTGATTTTCAGACCCACTACCTAGCAGAGACGCAGTGAATAAGTCTAATTTTTGGTGATTTAGGAAGAGAAAGGGAGAGCACCAATGCTGTGCAATCTGCTTTGTATTTTGTTTTTCTCTCGTCCAACATCTTCCCACTGCACTACTGAGAGGAGCAGCACAGAAAAGAAGATGAAAGCCCAGGCTACCTAAATGTAGTCTTATTAGAACTGTGCCCTGAGAAAGTCCACTGTTTTCCAATATTAGCTCTTCTGTGAAATACACAGTTCCTCTACTCCTTCTTCTCTCTGCGGCCTCATTTTCTTGCCAAAATGTTGGGAGTACCCAGAGATCAGTCCTTGGTGCTCTTATCTGCAGCCTAGATGTTCCTCTTAAACTCCAGAATCATACACAACTACCTACTTGACAGGTGCTCTTAGATGTCTCCTAGATTTTCACACACACAAACCGAGTCCGTATAGGTCTCCCTACGGCCCATCCACACCTCAGGAGCCCCGGCTCAGACAGTGGCAGCTAGACTTCTCTAGCTGCTCAGAACAAAAACTGGGGAGCCACCCCCAAATGTCCTCTTTCTCTCATAGCCTTCATCCAATTCATCAGTTAATCCTGTCTGCTGTATGTTCAGAAATGCATGTAGGCCCTTGCTTGGTGATCTGGTGGTTAAGACTTCAAAGCTCCACTGCAGGGCGCGTGGGTTTGATCCCTGGTTAGGGAACTAAGTTCCTGCACATGTGGCCAAAAAGTTAAAAATAAAATATGTTTTTTAAAGCATGTAGAGTTTGATTATTTTTCAGAATTTTTCTCCCCTAGATACGCAATAGAGTCCTAGCTGACTTCCTGCTTCCAACCTTTCCTACTATAATCCAAGCTCAACGTAACCACCAAAACAATGGTCTAAATCAAATCATAGCACTGATCAAAGCAGATGTCTTCTCATCTCACTCAGAGCAAAACCCAAAGTTGTCACCATGCTTTAAAGACTGGACACATCACCTCTTACCTCATTTCTGTCAGCCTAGCAAAGCCCAGCTACTGGGTCCTTCCATAGTGCCTCTGCCCATGCTAAACCCTCTTCCATGACCATTCCCCTCCTGGGAATCTAAACAACTCAATGCTGGCCCTCTTCCAAACCTTTAATTTTAAAAAAATATCTAGTGAAACCTTCCCTAGTCACCTGTCTAAAACTGCTCTCCTCTCTGAATCCCCATGCATACATGTGACTCAAGCTCTAGGCTCCTTTTCTGTACAAAGGAACCCCCTAGCACTTAGCTCTACCAGACAAATTTATTTATCTTTTAATTATACTGCAATGCAGGCTCTCAGAAGACAAAGACTTGATCTGTTTTGCCCAGGCATAATCCTACAGCCTAAAACAGTGTCCATCACGTGGAGGAGAGGTACTCAGATTCTCTAAAGAATGAATAAAGGAAACTATAAAACAAGGAGTTAGATGACAAGATGATTTTGAAGTATTCTCCAAATCTAATTTTTCCTGGGTTTCCATGCAATGGTAGAAGACACAATGATGTGATAATGGGGGTCTGAGTATGGGTTTCTATTACCGTGGTAACACAAGACCCCTTGAGACTTTGATAATTTAAATTTACTGCCCATGTCTGGCCTTCTTTACAAAAATCTGAAACATGGAACTATACTTATAACCACAGGAAGCAATGATACTTCTTTCCCAAGAAACCCTTCCTTTCCAAAAGGACTCACCAGGGAGATGTGCCACGTGAGCCCACTGAGGCAGCACGTAAAACCGGGATTTTATACAATGTTTCAGAAACATACTGTGCAAGCGCTGCTAGGCACCCACTGTGGCCACCCCTCTCCTTCATTTCGGGAGAGAACATGAAAGCTAAATGACTTGCCTCACGATTCACAAAGATCATGCTTACATTAGAGAATTCAAAGTGACCCAAGAATTAGAAAAGGTCTCAACAGAATTTCCTTTCCTTGAAGCAACCTGTGACAGGCAAATTTATTCTCAAAAGATGGCTCCACTTCATTTAGTTCAAGGACGTGGATTTACAGCTCTTGATCTTTCTGTCCGTGGCTTTGCTACATTATTCCAGGAACAATCTCATCCCTTGAGATCACCCTTGGACACCCCAGGCTAACCTCATCTTTGAACAGCACTCTGCACGTTAGGTCAGTGAGCAGGCTGAGAAGCAGGCGCTGTTGCTTCCCGCTTCTGTCTAATGGACTATTGATCTCCCCCTCCATCCCCTGTCCCAGCAGGTTCTCCCAAGAAATCAATACCTCACTAGTCAGCGAAGCAGAGATGGAACAAGGCCGTGGGAGGGCAATGCTGCCGCTCACCAATCTAAGGGTCCTTCAAGGATGGCAAAGGACCACAAAACGGGAACAGACCAAATCAACACTGAAAAAAGCAGGGAACACACAGAGGAAGAAAGCAGACATGTCTCCGCCACAAACCCCCCCGTGAAACAAGGAAGCAACCCCTTCCAGAGGTTTCTGACAATGGTTTGGAGAGAGGAGACAGAGCCTTGCCCACGCTTTTAAGAGCAGAAAGGTGGGAAGGAAAGCATCAGGTAGATCCAGAATCTATCAGACCGAGTTTAAATCCTAGCTCTGGTGCTCCTTTGGGTGAGAGTCTTAAATCCTGCTGGACTTTAGTTTCCACATGTTTCTATGATTCTTTAACTTTCTATTTTCTACCAGAGTGTAGCTGATTAATAACGTTGTGACAGTTTGGAGTGTGCAGCAGTGATTCAGTTATACATGTATACATGCATCTACTCTTTCTTAAATTCTTCACCCACTTAGCTTGTTACATAGTATCAAGCAGAGTTCCCTGAGCTATACAGTAAGATCTTGTTGGTTATCCATTTTATATTATAAAAGTTTATTTTTAATCCGGAAGAGTAGAAATAGGAAGTTTTGAATCCTTCCCAAAGCCTGCCATTTGTAACAGTTTAATATGCAGTATAACTTTCTAGATTTTTTTAGTATATATAGATTTCTATTTTTACATAGGGAACATACTAATTTTGAAACTCCTTTTTTTTTTTACTTGACAATATATTGAGGATATAGCAGTGTGCACATGTCAACCCCAAACTCCCTAGCCACCCCTCCCCTGCCCTGCTTCTCTGGCAATCATAAGTTCATTCTCTAAGTCTATGAGTCCATTTTGTAAATAAATTCATTGGTATCATTTCTTTTTAGATTCTTCATATAGGGGATGTCATACTACTATTTTTAATAGTAAGTCTCCATGGTCTTGTACTGAAAATTTTCTGATGGCTGATAAAGCTAGGTAACTGCAGTAGTGACACATTCTAACTTAGATATTTGAGGGTAAAGATAATATTTGTCTTTGTCTTGACTTACTTAGCACGATGATGTCTAGGTCTATCTATGTTGCTGCAAATGGCATTGTTTCATTATTTTTATGGCTAATATTCCATTGTGTATATAAACACCACATCTTCTTTACCCATTCATCTGTCAATGGACACTTTAGGTTGCTTCCATGTCTTGGCTATTGTAAATAGTGCAACATCGTAAATCAAGTATATTTCAACAGCAAAATTGTTTTTTAAAGATGAGAAACTCTCCTTGCTTTTTAAAACACCCAGGGATTCCTAAAAGTGGTTTCCTTATGCCCCTCTGCACAGACCTGTTAAAAAGACACTCCTCCCAGCACTCTCCTTGGGTCTTCCTTTGAGGACTCTCTTATCCTTGCTGCTGCTGCTGCTGAGTCACTTCAGTCGTGTCCGACTCTGTGCGACCCCATAGACGGCAGCCCACCAGGCTCCCCCGTCCCTGGGATTCTCCAGGCAAGAACACTGGAGTGGGCTGCCATTTCCTTCTCCAGTGCATGAAAGTGAAAAGTGAACATGAAGTCGCTCAGTCAGGGTGGGGTGCCATTGCCTTCTCCTTTATCCTTGCTAACTCAGAACAAATACCAAGTAAGCTGCCTCATTCGCAGGCACCGGTAACACCTTCTCCTTCAAGTGCTCTCACAGCCCTGCAGAGTCCACTGGTATTTCTGGAACCTCCTACTATATTGTAATTATTCATGAGTTTTCTTCCAGGAGACTGAGAATGTCTTAAGGGGAAGAAACTGTGCCCTTCATCACCAGGGCCTCAGTGTTTAGCCTGATATACAACAGGTGTTCAAGGAATATATCAGGAATGAATGAAGGAGTGTGTGGGCAAGTATAAAACAGCATGTGCATATCAAAATCACCAAAGGACTGTTTTCCAAAAACACACATCCTCTGCCCTCCGGGTATTTCTGAGATTAGGGCCAAGGCACCTGCAGTGAATTTCAACAAGCTCCTCGGGTGCTCCTAATGTACGACTCTCTTCAGGAATCACATCACTGGAGAGAGTTCCAGCCTAGATCTGAAGTCTAGGCCTCGTTTCTTCAATGAAAATTGCTAAAAATCCTCTCTGCAACTCTGTTTATTAGTTAAAAAACAAAAGACAAATACAATAGTGTTTGTGGCTCAAATGACAATAGCTGAAACCAGTGAGAGGTACATGAGAATTTCAATGAGGACGAAACTTCCTGATGCTGGTTCTGGGGTATGAAGGAGGAATATGCTGGCTAATAAAATCCACAGGCTGATGGTAGATTCTTGGGCAACGCTAGTGGAATCACCAAGCTAAAAACTCTGCTGTTGCTAGTTTGGGCCCAAGGCACTGGGGGTTCAGCCTCCCTCGACTTCGGTTTCCGCCTCTATCCCCCCCTCATGCTGTGGGACCCTGCAATCTCCCTGCCGTACAAAGTGTCTAGGGAACTTTCTGGATGAAAGGAGTTACATAATGTGGTATGCTCCTGGGAAATATAGCAGTAAATTAATTTTTCTGCTTCTTGTTCACAGTTTTCTACAGACAGAAATACCCCTACAACAGGCTGGAGAAAGAAATACAGGAAAAAAAAAAAAAAAAGAATCTTCTGAATAAGTGCTTGAAAAGCACTGCAGCAAAAAAAAAATTCTGTTCCAGCCAATAAACACTGACCAAGTGATCAGTGTTCACTTGGATGGGTAACCAGGAGGATTTCACAGTGCAGCGTGGGAGACAGGTCCATAGAGAAAGAAGTTCAACATAATGGTAAGAGATAGGAGAGACTATCTGAGAGTCAGTAGCAGATGATGCTTGAGCTGAGTCCTGCAGCAAGAGTGGAGGACAGGTCAATTAACTGTAGGAAGCATGTTCCAGGAAGAAGGAATTCCAAAATATGAACAGGGGACTTGATGCAGCTCAGTATCACTGGGGGATAAACAGAGGTAGGAAGTAGCCAGGTAAAGACTCAGAGAGGCAGAGAAGAGCATCACTATGGGTTTTGGGGGGTTTTTTTTGCTCAGGAATTTGGGCTTTCTGAAGGATAAGTAACCTGGTTCTATGGGTGTATGGATCAAATATCTGGGTGAATGTGAGGTCTCCCATGAAGATGATCTAATTTGCAGAAGAGCTAATAAATTTTGTTTCCAACACGTTGGATTTGAAGAGTCGTCGAGGTAAGATCCAAGCAGAGATCCAGAGGGACCTGGAAGTCTGAGGTTTGGAAAGAAGCCACGTTGGAGGTAGACATCCAGGAAGAAAGCTGATTTCAGAAGTAGAGTCTGGTTGTATTTAATCATTCTTTGAGTCAGGGAATGGCAGCCATGGTTTACTAGTGAAAATCAGAGACCAAATAGGACATATCTGTCGTGGTCTGCACCCAGGCAATATTTTCAACCCCAAAGGTATTGGATTCTACTTGCTTTTCCCATCCTGCTTCACCTACACTTTTCCATACCTCTCACCTGTGCTGCAGATTAAGCTCCAGAGTGGATAGAACCTTAGGAATATCCTTCCTCTTGGAAATCCCGAAAGACAGACCTTTTTCCTTTAAAAGATTTTTACAGAAATCATTATGATGGACAGATAGGATAGGGCTTTTAAAGGTGAAAACGTGGAAATCTGACAAAGATTTCAGATTCTCCCTGCCTTGAATTTTGGCGCCCTGTCCTGGCACCAGGAAACCCATCAAGTCCTTCTGAACTCTTCTACTGTCCTTTAGAACAGAGCTGAAACGTCGTCCTTCCTTCACCCTTCACTCTTCCTAGAATCAAGCGCATCATTTGCCAGCTTCCAGGTCCTGCTTCCACACCATGAAGAAGCACAACACACTCCCAGGGGCAACACCTCTCAATACAAGCAGAGATCCTCAAAGGGGTGGGTGGACAGTAACGTAGCATCGACAGAGGGGTTGTGCAAAAATCTGAGGGGAGAGTTTCATTTGACAAAGCTCCCTGTTCCCTTTCTGGGTCTGATACTCTATCCCAACATAAAATTCCTGCCCCAGCTGAATAGAACTTTTTCTCCAGAAGTCCTCTAATCCTAACACATTTTTCTAAAGGTATCATCAGAGAGGAGTTAATCAATTGAAGGTGCCACAGGCTGCTTCTAGAACAAGCATCCATGACCAATGGGCAGGATTGCCAGGGAAGCCTCTGAAACTGGGAGCAATTTTTGCACACATGTGTATTTTTTTAAGAGAGAGACCAGCCATTTGTTGCATAGTAATCTTCCAGGCATTTTGCACTTACTATCATTGATTGACAACTCCATTTTTCACATGAGAAAGAGAGGCTCAGCGTGATTAAGTGTTTGGCCCCAAACCACACACCTCTGGGTCCAAGGCGAGAGCCTGACCCCTACCTACACGGCATCCACGCCCACACTCACCGTACTCTGCCCAAGTGACCCTCTGTGCTTCTCAGAGTCTTTTCTCAGGTTCAGAAATCCACGGTGATCCTACAGCCTGGATCCAGCTGAGGAAAAGGTGGTTTTTCTGGGCTCAGAGAGACACGGTCTCTCAGAGACTCGTAGCCTGCCTCAGCTCTGTAGGCGACACCCGTCATCCGGAAGGAGGGCTGAGCCACATGGTGTGAGCTGGCCCAGCAAAAGGCCACCTCCCGGCGGCAGACGCGCAGGTGGCAGAGATGGAGTCCCTTAAGGAAACATCGGAGAGGCTGTACGGGGTGGGTAGGAAGAGAACAAAGACGTGGAATGTCTGGAACTACCTAAGACAAAGACCAGAGGAGGACATCTGAAGCAGAAGGAACTGCATGAAAAAGCATGCATACTGGGAACACTAAAATTCAGATATTAAAGTAGTAGGTGGGTGGGAAACAGAGAAGGCAAAACTCCACCATGTGTCAGACCATGTCCCTTAGCATCAACCCCTCAGGCAGAGAATCCTTAAAAGGTACAGAAGCCTCAACAGTTTCTTTTTTTTAAATTTTATTATATCGTTATTTGTAAATTTATCTTTGTCATTATAAAAGCAACATAATCACACTAAAAGATGAACACCAGAAACACGAAAACAAGATCACCCATCATCCCACAATCCAACAACTGTTATCATTTGGAAAGAATTATCTCCTAACTTTTTTCATACAACTGCCTACCTGGTAAACACACAAAACTCAAAAGTCCACCCTACTTGATTTTCCTTAAGAGAAAACTGCCAACCAACAGTAACTCGTATTCAATTAGTGCCTTTTTCTTAGAGGATTTAGAAAATTCTAATATGAAGCATGGGATGTGGGGTTTCTCAGGCTCAGGACTACTGAAATTTGGGGCCAAATCATTCTTTTGGGGAGTGTGTTTGAGGGTGTGAACTGTGCACTGTATGATGTCTGTAAGACATTATGGAAAAGCCCGAATGCACTTTTGGGCCAATCCAATACTTATCTATGTGTCCCAGTCTCTAGTCAACCATGTATCAGTTGCTCCATAAACAGTTATTATATAATAAGGCTAGATTGGAAAAGACTATAAGATAGTGCAGGGTGGTGGCTGGCTGTACAATGAGCAGATCTGGTTGGAAATCCCAACTTTACAACCTACCAACTGTGAGATCTTTAGCAAGTCATTTATGTTCTCCAATCTAAACTATAATCCCTTCATCCATAAAACAAGAATAATAAAAGGACTTACAAGACTCTTTCAAGGATGAGCTATTGCATGTAAAGCCACAAGCACAAAGAGAAGCAGCTGCCGTTGTGAGACATGAGGAGTGGAGGGTCAGATCAGATGATAAATAGTTCAGGCTTTGAAAGCCACAGGCTGCTGTTGCAACTACCAAGTCTGCAGGTGTAGCAGGAAGGCAGCCACAGATGACAAGGGCACCGGTGAGCAAGGCTGGGCTCTGATACCCCTCCACTTACTATGGAGGGGCAGCCACATCTGGCCCGCAGGTCATCGCTGGCTGACCCCGGCTTTCAGGTGTCCAAGTTTGAATCAAGAAGTACAGCCTACAGAAGATTCTTGAACTGGACTATGAAAAAACCAAAGTGGTTCCTTGGATAGGTTGAATTTTTAGCATCATGCTGTATAGCCTACCTCAAGCGAGGTCTGGAGTCTATAACACTTGTCTAAGCATGAGGCAGGCAGGACCTGTACTGTAGGTAATACAAATGGGAACCCTGCAGGAGAGGGTGACAGATAGAACTCCTTGCCTCCTGCACACCCAGCTGTGGTCATAAGCTCTGAGGGTCTGTGTTTATTTTCCTACAGTGTCTTAGTCTTAGTTGGATTTCACATTACCTAGCAAATGGTTAGCATAGACTTAGAAAACCTCAGGAGAACTAATTAGCTACAGTTAAAAATTAAAATGTTATTCTTAATTTATAATGACTTCTAAACAGACGAGTTGCTTGAATTTGAGACTCATACTTAAGCTACTCTCAGTTTCAAGCAATGATTCCATTTTTCATGCAGGGCATTAAGAATCTGTCAGAAATGATGATTCAAACAGTTGTACTACAGACTAGTGGTCACTGTATGAAATGATCATGACTCTTAACCATTGTCATCATTTCCTGTAAATGATACCTTCTAACTTTGCTCTGGTTTTGGATTTTCAGATTGGGCCCTTCCTTTTATGCTCGTAAGTACAACCAGCTTTAAGCAGATTGGCTAAAAATGCCGGGTTAAACATGCTGTACCCCAACCAAGTCAGGGGAGGCATAGCCTACAATTCCAAATACAGTCTCTGGAGACTGATGCCTAAAATGTGGAGTATCTACTTCCGACAGGAAATTCTGACATTTTAAGAACAGGCACCTAAAAGCATGCTCTGAGCCCAGAAAAGGTTTAATACACAGTGTTCACAGCACAGACTTGAACAGTCATTCGATATAAATTGTGTTGAATCAATGAACGCACCAGTGACTATCAAGAATTTTTTCGTGGATTGACATTTAAAAATTGGGACTAAGCCAGAGATGGCTTGCTTACTACTTGATTGAAAAATAAAAGGATTTTTAAAAAATAATGTCCTATACTCAATTCATTAAAAAATGAATTAGACTAACCATCTACCCATACCCAAGCTCAACGATGCATTTCCGGTTTGTATAAATGCATTGTATTTCTAATTACATATTTTCTAAAAGCCTATAAAAATAAATGATGTGTGATTCTACTCTTTAAGCAGTTTCTAGAAAATGAGCCACTTAACTGCTGCTTATTTCAGCTTTCAGAGCAATTAAACAATAATAATAATGAATAAAAGCTTACTAAACAATGAAATACAGGGATGTCCCTGGCAGTTCAGTGGTTATGACTTGACCTTCCAATGCAGGAGGTGAGGTTTTGATCCCTGGTCAGGGAGCTAAGATTCCACATGACTCAAGGCCAAAAAACCAAAAGGTAAAACAGAAGCAATATTGCAACAAATTCAAAAAAGTTTTTAAAAAATACAACAATGAAATACAGAAAACTTTCCCTTTACAAGAGAATTCTAGGCCAGCATTTCCTTACTGTTGTTGTTCAGTTGTGTCTGACTCTGCGACCACACGGAATATACCACATTAGGCTCCTCCACCCTCCACTATCTCCATGGAGTCTGCTCAAATCCATGTCCGTTGAGTCGGTGATGCTATCCAACCACCTCATTCTCTGCTGCCCTCTTTTCGTTTTGCCTTCAGTCTTTCCCCTTCACAGCATTTCCTTAACATGTTCTATTAGTTTGTGAAGTGTTTTATATGACCAAAAATCATTCACAGACTGATGCCTGAGACAGTCCCCTTTTGGAGGAGATAATACAAAAAAAAAAAAAAATGCCATTACACGTGTGACACACCATCATTCTAGAAATCCACACTGACTAGAGACATATCTTGGTTTTGAAATCTTAATATACGGAGGAACAAAAACTGTCTGTTAGAATCAAAGAATAAGGTAATAACTATATAACTTTAGAGAAATCGCCTAGGTCTCATCTCAATGTTTTTTTTTTTTATAATTGTAATAACATTAATACTTACTCTATAGGATCATGCCAGGATTGAATGAGTCCATACACATAAAAAATTCTACACAAAGTTAACACACAGCAGACAGGAAGAACCTAGACATTGCTATTTCTAGAGATTCAGAATGCACATAAGATATCAAAGGCCTGAGAAATCCAACAGCAAAGGGGACAGTGAAGTTGGTTTTCTCAAATCCATCTGATCATGTTTATTAATTTGAATTTTCAAGACTCAGAAGTCAATGCTAGCTAAATATGAAATCATTTATTCAAGGCTTGTTGGGTTGCTTGCAGAATTATTCCATATGCTATAGAAACAGTAGTCTAGGAAAACCAGATCGAGCCTAAACTTCCAGAAACTCAGATCCCACTCAGAACAAGGGTGATGAGAGCACTGCTACCAGCCACCACTGAACACCAGGTCCTGTAATCGCAAAGCTCTGAGGAACTCAACTTGAATGCAATTGCTCGCGGGACCAGATCTTGATTCTGCATCCAGCATAGGCCTCAGCAAACCACACTCTGTCCCAAGAATGAAAGTCTGTTCTGCCACCACCCTCCCCAGAGTGGGGAAAAATGGGTTCCGCATTGCACCTCCATCCTCTAGTTGGTCACTCATGAATCAGTCTGTAGATGAAATCTAGGTCAAATGTCTGTTTTCTAGCTGCAAAGAAAGCAGAAGAAGAAAGTTTTATGGGCTCTCTCTGGGGAGGTGAGCCTTCCCTAGTGAGAAACTCCCCAAGGATAACAAATGTGTTTTCAGCAGTTACTGGAAAATGCAGGAAATGCAGCAGTTTCCAAAACACAGGGAAAATGGGTGTTTTGCTGCACCATGAAACTGCTATTTGTTGTTGTTCAGTTGCTAAATTGTGTCTGACTCTTTGTGACCCCATGAACCGCAGCATGCCAGGCTTCCCTGTCCTTCACCATTACCCAAAGTTTGTTCAAACTCATGTCTGTTTGGTTTGTGATGCCATCCAACCATCTCATCCTCTGTCATCCCCTTCTCCTCCTGCCTTCAATCTTTCCTGGTATCAGGGTCTTTTCCAATAAGTTGGCTCTCTGCATCAGGTGGCCAGAGTATTGGAGTTCCAGCTTCAGCATCAGTCCTTCCAGTGAGTATTCATTTGAATACCTGATGCTCATACATTTATTTTTAATTTTTTTTCCCTGTCTTAATTCACAGCCAGAGGGTACCATGCTTATTCCAGCAACAGCACACGACATGAAAATTCTTGAAGAAAGTTTCTTGAGAAGATTGAAGAGCAAGAGGGCAAATTTACTTTGGCAGTGGGGTCAGCAGCAGAAAGCAGGCTTATCTAAAGAACAAGCTCCTCTAACATCCTGCCAGTTTCCACTTCGGGCATGACCAAACTGCTGGTGATGCCCACAGGATTTGTGCAAGAGGCGGCCAGGAGAACAAAGCCAGAGGCTGTGGACGTTAGCTCATTAGAAGTTTTGGAAACATTAAAAAAAAGAAAATCAGATGTTTATCACCAGACTGATAATGATGTCACCCAAGAGGACTCACGTTGTTAGGAGAGACACTTTTCTAAGACAAAGATCTTTATGGGAAATGTTCCCGGATCCCAAAGGTAATCAAAGAATGGGTTGGTGGCTGCCTCCAAATGCTGCCATCTTAGCTTCAGGCAGACGGTCTGAGCTGGGCCTCTGTTTTGTAACTGCTGAAATACTATCCTCAGAAAGGAAGCAGAGCTTTATTAGAGAACTTAAAAATAAAAAGACTTTGGGGAGCAATTTGACTAAGCAAGGCTGCAGTACTGTTCCTGCGGCAGGAATGTTCCTGCACACCTCGGTGTCAACTCTGAAAACTAGCCTGGCTCTGGAAAGCCACTGTCATTATTAAGACATTCGGAAGGACAATTTCAGCAGCAGTATGCTTGGAGGGGAGAGAAGTGTAGGCTTCACCTTCTACAGTGAGGCCTTGTATCCTCTTGGTCATATTAGCAGTTTAGTGCCCTTTAGCCTTGGGAAACTCCCTCCGCCCTCTCTCTGCACAAAGCTTCTCTTCAAAGTTTACACTTTCGGGGATTTGGAGGATTAGAAATACAGCATTGAAGTGCATGGTGGGTCAGCCAGGCCTTAAGTTAATTAACATCATGCCCTTAAGTAGAGTTTGACACTGCAATCATTGTGCAAGGAATGTCAGCGTGAAGTGAAAGAAAGTCCTTGTCCCACAAGACATTTCAGCCCTCCCCCCAAATTCATAGGCCTCTTCCTTCTTTTTCTCTTATTTTTCTGTTGGTACTCATTGGCTACCCAATATATATTGGATATATCCATATATTTTTACTTAGGTTTTGTTGTTATTGTTATACATGAAGTCAGGATCCTGTTTCATAAATTTCTCTGTTCCCAGTGTCTGGTATATGATGGGTGTTCCATAACATTTGCTGAATGAAAGAATGATGGATCTAAATATATCCTTATATAATATGAGTCATTCAATATAGATTGCCCTCCAGGTGTAAGGTAATTAATTGAGAAAACGGGTTCTCCAAAATTCTGGTCTTTTACCCCTGTGCCTGGAGGCTTCTGGGCTGGAGACTCTTAGGAAAGAAAGGAATTTGAAGGAGTATTCAATGATCTATGGAATGAAGTTGAGTATGGGGCTAAGGAATGGGTAAATGGATGCATTCACCCACATTTTGGAATTTTTTAAAAAGCCAGACTAACACCAATAACCAGGCTATTAAAAATGTCCTATTTCTGGGACTTGCCTGGAGGTCCAGCAGTTAAAACTCTGCTTTTAAGACTCTGCTTCCAATGCAGGTGGCACAGGTTCAATCCCTGGTCAGGGAACTGAGATTCCACGTGCCACTTGGTGTGGAGGATGGGGGGGCGGGGCGGAAGATAGTGTTTCTTAAATGTCCATCACTTAATCATATCCATGAGTATTACTTGGCTGACCTCTCTTTACAACAATAAATTCTTGAAACAAACAAACCAACAAGGTTCAATAAGAGCCAGGAAATAGAAAACAGGTACTGTGTCCCAAATCTAAGGAAAAAATCCTAAAAAAAACAAGGAAAGCAAAGGGTTTTAAAAGGAAAGAAGGGGAAGCACATACAAGCATGCTTCATAAGGCCAAGTTAGAGACAGCACTGGGAGAAGGCGGGCACTGAGACCCTCCACCAAAGACTGAAACCAGAGGTCAGACAAGAGGCATCACCGCCTCGTCCTCCCGCTCCAGCGCCTCCCACCCCAAGCAGTTGTTTAGTCTTCCTGCTCATGTTTTCACTGTAGTGATAGTCTCACATCAGGTTTTTCTCTAGAGTAATCTCTAGAGCCATGACCTTAGCTCCAGGCTTTGTCGTTTTCCCATAAGAATGCAATAACTACCATGTCAATCTGTCTTTCCGAGTCCCCAAGGGCAAACCTGACCACTCTACCCTTTGGTGTAAAATCCTGCAGAGGCTCCTCCTCAGCCTATTTCCTGGCGGCTCAGACGGTAAAGCGTCGCCTACCATGCGGGAGACCTGGGTTCAAACCCTGGGTCAGGAAGATCTCCTGGAGAAGGAAATGGCAACCCACTCCAGTATTCTTGTGTGGAAAATCCCATGGACGGAGGAACCTGGTAGGCTACAGTCCATGGGGTCGCAAAGAGTCGGACACGACTGAGCGACTTCACTTTCTTTCTTTCAGCCTATTTAAATGATGTCCATTCAAGCTCTATTTCCAAACCATGCACTCAAAGGTTCACAGCAAAGCCTAAGTGTTAATTTCCCTCAGTGCAGAGACGATGCCTATCTTACTGAAAGATGAATCCCAAACAATTAGCAAAGTGCCTGTACTCCACAAGTATACAATATGTGTATTCCACAAATAAATAAGTGGAAAAATTGTGATTTCCAACTATGCAGAATGCAACCTTAGTAATGTAAAACATATATATATATATATATATATACACACACATTTATATATATGCACATAGGACATATCAGAAAAATATATTGAACCATTTACTTTTAATTTATGATTTTTTAAATTTTTTCCAAAATGTATGATGAAACTATTTATCTCTCTGATACTGAGACGCAGAGACAAAGGGAGCAGAGTAAAAGTTGTGCCCCTGACATGTCAGATAACAGCGTGGGGTGCAGAGGGGAGGGTCAGCCTCTCACCCGCTCACACTGGATTCTGCGTCTTCCGGCCCTGACTTGGCCCACACTTCCTGCTGCTCGCTGCCACCAGGAGGGTGAGCAGTGCCAAGCCACAATATGTTCCTTACAGGCGTATTTGCCACCCACTCTCTCACCCCACTATTCCAATATTCCCAATGTGCTAGTTCTGTGTTTTGGCCATCTTTTCATTTCTAGGGCAAAGCACAGTTTCTGATACACAGTAAAACATATTAAGTGTTGATGGAGTCAACTAATAGTTGAATAAAGCACTGACACTGAAGGTGAAGCCTGTTTCTTTCATTGACTAAAATCATTCTTACCCACCAGGGCTGCTGTGAGGCCTAAATGAGAAAACACACAAAAATCCCACTGACATATCATATGCACTCCATACATGAACACAGTTACTGAATACTGTCAGTGTGACATACACAGGTTGCTTTGCTGGCTTAACCACAAACACCTTAAATTGTGGGTCACAGTTGTACCCATCCCCTTGAAATGAGAAAGAGCTTAAAGCAGTTTGAGAACTACGAATCGCTAAACAAACATACACTATTATTATGATAATAATGATGATGATTATATGCCATTTTCTTTGTGAATCCTGCCTACAATAAGTTTATCCTTTAAGGTCACATTACCTTTGCTGATGTTTCAAACCATCCCACAAAACCATGCTCCTTGCAGAACTGGTCCATCTTGAGGCCATTGTTCAGTAGCACATCCTTCCCCTGGTCACATTTGTTGGCCAACAAAACCACTGAAACTGGTTTGCCATTAGGGAGACTTAACTTTGAGTCCAAGTCATTCTTCCACTTTGTCACTGCTTCAAATGTAGCTGGTCTGGTGACATCGAAGACAATAAATGCACCCATAGCTTCTCGGTAATAGACCCGTGTCATGTTTCCAAATCTTTCTTGACCTATCACCAAAAAGAAATAGAAATCAGAAATTCATTTCTGTTGTAAACTGAATCATATATTGGACCCTAATAAGGCTTCCAGAATGAGCAGATCACTCTGTAAAGTGTTTCATTGCTTATCTATAAAAAATGCGCTAAATATACAACCAGAAAGCTCCTGTTTTGGGGTTTTTTTTTTTTAATCCCAAGGGGATTCATTGATGTAATAAGTAATTATTAAAATATCCTTGAACCATGCAACATTCCAGAACTGTGCTAATACAATATACCCCTAGCACATATGCCTACTTTGGTTTAATTAAAATGAAACAAAATTTAAAATTCAGTTCCTCAGTCACATTTCAAGTGTTTGATAACCACATGTGGTTGTGGCTACAGTATTAGACACCCCAATAGAGAACATTTTCATTATCATAGAATGTTCTACTGGACAGTACTGTTCTAAATATTTGGAATACAATGATTAAAACATGATAATATACACCATGGAATATTACTCAGCCATTAAAAAGAATTCATTTGAATCAGTTCTATTGAGATGGATGAAACTGGAGCCCATTATACAGAGCGAAGTAAGCCAGAAAGATAAAGACCATTACAGTATACTAACACATATATATGGACTTTAGAAAGATGGTAACAATAACCCTATATGCAAAACAGAAAAAGAGACTCAGATGTATGGAACAGACTTGTGGACTCTGGGAGAAGGCGAGGGTGGGATGTTTCAGGAGAACAGCATTGAAACATGTATATTATCTAGGGTGAAACAGATCACCAGCCCAGGTTGGGTTCATGAGACAAGTGCTCGGGCCTGGTGCACTGGGAAGACCCAGAGGGATCGGGTGGAGAGGGAGGTGGGAGGGGGGACTGGGATGGGGAGTACATGTAAATCCATGGCTAATTCATATCAATGTATAACAAAAACTACTGTAATGATGTAAAGTAATTAGCCTCCAACTAATAAAAATTTAAAAAAAAAAAAAAAAAAAAAACATGAAAATACCTCCCATCATGCAGTTTACATTTTAGTGGGACAATTAGTACTAATTAGATTAGTATGTTACAGAGGCATCTGCAGTTAACTCCTGTTAAGGATAATAGTAATAGCTAGCATTTATTGTACATTCACTAACCATCAGAAATGTGATTTTCATAAATAATCATGAAGGTACAATTATTATTCCCATTTTAAAGTGAGACCAAGAGAGGCTAAGTAACTTCTTCAGATTATACAGATGCAAGCTTAAGAAGTTACAATCCAAAGTTGAGCTTTTTTAATCCAAAGCTCATAGTTACTTACCAACAATGAATACCCTCAGTTACTAAACCATGGTCTTGTACTATCTCTCCCCTGGGTTTATGTACCAGGAGTGTCCCATTCCACTCAGCTGAACAGAACACATGTTTATCCATTGATGCCAGTTTCTGAGCTACCTGCTAGGAATATGACAGTGAACTAGATGACCTATACCCTTAACTAGTCTGCAATCTATTGGATAAGGAAAGCCTTCTGACATATAAATGTGTAAATAAATAAATGGATTGGTCTTATTTAGACCAATCAGCTAGAATCAGTTTTGCTCTGATTCTTAATTTTCTAAATGAATATTAGCAAGTTTCTTAAACACAATAAGTTTAGCTTTTCTCATCTGCAAAACAGAAGTAATAATATGCACTTCACAGGGCTGTTATGTGGATGAAATGAATTGATGTATGTAAAGCACCCAGTACTGTCCCTTGCAACTAGCTGGTACTTGAGTTTTTCCTCCCTTTCTCCAGAATGTTAAAAATTATAACAGACAACATGACAAAGGTAGTGAAATCAGAGTTCTAGACCAGAGTTTGTGAAAGCCTATTACAGGAATTTGAGCTGATCAACAAATATGAAAAAAATCCTATTGCTTGTAACTCTGTCCACAGGTAATTGCTGAAGATGGGAGATACTGAAGACTGGGTTTCTGTTTTCTGAACCCCAAATTCCAGAAGTGTATGACCAGGCAGAGTTATTTTATTGTGATTTGGGAATCTGTTCATGTTTAGAGTTTTATGAAGTTTCAGAAATTAAAACAAAGTCAAGTGTGTATAGAATAAGCCAACTTCTCTTTAAAAAAATGCTGAAACTGGCATGTATCTGGAGGTCAACCTACCTCTAAGGACACTTAACATTTGAGTTCAAGGCTTTGTGACAGTGAGTTTTAATTCAAGCTACCAAATTCTTTCATAGGTCATGTTCACACTGGCATTAGCACTGCATATTGTAAGAGGAACTGACCCATAAGCACTTAATGAAAACGCATGAAGGTCAAGACTTCCTCACCTAGCGTGTGAGCCTGTGTCCTCAAGCACATATCACTGGAAAGAAAAGCACTTCGCCAGGGCCACCACATGACCGTCCTAAAATATTCCTTACTTGGGTTATACCAGTACTCTAAAAAATTCCCCACAATCATCTAGTCAATGAAACAAAGTGGTATAATACTCCTCATATGACCCAAGGCCCACAGATGAACTTTCATTTTCCCCAAATGAGTTCTAAATTTCTTTTATTTCCTTTTTCTGTTGTTTTAGATCCTCATGCATACAGCATTTCCTTTGATACTGATCAGGGAGGCCATGACATTTCAGGAAGACAGGGGAAAAAGGCCCTCTGTGATCACTTGGAACTCTGAAGGCCTCTGGGCTTTTTCAGGATGTCTTATGATCCCTTTCAGAGAAATAATCAGATGAAGGGCAAAGTCATGGGTTATTCAATAATCTGCTTGTCCAGGGTTTTCATAGTACAGTAAGGCAGCCTTTAAGAAGAAAGATTTTACATTTCAAATATATGGCAAAGGGTCCATACAAAAAAAAAAAAAAAAGGAAAAGAAAAGAAAGCACACACTATATAGACTTACACCTGCGTAGGGATTGTGTGTGTGTGTGTATGTTTGAGTTTGTGAGGGTATGTGTGTCAGATCAGAAACCAGAAGAAAAAGGCTTGTTTCTAGAAAGAAAAGACCTTTGTACATGGAGGTCACTGGGCCAGGAGACTTGGCAAGTTTGTATTTTTGGCATTCCAGCAAGAGGTCACATTCAGACTAAGGGCTTTCCAGCACTCATTTTATCGTGCCTTTGTCAGCTGACAGCCCTCTCCGCTGTTTCTTAAGAAAAGAATGAGAACCATGTGATGCTTAGTGAGTGCCTACATGTGGACCAAGTAGAGACCTGATGAATCCATCACAGGTGATTTACTTTTTAAACAAAGAATATAGTTCAAAAAAAAAATGCCACTGGGGTCAAATCACTCATTTGACACATATTTACTGAATAGATGATATGGTCCAGGTTCTGTGATTTGTGCTGCAGATACAGAATTTTTGTCCTCAAGGAACTTCTAAGCCAAGAAGTGTCATACTGGAGGCCCAGATTGAAAATGAGTTGGTTCTCCACGTAGGTCCCCATTTCTTGTCGAACATAAACACACACTCCATAGCCATGTAGGCGTGGCTCATGATTCAGTTTTCAGCTGAAAGGGATATTAAATGATAAAGCAATCAGCTGAATCACAAAGGTTAGTACAATGGCTGTGGTAAGAGACTGGATACCCTCCCACATAAATCACTAAGCCGAAGGGTCAGAAGACGGCAGGGGGGAGTGGGGCAGGGGGAGGCTTCATTTTAATCCCCGTTACCTGTGCAGCCGTATACAACTCTATTTCTCTCCGAGACTCAGTTTCCTCATCTGTAAAATGAAGTTGTTCTGGCCAATCTCTAAGTCTGCTTGCTGTTTTCATGCCTGCTAGCCCTATGTTGGGCTTCCCAGGTGGTGCTAGTGGTAAAGAGCCCACCTGCCAATGCAGGAGACGTAAGAGATGCGCGTTCGATCCCGGGGTCGGGAAGACCTCCTGGAGGAGGGCATGGCAATTCACTCCAGTGTTCTTGCCTGGAGACTCCCATGGACAGAGGAGCCTGGCAGCTACAGTCCATGCGGTCACAGAGTCAGACACGACTGAAGAGGCTTAGCACACGTGCACAGAGCCCCATGATAACACCATGAAATCAAGGCCTGGTTCTCTCTTCCAATGGCCTGCAATGGCCCGTTTGCTGTCATGGATCCAGATAAAAACATACACCAGCAACACTGCTATCGTGTGTATTTAATAACATTTTTCACCTGGTAACTATTTAATAGTAGTATCTAGATGCTCTCAGCATAACCAAGCAGTGAATCTTCTAGACAGGTATAAAAATAACCAGAGGATTTTCTAATAACCAACTAGCTGTGTGACCTCAAATTAGTCACTTCATCATTCAGAATCTCAGTTACCTCATTGGTAAAACAAGGAACTGAATTAAACACCCAAATTAAGTTCATTATCGCCTCTGGCCAACCCCGTTTGATCAGCCTCCCCGATATGAAGACATCCAGTTACGTGCCTCCCACTTTCCCTGTTCTCTGTGCTGGTTCCCAGAAACACCATCCACACCGCACCAGAGCGGTCCCCAAAGTCACCTTCCAGCTGCTTCCTCAAGCCCACATCCCACCCACACTTCTAGGTTCAAAAGGGGCTCTTGGCTTTGCCCCTCTGCTCCATCAGCACTCTCACTGCTCCAGTTCAAGCCCTCATCTGGACCCCTGAAAGCTCCTGAGGTTCTCAGCATCTCATTATCACCCCCATTTCCCCTTAAAATAAGTATAAATATCACTAACACAGGTCTTCAGACAGTTGCTGTTCTGGCAGCACAAGAAATCACCTGATGGGTATGGAGATGAAATCACTACCTTGAACAGGCACACTCATGTCCATTGACAGAACAATGGACAAAGAAAATGTGGTGTGGTCATCCCTCAGTACACACAGAACATTGGTTCCAGGACCTACTAAACATATGAAAATCCGCAGGTGCTCAGGTCCCTTATAAAATGCACTCTGTCCTTTATAATCTGTGGATGTGGAATTTGCAGATACAGAGGACCAACTATATACATGTACAATAGAATATTAGTCATACAAGAGAAGGAAATCCTGTCTTTTGCAATAACATCAGTATTATGTTAGAGAAATAAGTCAGACAGAGGGAGAAAAATACCATTTGATCTCACTTATATGAAGAAACTAAAAACTCCATAACAGCCAAAACTTCATAAAAACAGAATAAAATGGTGGTTGTCAGGGGCTAGGGGGTGGGAGAATTGAGGAGATGTTGGTTAAAGGTACACATTTCCAGTAATAAGATGAATAAATTCTGGAGATCTCAGGTACAGCACGGTGACTATAGTCAACAATACTGTATTACTTAATGGAAAGTTGCTAAAAGAGTAAGTCTCAAATGTTCTCAGCAAACACAAGGTCATTTGGTGAGGTGTGCGTGTTCTGTCGCTTCAGTAGTGTCCGACTCTGCGACCTGTGGACTGTAGCCGGCAGTCCATAGGATTCTGATGGAATCCTCTGTCCATCAGATTCTGCAGGCAAGAACACTGGAGTAGGTTGTTGGGCTCTCCTCTAGGGGATCTTCTCAAACCAGGAACCGAACTCCAGCATCTCCTGCATTGCAGGCAGATTCTTTACCCAGCGAGCCAGCTAGGAGGCCCTATGTGAAGTGATAGAGATGTTATCCATCTCACTGTGGTAATGATTTCACAGTGTACACATATATGAAGTCATCATGTCATACACCTTAAACTTACACAAACTGAATAAGCTTATATCTCAATAGACGCTTCCCTGGCGGCTCAGACGGTAGAGAATCTGCCTGCAGTGCAAGGGACTTGATTTGATCCCTAGGTAGGGAAGATCCCCTGGAGAAGGCAATAACTACCCACTCCAGTATTCTTGCCTGGAAAATTCCATGGACAGAGGAGCCTGGAGGGTTACAGTCCATAGGGTCACAAAGAGTCGGACACGACTGGGCAGCTAACACATATCTCATTAGGGCTGGGGGGACAAAAGAAATCACCCAAAGTATTTGCAGGACACCTGTTCCCAGGGCATCCTCCTCAGAGATTCTTATTGAATTGCTTTTGTGTGGGGCCTAGGAAACTGTTTGTTTGCTTTTTCTTTAAGCCCTCCCTAGCTACAGTCTTGGGAGAAGGCAATGGCAACCCACTCCAGTACTCTTGCCTGGAAAATCCCAGGGACGGAGGAGCCTAGTAGGCTGTGGTCCATGGGGTTGCTAGGAGTCGGGCACGACTGAACGACTTCACTTTCACTTTTCACTTTCATGCATTGGAGAAGGAAATGGCAACCCACTCCAGTGTTCTTGCCTGGAGAATCCCAGGGATGGGGGAGCCTGGTGGGCTGCCGTCCATGGGGTCGCACAGAGTCAGACACGACTGAAGCGACTTAGCAGCAGCAGCAGCTTAAGTCTTAAAACTTCTATTTCTATCAGAATCATTTTCAAAATACAAATATTGCCATTATTCTCTGCCATTGCAGCCCTTCAATGACTCTTCCATGCTTTAAAAAAGACACTCAAATGAAGCCTACACATTTGGAGACTGTCTCCAACCACCATTCCAAGCTCTTCTCCTGTCCCTTCCTTCCAAGCTCCAAAGCCAAGCCATGCCGGATGACCTGTCCTTCCCAGAACACATCCTTCACTACTCTCTGGCTTTCCTGGCCTTTTTTCATTGCAGCTCTGTTCCCAAAGTCTGAATTCCTTCCACATCTCCCCTCTCACCTTCAATCCCATCCTGTGTGTCCTATCGCTGTGCCCTGAAACCTCACACAACCCGCCGGCTGGAACCCTGGCTCCCTTTTTCACGACCCCACGGCATTTTCTTTATCCTGGTCCATTCACACTTACCATGATGTGTCTTCATGCTTCTGTCTCCAACTTGGCATTTCAAAAACCTGGAAAGCAGGCTGGTCACATTTTATGCTGTAAATTTGAAGTTTATTTCTCCACTGTTTGGATACAGTAAGAGCTCCAAGTATGGTGGTAGAAATAAACTGAAATTAAAATTCTTCCTGCCTCTGAAATACAGCATTATCTCATATTCATGAGCCAGTGCCACCTACTAATATACTTACTCTATATTCTACTCTTGTTTTCAGTAAATAATCAATAGATGTTCATCGATGGAGAAAATTAACATTATTCCAACTGGGTTATGTGCATATCTTTGCAATGAATTTCAGACTGGAATGTTGTGCTTTCACAGTAATTCTCATCTTAAGACATAATCTCATCTTAAGAAATAATCTCATCTTAAGAAATAATCCCTTGGAATCAATTTATTCCAAATATATATTTTGGGGTTCATGGCAAAATCAGAAGGGTTAAAAGTATACCATACCAAGGTACACTCTTTATTTCTAGAGAGAAATGGTATGAAAAGCAGGTAGATAAAACCAAAAGTAAACATGAACTTTGAAGAAGGATCTGGAGAAAGGGGAAAAAAAAAAACTATCCAGTTGCTACGCAGATTAAATGGCCACTGAATTGACTGTGGTATAAGCAGGTTTTGAAGGCGCAGGGAAGCCTGGCCAACAAGGACCAGAGTCAGACTATTGCTGGAGAGCATGGTTTCATCATTTTTCAAGAGCCCATCTGACCCCCTGGCAGCGGTTCTGAAACTTTTTCATCATCTCTCCTCACTTCTTTGCTCCACCAAACCAGTGACAGAAAAGTGTCAATCAACCACCATTTTTCCAAGTCACTTAGGCTTCTATTCTAGAATTAACCTTGGATAATTATCCCCTACAAAAGTGCCAACCTCTTTCCCTGGCCAGAGCCAAGTTTCTGCAGCCCCATGACACACACTGACCTGTGCACCTAGTAGGTGGTCAGCAAGATCTCCTTGCTGAGTGAAGAAATAACCCCTGACTCTTCACTCCCTCCCAGTGATTACTTTCAGGCTTACCAAGTCTTTAACAATCATCCTCTGTCATGTCACTGGCAATTATCACTTTCTTTCCACTCCCACTGAAATCACTTTATTTAAGTTGTATCCTACCACTTTACTATTTTCATTCATCTAACAAAAATTTCTGACTGCCAATGAATTTCCAGGCACTAGAAATATGCAATGAAAAAAGTCAGCAACTAAGGGGGAAAAAACCATTAAAACTTGTTGCCTTACTGGCAGGTGGGTTCTTTACCACTGAACCACCAGGGAAGCCCTTATGAAGTTTACATTCTAGTAAAAAGAGATCCACAGTAAACAAAAACAGTAAGATACACATAATATTACATTATCTGGTGAAAAGTGCTGTGGAGAAAAGCAGGGACTTCCTGGTGGTCTGTGGTTAAGAATCCACCTTGCAATGCAGAGGACATGTGTGGGTTCCATCCCTGGTCAGGGAACTAAGATCCCACATGCCGCAGGTCACCTCAGCCCCTGCGCCCCAACTACTGAGCCTGCACTCTGAAGCTAAGACCCAGTGCAGTCAAATAAATAATAAATAAAGCAGCAAAGGAGAATTGAGTATGCTAGTGAAAGTTGCTCCACCGTATCCAACTCTTTGCAACCCCACGGACTATACTGTCCATGGAATTCTCCAGGCCAGAACACTGGAGTGGGTCGCCTTTCCCTTCTCCAGGGGATCTTCCCAACTCAGGGATTGAACCCAGGTCTCCCGCATTGCAGGCGGATTCTTTACCAGCTGAGCCGCATGAGGCCAGGGTCAAGTAAAGCAAGATGGAAAAGGAAGCCTCGGTGAGAAGGTGTCATTTGAATAAAGACCAAAAAAAGGTAAAGGAGCAAGCCGGTAGGATGTTGAGGAGAAGAGGGCTTCAGACAGGAGGGGCGGCGAGTGCAATGCTGAGGCTCAGGAGGGTCTGGCAAGCGTGCGGAGAACATGAGGAGACTGTTGGCTGGAGAGAGCTGAGAAAGGAGAAGAAGAATGTGTGACGAGGCAGGCGGATCACAGGCTCCAGACTGTTGACAGTTTCAGGCCATTATCCTGAGGTTACCTGCTCTTCTGGATGAAAGAGGAAAGTACTGACAGACTGCACAGATGGGAAACGTGAACCAATAGAAGTAAACGGATACCTGTGGATGCTGCATTGAGGGATGACACACAGGAGTCAAGGCTGGAAGTGGGGAAACCACAGTCCAGGCAAGAGATAATGCTGCTGACCACAGGGGCAGCGGTGAAGATGGTCTAGACTGGCCGTTTTCCAGATAAGTTTGGAGGTAGAGAAGATAGGCGAACTATAACTTATGAGATGACCCAGGCAGGACTACCAAGCTTTTGACCTGAATTACTGAAAGTGTGGAGCTGCCATTAGCTGAAATGGAGCAGGTTTTGGGAGCCACAGGTTTTATGGAAGTTGACTGGGACTTTGACATGTTAGGTTTGAGATGTCTGCTATGCAGATGTGGTGAGTAGGCAGCTGGATACATGAGTCTGAAGTTGCAGGGCCGAGGTGGTCAGGACTGGATATTTACTCGTATTTTAATTTCTGTACACCTCTGCCAGAGTTACCATCCAAAGCCCTGTTGTCACTCTATAATTTGCTTAATTAAATCTACTGTTACCCAAAACAGGTGCCAAAATGGGAGATTGGGCTGCTCACATGTTATGTGACCCACACAAGATTTAAAGCAATTTGAACAATTTCCCAACAGTTACAAATTGGAAGATAAATACAAATATTGGAATGTCTTGAAAACTCAGAATATGCAGAAATCTGTGGTCAATATTTTATGAATTACTATGTCGAGTTCATTTGAACTGATCAGTACCAAGCACTCAGTCTTTTTTATCTGTTTATTTTTTATCATTACTGAGACTTAAATTTTTGAAAACAGTTTTAGGGTCAGAGCAAAATTGAGTGAAAAGTATAGAGATTTCCCATATACTCTCTGCCCTGATATATGTATAGCTTCCCTTGTTATCAATATCACCCACCAGAGCAAAACACTAACAGTTATAATTGGTGAAGCTAAACAGACATATCATAATCCCTCAAATTCAATGGTTTGCTTTAGGGTGAATTTTTAGTGTTGTATATTCTATGTCATTGGACAAATGTTTAATGACATGTATTCATCATTACGGTACCATCCAGCGTACTTTCATCACCCTGAACATCCTCTGTGCTCCATTATTTCACCCCTCTCCCCGCCCCAACTCTGGCGACCACTATTCTTTTTACTGTCTCCATAGCGTTGCCTTTCTCAGAATGTGATGGGAGTTGGAATCACATACTGTACGGCCTTTTCAAATTGGCTTCTTTCACTTAGTAGTATACATTCTGGTTCCCTCCAGGTCTTCTCATGGCTTCACAGCTCACTTCTTTTTAGTGCTGAATCACATTCCATTATCTGGATGCATCAGTTGAACCATTCACCTGTGTGTGCGTTCAGTCGCCTCTGACTCTTCTGTGACCCTGTGGACTGTAGCCCACCAGGCTCCTCTGTCCATGGGATTTACCAGGCAAGAATACTGGAGTGAGTTGCCATTTCCTTCTCCAGGGGATCTTCCCGACCCAGGGACCGAACCCGACTCTCCTGAATTGGCTGGCAGATTCTTTACAGCTCAGCCACTGGGGGAGCCCTGACCATTCACCTACTGAAGGACATCCCTGTGGCTCCCACCTTTTGGCAGTTAGGAATACAGCTGCTATTTGTGTGTAGTTTTTGTGTGGACATAATTTTTCAACTCCTTTGGGTAAATACCAAGGAGCACAATTGCTGGATTATATGGTTAGCATATATTTAGTTTTGTAAGTAACTGCCAAACTGTCTTCCATAGCCAAGCACTCAATCTTAAAGTTAAAAAAAAAAAAGGTGGCTAAGATACTATTCCTTTCACATTGTTAGATAACACTGCCTTAAATTTAAATGTATGTATCTATATCCATTTTATTCAAATAATTATAACAAACTATTTGGAATTCAATGAAATTTATATAATTTGATTTTAAAGTAAATCATTGCTATTGATCCACTTTTTTCATTTTAAGTCTCTTATACATGCTTACGTAGGATCCCATGATTGTTTCTTTGCCTCAAAATACTCTTTAACACACAGCCTCATTTCTATACAACCATCCAGCTGTACATGAAATTTTGCAGAAAAACAAAATGGGAGCCAGGATTCAGGGGAATTTTTATGCCCATTTCCTAGGGAAACAGGGAGCAGAAGCATGAGTGGTCTAGAAGTGAGAACCAAGTTTTTCAGAGATGACCTTAGGAAAGATGAACAAGTGATTGCCAGGCAGAGAAAAGAGTCCATTTACTTTCCCCCTTGGGCTCCTGTGGGATTTTTAAGGTTGCACAGCTTGATCTACAAGTCAATGGCTAATCCTCAGACCAAGGCCAGGGTCCTGCCCCAAACTATGTCTTGCTGGGCTCACTAAGTTCTGCCTCTTCCTTTCATTCACCATTCCACGGCCTTCCCATCCTCACTGGAACATACACCATCTCTGACTCTCTGCCTAAATAAATCCTACCTGTTCTTCAAGGTTGTACCAAATCCTACCTCCTTGGAGCTTTTTCTGACTACATGGCTCCAGGCTCAGCTCTTTACTCTGCGATATCAGACAGCGCTGACAATGCACCACTGGCTCGCCCGTCCAACCAGGCGTGCCACAAACTCTGCAGACTGTGTCCCCAGTTACACTGTAGTCTCCTCAAGCCCGCTGTAGAATTCCTCTAATACTGATCCCTACTGATGCTTTAGAATCATGGTGCTGGAGAAGACTCCTGAGAGTCCCTTGGACAGCAAGGAGATCAAACCAGTCAATCTTAAAGGAAATCAACCCTAAATATTAATTGGAAGAACTGAGGCTGAAGCTGAAACTCCAATATTTTGGCCACCTGATGTGACAAGCTAACTTACTGGAAAAGACTCTGATGCTGGGAAAGATTGAGGGCAGGAGGAGAAGGGGATGACCGAGGATGAGATGGTTGGATGGCATCACTGGCTCAATGGACACGAGTTTGAGCCAACTCTGGGATATAGTGAAGGCCATGCAAGCCTGGCATGCTGCAATCCATGGGGTTGCAGAGTTGGACATGGCAACTTAACGACAACCATCTCTCCCTCGCACATGTACTCTGAGAAACTCTTGGTCTGTGTTCACAATGGACTTGTGAAACAGAATGGAGTTGGTAACACAAATATTCTTTACACAATAAAGTAAGGATTAATAACGATTTCTTGAGAGAGGAAGCCCCATCAGGGAGAGGAGTGGGCTAAATAAAGCAAGATCTCTAATCCAATTCATTGACTTTCCATGACTACTAAACTCCTGCTCACTCTCAAAATCCACTCTGAAAAAAATCTGTCCCCAATTCAGAACCTCCTCTCCACAGTTTCTTTAAGGATACTTTTATAAATAACTCACAAGGGACCCTGGACTCTAAGGGTTTCACTCTTAAATAATTCACAGATTCCTTCCTAGGTAAAATTCCCAAAATGTGTGCCAAGGTGCTCTGGGGGGCCTAAGGGAACTCACAGGGGTGCAACTGGATAATTTTAAATTTCAAGGTAAGCAGTGGTGCTCAAGATCAATCAGAGACCTTGGGAACTACTAGCTAGAGGCGGTTCACAATTTCAACATTAGATTGTGCTACATTCCCTTTGATGTGCTCATATCTTTTTGAAGCGGGCGTTTTTGCAGTTTGTGTGATAAAAGGCAAGATCATGTGAAAATCAATAAGAAGCAGGAAATAAGGGTGGTGGTGACCACTCTGACTCAGTTTTGAGATGCTCTTCTATGGCCCAAAGCAACAGATGTCCCTATGGTAAATAATTATAGCTACTAAAAGTGAAATAAAAATCATTTTCTTTTCACTGTGTTCTCCATTTTTCCCAAAGGACTATTAAATTATTAGGCTATAATACGTATTAAATTGTTTGGTGCTAATTACTTAACAAACTATAGTCAATATCTTATAAGTTTAATGGAAAATAATTTCAAAAATAATATATGTTTATATGTATAATTGAGTCACTTTGCTGTGCACCTGAAACATTGTAAGTCAACTAGACTTCAATAAAATATATATTACAAAAATAATAAAAAATAAAAATTGATGAATATATATAAAAAATCTTTAAAAAAAAAAACAGAGCTTTTAAGTATTTCTGTTGGCCTAAAAACATCATGAAAAAATTATTTGTACTTTGATACTAAAGGTTCTATGAGCTGAGTGTTCGAGAAACTCTGATGTAGCTTCTTGAGTCTAGTCTAGAGGATTCTTTTATTAAGTTTAAAATTCACACACCCTTCTACCACCATCAAGACTTAATTTTTGTTCCAATACCATCAAGCATCATAGTTACTCTTATCTTTAATTTTCAAACTAGAGTCTATGTCCCTTAAGCACTGTGGTTTTCCTGTCTAAATATAGCATACTTAGATATTTCTTATTAAGTCAAACCAACCACATGATCTAAGCAATGATGTATGCAAAGAATTCAGCTCATTCAATTCTTAGCTCTATCCAAAGTAGAAAGATTAAAAATAATAATAAATATTCCTTTAAAATAAATACTATGCATTTTCAAAATGCAACTTAATCCTTGATATGTGAAAACTATCATAGTACCCCACAGGAAATAGTAGAGCAGAGCAGTTAGGAAACAGTTGCTACTTCATAACCAGGAAAATCTCAGTTCATATCCCAGCACTACCTCTTAGCTTCTATGCACCTTTTGAAGAGTTTTGTGTGTTTTTCTGTTTTTTAGCCCTTGTAAGCCTAGATCTCTATGATTAGGTTAGTAACAGAACCTATAAGATCAGTTCCTTGTGAGCAGTAAATAAAATGATGCATAAAAAATGCACAGCACCATGCCTGACACCCAATAAATGGTGGTATTAATAATATGTTATATTACAGGGGGAAAACAGTCCTGTCAACAAGTAATTTAAATCATTTGTTGTCAAACTTCACCCTATAAATTAGGTTGAAATGTGTTTGAATCCCTCACACAATAGATAATTTCTTGATCTCTTGTAGTATACAAGAAGCTAAGTTGTCCATTGTCCTTCCTGAGAGCACATTTTCACAAGGCTGATGAGAAGAGAGATTAAATAATTAATCAGGATAACACAGACTACAAAACATTATGGTTCAGAGCAAAAAAGTAATAATTCCGATTTCTGCCGGATATTTGAAACGATTGACTATCCTCTTCCTGAACTCACTTGCCTTTGCATCCAAAACCTGCTTCTGCTTCATTCTCCTCCACGGTACTTTCTCTTTCTCCACATCTTGGCTAACTCCACAGTCATTTCATTAAATCATGAGACAAATCATTGCAGCAAGCTCTGCTAAAAACCAGAAAGGATATCTGAAAAGGCACAGTAGAACTCTAATAAGTTGCTAAAAGGAGACAAGACAGGAGGGAGTGGAGCTGTGCTGATTCAAGGGAGGACGAGTGACCTCTGGAAGGAGAATTAGGGAAGTCTTTGCATGAGGTCCCTTTCAGGCGGGTCTTAAACATCAGATAGGGTTTGGGTATGTGGAGATAAAGGGAAGGGTACATGAATTAGTAAGAAGAACAGGAGGAGAGGTGCGGAGGTGATAAATACCGAGTGTGATAAGGAAGAGGAAGGAGTTCATAAACATATTGAGCCTATAATGGAGCACTGGGGAAATTAAATCAGGCATGTCTTTCGAATCCAAACTGTGGGTGCCTTTGGTTTATCTCAATGCCATACCACCATCTTCTCTTCTTTATCGCTTTATTGTGAACTCTCAAAGCTGAACACCTACTAAATTCATTTATTCATGTGCCCCAGGACTAAGACAACACCAAAATATCTGCTGTTTAAAAATTTTTTTTAATTCCTCACATCTCATCCCTAATAAACCAGAGAAGCCAGCATTCTTGTTCCAGTTCTACCTCTGGCTAGCTCTCTGAGCCTGAGAAATCAATATGAACCCCCTTTCAGAGCACAGCTTCCTCAACTGTAAAATGCAGGATTTGTTTTGATGACCCACAGGTTTTAACTCTGTGAAAATTACCTTTATTACTTCATCTAATCGATCCAAAAATCATAAAGGGAAAATACAGCTTTGTCATTTGACCTCCAAATGAATGACATTTCACTTTGAGTTAGGAAGGTTTTGTTGAATGAAGAAGCACAGTTCTTAGGAAAGCTCTTTAAGGTCTCTCCCTAGTTTTTATGGTGAAAAATAAAATGGAATACCACCTTAAGAAAAATGATTGCTGTATTTATCAATTCTAGAAGGCAAGCATTTTTCTGTTAGTGTTCAGAATATTACCGTCTTTGAAGCATGAAAATCTTTTGTTTGTAAACAAAAAGTTTCTCTTTTTTAATTGAAGAAATGTTTAGAGCAATGATGAAATAGTTGACTGAAACTTTTTATTGAATAAAACTCACTAAACACAGACTAGAACCAAGCTCTAGGGTTACAATTGGGAAGAAAAAGCATCTCAATGACCTATTTGCCAGAATCATGGTGCCGTTTAAACTGCAAAGATTTACTCTGATAACTTGATAAATGTACAGAATGATCACTCTTAACCACTGGCAGAGCAAATGCACGCTTTCATAATTTGTCTGCTGTTGCCTCTCACCACCTCCCTCCTACCCACAGCCCCCTCCTCCACACCATGCAATGGCAGGGCCATGACTTGACTTTCTTTAGCACCTGACATTTCTCCTTTAGAGACTTATCAGAACAGTCAGTAACCATCTCCATGATTATATTTAAGTAACTTTATGTCCCCTGTGGAATATCAGCTTTCATACCAATGCCTATTTCATTCCCTCCTGAAAACCCTGTGCTTATCAAATAAATGAACAAATTTTCCCAGGCAGGATCTTATACTTCTCAAATTCTCATATTGTAAAATGACTTTTAAAGTAAACACATTAAAATAAAATATTTAAGTATCATTTTGACCCTCAGAGTAATTGTGTTCTGACAAGTCCACAGTGAGACAGATCCTGGGTTTCCTTTTGACCAGGTCAGGCCTCAAGGACTCCACTCACTTCTGACCACCCAGGACCCCGGACTCCACTCGCTTCCGGCCACCCAGGACCCCGGACTCCACTCGCTTCCGGCCACCCAGGACCCCGGGCTCCACTCGCTTCCGGCCACCCAGGACCCCGGGCTCCACTCGCTTCCGGCCACCCAGGACCCCGGGCTCCACTCGCTTCCGGCCACCCAGGACCCCGGGCTCCACTCGCTTCCGGCCACCCAGGACCCCGGGCTCCACTCGCTTCCGGCCACCCAGGACCCCGGGCTCCACTCGCTTCCGGCCACCCAGGACCCCGGGCTCCACTCGCTTCCGACCACCCAGGACTCCGGGCTCCACTCGCTTCCGACCACCCAGGACCCCATGAACTGCTCCCTCAGCAGCTCTAAATTTAGAATCTGTCCTCTTTCTAGTCATCCTCTCTCCAATCATCTCATCCCAAGGACTTTAGTTCCTTTCACCATGATGTTTATAATCTGCAGGCAATGAAGACCCACAAAGCGATATTCTGGGAAGGTAAAGTTGACCTTAGTCCACACAAGAGCCAGAGGAGGGGGAGGCTAGAACCAGCCAGGCGGTTATGATAGCAGGACAGGCGGTAACAGCGCCGGCCCTGGAGAAGCATAATCACCATCTGACCTGGAGAGGGAGAGCATGTGAAGCTCAGAAAAGGAGAAGAGATGGCAGGGGCCTCAGGTCTTAGTGACTGGGTGAAAAGCAGTATAGTTCACTACACTAAGAAGATCAGTATGTGGAGAGATAATATCTGGTTAAGATTTACAAAGACATCATTTACTACTTTCATTAAGAGGGGTGACATCTATATTCTTTGCTGTTGTATTGTTGTTTTTTCTTTTGTACTTTCCATATTTGCTACACTGAGCATATATTACTTTATGACTAGAGAAAACAAGCCATCTTGCCTTTTTATGCAACTTGGCTATGACATAGTGATCTTGCAATATATATGAGATGTCATAAAGGCAATGTCCAGTGGGAAGATGTAACTGTAGGTCTGAAGCGCATGAGAAGGCAAGGTTATAAGCACAGTTTGGGAGTCATCAGCACAGAGTTTAAAGCCACAGGAATGCATGAGCTCCTCAGGAGACAGAATGAAAAAGGGCCAGAGGATGAACTTTTGTCTCAAGGTGTGTGGCCCTGAAGTCCCTCCCAGGGAGTCACTGGTGCTTGGAAAGAGCTCAGGAAATCACCCTCGCCAGAGGCTTTGTTTAGTCTGATCAGGCTTAATCTCAGAGAAAGGAAGGAAGTGGGGAGGACAGGACCCCTTCTGTATCACCAGAGACTTGGAGTCATGTTTACCAACACAATTTACCCACCATTACAGTGTATTTGCTCTCACGCTATTATGCCCACTAAACCACGAACTTGTTAAGGTCTTGCTCAAATGTTTATTCTTGTTTCCCTACCCAGCACAGTGCCTAACACACACGTGGGTGTGTGTGTGCGTGTGTGTGTATATTAGTCTGACTCTTTGTGACCCATGCACTATAGCCCGCCAGGCTCCTCTGTCCATGGGATTCTCCAGGCAAGAATACTGGAGTGGGTTGCCATGCCCTCCTCCAGGGGATCTTCCTGACCCAGGGATGGAACTCGGATCTCCTGCACTGCAGGCAGATTCTTCACTGTCTGTGCCACCAGGAAGCACCAGGCATTTAGTAGACACATTTGCTGAAGAAATCAAACACACACAGGAGCTGCTCCCCACATTCCCTCCTCTCAAGCATTTTAGCTATCCTCAGTCAGGCTGCTCTGTGCCCACCTGTCAGAACCAGTCTTCTAAAGCCTAGATTAGAGAATGTGTCCCACAGGCCTAACGCCCACGTGTCTGTGATGCCCAGAGAGTCTGACAACCTCCTTGTAAGAAGCCCTGAGGTGAGTTCCCCACCCCGCCCTCACCTCACGTCAAAAGTTCACTGTTCTGTTCAGTGTACATATTATTTACTTGTAAGCACATAGCACATTAACCCACATGGTATTTAGAAACTCGGTAATTAGCCAGGCTAGAAACAAGACAATAACTGCCCACTAGAATATGGCCCAGACTTGCCATGCATTTTTTTTTTTTTTTGCCTGACACGGTGGTTGCCAAATTTAGCACTCTCTACATTTTCAGATCCATCGCATTAATATTTAAGACACTTCTTCTAAAACTTCCTGGAGAATTTGTCCTTTAGAAAGAGATACAAAAGGGCTTCCCTGGTGGCTCAGTGGTAAAGAATCCACTTGCCAATGTAGGAGCCACGGGTTCAATCCCTGCTCCGGGAAGATCCCACATGCCGCGGGACCACTAGGCCCGGGGGCCACAGCTATCGAGGCTGGGCTCCAGGCCCAGGGGGCCACAACCACTAAAGCCCTGTGCCCTGGAGCCTGGCCCCACAAGAGAGGCCACCACGGCGGCCCCCGCCCCGCAAGCAGAGCGTAGCCTCTGCTCACCACAGCGAGCGAAGAGCCCGCACCGCAGCCGATAAATAATTTAAAAAAATATTGAAGAGAGTGAAGTCGCTCAGTCGCGTCTAACTCTTTGTGACCCCGTGGACTGTAGCCCACCAGGCTCCTCTGTCCATGGGATTTTCCAGGCAAGAATACTGGAGTGGGTTGCCATTTCCTTCTCCAGGAGATCTTCCCGACCCAGGGATTGAACCCGGATCTCCCGCATTGCAGGCAGACGCTTTACCGTCTGAGCCACCAGGGGAGTCTCAGTTGAAGTCTCTATTGGAGAGAGGTCAAATCCCAAACCCTTCCCTCAGTTGAATTTTACAATGTGGAAGCACTTCGCAGACACTAAAACGAGAGAGCACGGTGACCCAGAGGACTCTCAGAGCCACCGGCGCTCTGGGCTCCGCCTCTAGACCGGGGCTGCCTCCCGCTGCCCCTCTGCCTATTGGAGAGCTCATGTCCTCCAGGGCTCCGTCACATGGCTTAGGTGGACAGATGTGCCCCGCGGGGAAATATTTTTCCTACGTGTTGGATTTTAACTATTTAGGGGAATGTATTACTTAGGAGAGTCTTGCCGTGAAACTTTCACGTAGGAGAAAAGGATTCTCTCCATCACCTGCCAACTTTATTTTCTACTGTATTTGTTAAATCTGGAATAGAGTTTTCTGGTGACCCACAGATCTGGTCATTTTTCTCAAATATATGCATCAAAGATGGAGTTAAACAGATCTGCTGTTCCTGCTCTCCTCTGCTATATGAGAGCTCTTTTGATCTTGGGTCTCTGACTCTTGATCTAATATAAAATAGGTTTGATATCACCTGCTCTGTCTATACCCTCAGCAACTCTGAGATCAAGCAGGAAAATATATGTGAAAGAAGTCTGCAATAACAGTTTAAAAAACGAGAGTAATAGCTAACATTCAGAACGCGTCAGGCACAGCTTTATATGAATTAACCCATCTCATTCTTTTAATTCTAAGATGTAGGGTCTGCCGTTTTCCCCAAGTTTTAGACAGGAAACCAAGGCACAGAAATTAAGTAACTTGCACAAGTCACAAAGCTAGTAAGTAAAGTTGGAATAAGCTGTTACATACTAACTGGGCATGTTAATACTGGAGTGGGTTGCCATGCCCTCCTCCGAGAAAGCTTCCCAACCCAGGGATCAAACCCAGGTCTCACGCATTGCAGATGGATTCTTTACCATCTGAGCCACCATGAAATCCCATGAATACTGGAGTAGATCGCCTATCCCTGCTCCGGGGGATCTTCCTGACTCAGGAATTGAACCAGGGTCTCCTGCATTGCAGGCAGATTCTTTACCAGCTGAGCTACCAGGGAAGCAGCTGGGCACAGTGAGACCATATTAGAGCTGAAAGAGACTGCAAGAGATGCCACATGCAGGAGATATCACAGGAAAACAGTTGTCATTTTAAAGATGGGAACTGAGGTCCAGCAAGGTTTCATGATTTGCCCAATGTCATGTATTACCATTTTAGAATATCCATAATTTATATTTATTAGACTACATCTGAAGTATTCTATTTCTGAACTGCGGGAAGTAGAGCAAAACTATTAGGAACCTAGGTGCTAGATTCAATGACCAAGTTTTAAGTTCCAGCACTACCACTTAACCAGCTATTTTACTGGGAAATTAAAAATTATGGATGCACAGATAATTGTAAGAATAAGTGTCTAAAAGATGTTAGCTACTATTACTATCACTAAGTCCAGTACCTGGTTCCCAAAGCACAGCAAGACTTGTAGACAAAATTGTGTTGTTCTCGTTGAAAGTGCTAATGGAGTCATCAAAGTGATCAATACTTCAGATATGTTCTAACAAACATATCATTAATTATGGACTGTAAATTATGGATATTCTAAAGCTGTAATTCTGGACATTGGGCAAACTGTGAAGCTTTGCTGGATCTCAGTTGCCCGTCTTTCCACTGGCAATTGTTTTCTTTTCCTGTGATACCACATGTTCACACGATGCTGCCTCTTGCGACCTCTATCTGCTCTAACACGGTCTCTCTGTGCCCACTGAGCAGCTTATTCCCACTCTGCTTACTACCTTTGAGACTTGTGCAAGGTACTTAATGGAACAGTCAAAGCATCAGGTTTCGGAGAGGAGTAGCAAAGGAGAGTCTCAAGGGTGAACATTTTCTTTTTTTTTTTTTTGATTATTCTATAAAATGAAAAAACCCTATAACTAAGAATCAAATTTTCAGAAATAGATTTTCTTTCATTTTTTGAAACGAGTGCTTTTGTAACCGGGTAGAAATTCTGACTCTGAGAGTGTGTGTGTGTTTATTAATTTGTACCTATTTATTTATGACTGTGCTCTTTGTTTCCGCTCGGGCTTCCCTCTAGCTTTTGTAAGTGGGGGCTCCTCTCTAGCTGCAATGGGAGGGCTTCTTACTGTGGTGCCTTCTCTTTGTTGCAGAGCCTGGGCTCCAGGGCGCATGGGCTTCAGTATCTGGAGCACGAGGCCTCAGCAGCTCCGGGCTCCAGGCTCCAGAGCACAGGCTCAGTAGTCCAGCACACAGGCTTGAGCTCCACTGTATGTGGGATCTTCTCAGATCAGGAATCAAATCCATGTCTCGGGAGGATTACAGGCTGATTCTTTACCACTGAGCCATCAGGGAAGCCCAGAAATAGATTTCTGTTCCATTTCTTTCCATTCTCTGCACTGTGGTACCATCCAAAAACATATTAGCAATACGGGAAAGAAGGCAAGGATAATCTATCTACTAAATAAGCCATGCCCTTAAAGAGGGATTGGGTATAACCCCAGTGGGTCAACTGTGCGCCAGGCCCTCACAGGGCTATGGTTATGAAGAGCGTGGCTTGATTCCAAATCAAACAGACCTGAGTCAAATTCAGTTCTCCACTTACTAGCTGGGTGGCCTTGGGCACAATTACTTAATTTCCCTGACTCTATCAAGAGTTTCCAAACCCAGAGCTAACTCAGATGCTCTTCTATGGTGGAATCACTGGGATTCAGAGTCCTCTATGGGGTTTGTGGGATTCATCTCAGTGATTTCAAGGTCTACTTCACAAATTCTTGAAAGGTACTTTCTGCAGTCTTTTTCAGAAGCAGACTGGCCAGTCTAAGTGACCACAAGACAAAGATCACGGGAATTAGTTGAACAAATAGGACCTGACTTGGCCCCGAACCAAATGGATGTTAAAAGTCTAATTGAGCAAAAGATTCCTTTGATAGCAGATGGATGTGATATCCTGTCAGGACAGGACATGTTTCCACTACTTCATCAACACCCCTAGTAAGCTCAGAGTGAGTGTCACCACCCGTGCCTGTAAGACACACGCCAGAAGTGAGCAGCAAGGAGACAGCATTCCCCATGGTTGGACCGACAGGAAGATCTAAAGACGCTCTAAGAAACACTTAGCTGATGGGGTCTGACTGGGCCGCTGCGGCTGGCTTCCACATACGCACTCACTCTTCACAGGACTAGCTATGGAGCTTGAAACATGTCCATTCTACACTCCAATCATCCTTCCCCACAAGGGCCCAGCTCCCCCTCAACCAGCTTTGCCTGCTGCCCAACTTCTAAGCCGGCTTCCTGGGTAGCTCAGTTCATTAAAGAGTCTGCCTGCAATGTAGGGGGCCCCAGTTTGATCCTTGGGTCAGGAAAATCCCATGCAGAAGGAAATGGCTACCTACTCCAGTATCCTTGCCTGGTCCCATGGACAGATGAGCTGCTGGGCTGTGGTCCATGGCATTGCAGAGTCGGACACGACTGAGTGGCTAAACCACCTCCACCAAGAACTTCAAACCCAGCCCACAGGGCTCTTTGGGCTGGAGGCTGACAATGACAGGTTAGCATGAAACATCAAAGCTCTGGGAAAAATAAACTTCCCTACAGAGATGGTGCACACCACCATATCTATAGAACTGACTTTCTGAGGCTCCTTGGATTTCTTATATACACAGACTTCTGTGACTATAGCCTCCATGGCAACTTCAAAACTGAAGGAGGTATTTCTAAGCTTGGGAATGGAATTGCTCAAGACAGCATGTTGTAATATGGATAAAGCTGGGAAATGGTGCTGGGTGTTTTAGAACAGGTTATATTCGTTCATCAGGAATTATCATTTAATAAGATCTAATTAGCACATTTCTATCATGTCCTTCTTGCCTAGCATTTACACATATTCAAAAAAACAAAAAGTAGCTACTATAGCAACAATTCCTGCAGTTCTCCTAGGGAGTAAGTACTAATGGGTTCAGTCAGCATTTGTCAGTTTTCATCTTGTTTTCTCCTTTGTTGGGAGACAGCGTTCTATTTACAGATAAGGAACGGAGACTAGGAAGTTAGGAAACTTACTTAAAATTGCTCAAGACATACAGGGTAAAACAAGAATTCAGATGGAAGCATTTGGACTGGAATTTAGGCTCTTCATCTCTATACCCTAGCATACTCAGGACACTGAGACCCACAGACATTATGTAACATGTCTGAGGTCATATCCTTATTTGCTTTTCACATTAAAAACTAAATTACAGCTACACCCCTGTTCAAAGAGTAAGCTAATTCTAAACCTGGGTCCTAGGGATGTCAATGCAACACCAGAGCTCTTGGACACTGAACGCAGCAGAGCAAAGTGCCCAGACTCAGATGATTTTCTAGGTATAGAGCCCAATCAGATGGCGGCCAATGGCATCTTCTGGTCTCTGCTAATCCCTGAGCTACCAGAGCAGTTAACGATGACACTAAATGCATGAAGCTGTTCACCTTCGAAGACTTTTATCATCAGGCCTGACAGCTCCTGATTAAAGAGGCACTGGAGTCCCCAGAATGAGAAATGCCCTTCGCAAAACTTCCCACGTGTTCTCGCTTCAAGCCATGATAAAGCTTCCAGTCAAAAGCACCTGCTAAAATGAACCTATTTTCTGGAAGAGAAGTGGCCAGTTTGGGTCCAGCACTTGCAAAGGTTCCTAGTGCCACAGACTATGAAATAGACCGAGGTGAAGTGCATTGATTGTTTGAAGGGGTTCACAAGGAATCCCAGGGGCCTGAAAATTTCTGAGCAGGAGGGTCCCCAAGTTGTCATGGTCTGACTGCTTGCCAACTTAATGGGGAAGCAGATGAGCTGAAGGGGCTTGTGGGGAGCAGGTTGGTGAGCAGCGAGCCGGGATCCGCAGTGAGGGGTTGAACATGCCACAGTCTGGGTCCAGGGACTCTTTGCACCTCCACCTTAGACTGACGCCCCAACTCCTGGTACAAACCCTGGGAATCAAATTCTGATTTCAAACATTGTAAGAGGCTCCTCGTTTTCCAGATCTCTCAGTGAAAACATTAGGAACAAATCAAGAACTCGGGCGAATGTCATAGAAAGGGGCTCCCCAGTGGCTCACAAGGTAAGAAATCCGCCCGCAATGCAAGAGACCTGCCTTCCATCCCTGTGTTGGGAAGATCCCCTGGAGAAGGGAATCGTTACCCGCCCCTGTATTCTTGCCTGGAGAATTCCATGGACAGAAGAGCCTGGCAGGCTAAAGTCCATGGGGTCGCAAAGAATAGACCCTTAGACAAAAGTAACCCTAACAGGAATATATATACTGCATCTCCTTTTCATAGACGAGAGAGACAGAAGGACAAGCAGAAACAGTGAGATTCACCCGCAATGCAGACACAGAAAGGTCGTTGGCTTTCTCAAAGTAGAGAACCTCCAGCTTTCTTGACTGAACGGCAGAAAAGGGGGTGTGGAAAGTTGGAATAAAGGGAGCAGTTAGGAACAGGAATTGGGAAACGGCTCTAGTCCGGAACTCTCCGGGTTCCCGCTGTGAACCGGTCTAGGGGCTTCCCCTCGGGGGTCCCAGCACCGGGCTGGGAAGGGCGGGGGGGACGCTCCGGGCGGCATCACCCGCAGGACTGCCAGTGCCCGGGAAGTGAGCTGGGGACCCAGAACCGAGTGCAATTCCGGAGGGTCTCCCTCTGGGTCTCGGGGAGGCCCGCGCTGAGCCCAGAGATCCCAGGGGAGGCTGTGGGAGGGACAGAAAGCAGCCGCCGCAAAGCGCCACGGAACGCACTTGAAGTTGCCGCGCGCTAGAAAGAAACTTTTTTTGTTTCTTTTGAAACGCAAGTTTGCAGTCCACCCCGAAAAGTTTCTCGCGGCGCAGAGCCGGGGAGGTAGACCCGGGTCTCCGCGGGGCCGCGAGCCGCTGCCCTGGCCCGGGAGATGGTCTGCGAGGTGTCCCCCGCCCCAGTTCCCGGTCCCGGGGCTCACCGGCGATGTCCCAGAGCTGCAGGCGCACCACGGTCTCCGGGTCCCAGTGGAGCACCTTGAGCGCGAAGTCCACGCCGATGGTGGCCCGGTAATGCGAGGAGAAGTTCTGGTGCACGTAGCGCTTGATGATGCTGGTCTTGCCCACGCCCAGGTCGCCGATCACCAGCAGCTTGTAGAGGTGCTCCTTGTGCGGGACCTGCATGGTGGCGGCCCGCCCGCCCGCCGCGCGGTGCCTGCTGCGGACCCGGGAAGCGCCGCCGGGGGCCGGGCCGGAGAGACTCCCGGAGCGCGAGTGCGGGCGCGAGGCGGCGGCGGGGCGGGACGCGGGCGAGGGCGGAACTCCTCCCCGGCCGCTGCAGAAACGCCCAGACGCGAGCCCCGCGGGCTGACCCCCCTGCCCACCCCGCCCGCGCGGCTCGGGGGGAGACCCGAGCGATTCCTGGGCCAGGGAGACTGGGGAGGCTTACGCGCAGATGCCCTTTTGCAGAGGTTATTCGTTACAGCCCCTGACAGTTTCCGAAGTACTTTCTCGCCTGTGATCTTGGCCACAAAAGCTGGAGGTGTGGGTTTCAGTTTTCAGGTTTGGCAAGTGAGAGTGTCTAAAAAATTAAGTGAATTGCAGGGAGACGGTCGGTAACCGGTCTGGCTGAACACAGGACTCTTGAGGTCGTGGGCTGCGCCACCGTCCCTCAGGGTAGAGAGAGTTTGGAGGCGAGGCAGCTCGTAAAACAGTTTCAGGAGGCCCACCAGCTGGGTTTGGGTCCGGCACGACCTCACACTAGTCATCTGAGCTGCCCCAGCCTCTTCCTCCGTGACCTGGTAATGGTAATCCTTTGATGCACCAGCCTGGGAGTGTGAATGCTGAGCGCCTTCACACCTATTCAACTATTAATTCTGAAATGAAGTGAAAGTCGCTTAGTCGTGTCCAACTCTGTGCGACCCCATGGCCAGAGTACTGGAGTGGGTAGCCTTTCCCTTCTGCAGGGGATCTTCCCAACCCAGGGATCGAACCCAGGTCTACCCACATTGCAGGCAGATTCTTCACTAGCTGAGCCACAGGGGAAGCCCAATGAATGGTCTAACCAGGAGAACAGTTGCGCTGTAAGTGCTGAGGGCATCCATGGCTTCGTTTCCTCCTCTCCTCTACTAAAAGCTCTGAGCAGCACTGAAAGACAATTTAGACAACTGGTCAGATTATGTTACATGATAATAAGAGCAAGCATCGATCCGGCACTTGGTATGTGCCAGGTTTTATACACATGTCACCTAATCATCCCAGCAGTCCTAAAAATAGATATGATTATTCTTCCCATTTTACAAATGAGGAAAACAAGACCTAGACATTTTGGGTGTGTACTCACAGTCCTATAGACCAGCTCACATATCCTGAAATGTTCAGGTCCAGTCTCAGTGTCTTGTGATACCTTCCAAAAATAATATCAGCAACAGTGATCACTCTTATTTTTTCTTATCTCATGGCACGTTAACTAAATAATAAAGAACATATTATAATACCCTAACCTCTAATATATATATTTCTAATCCAGTAAAGGGCCTAGACATTTTAAGTAACATACGTAGGGGCAAACAGCTTGTGATGAAAAAGCCAAATTCAAACTTAAGTCTTCCAGTACTAATTTGAGAATAGGCATTAAAAAAAAAAAGTGAATGAATATATATCGTGAACAGATCTATGTGAATAAATTTAAAAATTTAAGCAACATGGGCAAATTCCTTGAAAAACACAATTAACAAAATTGACGCCCCCCCCCAAAAAAAAGGAAAAGCTAAATCATTCACTCTATGTGGATTAGAGATTGGGTCTGCATTTAAAAATTAATTTAAAACAGTAAAGTTTTCATATGTTAAACTTTAACAAAAGAAGTAGGAGCTAATGGCGGTAGAAGCAAGGAGGGGGTGGCAGTCTGAGCCATCACGTGAGCCAGCCTGATCCAGCATCACAGGCCCCAGCGTGTTCTCCCAGCCGGGTCTGGCTGAATCATCCTCACCTGGTCTCCTTTGCTCACCCGGGCCTGTCGGAGCATCAGATTTACTGTGTGTAGCAGGCTGACCAAGATTCAGGTTCTGGAGTTTATACACTTAAGGGGAAGAGGGCTGTTTACATCAGAGAATGCAAAATTGAGGCCTAGGTCCTGAGGTTTCGACTTTCCTTCGCTGCCTCTCTGAGGACAGTGGCCAGTCACGGTGAGCAAGCTCCATGGCTAGGCAGGAAGTATTGCAGTTTGTTTCCAGAGTCACTCAGTTAGGTCTCATGACAGATCTTCACAGCAGGAAGAAATGACTCTCAGTTTACAATTATTAAATCTTTTAGGTTTTAGTGGCTTGAAGGGCTTCCCTGATAGCTCAGTTGGTAAAGAATCCACCTGTGATGCAGGAGACCTGGGTTCGATCCCTGGGTTGGGAAGATCCCCTGGAGATGGGAAAGGCTACCCACTCCAGTATTCTGGCCTGGAGAATTCCCTGGACTGTATAGTCCATGGGGGTCGCAGAGAGTCAGACACGACTGAGCGACTTTCACTTTTCCCTTTCACGGTGGCTTGATGAGCACTACAGTTTAGCAGTTCACAGCCTAGAATTCTGAAAGACCCTGTGTCAAATGACAGAGTTGGGTTGCAAGATCTCTGCAGAGTACCTCTGACTCTAAAATAGTATTCTGGGTCTTCTGGATGTATTCCGGCAAGTGACAGCCCAGCCTTCTCACCACCCCCACCACAGCACCCGAGAGGTGGAGAAAGGCTGTGCAAAGGCCTTTTCAAACCAAACCTTGTGCCGTAGTTCTCTCCTAGTTTCGTGGCTGTGGCTCTGTAAGCTGCTCAGCTGCTGTATATTTCTCCCCCAAGGCAAGCACTCTCCAAGCACATTTTTTGGAGGGCAAATGTGTCTGTGCTCGCTTGCTTTCCTTTGAACTTATTTCCTATGCTCAAAAGTAGGTTGCAAACAGGGACCCAAGTAAGTGCAGATAGAATACAAACTAAAGTCAGGCTAGAGCTTCTTTAGATTACAAGGGCCTCAGCAATCAGGCAGACCACCCTTGTCTCCCATCCTCCGTCTCCCCGCAGACCACCAGATGTCCTGAGACCCCGTCTGCCTCAGACTGTCCACAAGGTGCCCACTTTTACCCTGGCTCTGCCACTGTGCCACGTGTGCCATTGCTAAACCACAGCATACCCTCTCCTGAAAAACAGAAAATCAGGTGACTCAAGCCTGTAAAAGATGTAGGAAACCACAGTGGGCTTGGAATTCAAGGATGAATGGTGTCGAACACGGCACAGAGTCAGATTTCTCTAAGACGCTGCTCCCTTGCTGTCCAGTGTGGGAACAAATTATTGCACATATTAATTGGAAAAACTAATTTAACCAATCGGAAATGGCTTTGCAAACACAAACTTGAAACCCTCATGCTTCCCTCCCAGGCCTGCCGTATTAGGTGAGCCCCTGTGAAGTTACTTTATTTGCTTTGAACAGTAAGAGAGCCATAGGAGTTATTCATTAGCTTATGTGGTTTTTAATTGCTGCTCTGAAGAAATATGTAAATGACTGTAAGGTAGGATGCCAAATATTCTGTTGTAGGACAGATAAAGTGATTTTTCTTAGATTAACAGAATCTTCAAAGACATGGACTTTATTCCAAAAGGCCTGTTAAAGGAGACCATAAATTTTTATCATCCAAACTAGGACTCTTGAGAGTGAAAGGGGTCACTGTTAAAAATTACACCAAACCACAGGAACAAGCCAGGGCTGTCCTAAAGAAAGTCCATTCCTGAAGCAGAGGGTTAGAGTTCTCAAATGAGATATACAACTGAGAGTGGCATTTGAAAAAAATTCCCTAAATCACTATTTTAATAAATAGTTTTGCCAAGTTAAAGCTGCAGTTCAATTCTCTATTGTCTTCAAAGAATTTGCTTTTAATCTACTAGGCTGGTCTAAAACCTGTGTTAACTTGCAATGGGAGTTATGTCCCGTATTGGTTCAGGGGTGCAGCAGTTGTCTAGAAGATGCAACACTATTTGGGCTTCTGAGGTGACACTAGTGGTAAAGAATCCACCTGCAAAGTAGGAGACACAAGAGACATGGGTTCGATCTCTGGGTGGGAAAGATTCCATGGAGAAGGAAATGACAACCCACTCCAGTATTTCTTCCTGAAAAGATCCATGGACAGAGGAATCTTGCAGGCTATAAAGAGTCAGATACAACTATGCACGCACACCCTAGATATTCAGATTGCAAAGAAAGGGGGTTGACTGTATATTTACAAAGTCCTAAGTATGCAGGGAAATATCTAATAAAAGAGGGGGAAAATGCCTGCTTCAAAGGTAAAAGGATATTATCTCATACTCATTCAACAACTCGAGCAAAGAGGCAACACAAGTGAAAACGGCATGCTATGTGTTTGTGGGAGCGATCCTACCCAGCACGTGTAGCGAGGATAAACCTAGCAGTAGACCTTTGTTCCTCTTAGAGACGTGAAGAGCTCATCCTCCTGTGAATGAGCCCCTCGTAAATAACAAGTGGGGACCCAGCGACTGGGATGGTCTGACTCAGAGGGTAGCTCAAGAAAGTTGCTGACACAACATCAGGGTCAAATCAAGATATATTTTTGTGTAAAACACTGTGACAGAATTTTTGAGAGTCAGGTTGAGGAGTCGGGTCTCACATATCTATGAGAATATTTAGAACATAAGCCCCTGTCATCAAACTGTGAGCATCCTGGTTGCAGTGTCAGTCGGCATGCGCACACGGCCCTCGGCTTCCTTCTCAGACCCCCTTCGCTGGCTTCTCCCCCTTCTCTGCTGCCCACCACTCCAGAGGGCAATTCTCCACCCTCAGGACCCAGACTTTGCTTGCTTGAGGACACTCCCATGATAAAACAGCAAAACCAGCTAGAGATTAAACTCAGCCATCAGACTGTCTTCTTTCATTTTTCCAGCCAAGGTCTAGTACTAACCAGGTGCAGTACCTTAGTAAAGGCATCTAACTTCTATAGGCTTGTCCCCTCGTGTATAACAGTTAAAAATTAAATAAATGTTTACTTAAGAAATAAATTAATTAAATAAAATGAGGATAGTAATTTCTCCCTCCTATAGGAAGAAGCCTAAAGCAAATAATACAGTAAAATGCTCAGCACATCGTTTGACCCAGGAGATGTGCTGAAAATGCTGTTCAACTATCAAGTGCCTGCTGATGATCTCTGTGTTTGTGCTAAAACCCCCAAACCCACTCCTGCCTTCTGCACCCTTGTTCCAACTGCCTTTTGGGCGTTTCTGCCAGGCTTTCTGGAAGACATGTTCTGAAGACATCTCAAATGCAACATATGCAGAGCTGCAGTCATTATCTACCCCAACAGACTTGTTCCTTTTCCTGTATTCCTGGTTTTAGTCATTGGTTCCACCCTCCCCAAAGCCTACCAAGCCTGGACACAGCCACACTCGGCTCCTCCCTCTTTATTGCCACACATCCCAGCAGCCCGAGTCCTCTGATTCTATCTCAGGTCCATACAGGTGCTGTTGGAACATAGAGGTGAAGACCTATTCAATATTATTGCTGTCAAAGGATTATGCAAAAGGAAGAAATCATAAGAGGAAAAATATTTTGCAAATGCAAAATAGGGAAGATTTTTGCCTGCCTTAAATGTCTGACATTTAAGGCAGGCAAAAAGAGAATACACTTGATACTTTATATATAAAGAGCTCTTGTAAATTGTTTTAAAATAGCCAAATAGATAAAGAACAGGAATACAAACAAACAACTGAAGACAACTGACCACACAAAAAGTCAATAATAATGTAAATAATAATGTAAAAAATTATTTTCACAGGGAATAGAAAAACAATGACAAGAAACCATTTTTCACTTTTCACACTGACATATATGTTTTAATACTAAAAATATCTAATATCAGTGAGGATGCAAAGAATGGACATTAGCATGATCCTGGTGGGATTATAATTTAAGAAAAAGCTGTTAGAGAAAATTGGGTTATATGTATCAAAACATTAAAAATGCATCTTTACCTAAAAATTCTATTTATAAGAATTTATGAAAATTTATCATTAGAGAAGTTTATAAAAATTTAACTCCGTTGGATACATATTACAATGTTGTTTATCATAGAAAACAACTGGCATTCTCTAAATGTGCATCAGGTGAAATATTACAATGTTATAAATATTTAATAACATACAACATTTGTAAATGATGTTTAAGGAAAATACTGCATTATCTGGAAAGATATTCACAATATTTTTCACAGCATTTTAAAATTGGAAGAAAATTACAAAATATATACCCAGTTTGTTCAACTATCAAGTGTCTGCTGATAATCTCTATATTTGTACTATATTTGTACTAAACCCAGTTTGGCATAAAATACATAATTTCCATTATACATACACACACACAATAAAGATATAGAAAATCATACACTGATATGTTATCAGAAATGACGTCTAGATGACAAAATTACCGCTTTGCTTTATTATGTATTTTTCTACTTTTCTATATTTCTATTTTTACAGGAATCATTATTGTTTTCAAAAGAAGAAAACAAAATTAAGAAAAAGAAATGAATGTACCCTGAATGGATCTTAGAGGAGGATTCCCAGCAATCATCACAATGACTTTTTCTAGGTCTCTCCAGGAAGTACAGAGTATCAGCGGTTTAGGTAATTTTCCAGCCAACCTTTTCTCATCTTGATTCCACTTATCTGTGCTGAGAGGCGTGCCTTCCCCAGAGAACCAAAGCTCCATTTCCGGGGCAGCGAGGTCCCCACGCGCCCTGGAGTGACTGCCCGCGGCAGCCGGGCTGGAGGCCAGACGGCGTCAGGAGCCTCCCCGCAAGGTGCCTAGCGCGGAAGGAAACTGAGTCTCCCCCGAGGGGCGGCCTCCCAAAGCTTGTCGTCTTTCTGCCACCTTCCTGTTTGTGCCCCCGCTTTTCCACTCTGGGGCTCCCCTGGTGGCTCAGCTGGTCAAGAATCTGCAGTGCGGGAGACCTGGATTCGATCCCTGGGTGGGGGAGATCCCCTGGGAACGGCGACCCACTCCAGTATTCTGACCTGGAGAATCACAGAGAGTCAGACACAACTGAGCGACTTCTCTTTTCCGCTCTGACGCCGATTCTCTGATGCTCCCCTCCAGACTCGCTCCCATTCACCCTGCTCTTCAGCCCTTCTTGACGTCTCATCAAGGAGCGGGATCCTAAGGCTGTCTTCCTGATTGCATTTTCCCTGCTTGGACCTGCCACTATACCCAGATCAATCCTCTTTAAAAATAGATAGGGGGAACCTGCCGTAAAGCCCAAGAAGCTCAACCTGGTGCTCTGTGATGACCTGGAGGGGTGAGAGAGCGCCTAGAGGGAGGGGGTATATGTGTACCCAGAGCTGATGCACTTTGCGGGAGAGCAGAAATGAACAACACTGTTAGGCAATTATACGCCAGAAAAAATACATATGTAAGTAAACAAATAGATTCCTTCAGTGGGGCATTCTTCCACTCACAATCTCTGAACTTATCTTATGTGTGAGAGGCAAGCATTCTATCTTATTTAACCCTTTGTTGAGTTGTGTTTTCTGTCCTACGCAGTCAAAGAATTTGCAAATGATAAGCCTCCTCCAGTAAGACAGGACAAGGTCGTCTCCCTCCCAAGCACGCTTATAAAACAGCAGTTTATGTATATGCCGTCTCAGCATGTCCTATCGGCATTCTTTTTGTAGATTTCTTCCCACTCTATAGCCTACCAGTTCTATACCCTACCAGCACCTGGCACAGCCCCTGCCTCGCTCCAACTGTGGGCTCAAGACATGCTGTCATTCGGGCTATGGTAGGACATTAAATGTCCTGATTGGCTCAGACAGTAAATGTTTTAATGATGATGGAAAACATGAAGGATGTGAAACCATGTCTTGTGTTACTGCCAATCACTTTGGCCACTTTGGCCACCTGATGTGAAGAACTGATTCACTGGAAAAGACCCTGATGCTGGGAAAGATTGAAGGTGGAAGAAGGGGATGACAGAGGATGAGATGGTTGGATGGCATCACTGACTCAATGGACATGAGTTTGAGTAAGATCCGGGAGTTGGTGATGGACAGGGAGGCCTGGCATGCTGCATTCCACAGGGCTGCAAAGAGTCGGACACGAGTGAGTGACTGAACTGAACTGAATCACTTAGAGTCCTGGGTGCTATACACTCCGTTGTTTTCTACAAGGAACTTAAACATTGCTACCAGCTTCTGCAGAAAGCAATGCAAAAGGGACAGGGGCAGGGTGTCCAAAGACTGCTGCTCTGCAATTTTTAAGAACTATGTTCCATTCATTACTCTGCTATTAACTCCCAAGTTAGTCTGGTCGCTTTATCTCATACCCCTGGAACCTGCTTTGAACGGCTTCACCAAATCGTTCAGACTTTCTCAACAATAACTTTCTGGCCATGTCCGTTAAGAGTCTTAAATATAGGCATAATTATCCAACAAAGAGTAAATGCCATTTAAACATTTATTCCACTTGTAAGAATCCATCCTAAGGAAACAATCAGACAGTCTTTCAAAGATTTTATGCACTAGCTATTTAATGCAGCACTATTTTTAGCAGCCATCTGAGTACCAATCAATAGTAAATTGGTTAAAAAGACAATGTCATATCCATAAAATTTAATATTTACAGCCAATAAGCATCATGTTTATGAAGACTATTTAGAGCCATGCAATGTTTAGGATACAATATTATTCTGGAAAAAGCAAGATATAAAATTACATATGAAACATAAATGTGTACACATACATATATACATAAGTATACTCAACCCTATTTTGCAAATATATGTGTGTGATTACACATATAGCTGGAAGGAAACTTAAAATATGAATGATAGACTTATTGGTGATTTTTCATCTTTGTGCTTTTCTAAACTTTCTATAATATACATATATTGACTTTAAAATTGGTGAAAATGAATGTATGATTATCTTGGAACACTCTTAGGATTTACTATTTATTTTTATTTACTTCTGGCATTTTGAGATTTTACATAATATACCTTTTTTTAAGTCCCTAAGTAATTTCTGACACCCAGATACTCATGTACTTGATTTTCCAGAAGCATTGTTGCATTATTTCTTAGACAATTTTTTCTACCTTTTTCTAACTAAACTAACTCTAGACCAGAATTATTAAGACTTTTTAAAATTACTGTTTTGTTCTTTTTGTCTCATTATTCTACTTTCTGGAAGATTTCCTCCGCTTACTTTTCCAAGTCTTCCACTGAGAGTGTTTTATTAGTTGATTATTTTCTTAGCAGTTACTTGATTTCCAAGAAATGTTTAGATCTATTTATCTACTTTTTAAAGAAATGTAACAGCTTCCTAAAACATAACTATACAACTTTATCAATTAAGTTGATTTTTTTTAATAACAACCTCATAGCAGCTTCCTAAAAATTATTGGAAAATTTACTTCCTGCCCAGCACCTCTCAACCCCTAGTGTACCACACAGGAAGTGTTTAAATACCACTGGAATTGTAAGTTGCCTATAGATTTGCAAGTCCTAACGTGCCCAAGCCTTAACCGTAACCCAGGTGTTTTGTGAAACAGATAATAGATGGTCGTGGGAAACAGGCATTCTTAAATTGCATTACTGAATGGAGACCCTTTCACTGAGCTGAACTCAACTAGGGGCAAAGTGGGAGACAGGATAAAATGACTTGTTTCTGTTGTCCCCCAATAATCCCTGCCCCCACACCCCCTCTGCATCTAATGACCATCTTTATTTCAGAAAATTGGTTTAGGTAGAACCAAAGGAAAGACAGACAGTGTCTCAGTGAGGAGAGAGGGGGGTTTACTTTTGTCATTGTTCTTTCCAAAGGAAAAAACAAAGCCAAATTATTAGCTCTGGTCTGTATAGACAAAGTCCACCCACTGAAGGTGTTGGAATACCTTTCTGTCGATCAGGGTTTCAATCCCAGACCTGTGTCAGCAGCAGAGTTCCTGAGCCCACGCTGAGTGGTGCGCGCCTCCAAGTCAGTGCTCCTCGGAGAAGAGATGCTCCTCCTGACAGCTGGGATCGTCCTCCCCAGGGAAGGCGTACTATTGCACAAAGCGGCCTGTGCTACAGGGAACAGAGACACAAGGAGGGTCGGATACCCCCCGCACTTGTCCATTAGACTTCCTGAAGCTGATAATCCCATAATAAATTCCCAAAGAAATGGTACCAGGACCTCCAGAAGTCTCAGGAAGATCAGGATCCTGTGAATCTAAAGCTGCAGGCCCCGATAGACAAATGTTTACGGCAGTGGCAGCTGTCTCGCTGCTACTTCCTCCGTCTGATGAAACAATTCTTCAGCCAAGCCTTTACCGCTGTCTCATTAAAGCCGAGTTCCTCCAAGGTGATTCAATCTGGGCATATGGTCTTGATGAACACATCTTCCAACATGCTCAGATGTTCTGGAATAAAATTTGTGCGTCTTCAGTGAGCACACCTTGGCTTTGCTGACTTGAGGTCCTTTGGGAATGCAATAATTCAATCAGCTGAATCCTCTGACCCAGTGACTCATGAGTCACTGTTAGCACCTCAGTTTAGGGATCATTGTTGTTGTTTTACAGTTTGTTAATTTTCTTCCAGATAGGAGAATTTTACATAGCCAGGAACTTTTCATGCGTCATTTTTCAAGCAGCTCCCTTGGAAAATACCTATCAGACAAGCAAGGTCCTGAAGCTTCCCCATCTCCAGCCCCACTGGGGGTCATGGCCTCTCTGCCCCATGGCCCAGTCTTCCAGCTCCTGGTATGCAAAGCTGGCATTCTTTCCTGCTAAAACAGACTCCTGAGGCTCAGCCTGGGAGATTAGACAGCCCCTTGCCCTCTGGAGAAAAGGGCCAAATAAATAATAATTGAAGATGAAAGGGATTTTCACAGTTTCAACTAAGGCTAAGAAGATTACATGTATTCTAACCCTAATCACAGTGGTGGCTTTATTGCATCTGGGTTCACGGTGAGGTCACAAGTCACTGGCAGCAAATAGGGGCCTTGGAAGAGTAAGAGTTATGCATCAGTGTGCATTGTCTGCTGTTTGCTAATTATCTAGTGCTGCCTGGTATTTATTATACAAGAAGTTAGCAGAACTAGGAAAAACAAGATTTGCAACACTGGGCTGACAAGCATTATTAAAACGGTTATAATTACAGGTCCGAGCAAAGGAAGGAGTAGTCATTTCAGCTGAGAGAAGGAGACATACATAAGAGATCCTTGCTATTGTTGTTCAGTCACTAAGTCATGTCTGACTCTTTGCAACCCCACGGACTGATCCTTGGGGCATGCTAAATCTGGAGGCCAACAATAACTCTTAATTTTGCATACATGATTCTTCAAATTCCACCAAAAGGATAAATTCCTGGGTCAAGTCTCAGCTCTAAAACTCACTTGGAGTATGACCTTGAACTGTCATTGAATCTCCCTGAGCCTCAGATTCTTTAGCAGTAAAATGTGATGAATATTATCACCCTCCCTGGTTGTAAAAATTGAATCAGATAAATGACTAAGCAACTGTTTAGGAAATTGAAGAGATCACCATACAAAAGTCAGTTATGACTTTTTCCTATTGCCCATACTATAAGAGGAAAAGAGCTCTGCTATAAGACTAAGTACTGTAAGACTAGCTATGAGGTTTATCCTGTAGGGCTAAAAGAACTCTAGAGCTCATGTATAAATCTAAAAGACAAAAAGAACTCAACTTCCCCCAAGAAAGCATCACAGAGCCCTGCCAACTAAAACTGATCCCCCAGCCCCTCTGAAAGTCTAAAACACATGCTGCTTTTGCATCACCAAGACCTGAGTTTGAACTGTGGCTCTATCACTCTCCACCTGATAATCACGGGGAATCACTGGAACCAAACTGCCTGCGTTCATTCTGCTGTTGTCGTTTGTTAGCTGTGTGACCGCGGGCCAGATACTCAGCCTCTCTGTCCTTCGGTGTATTTCCTGCAAAATGGACATAAAACTAGCACTCCCTAGTAGGGTTGTTCTGAGTACTAAGTAGGAGAATGTAAAGTATGTAGAGTAGGTGCTCAAAAATCTAAACTATTATTCCTTAACAAGCAATAGTTTTCTGAACTTCCCTTCACCAATCTGTAACATACTACTGTCCATTTTATGAAGGAACATAATATAATTACCAAGAAGAAAATTTATTTTTGAAGAGTTACTAGTAAGTCATAAATGCTTCTGCTAATACATATATTGAACGTTGAATTTTCATTCACCACTCTGAGACAAATAGTAGTTACATTCCTAAAGGTTCATTTTCAGGAAGTTTGGCAAGTATCAAAAGTATAAAAAATAAACCAGCCATAATTTCATCATCTAACACAATTACTGCCAACATTATATTGTGTGTCATTTTATTATTTATTGGTATTCTTAAAATGTATATTTAACATGTAGGTATATAAATATAGTTATAACAAACTATATATGTACCTTGATTTCTTAATTCTACTTGTTTACATAATGAGGATTTCCCTCATTTAATTACGGAAATAAATTTTTTTTCCCAATCATAGATTGTTGCCCTTTAAAAGTGTATCTAAGATGAGGCTTAGCAAATTATCACTTTTCAACCCAAATAGAGCTTGTTAAGTATAACATCACTAGAGTCTTAATGAGTTTTTTCTTGACTTTTATCATATTGTGTAGGAAGTGATATATCACAGGAAATGGCATGTTAGGAAAATATCATTTCCTTTTCAAGAGATGATAAAACATCTGGCTTTTTAAAAAAATTAAATAAGGAGTAATAAAAATAGTCTTCTTGGGCTTTATAAAATTATCTTTCATATATTTTGAGAATTCATTCAAAATGTGAATTTCACAAAAAAAATCAGTGAGGCCTTTGAACATAATTGTTAGCACATGCAAATTTTCTACATCTAATTATACTTAGTACTTGGCACTCTTGAGCGCATCAAAGCATTTCACACATTTTAATAAAGACAAAGTTTTTTTAAATTAAAGATTTAATTTGGGGTGATAGTCAACAAATAAATTCTACAAAAATATCCTTTTTAAGATGCTACCTGTAATATGTGATAATATATGATATACTGAAATTCTAGAGCACTACAATGAATACTCTATTTCAAGATGAAGATATAGCAAATGGAATCAAACAAGCCTATTTATTTTTATTGTTCACCTATTATAATTATTTATGATCCAAATAATAATTTTTTATCAAGTATGGTCAATTAGATAAATAAGTAGCTTTAAAAACTCTACTAAATTCTCATGCTTTTCTGCCTTCCATTAAAATATTTTGCTCTGTCAGTATTTTAACTTTTGATTATTATTTTGGATGTCGAGTTGCTGTCTACAGTAACACCTCTGTGACATGTCTGGGAAGTAGCACTAGATATCAACCCAGTTGGATAGTGATGTGTTACTTTTGGAGTCAGAATAAAAAAAAAAAAAACCTATGCAGTATCTAGGAAGGAAAGAAAGTACATATGTCATAAGTGATATTTTTATTTATAGTCTTGATTAGATACTTAAAGGGCATATAATCTGTGCTGTTCGTGCTGATGAGTATTTGTTGGAATTTCAGTTTAAACTCAGAGGATGGAAATTTAGCCATTAGCATGTTTAACTGAAAAAAGACAGTTAGAAAATTAAGGTGTTGGAAAAGAAGGAAGGAAAACAGAAAATGAGAAAGAGAAGAAGAGAAGGTGAAAGAAAGTAGAGGGAAGGTGAGAGAGAAAAAAGAAAGAAGAAAGAGGGAGCATTTATCATGCCCCTACTCCGTGCCAAGCACTTTCACTAACGCTGTATCATTTAGCTATTAATCTAACCTTGAAATAATGGTATTATCCACACTTTTACAACAAAGAAATTGAAGCACAGATAGGAGAGCTTAATTTCATAATTAACGCAATTTGTAAGTAATTAAGTTGGAGGTTAAACTCAATAGTATCTAACTTCAACACCTTATTTTCTCCCCGTAATATCACAGCACCATTCTAGAAATTGCCTAAATGATCTGTGAGCTTTTCTCCTTTCTGATCTGTGGAAGTTACTCAGTCTAGCTTTTTATCTAGCACAGTGCAGACTGACTGATACTCAGTGGACATTCAGTAAATATTTGTTGACTGAATTAATGAATGAATGAATGATTCCCAAAAGCAGAAAAAGGAAATGGGAAAATGAGTTTCTCTTCTTAATAAGGAAATAAAGGGAGGCAGACATCAGTGAGCTTCTCTGCTGACAAAGGAAACAAAAGGAAGCAGACACCACAAAGAGAGAACTATGCTCAGTTTTATTTTGGCCTTGAGAAGTAGGATTGTTTGAATTTAGTTTAAGACCTGAGTTCAGATTGGGTTATTACCAAGAAGTGTGGCTAAGACTCAACTGATCTCTCAGCCGAAAAAAGCAAACAAACAAAAACCTGAAGTCAAGTTTGAACCAGTGACTAAGCTGTGGTTTTTCTTCTGCTCTTGAGAAGTTCAAAGATGTGCTTGTAGATTCTGAGCCCTTGAGACGTTGTATGGACTTCCAGGTGGCTGCGTGGTAAAGAATCTGCCTGGCAAGCAGGAGATGCAGGTTCAATTTCTGAGTTGGGAATTGAGGTCAGGGGTTGCTATTTCCTTCTCCTGGAAATGGCAGTTCACTCAAGTATTTTTGCATGAGAAATTCCATGGACAGGGAAGCCTGCTGGGCTTTAGTCCATGGGGTCACAAACGAGTTGGACATGACTTAGCCATTAAACCACCACCCATGGAGCATCACACATCACACTTCTAAAATGAGATCAACTCTCAGATAAATATGAATCCCAAGCATTTCTTCAAACCTGGAATTAGCTAGCCTCCAAACTCTCGTGTTATGTATTTTGAAGCCTCATCCCACGGACCATGTTGAATCTCCCAGGATGCAAGCCTTATACATCAGATGCTTCAGTGGGAACCCAAACATTAGATATTCTAACTGTGCTTTACACAAATAGATAACAGGGAGGTATCACAGGGTGTTTGGTTTGTTAGTTGATGTTAATGGAAAATTCTTCTGGAAACTGTATTAATTATAATACTTGGCATAGCAAGTCGTTGAAAAGCCCACTACAACTCTTCAGCAGTAAAAAGAATGTTAGCTAACATCATTGAAAAATCCAGTGCTATTAATACAATTAACTTGATTGAGTAGCTCAAGGATGTCAAGAAGGATTTCACTTTTCTGATCTTCCTACTCTACCTTCCACAGTTTTGGTTTACGTGCAGAAACTGGTTAGCTGCTCACCAAAGTTTTTAGCTCTTTCTCCTGATGAGGCAAGTGGACTGTATGATTTCCTAGCCTTCCTTACAGTTAGGTTTGGTCATGTGACTGTGTTGTGGCCAAGAAGTGGCATAAATCTAATAGCTTATGGAAGGAGAAAGCATGCAGAAGCGTGCACGGGCTATGCATGGTCATGAACCGATATTAAAGATATCTTGACCACACATGCCTCAGACACAGACAGGCTCCAAAATTTCATGAACAGAAAAGAAGTATGAAATCTATGTTCCCCCTGAGAAAGGACTGTTCCTCAGGACAGAATTTCAGCTGTCACCATACTGTAAGAGAGAATAGCCCTGGAACATGTATATTACCATAAGTGAAATAGACTGCCAGTCTAGGTTCGATGCATGAGACAAGTGCTCAGGGTTCGTGCACTGGGACGACCCTGAGGGATGGGATGGTGAGGGAGTGGGGACGGGGGTTCAGGATGGGGACACATGTATACCCATGGCTGATTCATGTCAGTGTATGGCAAAACCCACTACAGTATTGTAAAGTAATTAGCCTCCAATTAAAATAAATAAATAAATTTTAAAAAATATCAGGGACAATAATTAACAAGGAAGCACCTCCCAGAGGAAGGAGCCAGGGCCTCCGGAAAGCAAAAGATGAGAATATTCTTTCCAGAAACTAGAATAAAAGTCTAGTCAAAGGACCTGCCCTATTTGTTAGGGGAGAGGGGCCTCCCCGTGCCTGCGGGCAGAGCATTTATCCACGCTGTGGGCCACAGTAGAATCCCACTCTTTTCCTTTGTCTGAACAGACTCTGCTCTAATACTTTATATTGGGTGGGCATGAGAGGCAAATAATGTATTTGTTTGTTTGTTTGTTTGTTTCATATGCTGCAAGATAATGAGAGGTGCTATTCAGACTGAATGGAGAAGAGCAAGCATCACTTGAAGATCATAAATACGTGGGTGACTGTCTTCCTTGACACAGAATAAATGTCTTCTATTGTGTGGAAGGAAGAGTAAAATAGGCATTTGGTGTCCATAAAAATGCAATGTGACAGAAACTGGCTAGACACTCACCAAAACCCATTTCCTTTTTCTGTTTGACTATAATGTCCCATTAGCCTTTCGGTCAGATGTGGCCATGTGATCCGTATCTGGCCAGGGAGACATCACAGACACGAGCAACCCCCCGTCAGACATGACTCATAAAAATTACCCACATGTGATGCTTCGTGCGTTTTCTCTTTCTGCGGCTTGACGGAAAAGAGCACAGAGATCCTGCAAGCTTTGTGTTGAGATCCAAGGAGCCAGGGGCTGTAAGGAGCTGGGGCACTTCCACTTCTAACTGAGATGGAGTTAAGAGACTAGATTTACCCTCCTTCCCAAAGCAGTCAATGAACAGGACAAGATATTTGAAACAATGGTTTTCAAGGCATTGGTCATAGATGTTAGGTAGTGAAGAACAGTGGTCATTGAGAAACTAAGCAAGATCAGCCCCATCCTTTCAACCCTGGAGAGAGAGGTGCTGGGACACAGCTCAGAGTGAGATTTCAGGCAGGGCCCAGAACACTGCCTGGAGGAGGAGGAGTCAGAGACGGGACTCTGGGGGTACCTAGGCAGCTAGAGTTCACAAGATAAAGCTTCATAAAGAGTAGAACGGCACAGACGGAGAGCCCTTGGGAAGTGTGCAGAGCGTACCCCTTGAGTGTTCAGCACAGTACTGATCAGCAAGTGTGAGGACACTATTTGAACCTGGAAAAAGAATGTTCTAGAAGGAACACTACCTGGAACTCACACAGGGCTGAAATTGGTGTCTCTTCTCACCAGCAAGGGCTTCCCTGGTGGCTCAGAGGTTAAAGAATCTGCCCACAATGCAGGAGACCTGGACTCACTCCCTGGGTTGGGAAGATCCCCTGGAGAGGAAAACAGCAACCCAGTCCAGTATTCCTGTCTGGAAAACTCCATTGGCAGAAGAGCCTGGTGAGCTACAGTCCATGGGGTTGCAAAGAGTCAGACACAACCAAGCGACTAACACATACACTCAGCAGCTAGGCTGAAAACGCTCATAATTCTTACGAGTATTAAGTAGAGTTTTCAGAGGAGTCTTGTCTTAGCAGTGGGACTAAATTAGCCAGAAACTACATGCTGTCTCATTGTTCCTAACAAATATGAAAAGTAAAACCTGAAAGAATAAAACTGTTTCTAACTAACATAAGACCATTCCAAAACAAAGCCCAACAATGTTTATGTGCCTGCATGCTCAGTCATGTCTGACTCTTTGCGACCCCATGGACTTTAGCCCACCAGGCACCTGTGTCCTTGGAATTTTCCAGGCAAGAATACTGGAGCAGGTGGCCATTTCCGACTTCAAGGGATCTTTGTGACCCAGGGATTGAATCTGCCTCTCTTGCGTTTCCTGCATTGGCAGGTGGATTCTTTACCACCTGGGAAGCCCCAACAATGTTTATAAGAACACAAAAACCTTGTTGCATGCTGGCCATTTTTGATTAGATGTCAGCAATAAAAAACTTAAACGATGTAAGTTAGGAACAAACCTGTATTGTATTTGAGCCATTTCTGTGTGTTTGTATGTTATACCTAATATAGCTTCCTATTGGGCCTGGTTGCAAGATCTCATGATCCTATGACAGCAACCTGCATTAACTAAGGGTATCTCTTTCTTATTTATGTCCAATAAGACCAAGTGTCTTTGTCAGTAGCTTCCATAGAAAGAGAATTTTATTTCCCAAATCCTCCATTAATGATCACATGTTATTAGTCTAAGTTGACTCATGGTACAATATCTAAGTGAATGATGGTCGATGGCACCATAGACAACTGTGCATGTTACACCTTGAATGGGGATACTCAACCAATGGAAAAAATGCGGGTTGAAACCAGCTTGTGCTGTTTACCAGACCAGGCAATCTGGTGCTGGGCTGCATTCACCTAGAGAAGGGGCCACCTTTCTCTCGTTCACACAAAGCTACTACACAGCCTTGTGTAGACCCTGATCCTGGCGATCAAGCAGAGAGACTCTAGGAGGAAGAGGGAAGAAAGCTGCATGCTACCTAGGGATCAGGGGAACCAGAACACGAGACATGGTTGTTAGTATGACTATCATTCATTTGCTATATTTCAATATATCTTTCCAAATATCCTAAATGAAAGGAATCTCACTTCTCTGAAAGCTTTTACAATTTTGTCTTATAAAGCTCTCTTGGAATGTTCAAGACTTTCTACCTTTAATTATAGTTAATTGCACACATGTGGGGCTTCCCAGGTGACTCAGTGGGTAAAGAATCCACCTGCAATGCAGGAGATGCAGGAGATGTGAGTTTGATCCCTGGGTCTGCAAGATCCCCTGGAGGAGGGCATGGCAACCCACACCAGTATTCTTGCCTGGAGAATCCCTGGACAAAGGAAAGCCCATATGGTCACAAAGAGTTGGACACAACTGAAGCGACTGAACACGCACGCATGCACACATATACCAAGCCGTGGACAGAACAAAGAGAGCCAAGGACTGGAGGACTCTGTGTCAAACCTCTTGTAGGACCAAAGGAGACAAAGAATTCTTTTGGCCAACACAGGAAAAGCTGGTATAAGGAGAAAGAGTTTGAGCAAATGTTATATTTTGAGTGGGAAATACTTAGGTGTCAAATGCTACTATGCCATCTTTCCTTCTCTTGAGACAAGAAATAAAAGTGATTTCTTCAGCATACAGTGTGTTGTACCCAACAATGACCAAGACTGAGAAAGTGCCTTGATGGATGCAGTACCCAAGCAGGCTTCATAGACACAGCAGTGAGGTTTCATTACATCTGGGAGACCAAACACAGAATAAAATAGATCATCTAGCAGCTGTCATCACCTTTTTTGGCACGAGGGACTGTGCTACCATGCAAGACAATTTTTCCATGGATGGGGTGGGGGTGGGGGATGTTTTCGGAATGATTCAAGTGCATGACATTTATGATGCACTTTATTTCTGTTATTATTATATCAGCCCCACCTCACATCATCAGACCTTAGATCCCAGGGGTTGGGGACCCCTGAAGAGAGCCAAATTAAAAATTAATTCTGTGCCCTGGTTTGTTCTTGGATGTATAATCAGTTTGGTGCTGTGACAGCTGAACATTGTCATAGTATCATGCTAACAGGTCATGTTGAACTCACATTGTTCTGTGCCTGAACAGTCAGTCCAAGTTGCAAGCAAATACATTGGGCAGGTCATTTGTGTCAACCTACCAATTTATACAAGTTCATTGGCAGTATGTATAGTTGTAAATATAAAATGAAGAAATATTTAAAATGGTCCTTAAAATTTTCCAGTGTTGTATTATATAATGCAACATTAATTTAATTGGCCCACCAAAATCATGTTTTGGTAGTTACAAAAATGTTCTATAAAATTAAATTAAAATGAATGTGATAGTGAATAACAATCAAAAAATAATCTGAGCAGTTCAAAAGAACAAAATTAAATACACAGAAAGTTAAACAGACAGACAACCAATAAGGACCTACTCTATAGAACAGCAAACTATACTCAATATTATGTAATAACCTATAAGGGGAAAATATGAAAATGAATAGATATATAAAACTGAATCATGTGCTGTACCCCTGAAACTAACATGACATTGTAAATCAACTATACTTCAAGAAAAAGTAAATAGAAAAAAACACAGAAAGTAAAACAGCAAATGAGAAAGTGCATATTTGTACTATTAAATTAAATATTGGCCTTTAAATTTAAAAGATGACATCATGTCTCCCATTCAATTAATATTTTAATTTTAATAAAATGTTATATTTATATGTGCTCTGTTGCTCAACCTTGCTCCATTCTTTGTGACCCTATGGACTGTAGTTTGACAAGCTCTTCTGTCCATGGGATTCTCCAGGCAAGAGTACTAGAGCAGGCTACCATTTCCTCCTCCAGGGGATCTTCCCAACCCAGGGATCAAACCTATATCTCTTGCGTCTCTTGCATTGCAGGTGGATTCTTTACCACTGAGCCACCTGGGAAGCCCATACATACATAACTAATCTATAAATGTGTTTTTGATATTTTAGTTCTAAAAGAGCTAGTGAGTTTATACCTGTTCTTAAGCATATTTTAATAATGCTATAATAAAAATAATTTAAGACAACACTAGAAATCCATGAAAATATTTTCCTTTTAAGGGAGGTTTATAGTTTACTCAACCCACTCCAGTATTCTTGCCTGGAGAATTGCATGGACGGAGGAGCTTGGTGGGTTACAGTCCACGGGGTCATGAAGAGTTGGACACAACTGAAGCAACTTAGCATGTATGACACATTTTAGTCGAGTTTGAGAAGCAAGCTTACATAGAATTTTTCCTTAAGTAAACACATTGCTAGAGGGCTTGCTTTACATTTCTGAAATTCTCAAGCCTGCTGGGAAAAGTACCAGAAGAATGGAATTCAGGAGAAAGAGGTAGAAGAGAGTTATGAAATGGAAATATACCACCCAGAAATTCCTCACCCCTCAGGCAATTAATAAGAAACCCTCTGTTAATGAAGACAACTCGGAGGCGTCATTATGACTTTCCTTCTATCCTAGACTTTAGGTGCTTTAAGGAAGCTTTCATATCTGATTCTTCACTATCGTGTATTCTCTTCTATTTCAAAAATATGTGCTAATTTAAGTAAATTCCAAAATTAGTCAAAATTAAGGAAGTGGCAGATTAGTTTCTACACCAAACATATTTCAGTTTAACAAAGTTTCTTAATTGTGTACCAAGAGCAGTTACAACGCTAGGTGTCGTGAAAACGAAATAATAAATCCTCATGAATAAATAATCACTAATGGAAATAGACATAAATAAATAGTAAAATAGCATGAAAAATTTAAATACGTATGTATACATGTATATGGGATTCCCCGGTGGCTCAGAGGGTAAAGAATCCACTTGCAATGCAGGAGACCTGGGTTCGATCCCTGGGTCAGGAAGACCCCCTGGAGAAGGGCATGGCAACCCACTCTGGTGCTCTTGCCTGGAGAATCCCATGGACGGAGGAGCCTGGTGGGCTACAGTCCCTGGGGTCACAGAGTCAGACATGACTGACTAAGACTTTCACATACATGTATGTGTTTTAGATGTACACACACACACACATACATCAGGGGACAGAAAGCTTAACTTCAGAATAGTAGCAAGAGTGTGTGAGAACAACAGGACCTAGGTTAGAATTTCAAGGAAAGGAGCACCCTGGAAAAACAAGCTGATGATCTCCATTCATTTTCCCTGCTAGGGGCATCTGTGTGCTGTGACAGCAAGCTGAGGCCTGGGGTTAGCCCAAACCTATGCCTCTGCCGGGGAAAGAAATCAGAAAGCTTTCAGCAATCACGCAGGGCTGGTGTAAAGCAAACTGGGGATGTGAGGGCCCTCAGAGGCTGCAGGGATCTTGCCCTCCATCTCCAGTGTGCTGGGAGAATTGCACATGGCACCAATCCTCTGACACCAGCTGGGTGCCCTATTGCTTGCTTGCTAAGTCACTTCAGTCCTGTCTGACTCTTTGCGACCCCATGGACTGCAGCCCGCCAAGCCCCTCTGTCCGTGGGATTCTCCACGCAAGAATACTGCAGTGGGTTGCCATGCTCTTCTCAGGGAGTCCTATAGTTCAACTCAGTCCTGACCCTGTCTACTGGGAGATAGCATCGGATTCCACAGGTTAAGGACTCAATCCCCAACCACCTTAATATCAAACAAATGACCTGATTAAAACAAAGAGTCAGAGGGCCTGGATAGACATTTCCAGAGAAGACATATAGATAGTCAACAGGCAGATGGAAAAATGCTTAACATCATTAATCATCAGGGACATGCAAATCAAAATCACAGTTCATTATCATCTGACCCCTATCAGAATGGCTATTATCAAAAAGACAAGAAACAACAAGCATTGATGAGGATGTGAGGAAAAGAGAACACTCATACACTGTTGGTTATTATATTGGTACAATCGCTATGGAAAAGAGTATGGCATTTCCTTAAAAAAACTAAAACCAGAACTACCTTATGATCCAGGAATTCCACTTCTGGGTATTTACCTGAAGAAAATGAAACATCAATTTAAGAAGATGTATATACCCCTATTCAGCGCAGCACTATTTACAATAACCAAGATGGAACAACCTAAGTGTCTGTCCATAGAACACGGGTAAAGAAGATGTGCTGTATATACATACAACAGACTATTACTCAACCATAAAAAAGAATGACATCTTGCCATTTGCAGCAACAGGAATGGACCTGGAGGTACTGTGCTAAGTGAACTAAATCAGAAAGAGGAAATAGAGTATGATCGCACTTACAAGGGAATCTAAAAAACAACACAAACACACAAAACAAATAGGAACAGACGCCTAGAGAACAAGCTAATGGTTGCCAGAGGGAAGGGGGCTGGGGAGCTGGAAGAAATAGGTGAAGAGGATGAAGCGGTACAAACTTAAAGCTGTAAAATAAGTAAGCCATGGGGATACACACACACACACACACACACACACATATTATAATTGACTACATAGGGAATACAGTCAATAATATTGTCTGAATTGTGTATGGTGACAGATGGCAACTGGTCTTACTGAGATGATCATTTCATAAGGTTTAAAAATATTGAAACACTATTCTGTACACTGGAAACTAATATAATATGGTATGTTAATTATAAATCAATTAAAAATGGGAAACATAGGTTTATTAATAAATAGCGTTGTAAAAAATCTGAAGATGATGCCTAATGCACTAAGGTCTAATTCTTCCTCTTTCTTTGAGTGAGCCATGACTTTCAGACAATCCACTCTGATTTATTTCTTAAAAGAAAATCATTCCTCAGATATTTTGCTTATTATTAAGCCAACAATATGTTAAACTGATAATTTTCTCAGCAATGTTTTTTCAACATTCACTCCCCTAAAATTTCAAAGGAATTCAAACTACGTATGCAGATCTTGCAAACAATGTGACTAAAAAGCCACGACCTCCTGAGATGAGGTTGAAGGATGAGAGCAATATTGAAGGAAAACAGTTGAGAATGTTATAATATTTTTTCCTCACCACTTGCTCTTATATAAGGGAAAAGATGTGCTTCTCTTTATTTCAGGCAGGTTGTGAAAGGTTTCAAGAAACCATTTAAAGGGACTTCCCTGGTGGTCCAGTGGTTAGGAATTCTTCTTGCAATGCAGGGGACGCAAGTTCTATCCCTGGTTGAGGAACTAAGATCCCACATGCTGCAGAGCCATGACTGCTGAGCCCATAACCAGAGTGTCCACGTGCCGCGGTCATCCCGCACGATGCAAGGAATAGCCGCGACCAAGACCCAACGCAGTCAAAGAAATAATTAAAAAAACAAAAACACTTACACAGCTTGGTCTGCATCCCTGTGGGCTTCCCTTGTGGCTCAGCTGGTAAAGAATCTGCCTGCAATGTGGGAGACCTGGGTTTGATCCCTGGATGAGGAAGATCCCCTGGAGAAGGGATAGGCTACTCACTCCAGTGTTCTTGGCCTTCCCTGGGGGCTCAGCTGGTAAAGAATCCACCTGCAAGGCAGGAGACCTGGGTTCGATCCCTGGATTGGGAAGATCTGGAGAAAGGAAAGGCTACCCACTCCAGTATTCTGGCCTGGAGAATTCCATGGACTGTATAGTTCATGGGGTCGCAAAGAGTCAGAGATGACTGAGTGACTTTCACTTTTATGTTCATGCATCACTTTGAATAGGAATAAGACCCTATCCTCCCTGTCCTTCATGTTCTCTGCCTGCCTTTGTCTGTGGAAAAATGTTAATCAAAGAATAAGTTGAATCAGAGAAGTGAGAACATTCAGAAACAAAAGAAAACAGTCAAAGGAGACCAAATAATATTAGTTTAGTCATCAAGCAAAGTCAAGAACCTCTAGTTCCTTCTCAGAGGCTATAGATACTATTCTGAGCCATGTCCTGTGAGCTTTCTTGTAGATACTGGAACATCCATCAGGCAAAAAAGCTAACTATATGATGACCAGGCTATAGCCATGACATACGCTGCCACAATTTTGAGAAATGGCCTCAAGAAAAGGAAACAAACTGATCTTGGACCTGAAGATTAACTGTACCTAATCAAGATAATGTTGATCAGACAACGGCATGACTAATTTCAGGATGACTATCAGAGCTGCCTGTGCTGTTATTGCACGGAGCCCCCTCCCTCTATAAAAGTTCTTGCCCACTGATGGTCAGTGGAGGGGGTCAGACTTTGGACAGGAGTCCACCCTTACTCAGGCTGCCAGCATCCAAAATAAAGCCAACTTTCCTTTCTACCAGTTTTGCCTCATTCTTGAGCGGCAAGCAGCCGGATCCCACTTTGTGTTACACCTTGGAGTTTGCAAAGAAATGCCTGAGAAATCTAAAATGAACAGGCTGTGGCTATTGTCCTAGTGTCAGAATGAAATGTGCTATTTAGAGTGGGAAGAAGCCTAGTGTCCACTGGTGTCAGAAGATTTGTCAAGAACCCAAGGAAGACTGGAAAATAGGGAGCCAGTCTGAAGGATTCTTTTAAAAAAATAAACTGTCCAAGAGTCAGCCTCGTTATGAACATGTTTATTAGAGGCAGAAACATAAGGGTAAGGTCAGATCTCCCTGGGGGTCCAGAGTTTAAGAATCTCCTTGCCAGTGCAGGGCACACAGGTTCCATCCCTGGTCCAGGAGGATTCTGTATGCCAGGGAGCAACCAAGTCCGTGCATCACAGCTACTAACCCCAAGCACCCTAGAGCCTGTGGTCTGCAACCAGAGATGCCGCCACAACGAGAAGCCCACACACTGACCGCTGCAACTAGAGAAGGCCTGTGTGTAGCAAGGGAGGCCCAGCGCAGCCAAAAATGAGTAAATAAAGTTAAAAGCAAAACAAAACAGAGAGATAGGGATCATTCAGACAGCCAAGATGAAGATGTTACCAATATCAAGGGTGTGTATATCAAATGTCCTTAACTGGGAAATCTCCAAGGAACTCATGAATGTACTACATAAAGGGGGAAAAAGATTATTAACATCTACCTTGCCCAGAGAGCACTAGCTCCAGACTACGAGCATACAGTTAAAACCTGATATTCCCTGAGTGTATCCTCTTGGTTCTCTCTCTGTGCCGATCCTCGTCTCGGGAATCACCACTAGTGAAGAGAAGCCCATCGTGTTTCCTGCCCCATACCTGGCTCCTCACCGTGATGGAGATGCAGGATGGAAAGAGGAATACTGTAGTTTCAAATGGATTTCAGAGTCAGGCTGGACATGTCAACTACTAGACTGAGATTGTTCTTGGAACTAAAGCGATGCTTTATCATCTGGGAGTGACTGGAATAGTCAAGACATGATCTAGTTTTCAGGTGGAGCAGGTAAGAAATAGCTTCATAGAAGTCTAATGGATCGATACTAGTCAAGGGGAGACTGTTGACTGGTCACAGACAAGCTAGAGGCTGATCAACTCCATTTCCTCTTCCAGGGAACACAAGAAAAGTAATCCCCAGCTTCTGTTGTTGAATTGAGGTCATGTGACTGGGATCTGGCCAATAAAAATGTGAATGGAGATATTAAGTCATTGTTGTTATTTACTCCCTAAGCGTATTTGTCACTCTGTTGTGCCCGATTCTTTTGTGACCCCATGCACTAGAGCCCACCAGGCTCCTCTGTCCACGGGATTTCCCATGCAAGAATACTGGAGTGGGTAGCTGTTTCCTTCTCCACGTCATCTTCCTAACCCAGGGGTCAAACTCGGGTCTCCTGCATGGCAGGAAGACTCTTTACCATCTGAGCCACCAGGTTTAGTTGCTAAGTGGTGTCCAGCTCTTGGCAACCCCATGGACTGCAATATGCTAGCTTCCTTGTCCTTCACTGTCTCCTGGAGTTTGCTCAAATGCAGATCCATCGAGTCAGTGATGCTATCCACTCACCATCCTTTGTCACCCCCTCTCCTCTTGACCTCCGTCTTTCCCAGCATCAAGGTCATTTGAAATGAGTCAGCTCTTCGCATCAGGTGGCTAGAGTATTAGAGCTTCAGCTTCAGCATCAGTCCTTCCAGTGAATATTCAGAGTTGATTTCCTTTAGGACTGATTAGTTTGATCACCTAGCAGTCCAAGGGACTCTCAAGAGTCTTCTCCGGTGCCGCAGTTCAAAAGCATTGATTTTTCAGTGCTCGTTCAAGCCTTCTTGTGGTCCAATTCTCACATCCATACATGACTACATAGCTTTGACTAGAGGGGTCTTTGCAACGTGCTGTCTCTGCTTTTTACTACACTGTCCAGGTTTGCCATAGCTCTCCTTCCAAGGAGCAAGCGTCTCCCTACTCCAGGGCTGCAGTTACCTTGCATGTGTGCTCAGCCTCAGTCATGTCTGATTCTTTGCGACCTCATGGACTGTAGCCCGCCAGCATCCTCTGTCCAAGGGATTCTCCAGGCAAGATACTGGAGTGGGTCGCCGTGCCCTCCTGTAGGGGATCTTCCTTACCCAGGGGTTGAACCCATGTCTCCTGCATCTTTTGTGTTGCATGCAGGTGGATTCTTTACCCACTGAGCCACCTGGGAAGACCCTGCAGTCACTGTCCACTATTATGTAACCCTGGCTGTAAACCACTCCAATGATTGATTCCCGGTCTAATGTACCCATGACCGTGTGCCAGGCGGGGAATCATGCTGCATGACGGGAAACCAATTATCCCTGAGTCACTGCTTGGAAGCCAGCACTTCCTCAAGATCCCCAGCAGATCACCTGACCCTAGGCAGACGGCAACATGAGCAAAAAACAAACCTTATTTTTTTTTTTTAAACCACTGTGATTTGAGTTTGTTTTCCTCAGCAGCTAGAATTAATTACCCTGATGAATACACAGCACAACTATCTTTCCACAAAATTTTGATAATGTCAGTAATTACATGCAGTGTATTCACAACAGATCGTGATTAATCAGTGGATGGTAACAGTAAGGAGAAAACGGTATTTCCTCGGAGAACCAAGGATCCAAGAGTCTCTTTCCCTAAAGCCAGATGCGACTCACAAAATCTGTGCTTTGGTGGACAAGGCTAGGACTGTGGCACCAGGCTGTCGTGTGCAGAGAGGAGTGTGTGCGTGCTAAGTCTGTTCTGTCGAGTCTGACTCTTTGTGACCCCCTGAACTGTATGTAGCCCACCAGGCTCCTCTGTCCGTGGGATTCTCCAGGCAAGAACACTGGAGCGGTAACCGTGCCCTCCTCCGAGGGTCTGCCCGACCCAAGGATGGAGCCCAGGTCTCTTCTGTCTCCTGCACTGGCAGATGGGTTCTTCACCACCGGCCACCTGGGAAGCCCCGGAGAGAGGAGTAGTGTGTACCAATCTGAGGTCCACAGGAGTAGGTAAGACCTGAGAAAGTTAAACTCTAATGCCAAAGCTCAGTTATGCTTGGAAAGAACTTAAAGAGCAGCTGGGTGAGGATACTGATTCCAAAGTGAGGGGAACGGCCCTTCTCACAGGAAAGCAGGTTGCTTGCCTGGCTAGCCCCGCTGCAGCATGAACGGAAGCACCGGGAAAGGGCGCGACTCCCGGCGCTGGCAGCTCTCGGTGGCCGCGGAGCAACCAGAGCCGGAAGGATGTCGCAGGTTCCCAGGGCAGCGGGAGGGAAAGCGAGGCTGCAGGGACGCGGGAAAGAATTGGGAGCTTCCAAGGACAGCGATCAGGAGGAGGCAATAAAAGTAACAGATTCCAAAACGCCAGAAGCGGCGTTTTAATTAAGCATTCGCACAGTAATTTGAAGTAGAGGATATATTTGGAAAAAACACAACTATGTTCAGCAACACGGAACTGAACATTATTTTTCATCCAAAGTTAAAACCACATTGTACTTCCTTCCTGACCACTTTCCCAGTCCCCACCTCTTCGAGACAGATAAGCTTTATCTAAATTATTTCATTGGATGGATGATTGTCATTTATAACTTTATTGCTACTTCTGTCTCGGGTATTCCTTTGGAAAAGCTGTATGGATTCATTACATATTCTAATGTATTGTCTATAGATTATAAGATAGAGTCAAGCATGTATCTGCTGATACTTTTCAAGCTGACCTGTTTTTATACTCAGAAATGTCTCTTAATGGTAGGCTTCCCTGGTGGCTCAGATGGGGGAATCTACCTGCAATGCAAGAGATCTGTGTTTGATCCCTGGGTCGGGAAGACCCCCTGGAGAAAGAAATGGCAACCCACTCCAGGATTCTTGCCTAGAAAATTCCATAGACAGAGGAGCCTGGTAGGCTACAGTCCATGGGCTCGCAGAGTCAGACACAACTGAGGGACTATCACTCACACGCAATCATAAAACAAGATTAACTCCTGGTTTCTCAGTGGAAAGAAGAAAGTAGTAATTGAGAAAAATTTGGTTAAGCACAAATTTCAGCTGGGCCTGGAGAGGTGAGTAGGATCTGATGACACAAAGAAGAATAGAGAGTGTATTCCTGGAAAGAAGTGCAGCCCAAAAAATGACTGCAGACACAGGATGAGTGTGCTGCTAGGATAGAAAATGGACTAGTCATTTAACAGGATAGATTCTTATATTTGGACCATGAATATTAAGATCGAAAAAAGATGAAAAGGTATACAGGAGAATTTTTAATAGTGGATTAATAAGATAGCATAACTATTGGATGATTCCCAGGAAAGTATATTGAGAGCTTACTCTGTGCCAGTTACTGTATTAGGTTTATATTTCATCTAATTCTTATAATCCAGTGAGGTATGGCCTTTTATTAGTTCCATTTTATAGATGAGAAAACTGAGGCGGAGGAAAACAAAGTAATCTGACCTCAAATCATAAGCATAGTAAATATAACATCCCGTAAGTATTCAGACTCAAGTAGGCTGACTCTTGTAAATGCACTTAACCACTATGCTATATTTTTTTTTAAATGAGAGAAAATGTTAGAGGCAGTGAGTAGTAGAAAGAACTAACTTTGAAATCATAAAAATTGTGACTCAAATCTTTTCTCTGTTATATGAAATCTTGGGCACATAAAATGTTCTGAGTCTAAATGTTTTTTAATCAAGATAATATCATTTACCTTTATTTTTTAATTAAAGAGATCTTCTGTATATCGGGTAATATGTACAGTACATAGAGCACAATTAGATAGTAGCTCTCATAATAATGCAATGTCGTATAAGGTGGAAAGAAGCCTATGTATTTAAATTCAAGATACTTTTTATTTTGCAGTTAGAGAACAGAGATAAGCATGCCTAGAAACTGCCCAACAGATACTTGGTATTTAAAGTCAGTTTAATAAATAACAAGGCCCTAGTGTATTGCACAGGGAACTATATTTAATATCCTGTGATAAACCATAATGGGAAAGAGTATGAAAAATAATATATTTGTGTGCAAGGGAATCACTGCTGTAAAGTAGAAATTAACACAATATTGTAAATCAAATACACTTCAGTAAAGCTTTAAAAAATTTAAAAAAGCCAGTACCATCTGAATCTGATTTGGGGTACTAGTAGGGCATTCAAGGGGCACTGCCTGATGACATTTACAGAAAAATGACTGGAGCTTGGGATAAAGGCAGGTGTTGAACCAACAGCCACTCATATAATGTGCTAACTGAGTTTCTTAACAGTGGATGAGCTTTGTGAGAAAGAGGTGTAAAGTGAGAACACTAATGGCTGTTAGGTTGTGAGAGATGAAATGAATCTAGGAAACAATGATTAGAGAAATAGTAACTGTGTTTTGTTACACTTAAATAAATTAAAGTGTTTGAACTTCCTAAAGAGAAATGGGCTCTAACAAGGATTCCCTCTTGTGGAATACCAAGTGTCAATATAAAAAGACTGCTGAAGATGAAATATTTATCACACACAATGCACCATGTGAGTTCACATGTGGGTAATATTTTTTAATGGTATTTTTAAATAAAAAGTTGTCTTTCTCTTTCCTTGAAAATAACTGGTAAATTAGAAATGTGGTTATTCATTCCTACTTGTTATCATGCAAACACTTTAAAGAGCTTCTTGTGTTTCTATTGGACTTTTCTTCAGAATAGCAAAATGAAAAATAATTCTTTTCATGAAGAATTTAGCTTCCCAGGTGGCACAGTGGTAAAGAATCCACTTGCCAATTCAGGACACACAGGTTCAAACCCTGGATCGCAAAGATCCTCTGGAGAAGGCAACCGACTCAGAATTCTTGCCTGGAAAATCCCATGGACAGAGAAGACTGGTGGGCTACAGTCCCTGGGGTCACAGAGTCAAACATGACCTAGTGACTCAGCAACAACCTACTCAAAAGGCAGGAAGAGATTCCTTACTGCAAACCCAATGGCCACAAGAATCTAACTCATTCAGGATGGAAGAACTAACTCAGTTCCTAGCTGTTTATTTATAAGACTTTCCAAATTGGTATTTATGAAATAAATTCAGGTTTTATCCAATGATTAATACAGCACAGGGATAAACTGATACTTGGTGTTTGGAGCAAATCTTTCTTCTCTTTGAGGATTATCACAGATTTTTAAGAGTCTATTACCAAGGGAATACAGTAGAGGGAAAGTATGTGTGTGCATATTAAGTCGCTTCAGTCGTGTCTGATTCTTTGCAGCCCTGTGGACTGTAGCCCACCAGGCTCCTCTGTCCATGGGATTCTCCAGGCAAGAATACTGGAGTGGGTTGTCATGCCCTCCTCCAGGGGATCTTCCTGACTCAGGAATTGAACCCACATCTCATTATGTTTCCTGCCTTGGCAGGTAGGTTCTTTACCACTAGCACCACCTGGGAAGTCCAGCCCACAATACAGGTTTTGTTGAATCCCAGCTGTCTTCATTTACTGTCAATTCTTGAGAGAATAGCTTAGAGAAATCTCTGTCATGTTTTGTATTATCATTCCTATAATTTTTCACAATGCATACCACCGAGAAGCTATCAATTATTGGATAAGAGATTCAGACTCTAATTCATTAAAAAAAAAAAAAAGACTCCTTAGGAGACTCGGTCATATTTTAATAACAATGAAATAAGAATAGAACTTACTGAATTCTAATGATGTATCAGATACTGAACTAAAGGGTTTATCACACACCTCAAGTTTGTAGGCATCATGGTGTAATGAAAAGAGCTCAAGTTGTAGGATTAGGGTCAGGTAAGTCTGAGTTCAAAACTGATTTTTGACTCAACTATCTGGATGCATTGAGCAAGTTGCATATACTGTATGATTCTCAGTCCCTTATCTCTAAGAAAAGTACCAAAATATATGACAGGTATTATATGTGTAAAATCTCTTCTAGAGCACTTAACACATAGTCAATAAGTTTACAAGCCTAACCGTAGACACACAAAATTTAACCACGCTATGAATAACACTGTCCTTATATTCCTCACCATGAGGGCTTAGTTTCACAGAGGACAGACTATAAATGATTTTTAGTACACTAAAAGTTAGATTTGTGTGCACATTAATGTTGAATCAAAAGATGGAAATTGCTGCTAATACCGTGCCTTGGTTATAGTTGAAACCTAAGTCAGGTGACCTGCTTTTGGACCTCGCCTTTGGACCCCCAGGGCAGCTACACAGGCATAAATTCATCTGTTCTACCTGCCCTCTCCATTTTCTTCACCCCCCATCAGCTGCACTTTGAAGATCACTATCAACATTATCTTCCTTAGCTCCTCTGATGTTCTAGACACTCATAAGACACATCACAACCTTTCCTGCCAGACACGAACAAAGCCTTGAAATCAATGACCATTTTTTCACAAAGCTTTTTGGAAAACCATCCTCTGATAAGCAATTAATAGGTTGTCTCCTGATTGGGGCTTGCATGCAATTAGGACTAATATTTCATGAGCATTTTTTAATGTTTTTGCTTTCGATCTGGATCTATCTAGTATATTTAGAATCTCTCAATAATATTTCAAAGTGTTCTGTGTATAGGCAGGCCTTGTACATAATTCATTAGTTAGTTATGTAGTTTTAATTGTTTTTCTAATCACTTTTTTGCTGGTATTTAAAGTGCAAATTGATATTTGTATGCTGAATTTACTAAATTCACTTGCTAATTCTTATAAATGGTCTGGAGATCCTTTTGGATTTTCCACGTCTATAATCATGTTATCCACAAATAATGACCATATTTCTTCCTTTCTAGTACTCACGCCACTTGTCCAGACTGGATCTCCAGTATATTGTTAAACAGAAGAGATGACAGTGGGCATCTTGATCTTGCTCCTGATCTCACAGTGCAAACTTCAAAGATTTTACCGTTAATTGTAAAGAATACAGTAAATGTTTGATAGGTGCTCTTTAGCATATTAAAGAAGTTTCCTTCTAGTTCCAGCAGGCTAAGAGTTTATAATATGAATGAGTGAGGAGAGGTATCAATGCTTTTCTCTGAAACTATTGATTATCATATGATTTTCTCCTTTATTTTCTAACTATAGTGAATATTTTTTGAATATTGAAATAATCTAAAACAAACATACCTTAATCTCACTTGATTCAGTTACCAGCTAATACAGTTTAGGATTTTTGAATCTATGTTCATGAGAGATATTAACCTGAAATATTTCTTTCTTATAATGTTTGCATCATATTTTGTTATCAAGATTATACTGGCATTGGAAATATTCCCTCTTTTTTTATTCTCATAAAGTTTAGCAGAAGTTGGTGTTATTTTTTCCTTAAATGTTTGGAATAATTTACCACTAAACATATCTGTGCCTGGAGTTTCCTTTGTGGGAACATTTTTATATTCAGACACATTTCTTTACTAGTATAGGACTATTCAATTTTTATAATACATTTGTGCATGTTACAATAAATTGAATTTTAAAGTAACTTACTCATTTTATCAAAATTTCACTATTATTTAGCAAACAACTTCCATTATTTTTATCATTTTAATCTCTCATAGCAAATAAAGATGTCAGCAATTTTGTTTCTGATATTTGTGCTCACATTTAATCTTCATAACAATGCTAGGTAATGAGTATTATTATTTCTCACTTTTACAAAGGAGTAGCAGTAACAGAATCCTGAAGACCTAAAACACTGTCAGTGTTTAGTTACCTGGAAAGCACAGAGCTGGATCTCAAAGCAAGATCTGCAGCCTCAAAAGCCCATATTCTTTACAAACACATTATAACCCCTTCAAACATACATGGTAGTCACGGTTATACCGACTTCAGTCCTTTTAGAAAATGAAAAGGCATATAAGGGCAGGGCTTTTGGTGAAGCAAATGAAACAGGAACAAGATAAATTTACTTTCCTCCGTCTCTGAACACTCAAACATTTGACATCAGTGCCGTGAATCACTTTCCACTTAACATGTGCTGTTACATGCTCTTCCATTTCTCTGAAGAGCTCCTCCCATCCTGTTAGAAAACGCTGAATTACCCTTTAAGCACCAGCCTCTATTCTGTGAAGGATTTTTTCCTACTGTATTCTCCTACAGGATTCTGTTTTTGCTTCCATGAAGGATTCCTTAACTCTCCCAATAAAATATATGTCTCTGTTATATTACAACTGTAGTTACTGGGGAAAAAAAAAAACACCTCTATTATAAATTTTATATTTATATATAATATCATGAATATGTTTATAAACACCTGCCTCTCCTCCTGACTTACCAGTCTCTTGAGGGTAATAAGAACCGTGTCTCCTGGATCTTTCTATGTCCCTTGGTCAACAAAGGAGGTACATGGTGGAAACATCTGCATTATTTTATAGGACTAAGTATTTTGACATGCTTCTCTTACCTCCCCTACGAACTTTTCTCTCAAGGATTCTACCACAGTAGAACTCTGCTTGGAATGTACTAACTGTGGTCTCTATGTATGAAATATCTCCAAAGTAAGAATAGTTTACTCCCATCATTTGAGGCTGCAGTTCTGATACTGATGTGCGTGCTGTGTGCAAGTCACTTCAGTCGTGCCTGACTTTGTCACCCTGTAGGGTGTAGCCTGCCAGGCTCCTCTGTCCATGGGGTTCTCCAGGCGAGAATACAGGAGTGGGTTGTCATACCCTCTCCCAGGGGATCTTCCCAACCCAGGGATCGAACCCTCATCTCTTATGTTTCCTGCATTGCAGGTGGGTTCTTTCCCACCTGCGCCACCTGGGGAGCATGGGTACAAAAACTGAATCACAGTTTAGGTAAACCCATTTTAAGTCTTTACATTTAATTAACTAATGTGTGAACGCAGACACTCACAGACTCAATAGATGGCTGAGCTGTGCTGTGCTTAGCCACGTCCGACTCTTTGCCTCCGTCTGGACTGTCGCCCACCAGGGTCCTCTGTCCGTGGACTTCTCCAGGCAAGAACACTGGAGGGCGTTGCCAAGGCCTCGTCCAAGGGATCTTCCCAACCCAGGGATTGAACCCGGGTCTCCTGCATTGCAGGTAGATTCTTTCTCAAAGTATTCTCCTTCTCCCCTCCTTCCTACCACTCCTGCCCATTCTCCCCAGTTTTACTAATTACAAACCTACTGTGTGATGGGCAACCCAAAGCTATCTGACAAGTCTCACCAAAGGCCTAAGAAAAGCGGACAGAACTTAGAACTGAAATAAGGGGCAAAGCCACTAGGTGGAGCCCCATAAAACGCATGGTCGTCTCGGTTCAGTTCAGTCGCTCAGTCTATCCAGCTCTTTGCAACCCCATGGACTGCAGCAGCCAGGCCTCCCTGTCCATCACCAACCCCCGGAGCTGGTCATCTCGGGCCCCCATTAATCACTTTATCGCATGCTCATGCAGGAAAAGACCAAGGAAAGTGACAAGCCAACCTCTTCATTTTCCCAGAGGGGCATCTGCGGGCCAATCAGGAAAAGAACTAAACTAGGTCACACATTCACCTTAGTGAAACCAGGCAGAACCCTGTGAGGCCCCGCCAGATACAGAGGCCCTTCCACATGCCCTGGCTCGTCTGTAGGAAAGCCGTAGCCTCCAGACCTCCCCTGAATCACAAAAGAGGAGGCTCCAGCAGCTAATGACTAGGACAGCAGAGTCTCAGAGTCTCTAGTTCTCACTGAAGGACACAGATAACAGTGTCCGAGGCACACCCCTGAGTTGCTGTGCAGATACCCCAGGCACCACCAGAGGGAAACCACTAACTGCACGGTCACTAGACTGTGAACGTGACATCAGCTTCTCCATCTTGAGCAGTGCTGGATCTACGGCTTGCACAATCCCAGGAACCGGCCTGAAGGAAAAGCGAACAAACAGACCCTAGAGTTGAAGGCTGCGTGTGCAAACTAAGTCGCTTCAGTCGTGTCCGACTCTTTGTGACCCCGTGGACTGTAGCCCACCAGGCTCCTCTGCCCAGGGGATTCTCCAGGCAACAGTACTGGAGGGGGTTGCCATGCGCTCCTCCAGGGGATCTTCCCAACCCAGGGACTAAACCAGCGCCTCCTGAGACTCCTGCATTGGCAGGCAGGTTCTTTACCACTAGCACCATGTAGGGAGTACACAGAGTTGAAGGCTAATTGTGCTTAAAACAGTCAAGATGATGCTGACCCGACCACAGCACAACCCGTTTTGAGATGGTTATTGGAGCTGACTGCTGTTCTGCCCATGGCCCCTGCCTGCACAGCCCTGGGACTTCCCGGCTTTTGCCTATGAAACCCGCTTCCCTCTAACTGGTAAGAGGGAGCTACTCTGGAGGACAATAGTCCACCATTATCCCAGGTTGCCAGCTTCCCGAATAATGCATCTTGCTTTTTCCATCAACCCTTGTCTCTCAAACGCTGACTTTTGAGTGATGAGCTGGGTTCTGACTCTGGCTGGTAACAGCAGCAGAAACCCCAAATCAGCACCCTGAGTCTGCATTGCTGTGGGTCTTTGCATTTGCCGCAGTAATCGTCTTGTCACGAGAGTTATGGATGGAAAAGATGCTGCTGTTATTCAGTCGCTAAGTAATGTCTGGCTCTTTGTGACCCCGTGGACTGCATCATGCCAGGCTTCCCTGTTCTTCTCTATCTCCTGGAGTTTGATCAAACTCATGTCCATAGAATCAGTGATGCTATCCTACTATCTTATCCTCTGTTGCCTCCTTCTCCTCCTGCCCTCAATCTTTCCCGGCATCAAAATATTTCCCAGTGTCAGCTGTTCTCATCAGTGGCCAAAGTATTGGCGCTTCAGCTTCAGTATCAGTCCTTCCAATGAGTATTCAGGGGTGACTTCCCTTATGATTGACTGGTCTTCTCCAGCACCACAGTTCAAAAGCATCAATTTTCCAGTGCTCAGCCTTCTTTATGATCTAACTGTCACATCCATACATGACTACTGGAAGAACCAAAGCTTTGACTATATGGATCTTTGTTGGCAAGGTGATGTCTCTGCTTTTTACAGCTTAAATAAAAACATGATACACACAATCAGTCTCCTCAGTGGCAAAGCAAAACAGTATTGGCATAACATTAATTAGCTTGTGTTCTGCAGTCATATTCTTTTAGCCAAAGGAAGAAGGCTTCATGGTCAGTGCCTGCAATAGTGTGCATTAGAATGAAGGCATCTAGGCGTCTCTCCACTGGATAATCAATGGGACCTGATTTCATCATTCTGCTTCAGCTGTGGAAAGGGGTTTGGGCCGTGTGTGGAAGGGACTGCCTGGAGCCCTTCCACTGACAAACATGTGTGTTCTCAGAGACAAGGTTCCTGCCCCCTGCTTCCATGGGGGAAGATGGCGCAGACTGCTTTGCCTAATGGTCACAATCCAGACAAGAAGGTATGGGGATTTGGGATAAGAAGATTACAGGACCAAACTGATCATTGGGGGTTATCACCAGTAGCTTCTCTGCCCTTCCAGTCCCGTCAGCTCCCCTTCCCCATGGCTGTCATCATTCCACCACGCCTCTGTCCGAGAAAAGAACATGACAGACAAGCCACAGTTACTCACAGCGATCTGAGGAATGGAAATAATACGACAGATAGGGTTGATCGTGACATTAGGGAAAAATGTGATTCAAACGTCTAGCAAAATCTCTGGCAGACACAGAAGTGTTAAAAGAAAACCAGCTGCTCTTTTATGTTGCCTCATTCCTCTCAGACGTGCTTACATTTAAAGAAAAACTAAAGTGAGACTATCTTTTTATCTCTGTAACAGAAGAGATCTGTCTTCTGACAGAGAACTTTTGTGTAAGCTAAATATTTGTACATAGCATGTAATAACTACTCTAATTAGAGATGTTCCATACCTCCACGCATAAGGATTAATTAGACACAGGCATCTTCATTTTTAAAATTTGTAAATTGCAAGTAAAAAGTAAATTAGAAACTTCCTGTAACATTCACAGAGGATAATGTGCAAAGCAGGTTGGCGCACTCATACTTTGTGTCATTCCATATTACAAAGAACAGTTAAGAAACATTTTTATAGTCTAGTAAAATTAAAATGTAAATCTAGTAATCTAGTAAAACTGAAATAACAAAGCACTTAACTTATTCCAGGCCCTGTTTCAATTGCGATATAGAAGGATTATTTTACCTATCCATTACAACTAAATTTGTTAGTTAGGTAGAATTACCCCAATATTTCAAAAGAAAATGCCAAGACGACAACAACAAAAATAAATTGTGTCACCGGTAAATGTCAGAGTTGGAATTTGATATTTCGTCTGTTTGGCTTCCAGGCCTGTGCTCCTAACTACTACATATTTAGGCTCATTATTTGTTTCCTTAGACTCAAAGCTAAGAAAATTGACTATGGAAAAAGCTACTTGCATGTAAAGGTTTATTTATAACAGTGAAAGTTAAAAGCAAGAACATTAACTAGATTGGAGAACAGTTAATGTAGAAGGATCTAAGAACCTTGAAGAAGCAAACAACGTATCTTTCTACTCTAGATAAGAATGAGACCCCTTTATCTTCTCTTCACTTCCATTCTCAGAGTCTAGGGCTCTGACACCACACACACACACACACACACACACACACACACATACATATACACACAGAGAGAAATATTCCCACAGTTCCTACGTTGTAAAATCAGTTCTCTCCCTCTTGCTATGATATCTATCCTGGCAGTGAACCATCTCTCCCCGACCCCTCCCCTCCTGACTTCTACACTTCTTTCCTCATACTTTATACTCCAGTAATTTGAAAGCACATGCATTTTTCCAAATACACCAGAACATTCAGTAACTCTGCCTCCCTGCAAGCCTCACCTCTAAAAACCCCTTCTTCTTCCTCATCTCAAACTACATATTCTTCAGGGGACCTCTCCCCATTAAGGCCTGCCCTACATCACACACTCCCTCCCTACTAGAGGGAGCCTGCCCCATAGGGCTAAAAAAAAGAAGGAAAAAAAGTCCAACCTAGTACTGAACACAAATTCTTGAGCTTGTCTTAGAGGAGGGCAGAGAAAGAAACATCTTGCTGAAATCCACTCTGCTTCTAACAATAAAACTGGCTGAAACCAGATGGAGTACAGTGCGCGGTGCTGTGGTCAGCCGCTCTGCCGTGTCCAACTCTTTGCAAGCCCACGGGCTGTAGCCCACCAGGCTCCTATGCCCGTGGGATTCTCCGGGCAAGAATACTAGAGTGGGTTGTCATGCTCTCATCCAGGTGGAGCCAAGATAACTAACTGGTTAAAATTTGGGCAGAATAAACCTGCTTGTCCAATGGGTGACCTGTTGAAACTGAGACAGGATGGGACCTGGAGCCTGGGATGCTTTGCCACAGCGCCCGCACCTGGGCAAATGTCTCCTCAAGTAACAAAATACAAACTATAAGGGACTAAAAATAACCATCTGTATGGGCAGTTGGGGCAAATTACAGACAAGATGCAAAGAGACCAAAAGGCCCAGCTCCCACTCCTGAACATCTGGGATCTAAAGCGGGGTACTGAATGTGCCCCCTGCACCTCCGCCACCTAAGGGGAGTGCAAATCACCCAGGACGTCCTTCTGGCCCACTCCTGGACACACCCCTCCCCTAACCCCAGGTAAGTCTTGTGGTCCATGCACAGGATGGAAAATCATTTCCAGACACAGAGTATTTCAGAACATAGTGAAATTGATCAGAGGCTGACAGAGCCACTGTTGAATTAATGCCATTTTCAGCAACATGGATGGACCTAGGGATTATCATATTGAGTGCAGTAAGTCAGACAAAGAAAAATATTCTGATATCACTTACATGTAGAATCTTTTAAAAAATGATAGAAATGAACTTATGTACAAAATAGAAACAGACTCAGACTTAGAGAACAGAGATGAGGGGGGAAGGGATAGTTAGGGAGCCTGGGATGGACGGGTGCACACTTCTGTTTGAAATGAATGACCAATAAGGACCTACTGAGTAGCTCAGCAAACTCAGTATTGTGTAACAACTTAAGTGAGAAAAGAATTTGAAAAACAATAGATACGTGTGTATTTATAACTGAATCACTTTACCGTTTACTGAAACTAACGCAACATTGTTAATGAACAATACTCCAATATAAAATAAAAAGTTAAACAATAACAACAAAAGAAAAACTTACCACTTCCTTAACCTTTATAACCACCACTCCCTCCCTTTTTCTTCACAGCCCTTAAATACTCACCTCATCTTGCCATCTGGGAGGCAGATTTGGGAGTTCTTGCTTCCTGTCTCCTTGCTTGACCCCCCCTGTAATAAAACCTTTCTCTCCCTACAAAAGACAGATATCTCCAGTTGTGGGGTGCGGTGGGGTGGGGGGGGAGCAACCAAACTCTGCTCAGTTGGGTAACACTAGTTGCCTGTTCCATCCGTAAGATACTCTCAGAATCCCAGTGTAAAACCCCATTTTATAATGCAGTTATTTGTTCATATACCCATCTCTTCCCTTGGACTGTGAGCTCCTTAAAAGCAGAGAGTCTTGTTTGACTTTATAGCTTTATATCCCAGCACACAAAATAGATGTTCAATATCAGTAGCCACGATGATAACGACAGCGATGACGCTGGATGGATGCATGGATGGAGAACAGAAAGGGCATGCATCGACAACAGCTAAGACGTTCGAAATGTCACCAACCAGAAATCTACTCTGGAGCCCGGCATGGCGCATGTGCAAACCCCCGGTCCTGCTCTCCTTGGCTGTGAATCCGTGCGTACCGGGCTGCTCCGATGGGGTCCGCGGCCGGACCACACAGAGGGACGGGAAGACCAGAGGCTGCCCCAGGCACAGGAAAGCCACGCAGTGTCAGAAACCAGCAATCTTGGTTTCTGCTTCTCCGAAGAACCCTGCCTTAAATTCTTAAGCAAGATTCTGTCTTAAATTAGCCTGTGATCTTGAGCAAGTCTGTAATTTTCCTGAGAAAATTCTGTGTCTTCATCTACAAGGAGAATAGTTAAGGCCGGCCTGTATTTATTTCCAAGTGATGTGGTTAAGAAGCTGCTGGAGCCCCGACGCTGGGCTGGTGCTGCCCTAACTGGAAACACAGGGGGCGGGAGCCGGCGAGGGGGGCGGCCGTGGAGGGATGCAGAGCCCGGCCCGGGATGCGGGGACGTGGGCGCCTCAGGGACAGGCCGTCCCTCTCCTGAGCCCCTCCTGCAGGCCCTGCGGTCCTGGGCTGCCCCACGCGAGCTGACAGTGGGTCCCGCTGCCACCATCAGCAGGCGTCTGTCGAGAAAGAAGGCTGCTTCCAGGAGCGCGGTGAATCCACCAAGACCCGTAGGCGCCGGACATCCTGCGTAAGAGCGAGGGCTCCTCACTAGATGGAAGGAGCGCCTGGGGCCCCGCTGGACCCCGTCTCCTCTCAACAACTTCTCCATCGAAGAACATCCCTGATGAGGACCGGGAGACGGCGCCCAACTCCTGTGCCACAGCTGCCTGCCGCGAACAGCAGGCACCGCGTGGACCTGCCACGCGGCCTCTGCGTGGGAAGGTGAGTCTGGGCCTCCGTGGGGCTGCGCTCTGAGGGCTGCCAGGCGCAGCGTGAGAAGGGGTGCAGATGGACACATTCCCCTTCTACGAGCGGAGAAGGGCAGCACTCCAGGGCCGCTGGATCCAGCTGTGTGCGCAGACCCGAGGATGCAGGATGCGTGGGAACCCTGGGCGGAGCTCGGCCACAGCGTGGAGGGGCGAGGCCTCTGCTCCACGGGAACTCTACAGAGGGTCCGCGGACCTTCCTTGATGGGCATCCTCATGGATCTGGAGGCCCAATCACCAAAGCAGAACCAGTTTGTTTGTTTGTTTTAAATCAATGTAGTAATCATAAGAGATGATACAGAATCACCCAGTTCAAAAACTAAACAGTCCAAGTTGGTGTCTGGTGAAAGCTTCGCTCTCATTCTGCTCCCGGCACCAAGTTAAGTGCCATTCTTATGAGCTTTCTTCGCGCGTGGTGGACAAGCTCATTCAGAACCTTTTGGGCTCTAATCTCCTTGTTTTTCCTTTTTTTTTTTGCAGAAAAGGTGGCATTGTATGCAAACTGTTCTGAATTTGCTTTTTTCATTTATCTAAGGGAATCTTTCTGCTTCAATATATACAGAACTGTGCAGCATATTTTTAAATAGCTACACATATATGTCACTAACTTACGTTTAGCAGTTCTTTATTAATGGTGATGGGTGGGGAGTTGTTTCCAAACAATACCACAATGTGCCTCTCTCATTTCACATATGTGCAGTTAAATCTGTAAGATGAATTCTTAGAGATAGGATTTCTGGGTCACACAGAACATGCCCTTGTCATTTTGAGAAATGTTTCTATTAGGCCATGTCTAAGAGCATTCTCGGGCTTCCCAGGTAGCTCAGTGGTAAAGAAGCCACCTACCAATGTAGGACAGGCAGGAATTGCAGGTTTGATCCTGGGTTGGGAGGATACCCTGGAGGAGGACATAGCAACCCTCTCCTGTATTTGCCTGGAAAATTCCATGGGGTCTGTCTGGCAAGCTACAGCCCACGAGGTCGCAAAGAGTTGGACATAACTGAATGACTGGGCACACGTGCACAAGAGCATTCTTACAGACTTGTTTTCAAATGTTGGTTTTTTTTTTTTGTTTTTTTTTTTTTTTTTTATCTGTGGAAAATAGGACCACAGGGAAGTTTCAGCTGACTTTCTCTTTCTTTGGGTGAATTTGAGTGTCCTTTCATATATTTAAAGGCCGTGTCAGTTTCTATATTGTCTGTTCATATCCTTTGTCTATCTTTCTATTGGATAGTTGGTCTTCTTAATTTTTGCATGCATGCTGCATGCTAAGTTGCTTTAATCATCTCCAACTCTTTGCAACCCTATGGACTGTAGCCCTCTGTCCATGGGGTTCTCTAGGCAAGAATACTGGAGTGGGTTACCATTTCCTCCTGCAGGGACAGAACCTGCGTCTCTTACATCTCCTGCACTGGCAATGAGGTTCTTTACCACTAGCGCCACCCGGGAAGACTTTATTTTTGAAAGTTCCTTATATATTAAGGAGATTAACCCTTAGTAATAAGTGGTGAATAATTTTTCCTCACTTTGTCCTTTTGGACCTGACTTTGAGATATACTCCTTTAGCTTGTCTATGAGATGAGGATTTAGCTTGCCCTCTGGACAATCTGAAAACAGTGTCATCCAAGAGAACTTTCTGTCATGATAGTAATGTTTAATACGTGTGGTGTCCAAGAAGGTTGCCACTGGTCACATGTGGCTGTGGAGCATTTGAAATATGACTAGAACAACTGAGAAATGGAATTTTTATTTAATTAATTTATATTTAAATATCCACTTACGGCTAATGGCTGCCCTTTTGAACAGTGCATTTCTAGAATGTATACAAAACAATATCCCAAAATGTGTTGCCACAGTCTGTACTGTAATAATTGTTACATACCTTCCCAGAGTTAAAAATATATTCTCCTACACAAAGAGAACAGAATTACCATTTCAAGTCACCTAGGTGTGACTCAGCTGAAAACTGGGGTCAAAACACAGACCGCCAGTGAAAGCAAATTGAGACTGTAGGGTGGCTCAGTGGTCAAAACTCCCCATGTCCACGCAGGAGACACGGATTCAATCCCTGGGTCAGGGAGATACCCGTGGAGGAGGACACGGCAACCCTCTCCTGCATTCTTGCCTGGAAAATTCCTTGGACAGGGGAGCCTGGCGGGGTTCAGTCCATGGAGCTGTAAAGAGCTGGACACAACTGAGGGACTGAGCAGGCTCCCCAGGGACACAGGGCCTGAGTCTGGGCTGAGTTTTGAAGGATGGGTAGGAATTGAGCCCAGAGATAGGAAGGAGAGAGTGACTCCAGGAAAAGAGACCCATATATGAGACCGCTTATTTTCCAGGAACCACAGAGGATTCTGTATCACCAGAAAATCAAAGGGCCAGGGGTCTTAGAAGTGCAAGCCTTGAAGCTGGAGAGCTCAACCGAGGCCTGGACTCCAGATGGAGACCTCCTCAGGGTCTGGCAGGCCGTGAGTCAACCTGAGTTTGTCACAGGATTGCTGAAAGCTTCAAGGGGGTGATAAACAGGAAATCCTTGATGCAGCAATACCTGGCACACGGTTTGCAAGCCTGAAAAAGGAGCAGCAGGGAGCAGGCAAAGCTTTTTAGTAGGCAAGAGAGCTGCCCTGGTTTCCAGTATAGTAAGATACCATGCCGTTCAGCATGGAGAATAGTCCCTTTCCTGAGACCTGGGGGGCTAGAGGAAGGGCTGAAGCCCCTACTTTCTTGTTTTTTTTCTTAGCAATTCTTGCTGCCACTGGAGAGAAATCTGCTGGGTCTGATCTGAGACCAAGCCTCAGATTCTGACCTTAAGTCAAGGGGAGACGTGAATAGAAACCAGCAAGAGGCAGGGGAACACTGCTCTCTAGAGCTCTGTCCTCCCGACTGTCCTCTGGGCCTTGCTCCAGTGGCCTGAGGCACCAGGCTGCTCCTAGGGGGTGCTGGACAGTGGGGACGGGGCAGAGGACAGACAGGGATCACACTGCTGGCGAGTCCTGGCCTGAAGACTGCAGCGGCCTCCCACTGGGCTCCCAGTGGCCACTTGTGTCTCCCCCAGAGGGCATTATTATTGATCCCCAAGGGATACATAAGAGTCCCTTGGCTAGCAAGATGAAACTACTCCATCCATCCTAAAGGAAATCAACCCTGAAGATTCATTGGAAGGATTGATGCTGAAGCTGAAGCTCCAGTATTTTGACCACCTGATGCGAAGAGCTGACTCACTGGAAAAGACTCTGATGCTGGGAAAGACTCAGGTCAGGAGGAGAAGGGGGCGACAGAGGATGAGATGATTGGATAGGATCACCAACTCAAGGGACATGAGTTTGATCAAACTCCAGGAGATGGTGATGGACAGGGAAGCCTGGAGTGCTGCAGTTCATGGGGTTGCGAAGAGTCAGACCCGACTTGGTGACGGAACAACCAAGAGCAAAGGGATGTGATCCCTCAGTGGGTCCTTTGCCGGAAGTTGCAAATGCCAATCAAACAAAACCGGGCTCCATATGGCAGAGCAGAAACGTCATCATTGAACTAGGATGGGAGAAGGGAGAGCTCTGCCCTAAAAACACCTTGTTCCCAAAGGGAGGGGAGAAAGGGAATATTCAAGGTGTAGGAGGCAGGGCTTAAGCAAAGGGACAGAGACTTTCAGGGGCAGCTGGGGCACGCACAGTCTTCCAGGCTTCTTTGCACACAGCGCGGATTGTGCCTAAAAGAATACAAAATCCCACCTTGGGAGATCCTAGCATGGTAGTCAGCAGAAGTAACTTGCAGACACCTCCAGGCCTTACATGTGCAGACAGTTCTGTGGTCAAGTCAGAGCTGGGTCACGGATCACTGCATGTCTCTTTTAAGAACAGCTGCAAAACATATCTGTCAAATAACAGGTGGTTTTGAAACAAACACAGAGGCACATCAAGGCAAAGATCCTCTAGCTCAAAGAGGCTGATACACAGCATCTACACTGATATTCTTCTTAAAAGAAAAAAAAAAAAAACCTTTTAGTTTGTAGGTTAACAGTGTTATGATAGTTTCAGATGAACAGCTTAGGGACTCAACTATACATATACATGTATCCATTCTCCCTCAAACTCCCCTCCCATCCAGGCTGCCACATAACATTGAGCAGAGTTCCCTGTGCTATACAGTAGGTCCTAGTTGGTTATCCATTTTAAATATAGCATACACTGATATTCTTTAAAACAAACAAACCAAAATATTTTATATTACATAGAAACACACACACTCAAAAGGGAAAAACACATTATATGGTTAGCTGTAGTCATTTCTAAATAGTAAAAATGGATATTTTTTACTTCCCATATTTCTATAACTTCAAAAATGTTCTTTGACTATCATCTATTTAGTTTCATAATAGGAAAATAAATGTTTTTTAAAAGAAGGAAAAATGGGATAGAGAGAGAGGAAGCAAGGAAGTAGAAAAAGGCAGATATCGCAGCACTGCACACATTTCAGAATGCTAAGTAAATTATCCATCAGTTTACTGAGCTTGCCTTTTTTCTTGTTTAATAAAAGTCACCCATATGTCTCCCATTTATAGCCAAACTAAGTTAATTACAGCATTGTTTGTGGTTGCTTCTGGGCAGGGTCAATATGGGTAATTAGATCTTTTACAATCTTTAGAAAGTTATTCTCATTCCTCATGAAACATGGATGTCAGATGCAAATGTTCATCAAGAAGGAAACACGATGAGTAATGTGGGTGAATAACGTGATCCCAAGGTCAGTGGAATGAGTGACTTAGGCACTTAGAAAGATAACTCAGTCACAGTTTATCATCCCTGAATAACCAGGAACAATAACTTTTCAAGAATTATTTAGAAAAAAGTCTCAATTCTGAGGTCTAACAAAGCCAGGTGCAGTAAAGAATCATACACTCTTAGAGCTAGATGGACCCTTGTTGGTGTTGTTTACTTGCTACGTCCGAGACTCTTTTGCAATCCCATGGACTATAGCCCATCAGGCTCCTCTATCCATGGGATTTCCCAGGCAAGATTACTGGGTTGCCATTTCTTTCTCCAGGGGATCTTCCAACCCAGGGATCAAACCCTCATATTCTGCATTGCAGGCAGATTGTTTATCACTGAGCCACCACGGAAACCCAGATGGACCCTTAGGAGTTGTCAGACTTTGCTCTAGCACTGAAAGCTTTTCTTAAGTCAACTCTTAAATAAAAGCTCAATGCCGTAACCTTTGAGTAGTATGCAGAAAAAGTAGGAGTTAGAAAACAAACCTGGGCTTGAATTCCAGTTCCATCACTGGGACGAGTAACTTGACCTGAACATCTGCTTGCTTATGAATAAAATAAGGATGATTAATACTGACTTCAAAGACTGGTTGTGAGAACAAATGAAATCACAGCCTCGATATGGCAGGTGGTATTAGCAAGGGGGGAGGTGGTGTAGTTTGTTAGTCCTCTCAAAACCAAATACTATGGAAATGAATTTGCCCCTTGGAAATTAACATTGGGGCTGACATATGCAAAATCACTGAACAAGTCTGAATAATTTACAGTCCAGCAGAACTTTTCCTGTCTGATTGAATTTATTAACATTTAAAGGAAGAATGTGAAGCTCAGAAGGAGGTGTTGAGTATCTTAGAGGCATTCCACTTGTAAACATTTTTCAGAGGAACTTTGCATTTAGCCAATAATCTCCTCTTTGGAAAAGACCGCGATGCTGGGAAAGGTTGAGGGCAAGAGGAAAAGACAGTGGCAGAGGATGAGATGGTTGGATGGCATCACGGACTCAATGGACATGAGCTTGAGCAAACTCTGGGAGATAGTGAAGGACAGGGAAGCCTGGCGTGCTGCGGTTCATGAGATTGCAAAGAGTCAGACACGAGTTAGTGACTGAATAACGCACAACTCTGTGTCCTACACATAAGGAGTTCCCCAGTGTGGAAAGTTTGGAGGGGTTTTCTGCCAAGAAGTTTGAGATCCTGTTTTCACAGGCACTGTCACCCTTACTTGCAGATGTGGGTATCAGGGTATCTGAGGCTAATGCCTTTAGACCTTGGGTGCCTCCGGCTCCCTTTGTCCTGATTCCATGCCATTCGTGCAACGTCTGCTGCTTACTTGGAATCTCGTGTGGGTCAGCCTCTGGCAACAGTGTGCAGCGGTCACTTGGAGGTTGCATGTGGGTCAGCCTCTGGCAACAGTGTGCAGCGGTCACTTGGAGGTTGAGTATTCCAGTCCCTGTGGCCATTATTTCAACGGTAAATTCATGAGTTGGTATTTAAGTTTTATCCATCTGTTCTATGAACGTACTAGATATGACCCTGCCCAAGAGATGAATCTGCTCTTTTTGCTGATAAGATCACCAAGGTCTTAGATTGGGGAAATGCACCAGGGCAGTAAGTGGCCTCTAATGAGAGGGACCTTAGAGCCTAGCTGACAGCCTTCTTTGATGGGACAACTCAACATCACTGTGTGGCTACATTAAATGTTCTTCAGTTTTATTAATAGTTTCCGTATTAGTCACTCATGAAGTGTTCATTACCTCCCTTTTCTATCCCAAGGAGTTTTCTGTGGTTGGATACTCCCTGAAGTAGTCTCTGAGACAAATACTTGTGTGCAAATAATATATTTGCGAGGTGGTTCCAGGAAATCCCAATAGCAAAGTGGGGGCAGGAGACAGGAAATGGAAGAAATCCAGTGAAGTTTACGATAATAAGCAGATCAATGTTGAGGGCAGCTGGGACTCTCAGTCCCACTGGGAACTCAGGGAGTCAGTGGAGGGTGTGGAACAAGGTTCCTCACCCCCTGGTTCCCAGGGACACGGGAGAGGTGACTTTTTTTCATTCCCCTCTCTCTTTGCCTAACGTTGTTTCCTGGTGCATCAGCCCATGGCACTTCTGGTTGTTAGGGCTGGAACCTAGAGAGTGCTTTCAAGTGAGAATCACAAAGGTTTCCAGTAGAACTGTGTAGGCATGTGCTAGAGGGCAGAGCACCCAAAGAAGTGAGGGTGATGGATAGGGCAACAACTGGCATCTGCTACCGGAGGTAGGCCATGGAAGAATAAAGCACAACTGATAACTCGCACATGCTGATGCTGACTAGTAGTACAAGCTTGCGTGCTCAGTCATATCTCAGACTTTGCCACCCCAAGGGCTGAAGCCTGCCAGGCTTCTCTGTCCCTGGGATTTTTCCAGGCAGTAATACTGGAGTGGGTTGCCATTTCCTTCTCCAGGGTGTCTTCCTGACCCATGAATGGAACCCACATCTCCTGCATTAGTAGGCGGATGCGTTACCATGAAGCCCCCAGGGGATTACAATAATGACTAGATGTCATTCTAAATGATAATCCAGTCCACTCAGAGCGGTAAAAGTCACGCAAGACTCTTCTCTGTTGATTAGGATCTGGCTTCCCAAAAGACACCAGAAGGAAGGAAGGAAGGAAGAGCAAATCTGCTACTGATTTCCATTTCTCCGAATTCTCTGTGATTTGTTTCTTTGCACCTAATGATGAAAAGCTATTCTATCTCCTTCAAGGTATCCAGAAAGTGAAGCTGCATTTGGGGCACATTATACATGAGGAATGATCTGTATGCAATGAGTACAAAAATTAGCTGCAGACTTATTCCCTAAGTCTTTACCAGGTACTCCATTAGCAGTACCTAATTGAGAGTAAAATGTGGTTTGCCACACTAAAATGCTAAAGGTGAAGTACGACAGAATTTAAACCAGCAGATATAAACACAGCACCTAACTGTAACAAACAAACAAAAGAAAACAAAGACTGGAAAAATCAAATACTGAGGAAGAGCTGCCTCAAGCACGTCTCACCTGAAGTGATGAGTGAAACGATGACTGTAGCAAGTTACTCCCCCAAGCAATGCTGAATCGCCATAGTACAGCCTCGTGTTCCATTAGCATCCCGTTTCTGTGGTGGCAGAAATCAAAGCATCAGGGTCTGCCAGCTGACCCCAGTACCACACAGGCAAGTTGATGGGTTTAGCACGCACATCCAAACTTCTCAGTATTCAAAGGGCAAGTAACATCACGTTTTTTAAAATGTTTCTGTTTTATTTAAGATCCACTAAAGACTTCCCCACCTACCCCAAGTCATAAGAAATCCAATGCCAGTTATTTGTTGATGTGGGTCCCTGTCTCTCTTCTCGTGTGTGATACAGAACACCCACAGGGCAGGAGGGAGGGAGGCCAGGCTCACGGAGATCTGAAACCGTGTCTACCAGATGTCAGTCTTGAGCCGGGGAAAGCAAGAGCGTTGTGGCCCCGTCTCGGCTGTCCTTGCTCCTTCAGCTGTGTGACGCCTTGAAGGAGTAGAGGGGCACCTTCCAATTCTGACCCAAACGATAGCGGAGTGTCCTTGTCCAGCTCTGGGCCCAGGAGGGCAGCTCTCCGGGGACTCCAGGACCTCAAAGCTAAACCGAGCCCCGATGCTTCACACAGTGGTCTCAGGTCACAATGCCCAGCCCTGCCCTGCTTTCCCTCCAGGCTTTTCTCCCAGATCCTGCTGGCTATGGGTTTCCCACCCCCACCCCACCCTCAGACTCAAAGTCACGACTTCTCTTCACTCACCTGTTTTGGACAAGGCATCATTAAGACTTGTTAGCCTCTTCTTTGGTTATTTCTACCTTCTCTCTTTTTTTTTTGGCCTGTAAATATGCATATATATAAACATAAACTCAGGACGAGAGGAGAAGTAGAGAAAGTGACTTGGTGATTAGGTGGTTGGAAGGGTCACACATTTCCAAAGTTACTCACCACAACTAAAAAGCACAGCAGGTTTCAAAGGTATCTGAATTATTAAAAGCAACAGAAATAAAATTCCCAGCCCAGAATCCCACCAGAAAGCTTCAGGAGTTTTTTCTGTGTATGCATAGGGGCCTCCGAGAAAATCGTCCTTGCCTTGATCTCCTTGGCTGTCAGTCTCATTTCATAGGCCTCTGATTTCAGTCAGTCTTTAAGTCCCAGACTGCCCCCCAACCCTGATTCTCATCAGCAAAGATTACTTTAGTCAGACTATACCATTCATGTGATACTTAAAGACACAAAGAATTCACAGGGATTTTTCTTTTAGATGTCACGGCTTTGAAGTGTGTATTGTATTCCCCCAAATCCACTCATTTTGGTTTATATACAGTTGAGCTCATTTTGATTTATCTACAGTGCAGAGAGTGATACTTCTGTTGGTTCTAAGATCATTTGAAGATTCTCACTGGAGGCTTTTCTGGTTCTCTGAGATAATATATATGTATATATATGTCAGCAATATTTAACATTTGTCTAGTACAATTATTTTCAAATCTCAGGGAAGAATTGCTAGAAGAGTGTGTTAAAAATCACAACCTAAGATTCTAATTCAGTAGGTCTGGTATGGGCCTCAGGAATCTATATTTGTAAAAATGACTTTCAGATGCAGAGAGTTATAAAAAGATATACTTCCTGTAAAACACTTATTTGATACCATCTATGTGTCAGACAATTTGCTAAAAGCTTTACTAGCCTTATTTTGTCAAACCATTACATCAATGCTGTGACAAAATATATTACTAGTCTCATTTTATAGATGAGTACACAGGGGCTGAAAAAGAGAAATTGAAGCTCAAGTTTATTAAACAAGGATCGGTTAGATCAGAGATTGAAATTAAATTATACATCTACATGGTTACAAAACCGAAACTCTTTCAATTATATTATATTATAAAGTAAATTCTAGTGTTAAAAGGATATTTCAATTCTAGCAAAAATGGCAGTTCCCTACTAATCTAATACTTTTTTGGGGGGAGGGGGAGCCCGCTATACAGTTTGGGACCTTTTAGTTCTCCAACCAGGGATCGGACTCGGACCCATAGCAGTGAAAGTACTGAGTCCTAACCACTAGACCACCAGGGGATTCCTCCTACTAATACTTAAGTTAAAAATTAATCTGTTCCTTAGCCATAATTTATGAATTAATCAAGTAAGGTTGCATGCATGCATGCTAAGTCGCTCCAGTCGTGTCTGACTCTTTGCCACCCCATGGACTGTAGCCCGCCAGGCTCCTCTGTCCTTGGGATTCTCCAGGCAAGAATACTGGAGTGGCTTGCCATTCCCTCCTGCAGAGGATCTTTCCAACCCAGGGACAGAATTCTCATCTCTTACGTCTCCTGCATTGGCAGGCAGGTTCTTTACCACTAGCACCATCTGGAAAGCCCCACATAAGGTTAGGCCATGATAACAACAACCCCTGGAGAACAATGACCTAATGCAGATTCCTTTTCACTTACAATCCACGCTCATCTTGAGTTGTGCTGGGGGCTCTTTTCCATGTTGTCCTTACACAGGGGCACGAGGTGGCAGAGCCACGAACATCTGGAAGGTCACTGCTCCCCATGGCAGGAGGGGGCAGGAAGGCAGGAAGGAGCCAGCTCTTCTGAATCCATTCCATTAGCCAAAGCAAGTGACATGGCCATGCTTAACATTCGGTGGGTAGGAAAGTCTTTCTGCTTTGTGTTCAGAAGGCAGAGAGCTGGAAACACGTGTAAACAGCACAAAGCATCACAGATGGACTGGAAACTACCAGACTTGGAGAAAGAACTGAGTTCAAATTGTGACCTCATGATTTACTAACACTATGACTTTAACCAAGTGAGTAGATTTCAGTTCTCCATTTCTTAAACAGGTAGAATAATACTTAGAATAATACTTACACCCTGTGGTGGTTGTGAGAATCAAACTAAATATGTACATTCAAACAATTTAGTGCCTGAACCGTAATAAATAATGCTTTCATTAAAACAACTGAGCTATCAGAGCTTCCTTGTGGCTCAGCTGGTAAGAATCTGCCTGTAATGCGGGAGACCTGGGTTTGATCCCTGGGTTGGGAAGACCCCCTGGAGAAGGGAAAGGCGACCCACTCCAGTATTCTGGCCTGGAGAATTCCATGGACTGTGTAGTCCGTGGGGTCACAAAGAGGCAGACACGACTAAGTGACTTTCACTCACTCACTCACTAAAACTAATTAAATTAGAAAAGATCACTTTTCTGCCTACGGTTACATATCCACATACCAGTGATGTTTGTGATTCAGAGTTGTTACTTTATTTGCATGTTTAAATTCAGAGATGGTGTCTAATGAAACTTGGGAAATTGCTGCATAGGGAGAATTGAAGGCAGTTAACTTGCTAGTGGGAGAAGCTATCCTTGGCTGGGTTCCTCAGCACACAGAGTCCGGGGTGAAGACTTGTTTGTAGGAATGGCACCCGGAAAGGGGTGAGAGAAGTTGGGCTGGGTAAGAGGAAGGCTGACCTGTGATGCAGGAATTACGGAGTGTCTGCCCAGCAGCTGGGGAGTTGAGATGGTCCTTCAGAGGCCTTCTGGATCGTGGCAAGGGAGCCAGGCCTGACTTTGGCCCAGGTGGGCCCTCAGAGGGACGTTTCTGGAGAGGGCTTAAGTAAGAGCCCTCACAGGGGATGCTCACAGCAGCTGGGGAAACTGGAGAACTCAGGGCTTCAGGCCTGAATCGAGGGCCCTAAGTAACATGCCGTGGGATCGACCTTTAAACACCAGCCTGGAAATGGAACAGGTGATAAAACCAGAAGACCCCCAACTATGACTTATTATTTCTCATTAAATTGTGCTTTCATTTGAATAGTGAGTTAGGTGAGGTTTTTAATGTTTAGTATTCTAATATATAAACAATGAACTTTATAGAAAAATATGTCATTGGTATAGAACCTGAATCATTTTTCTCTTGCCTTTCTGTTGTCCTCATCCAGGAATAATTGGCCTCCCAGCGACCATCCCACCTAACATCAGAATGTTAGGTCTAATGTCAGAAAGGAGCTTATTCTCATGACAGTCACCTCAGAAACAGCTCATAGAAGGCAAAAATTCTTACCTGATCTATTTCTATCTTGGCTTAAATACTTTTCAAACTTGTACTTCCTAGACTGAATATCAGATTTCCCCCAAAACTTCTTAGAGATGTTTCCATGAAGCATAGACATAAGATAAATATGATACACCTTTTGGAGCATGGACATGGCTGGATGACTTGAAAAGGTGATAGGTAGGGGAGTAGACTTAATAATTTAACACTTTTTCAAATAAAACAGCATGTATACTAAGGGTTACAAAACTGCACATCTTAAAGATAAAATAATATTCTTTAAATAAGATGTAAAGGAGTGTTTATACTAGAGCATTCAAACCACATAGATACATAAGTTCATTCTGCCACACCTTTAAGGTGATGTCACTGGAAAAGCTTGAGAAGCCGACTCTAAACCTTTATTTACTGTTTTCCCATTATTGGCTGATCATGCTTTCAAAGTTCACAGTTTTTATCCTGAAGAGACATGTCGCCAGCAATTCTTTCCTTGTAAATAGAACAAATAAAGGAGGCTTGTTATTTCCGTAGAGCACTAAAGGTGAATGACATACTGTATCCTTCAAAGGGGCTTTCTGTTAGCAAACCCAGCAACACTCCAAAGAGATAGGAAGAACTCTCCATCTCAAAGTGTCTTCCAAAATAGGATCACTGTGGAATGTAAGTGAGAATAAGATATGAAATAGTATTTGTCAAGCATTTTCCACAAGCTAAAAATTTTTTCACAGAAGTTATCCCCTGTCATCCAATTTTCAAGAAATATTTCTGACCCTGATCTGATGAATGAAACTGATGATCTGAGGAAGAAACTGAGGCTTAGAGAAGTTAAGAAAATGGAAAAGAGTTTAAACATAACTTTGCTTGTTTTCAAAGCAACTTTGCTTGTCTTCAGCTCATGAATCCCTGTAAGCAAGCTGTTGGCAAAAAAGTTAAAGTCTTTTGACTAACACAGGAGAGGTAGGGAAAGTTGTCTGGGCTCTGGGATTTGACAGATGTTTAGATCCTGGGTCTATTGTGTACTAACTCTGTGACATTTGGAAAGGACTTAATATTTTTGAGCATCAGATTTTTTATCTAGAAAATGCAAAATAGCAGTTGAGTTGTTAGGATTAGAGTGATATATATAAGCACACAGCAGAAATCAAGTAAGTAATAGTAATTATATATTATATTTTATAATATATATTATTATATATATTAATTATATACAAAGAGTAATTATATATAAAAATATATATATTATATTTGAGATACCTAAAACAATCTTCTAGGAGATTCCACATGTAGTTTTATATAATTCTTTGAATGATGAATTCAGTGAATGTGTCTAAATGAATGTGCTACTCCTCCTTACCACTCTACTTAGAAAGAAACCTACTGGAGCCTTGGCAGTCACCTGGGGACCCTGGGCAGGGGAGGGGAACATTCTGACTGAGAGACCCCGTGTCCATGTAATTGAACCTGCCCTGAAATGCCTACGCTTCTCTCAAGCAGTTGGTGAGAAATAGTTCATCAAGTATCCTCCTTTATTTTTCCTAAAGAAGACTCGGTAATAATAGTCCAGTATGATGTTGCTGTTTCTTCCTTTTTTTTTTTTTAAATCTTTCTTTTTCACCTGACCCATTTTTGCATGGGATATTTTCTCTACCAATTGAACCAGTTTTAATTAAAGCTGATAATTCTGGGGTGCCTTCCACATGCTCCCTGATGAGTGTGATATAAATGGACACAATAAACAGACCATCTAATATTGATAGCATCTACAGCTGCATCTGCTAATTAGGGCCAGTAAAGGCTTTGGGGGCAAGAGTTCCCATGTGACATTGTTTAATTAAAGCCTTTGTATGCCCTCCTCGGAAGGGTGAAAAATATTCCACTTAAAATGTACTGAAAACAAACATAGCCTTTAGAGTGCTGAACATTCCATAACAGTCTCTCCTGGGCTCCGAGAAGGAAACTTTTAAGTCAAAGTAATATTTTTTCTTGATAATGCATATCATGCTGTTGTTTTAATTAAACTCGATAATTTATTCCATTTCTCAATGTGCATGTTTACATAGAAGTAGGTCCAGCCAATAAGCTCTAAGTGGGGAATGAGTTCAGAGACAAGCCAGGAAGGATTGGGGCAGGGGTCATGGGGCCTGTTGGCACTCTGAACGTCTTGTATATCACCCTGTGGATGATAAGCTGGCCTTGACCAACAATATACATATACAATATACAATATACAGGCTGAGCTGTTTACTGTAGATTTTTCGTCATCTGTTGTAGGTCAAGGAATAAGGTGCACTGTGCTAGAAGGACACAGGAAGTGTGACATTGGAGATTAGGAGAGACAGGAAATGTGGATTTCGGTCCTGACTTGGCCTTGAACGTAGAAAATTATTCTTGAAATATTAGTTGCTTTATCTTGAGAAATAGAAGTATGGCTATTTGGGGAGGACTTTAATTTACTTGATTGTCAAGACTTCCTTGCTTCCATTTCTTTGTTACACTTTCTTTGAGGGGATTTTTCCAAATGTGGCTCATACAGATTGTCAGTTTTTAAGTAATCAAAGTACAAAAACTTATATTAACAATAAATTGGTAAATCGTGCTGTCACAATATAGTCTAAGGTTTTTATCAAGCTGCTTTCAATTCACTATGAAGAATGTAGATTATCAATGAAATGTAGATATAGGGAATGAACAAATAGAAACAGAACCCTATACTAGGGGAAAAATGTTTTTTGCAGCACAGGTAGAAATCTCCCATCTATACAGCTGTCCCTACCTCATTATTCCATTCCATATTTGGCTAAAAACAATAAATACCACAGTGTCTTGATGCTAAGACCTTATTCCTTCTCCACATTTTAATGTTTCTGAAATCAGACACTTCTCAAAATCAAATCCAAAAGGGCTAAGCCTAGATTGTAACCTAGCTGTCATTATCTACAGGCCTTCCCAGGTGACGCTTGTGGTAAAGAATCCACCTGCCAAGGCAGGAGACAAGAGACGCAGGTTTGATCCTTGGGTCAGGAAAATCTCCAGGAGCAGGAAATGGCAACTCACTCCAGTATTCTTGCCTGGAAAATCCCATAGACAGAGGAGCCTGGCAGGTCACAGTCCAAGGAGTGGAAAAGAGTCAGACACGAATGAGTGACTGAGCACATTATTTTTAGGTGCACAAATATAGCTCTGTGTGTGTATGTGTGTGACAGGAGATAACTTTTCATCTGACACTTATTTAAGTTTCGTTACTTCCACTCATGGACTACATTTCAACTTTTAAATTTGGAACCCAATTGTTGCTAATGTGTGTGTGTAGTCAGTCATGTCCATCTCTTTGCAGCCCCATGAACTGTAATCCACCAGACTCCTCTGTCCATGGAATCTTCCAGGCAAGAATACTGGAATGGGTTGCCATTTACTCCCCCGGGGATCTTCCTGACGCAAGAACTGAACCCACGTCTCTTGCGTCTCCTGCTTTGGCAGGAAGAGTCTTTATTGCTAGTGTCACCTGGGGGCTGTGATAGTTAGATAAGGAGAACAAACAAATCTCCTCTGCAGAAGAATTCTAAATAATTTATGTACATACTTCACCCTCAAAAAAGTGAAACGTAACTCCCAGCTCTTACGTGTGGGTCATGTGTATTTACTTCTCTCTGAAGAGTGAAGTGTGACAAGTGATGAAAAGAAGACCTCCACTGTGGAGAGACCTGACCACCACGACCTCAGCCAGGCGGCCACAGTTACCAGTGATCAGTCGTGTTGACTGGGGACCCTCTGTATAATATCATGAAAATGGCAATTTACCCTTGGGATCTTCCTCCCCCAAACCCATAACCCCAGTTTAGCCAGGAAAATATATCAAATAAATCTCGGCTGAGGGACCTTCTATGGAATACCTACCTATACTCATCAAAACGGTCAAGGTCATCAAAACTAGGGAAGGCTGAGAAACTGTCAGAGACAACGAGGGCCTAAGGAGACATGATCACCTCATGTAACAGGAAAAGACACTGGGTAAATATGAAGGAACCTTAACTGAGGAATTAAAGTATGAACTTTAGTTAATAGTAATGATCAATATTGATAAATGTACCATACCAACATGATAATAATAGGGGAAACTGGCTGTGGGGGTAGATGAGAACTCTCTGTATTATCTTCATGATTTTTATGTAAATCGGTAACTATTCTAAAGGGAAAAAGATTCGTTTTAAAAGCCAAGTGCATCAAGGGTATTATTGTATTTTTGAAGTGTTTTTATATCCCAAGAGATATTTCCTAAAACATATTTCTATTTATTACATGTACACTTAATGTTGAGATGTTAGAGTCATATTTTTTAAAGTTTTTTTTTCAACTTCAGGATCTCTATTAACTGCCATCTGTAATAGGTGAAAAATTAGTACAATTGTGTATTATTCCTTCTTCCTTTCTTCAAACCCATTTTTTTAAAAAAATGTTTATATTATTACACTTAAAGTATTTTGGGAATTCCCTGGTGGTCCACTGGCTCAGACTACAACCTTCACTGCCAAGGGTCCAGGTTCACTCCCTGGTTGGGGAGCCAAGATCCCACAAGCTGTGAAGGACAGCCAAATAAATAAATTATATTAAAAAAAGTAAAATATTTTATGTTTATAGTATATAAATTCTGTCCTGTAACAATAGCCTCTACAGATGTTTGACTATAATTCTGTATTTAAATAATTCAGTGTAGCACTTATTATTTTTTTCATTTTTGATATTTTTTATTTTAAATACATCTGTACATACTCTAGATCTCATTTTCAAGTTGTTTTTTTTTTTTTTTGCTTGTTTTACAATAATAACTCATAGATTTCATATTTCCTGAGATCTGGGATGCTTAAAAATATCTCTGGGTAGTTTTATGTATCATGAAATTATACCTAGGGATGAAATTGTGTTGCACTTTTTATCAATGCTTTTATCTATATATTTTTAATGCAAACCATATATGTGTGTGTTGCATTAAAAAATAAGCTTACATTCTTTTCTTAACTGACTCTGCTAGTCTATTTGTATATATGTAGCTAAATAACCTCACCTTTTGCAGTATCACAGAGTTTAAGGGTAAGACTTTTTACATTCAGAATTCAAAAATCCTATTGAATCAATTTATTTGGAGTTTTATATATATATACAAAGACAAGAAAGCTAGAATAAGGGAAGAGATAAAATAAAATAGGTGATATGAGGGGAAGTGAAAAACTCAAAAGAGCATGACTTTTTAAAGTCACCAAGAATTATCAAAGAGACTAGTATTCAGTTTAAAATATGACTTTCCATATGGAAGTCTAGAAATTGTCTTCCTGACATCAAATTTGAGAACACGTTGTAAGGGACAAAGCAGAACAAAGGTTTCTAATGGGAACTGGTAGATGAATACTGATAGAACATTTACAGTTATGATGGCATTATCCCTGCCAACATGGAGAACAGCCTCAGTGCCCCGGGACCCTGGCTTGTTCTAGCATTATTACGCTTCTCTCCGAGACGTTATCAAATCTGTATACTCATCCCAGCATTTATCTCATCAGTAGTATGTGGCCCACCTATTAGGCATATGAATTAGTCATGGAGCACAATATTCCAGGGAGATAGAAATAAAAACTCACGTCTAGAATTGGAGGCTGCAAGCCCACTTCGAGTAAGTTTTCAGTATTATGGACAGAAATTTTTTCAGTAGAAGCTGCTCTATGTGTAAATATAAAGTGATCGGACTTCTATCATCCATTGAAGTAAGTGGTGAAAGATGAATAGGGTCTCTGAGGTTCAGAATAGGCTGTTCCTTTAAGTACCCTTTGGTATACAGAGCTGACATCTGTCTCTTGTCCTCTCCATTACAAAGCGAATTCCTTGTTCAAAGACCATCCATCACATCAACTCTGAGACTTTAATCCTCTGAATTCTCCCACACAGTTAAGTTAGGACTTTGTCCTTTACACGAAAAACATCACTTTAGACAAAGTGGGAATGTGCTATGAGGACACGGGGTAAATTAAGAGAAATTTTAGTGCTCCTCTGTCTCTAGAAGATGTTGGAGCCAAGATCGAAAACTAGATGGCCTGTCATCTCAGCTCCTGTTAACAGATATTCTCATTCTTGTTTTCACTCTCTCTCTCTCTCTCTAGCTTAATGTCCTGTGTTTATATCATCAAGTTCATATGAAGGAATTACTTGCTGAATAGAATTGGGAAAATATATGATGGAGAAGGATGATAATGAAGATGAATCTACTTTTTAATGTCTGAAAATCAGGATAATATATATCCATAGGATTGTTAGGAATACTAGACAAAATTACATGTGGAGAAATCCAGAAAAAACCCTGAGACATACTAAATTGTTAATAAAAGTCAGGTAAGGATCCAAGCATCTTTGGCAGCCATATTTTTACAGCCAAGGATTCTTCGCAGCCAAAGATGGAGAAGCTCTATACATTCAAGAAAAACAAGACTGGGCTCAGACTGTGGCTCAGATCATGAAATCCTTATTTCCAAATTCAGACTTAAATTGAAGAAAGTAGGGAAAATCACTAGACCATTCAGGTATGAGCTAAATCAAATCCCTTATAGTTATACAGTAGAAATGACAAACAGACTCAGGGGATTAGATGTGATAGACACAGTGCCTGAAGAACTATGGACAGAGATTTGTGACATTGTACAGGAGACAGTGATCAAGACGATCCCCAAGAAAAAAAAAATGCTAAAAGGCAAAATGGTTGTCTGAGGAGGCATTAAAAATAGCTGAGCAGAAGAAGAGAAGCTAAAGGCAAAGGAGAAAAGGAAAGATGTACCTACTTGAATGTAGAGTACCAAAGAATAGCAAGGAGAGATAAGAAAGCCTTCCTCAGTGATCAGTGCAAAGAAATAGAGGAAAACAACAGAATGGGAAAGACTAGAGATCTCTTCAAGAAAATAGCTTACCTGGTGGCTCAGATGGTAAAGCATCTGCCCACAGTGCAGGAGACTCAGGTTCGATCCCTGGATTGGGAAGATCCCCTGGAGAAGGAAATGGCAACCCACTCCAGTATTCTTGCCTGGAGAATTCCATGAACAGAGTACCCTGGTAGGCTACAGTCCATGGGGTCGCAAAGAGTTGGATACAACTGAGTGACTTCACTTTCACTTTTCACTTTCACTTTCAAGGGAATATTTCATGCAAAGATGGGCACAATAAAGGACAGAAATGGTATCGACCTAACAGAAGCAGAAGGTATTAAGAAGAGGTGGCAAGAATACACAGAAGAACTGTACAAAAAAGATCTTCATGACCCAGATAATCATGATGGTGTGATCACTCACCTAGAGCCAGACATCCTGGAATGTGAAGTAAAGTGGGCCTTAGGAAGCATCACTATGAACAAAGCTAGTGGAGGTGATGGAATTCCAGCTGGGCTATTTCAAATCCTAAAAAATGATACTGTTAAAGTGCTGCACTCAATATGCCAATAAATTTGGGAAACTCAGCAGTGGCCACAGGACTGAAAAAGGTCAGTTTTCATTCCAATACCAAAGAAGGGCAATGCCAAAGAATGTTCAAACTACAACACAATTGCACTCAACTCACAAGCTAGCAAAGTAATTCTCAAAATTCTTCAAGCCAGGCTTCAACAGTAGGTGAATCATGAATTTCCAGATGTTCAAGCTGGATTTAGAAAAGACGGAAAAACCAGGGATCAAAATGCAACATCTGCTGATCATCAAAAAAGCAAGAGAGTTCCAGAAAAACATCTATTTCTGCTTTATTGACTATGCCAAAGCCTTTGACTGTGTGGACCACAACAAACTCTGGAAAATTCTTCAAGAGATGGGAATACCAGACCACCTGACCTGCCTCTTGAGTAATCTGTATGCAGGTCAGGAAGCAACAGTGAGAACTGGACATGGAACAACAGACTGGTTCCAAATCGGGAAAGGAGTACATCAAGGCTGTATGTTGTCACCCTGCTTATTTAACTCATATGCAGAGTACATCATGTGAAATCCAGGCTGGATGAATCACAAGCTGGAGTCAAGATGGCTAGCTAAATATCAATAACCTCAGATACACAGATGACACCACCCTTATGGCAGAAAATGAAGAGGAACTAAAGAGTCTCTTGATGAAAGTGAAAGAGGAGAGTGAAAAAGCTGGCTTAAAACTCAACATCAGAAAACTAAGATCATGGCATCCAGTCCCACCACTTCATGCCAAATAGATGGGGAAACAAGGGAAACGATGACAGACTTTATTTTCTTGGGCTCCAAAATCACTGCAGATGGTGACGGCAGCCATGAAATTAAAAGATGCTTGCTCCTTGAAAGAAAAACTATGACCAACCTAGACAGCATACTAAAAAGCAGAGACATTACTTTGCTGACAAAGGTCCGTATAGTCAAAGCTATAGTTTTTCCAGTAGTCATGTACGGATGTGAGAGTTGGACTATAAAGAAAGCTGAATGTCAAAGAATTGATGCTTTTGAAGTGTGGTGTTGGAAAAGACTCTTGAGAGTCCCTTGGGCTTCAAGGAGATCCAAACAGTCCATCCTAAAGGAAATCAGTCCTTAATATTCATTGGAACCTGAAACTGCAATACTTTGGCCACCTGATGTGAAGACCTGACTCATTGGGAAAGACTCTGATGCTGGGAAAGATTGAAAGCAGGAGGAGAAAGGGATGACAGATGATGAGGTGGTTGGATGGCATTACAGACTCAATGGACATGACTTTGAGTAAGCTCCAGGAGTTAGTGATGTACAAGGAAGCCTGGTGTGCTGCAGTCCATGGGGTTGTATAGAGTCAGACATGCCTGAGCAACTGAACTGAACTGAATTGAAGGATCCAACCACCACCTACCCTGTTTCCTGGTTCAATGTTAAAGTCAGATACCATTCATTAAACATTTATTGTGTGCCAGGCACTTTTTGAACAGATTTAGGTAAATTAGCTTCTTTAATACTCTTGACAAATGTATGAGATGGATGCTATCTTTATACTCATTTTCCAGATGAGGAAACAGAAATACAGACAGGTGAGTAAGCATGTAGAATCTAGAATTGAAGCTAGCCAGTCTGACTTGAGGGTTTGTGGTTTTAACCTCAGTTACACTGACTCTTGCTTGAATTTTAACCCAAAGAGAGTGGTAATCTTGTGAAGGTTCTAACCAATGCAGGTTTAGAAACAATTTGAGACATATTTGGTTTTTATAAGAATCATTCAGATTATGAAATAGAAAAGTAGTTCATGACACAAAGTTTAGCTTAGTATTGCTAGTAAAAAATAAATTTACTGTGCAAAAAAAAGAAAAAGGACATAGATGTGGCTCAAAATAACCCAGATGAATATATAACAGCCCTGAAATCATTTGATGATTTTAGAGTTTAGACCAAGGTCAACCTACATGCTGATTTTTCAAAAAGTCTAGTTCTCTCTCTTTTTTCTCTTGTGAGGCAAAATCTAGCTTCATGGCAGGACTAAGAACTTTCGAGTTACAGATGGCATGCCAAGCCTTGGGATAAAACAACTTCAGATTCATGAAGAGATCATTCAGGTATCCAGCATTTCCAGGATCAGATTGCAAGAGAGTGCTAGCAGGAAGCATCAGGACTGATTTAAATAATCTCCAAATCACAGGCGTGTAAAGGAAATATCCACATGGTGCAAATTCTACACCCGAACAATTGTAACTGGAGGAATGCCTCATCAACTCAAAATGTTTCATCCTCCTCTCAGGCACAGCCCCAGTTTCCATTTGTAAGTTGATGATAAAAACTTCAAATTTCTCTTGGCAATTGGCCTTTACTTCTCAATTTCTCTTCTCTCTGTCACACACACATGTGCACCCCCACATATACATTAATGTATGTATCCATTCTTGTTGTTTAGTTGCTAAGTCATGTCCAACTCTTTGCGACCCCATAGACTGTAGCCCACCAGACTCCTCTGTCCGTGGGATTTCCCAGGCAAGAATACTAGAGTGAGTTGCCATTTCCTTCTTCAGGGGATCTTCCTGACCCAGGGATTGAATGTGCAGTTCCTGCATTGGCAGGTAGAGTCTTTACCACTGAGGAACCTGGGAACATGTACATGTACACATGTGTGTGTGTGTGTGTATGTGTGTGTGTGTGTGTATATATATATATATATGTACACATACATGCATATTTTAGTGATTAATTTTCCTTTGATACACTATGTAAGTCTGCTCAGAATCTAACTTAATAAATGGTAGATTCAGAGTAAGAAATAATGGCCTCTTTGTTTCTAGTAACCCAGGTATGTTTCATAATATTTAGGCTGCTTTTATAGGATATGAAGACACTGCTGTTCTGGTCACAAGAAAAAGAAGTCCATCTTCTCCCTCCTTGGCAATAAGCCTATATTTTAGAGGTGGACTGTGATCAGATCACTTCCCCTGACTACTTCCAGATGTTATTATGTTATTAACATAATCTCTAGATGACCTCCAAATATATCCCAAACCTTCACACTTCAGAATATCTGTGTAGTTATCAGAGCTCAACATAAGGTTACATGGCAATTATTCCCCAGAGAGTCACTACCAAGACCCAGAAATAAAGCGCGACTGAGGCACTGTGGTGAGGCAAGGTGGAAAGGTTTATTAGCCATGGCAAAGGAAATATGGAAATACTAGCTTATTTGCACTTTGTTAGATTTTGCAGTCATATTTGGAACAAGTCATCCCGGAGTATCTCTGATGATCATAAAGACCTGCCTTATAGAAGCTCTTCTCCTTCTTTGCCCTTATTCACTGATGTCCAGTGAGTAGCTCAGCTGGTAAAGAATTCGCCTGCAATTCAGGGGACCCTGGTTAGACTCCTGGGTCAGGAAGATCTCCTGGGCTGTCCTGGTGGGTCGGCTGGTAAAGAATCTGCCTGCAATGCGGGAGACCTGGGTCCAATGCCTGGGTTTGAAAGATCCCCATAGAAGTGAATGGCTACCCACTCCAGTATTCTGGCCTAGAGAATTCCATGGACTGTATAGTCCATGGAGTCACTAGGAGTTGGACACGACTGAGCAACTTTCACTTTCAGCAAAACAAAAATTCTATTTTCCCTTCATATTAAAGGACATGCTATAACAGCATGATTTTTTAGAATTTATTTCACTTTTTTCTCTCCAAAACAATATTTGGATTTAAGCACAGATGAACTTAAACAATAATTTGAAGATTTATAATTACCAGGTAGGACTATTCATATTACAAAACCAGCAAATATTTTGTGAACATCAATTTTGCACCAACAATTGTGTTAAATATAGAAAATGTATCATCTGAGTCTGACACTTTCTTAGGATGTAGAAAGTTGGGGAGAATGTGTGTGAAGCAAGGTGGAGAGGTTTATTACCCACAACAAAGGAACTTGTGAGCTCTCAGTAAATACATGAGAGAAACAGCAGGGGTGTGAGGGGGTGGATATGGAGATCTTTGTGCCACAGCATTTAAAGATTAATCAAAATTCCATCTAATTCCTTCCTTAAAAAAAGAAAAAGAAAAACAAATTTTGACTGCACTGTGTCTTCATTGAGGTGCCCAGGCTCCCTGATGCGGTGCATGGGTTTAGTTGCCAAAATTTAGATCATGTTACAACTCCCACTGGGGCTTCCCTGATGTCTCAGTGGTAAAGAATCTGTCTGCCAATGCAGGAGACATTGGTTTGATCCCTGGGTTGGGAAGTTCCCCTGGAGAAGGAAGTGGTAACCCACTATGATATTCCCACCTGGGAAATCCCCTGGACAGAGGAGCCCAGCCAACTACGGTCCCTGGTGTCGCTAAGAATTGGACACTACTCAGCAACTAATGAACAATAACAACCCCTAGGGAAAATGGAGTTGGCATGAAAATCAAGGAATACTACCCCCAAACTACTCCTCCCCCAGTGAATATCCTGCCCCTTCATTTCTGTGCCCCTCATAAGTGCTTGCCAAAGCAACCCAGAGCAGTAGATGGTCGCCTGTCTCCCTGCGCTCTCTCTCCGAGAGCATTATCCTTTGTTTAAATAAATTTTCACTTTGCTTTCTTAACCTTTCTGCTTCTCTCCAAATTCTTTCACAACGACGAACGAACCTTAAATTTACTGGCAACACCTAGATCATATCATCATGTTTCATTGAAATTTATATATTGGACTGTTGCTTCCTTTTATTTCACACCAACCCACCTCTAGAGGCCCTAGGTTATTGGACAAGCATTGGTTTATAAGGCTGCCCTTTTGACTCCTCCCTCATCAACTCCTGATCTCCCTTCTTTAAGAAAAAGGGCATAGGGTGTTAGGAAACAATATGCACAAGATTGAAATAACACAGAATTTCAATTATCTGATTAACTGAAAGACAGTGAATTAAAGCTATTGGGTTTTGACACAGAAAAGACAGGCTATGTTCCTGTCTCATAACAAAGACCCCATTTGGAAGTCCCAAAGATTAAATGACATGTGGATATAGGTTAGAGGATGGCGAATTACAGGGAATCCTGGCAAAATAAATTTTCTAGGAAAAAAAGAACATAGCTGATCCTAATTTATGGACCAGGACATATTCACTTATGGGCATGTTTGTAGACAACCAAGGCCATACCTGTTTTATAGTAATAGATCCATCGTGGGTAGGATAATTACCTTCAAAACTAGTGTAAAAGTACTAATGGTAAGAAAAGCACAAATAGTTCTCCAAGTCATTATTTGGCTAAGAGGGGTGTGTAATTTTAGTCAGGTAGGTACAGTTAAAGGAAGAATTATTATCTTAGTGCCTGATACATTGCATTTCAGAAAATAAGCATTGATAAGAATGCGGCAAAATAGAGAACAGGCTTATGTCTAAATTTGTGGGCTCAAGTATTGGTTCTTACAAGTACTGTGAGCCAGGCTTTTGATGTCACAGAACCTGTTATTATATCTATAAAATAGACTGCTAAAACCCATCTTATCTATCTGAGAGATTACTTATTTATTTATTTGCTTTGCCTGGTGGCTCTGGTGGGAAAGAATCCGCCTGCAATGCAGGAGACCTGGGATTGATCCCTGGGTTGAGAAGATCCCCTGGAGGAGGAAAAGGCTACCCACTCCAGTATTCTGGCCTGGAGAGTTCCATGGACAGAGGAGCCTGGTGGGCTACAGTCCACAGGGTCACAAAGAGTCGGACACAACTGAAACGACTTAGCACACACACATATGAACAGTATACTTCCATTCAAAAGGTAGTTATTTCATTATTATAACCACTTGGACAGGCACAGTGACTCATAATCAGGTTAACATAATGATTCATTTTTGACATATAAATGGTCATTAAGTTTTTTAAATCCTTTTGTAACACAGGAGATTTGAAGATCAGCTTTTGAGGCCAGAGTTTTGGGCAGAGACCAAGATAATTCAGCTGCCAGCTACAGTCAAGTGCCAGAAACACTCTTCATTTTTGCATGGGAAAATATTTCTGCCAAACCAAGTCTTAGGGGTTTTTATAGTTCTTCCCCATATGTCCCAATGAAAACGTTATTTTTCATATCTCATTTTTGAATGGGGCTGTCAGGATAACAAGTGTCAACTGTTTTCCAGGCCTGGCAAATTGATCTAGCTAAACTGAATTTAAGGAGGACGAGTATTTTAGAGAATCCTGTGAGTTATGGCTCAAGGATAAGGATGACACATTAAAATAAGCTCAGGTGTTTGGCCTCCAGTTTATAGTTGGCTTACTGGGTCTGCTTCTGATAGACAACTTCATAGACAGCTCTCAGACAGACATTCCAGAACTGGTACCAGCGCCTTCTGGGGACAACAATTAGGAAAATATTTCAAAACCAATCATGTTGTAACTCCTGGAGAAGGAAATGGCAGCCCACTCCAGTGTTCTTGCCTAGAGAATCCCGTGGACAGAGGAGCCTGGTGGGCTGCCGTCCACGGGGTCGCACAGAGTCGGACACGACCGAAGCGACTCAGCGGCGGCTGCAGCATCTATAACTGATTAGGAAGTGCCATGTTCACTGTCAGCCATCCAATCCCATGGGGCCAGAGTAGGACAAGAGGGAGATTTAAAAGCAGACAACATCGCTGAATGCCGAGCAACTATAATCGAATATGGTGTGGGGAGGAATTAGAGTTTGATCTGTTATGTGCAGGTCCTTGCCTTTGACCACACAGGAACATTTTCCTGTCCTTATACTATCACCCTGTGGACTGGCAGAGGCTCTGAAAGATTCAGTCGTTGCGATAGTTAGGGTTGAGTTTCTGAGAACTGTTATGAAAGTTTTAGTAGACAAAAATGCCCAGAAAGTTATATGATTGGACTTTGTCAATTGATAAAAAATACCTTTGAGGAATTCAGGCTTCCAAAAAAAGTAATGTTTTAAAGAAAAATTGATGGCAGTTACCACAGACAGACATAACTGTTTTGACTTTACATCTGCCGTATTTGAGACACCACACTAAACCACTAGAATTCTATTTAATAGTTTCAAATAGAAAGCTATTTTCCTCATAATATTTGTCCCTCAAATGCTGTGTATCTCTACCAGCCAAGAAGATTTTGATGAGTTTAAATTTCTGTAGTCTGCATTATGAAAATTACAGGTTTACTAAATGTGCATTTTTATACTACGAGCCTGTCTACCTTGAAATATGCCTGAACTGAGAAGCCATTAAAGATTTTAAACAGAGGTGTGACATTGTCAACACTGCTGTGGGAAGGGCAAGGCTGGAAGTAGAAAGGTATACTAGTTGTGGTAACTAGTATACTAGGTAACTAGTGACATAAGTTACAGATCATGATGTTTCAAGGCAGGCGTGTGGAGAGACAGATTTAATAGGTATTTAGAAACTGGGATTGGTGGGAGATCACAACCAGAGCCTGGTGGGCTACTGTCCATGAGGTTACAAAGAGACACAACTGAGCATGTACAACTAACTGAATGTTGTGGGTGAGGAAGAGGAATAAATCAATGAAATTCCGAGGTTTCTGATTTTGGAAACTGGGTGGATGAGGGTGCCAATAACCAGAAGGATGAATATGAGCTTGCTTTGGGGGTGGGAAAAAGATATATATTCAGATTTTTGCATTTTTCACTGGCTAATGGGGTTTGTACATCTCGGTACAAGTTGGAAGGGAGATATCTGGTTTAAAGCTATGGTAGGCATCATTATGACAGACCCAGTGATCTCTGTCTTCTGGTAGTCAGGCTTTCTGAAATACTCTCTCCTGGAGGAATTTGCTTCTGACCAGTAGAATATGGGACCACTGAGAAGGTATTTCTTCCATGATTAGATTACAAAGATCGTGACTCCTACCTTGCTAATACACTTTCTCTAGCGCTATCATAACTTGCACACTTCGATGCGCTCCATCACATTAGAGAAGCCCATACAGCAAGACAGCAAGGATCTAATGCCTTTCATCCAGGAATGTGCAAGGAACTGAATACTGCCTACAGTCTCCGAGTGAGCTTTCCCCAGGTGATCTTTCAGATGAGACAGCAGAACATAGGCTGACACCTTGATTGCAGCCTTGTGAGAGTCCATGAGGCACAGAATCCAGTGACTGCACCCACATTCCAGACCCACCGCAAATGCAAGATAATAAACCTGTGTTGGTTTAAATCACTAAGTCTTTCGGTAGTATGTTAAACCACAGTAGATAGCTAATACATGAGCTCTGGAGATGGAGGCTACATTGGGGTTCTGCCAGCACATAGATAATATATACTAACTGTAAAAAAGCTCAACTTAAGATAAGATATAGTGATGTGGAGAAGAGGATTGTACAGAAGCTGGAGGAATAGTAAAATCAAGGACTGGGTAGAAGACTAGGAGCCTGAAAAGAAACTGCAAAGAAATAGAGATCTGAAAGCTGAGAGGTGCAAAGTCAAGGAAGGCATGGCCAAATATCGAATGCTGCTATAAATACTGAAAACCGCTTTTAGTAACGCAAGGTGTTTTTTGCTTACCTTAATGTGAACAATTTCAAAGAAGTGGCCTGGTGGAAGGCAGATGCCATTAGATTAAGGAGAAAACACATAACAAGAAGGTAAAAGAAGTTTCTTTGAGGAAGCTTAGGTGTTGAGAGAAGGAAAAGAATAATGTGATATTTTTTGTAGGATGAAAAATTGGTGGCTTTTTTGTGAGTAAAAAAAGACTTGAGCGTATTTATGTGATGAGGGCTTCTTGGCCATGCAAATTTTGATTACGTTATCTGCTATTTATAACATAGCTGTTATAACCAACAAAGGAAACAACTTTAGCCATTCATAATCCTTCTGCCCTTTTGAAGGTGCTTATATGCCCACTTGCATTTTGTGTAACAAAACACAGTATCATTTTTTCTACATATTGCAGCATAGACATTCCTTACAGTTATTACACTGGTAGCATAGTTATTTTTGATACTGTATAATATATCATCAAGCTTGTGTACTATAAATGATCTATTTCCTATCTTCTGGACCTCTAGGTTGTTTCCAAATTCTTACAACTGTAAATAATGCTGTGATTAATTTTGCAAAGCTGCTCCAAAACAAAAACAGAGAGGCTTCCCCTAAGAGATGTTTTTCTGGACCCTTGCCAAAGCCAGTACTCTTCATGCAAAAGGGCTCTGAGCTGAATTCAATAAAAACTTATGCAAAAATCGCAGGAACCATTTTTTCTTCTCTTTTTATTATCTCCAACTTCAAAAGCCCAACAGCTAGGCAGCTCAAGCATACAGAAAGAGTCCCAGACTGGCTTTAAACTTGCACAGAACACACAAATGTGTTCTGTGAACCCATTCTGCAGTGATATGTTTTCGACCAACATTCCAAGGTACATGGAATACAGCAGAGAAGGCCTCAGTCATTTTTTGTCTATAATTAATTAATTAATTTTACATTGGAAAGACATTGTTACTGTTAATACCTTCCTTGCCATATGACGCCAAGTAATAGAATCCACTCTCCCTTGGAGGGCCAGATGCACTGCCAGAAAATATCTTCCATTTGAGCTTAGAGCTATTCTTGCAAATCTGCTAAACATGAGGTTTGCCAAATCCTGCCAGAGACTAGCTATCACATTTCTGCTGAGACATGTGTTGAAGGAGAAGCTTTCCCTGCCTGTGCAGTGGTCAGCTGAAATGCAACGTGTCTAAGACAGAGCGTGTCATCCCTTTCCCACCGTTACTCTCCTGACTTCATGTCTCTCTCTGAGATCACCCTTCTTTTTTTCATCCTGCTTTAAGATGCTGAAGGCATATATTTTTAATCTCTCAGGGTCTGAAATGACAAAAAAAAAAAAAGGAGAATAGAACAGACCAGGGCCTGAAAAATCAACACACCACAAGGAAAAACACAGGAAAGATATCTTGAGGGAGGAAGTATAGAGTAGTTGCTGTGGTCCTACCTCACAGAGAGCTGGGTTCAAACAGCAACTAAAGGCTCTTTGTAAGCAAAAATACTACAACCTCTCTTGTCCTTATCTTGCTCAAAGTTCTGGTGGGTTGAAATGGTGTGTTCATCTTCTACAGCAGAATTTTCTCACACACAATGACCTCCAATTAGCATTCTATGTTCTCACTTGCTCCCCTCTTCCTTTTTTAGAATAAGGATTCATCCAAGTTCTTCTCCATCAGTTAAGTTCCCAGTGGAACTTATGGTTTCAATGGGTTCCTATCAGGTGTAAGGTCCTACAGAATACTACCCCTCTTGATTCTTCAAAGTTTAGCTCGAGTTCTGGAAGCTTCTGGGATAACGTTAGTGCTCAGAATTCTCTCCATCCTCCAGAGTCATTAACATTGGTTTGGTGGCAGGGAAGAAAGCGTAAAGGAGTTGGCATGTTGTAGCCTGGACTTTCTCAGTCTGGCACTGTTGACATCTGGGGCTTGATAATTCTTCACTGGAGACTGAATCTCCTTCCCCAGTGTGACAACCCAAATGTCTACAAATGTTGCCAGATGTCCCCCGAGGAACAAAAATCACTTCTGGTTGAGAACCAGTGTTGGAGTGGGACCCCCATGTATCAAGTGTGGACTTAGATTCACAACCTAGAAATTGAGAGCTTTGTTTTATTCAGTGGGAATTTTTAGGACTTCAAGCCTAAGAGGGCATCACGAGTAACCGTGAGAGATGCTCTGGGGAGGTGAGGGGAGGAACCAGCTTCTATAGCAGCTTTGCAACAAAGGGCAGGTAGTCAGTACATCAAAAGATTATTGTTAGAGAAAAGCCAAACAGCCCAAGTTAAGGAGTTTAGCACTTTTCTGTTTATGGGAAGGTTCAAGTGTCTGGGCCCACTGAAATTGTCCCTTTGCTATGTACCTCAGCTATCTAGGGCCAGTCTCCTGTGTTTTTGCGACTCGAGTTTCCTCGGGGCTCACCCTAGAGAGTGGCTGCAGCTTGATGGCTAGTAGAGGGCAGGCGTTCTGTCCTTCCTGAGCTCCTGCAGGGCTCCCCAGCCCCCCACTGCTGGTGGCAGCAATGCTGATGCCTGCGATGTCCTTTGTTTACTGACATGGCAGGAAATATTCCACTTCTCACAGGTAATGTGCTGGACTCTGTACAGACTTTATTCATAGCCACATTCTACTTTTCTACCTAAAACTTCCTGTGGCTTCAGGTTGCTTTCTTATTTTTAACTTATTTTATACTGCATCTTTTCCTTTGTAAAACACCTGAAACCTTAACACTTTTTTTTTTTCTTTACACAGGCAGGTAATATGTAAATACTCACAGCTTCTCTGAAACCTTGCCACAACCGTTGAATGTAGATATTGGCATCACCTTTTGTTTATTTTGATTTATTTCTTTGTTTAGGCCATACCTCATGGCTTGTGGGATCTTAGTTCCCCAAGTAGGGATGAAGCCTAGGCCACGGCAGTGAAAGTTCTGAGTCCTAACTATTGGACCACCAGGAAATTCCCTGGTATCACCTTTTAAGAAGTGAACACTGAAGACTAGAGATCTCTGTTCAGTGACTGGACTAAGGTCTAAGTAATCATCACTGGAGGAGCACAGGCTGTCTGATTTCAGAGTACATGATATTTTCAGGGCACAGTGTTATTTTGCTTTCTCTTCATAGACCTGTCCTTATTGCTCTGCTGAATTTTAGTCTGCAGAACTGGGATTGTGTCTACTATCTCTTGGGAATACTGTGCATTTCTTATGGTGGCATAAGAACAGTTATCTACAGGGAAAACAAGCTTTTCTCTTAACTGTCCAGAAACCCCTCAAATGAGAGAATGGGGGGTAGAAAAATCTGATACTAAAAGCATTCATTTTCTATCATTTATCTTATACTTCACTTGAAGCTATTCAATACTTTGGAAGCTGCAAGAAATACCTTACAGGAAAAAAAAAAAATCATCTCAATGATTACTTTAATGCACAACCTTAGCTTCCTGGCACTTCCTTCATTTCCTCAGGGGAAGGTTATTTCTCCAACTTATTTCTTTCCAGTGATTGCTAGGATTTCAATTTCTTTAGACCTTTTGCATTAGAGGAAGAAACACATCTGCTTTTTCCCCCTCAGCTTGGGGAGTTCGGAGTTCATCATAGTCTTTCCTTGTTTAACCACCTAAAGAATTTGAATTTCAAAAAACAAATTGCCTTTTAGGATAGAAAGTTCAAAATCAAAACATATCAGCTTCACATCCTCAAAATTGGGAAAGGAGAAGTTTAATTTTTTACTTCTGCTTTCTCTTCATGTAGGAAAAAGGGATCTTAATAAACGATCTTCTGAAAGGAAAAAGAAGAAACCAACAAAGGCATGCGTTGCACGTTCTGTCCAAGGAGTTTTACCCCCTGCAACTTTGGTTTGCTGTCATCAAGAGGACATTGTACAGAGCAGCCATAATGTGGGCTGAGGATTCAATTATTTCACAGTCTAGGCGATTTTAGGCAAATCCACTTTTAAGCAGAACTACAGTTCAATGAGGTCAGTAGTGCTTGCTTCGGCAGCACATATACTAAAAATCAATGAGGTCCGTATTTTACAGCTGATGAAACTAAGGCCCAATCGCTAGCTAACCCATGACCAACATACAAATTCAAGTCCATGCATTTGCCATCAAGCTGAAGAATCTATGTCTTAAGCTTGCCCGTCTTGGTCAGGAAGTTTCTACTTAACTGTAGTCCAAAAATAAATCTTTATTACAGTTAATAAATATAAATATTAACATCACTGTATTTAGAGGAGAACTGTTAAGATTAAACTTCCCAAGCCACCACCACACATGGATTAAAGTTTAGAGCACTTGCCGCCAAGGGTTCAGAATAGGATTTCTGAGAACTGGAAAGGGTCTTAGAAATGATTTTACAGAACAAGGTCAGGTTGTCTCATAACATTTATATCTCTTTCTCCATTTTTCTCAATTGGGAGGCAGCGGGTACAGTAGAAAGTCTGTGACACACGGGGGTCTAAATTTATCTTTATTAGCTAGGCATGTCCAGCTCACTAAATCCATTTTTATGTTAATGACAGAGGTGGAATAGATGGCATACCAGCTCTATTGTTATGTGAACCTGTTGCTTATTCTAACAGGAAAATCCCAATTAGAAAAATCAAATTGTTACAACCTTAGCTTAACCTTTAGACTTTCTTGCTTCAAAGTTGCTTGCTCTCAGCAGGGGCCTGATTTTCATCTCTGCTGTAGCCATCTACACCTGATCACCTGTCACACTTCTTTTCACAAAGGCAGCTGGCGAGGCAGGGACATGCGTGGTGGGAAATGTAAACCCTCGGTACCAGAAAATCAAAATCGTCTCCCTAATTCACAAAGTTTTTGAAGATTTTTCTCTGTAGGTTTCTCTGTGCCATGTTCCTCTGTTTGTTCTTAACTCCCTTTAAAAAAACTATCTCTAAAACCTCTCCTCTACCCTCTCAGTAGAGTTGAGCTTGTTTAACAGAAATACATCTCAAAAAAAAAAAGAAAAAAGAAATACACCTCAGTTGCTTCCCCAAAGCAAAAGATTATTTTACAATCTGAATTGGGAAAAAGATGACTTGAGCAGTAACTAATAATCACATACTCCTTACTGGGTTCCAAGCACTGTCATACATACTTTCCGTTCATGAAGGCATTTAACCCTCGGAGCTCTGAGTAGATACATACATCCTTTACTATCCAAATCTACTCAGTTCCTGAGATCAGGTTAGAAATCAGAGTTCAGTAAGTCTTAAAGGTCAGAGAAACTTCATTATCTGAATTTATCTTCGTTTACCCGCTTGGGATAGGGTAAGGCCTGACCTTAAATAAAGCAAATAATGTCATTCAAAAGTGCAAACCCATCTGGTTCCTTTATTGTAATAGCAAGGGTTTAGGAAGCACTCATACAGGGATAGATATTTATCCCATCATCCCCATTTTACAGATGAGGAAACGAATGCACAGGCAGGTTGAGTAAGCTGCCCAAGGTTTCACGACTCATGTGGCAGAGCCAGAAATCTTTCCTAGGCACTAAAGCACGAGGGTCAGTATCAAGTTTGTGCTAGACTGCCCAGCTAAAGCTATTTTTTTCTTTGTGGCCAGTGGTATCATCAATGCACATTACCACTGGAGCTTTTCCGGGAATGTGTTTGAAGAGGCTTACCAAAATTCCCAAACTTTCTCAACAGACTTTGATGATATGTTCTGTTAGCACCAATATAAAGAAGTTTTAGATAATGCAACTAGCTACTTTTTGTAGTTTAATAGTTTAATGACATGGCTTGAAGAACCATGATGTTCCATTTAGTCAACATCTTGAATTAATTCCACCATTGCACATGAAATGGTGATATTTCTCCTGTAGAGTCACAGGAAAAGCAGACGTCCCACAGCAGAAAAATGCAAGTTGGAGGGCAGTGTAATTGGAGCTATCTGGGAGATCCTGCTTGCAATCTCTGAAAACTTGGGGCCTCTTCAAACCATTGTTTGTCCTCAGCTAACCATGCTTGTGAGACCAGACCATGGCTGTATTTAGTCCTTTAATATTTCCTCAAGTATTTAATCAATGATATGGGCAACAATTTTCCTTCAGACCTCAGCCAGGGCCCTCATGAGATTGTGCTAAAGCTTGGACATGCTCTCCCATGTGTCAGCTGACTGACGTCCAGATGAAAACCAAAGGGTGGGCTCATGTTTACAGGTTAAAGAAAATCTTAGGTAGTAAGTTGATAGTGTCTTTATAAATTTTAGTGAAAAATGAACTCCTGCTTCATTGTGAAATCTATTTACACATTCATGTAGCAACAGGGCTAGGCATAAAGTAGGATTATAATTACATTCAATCAGTAACAAAGAAAATATATCTCCTTGGAGGTCTTCCAGATAATAAGGACTCTGTTTACACTTGGCATTCCAAGTGTCTGCCTCTTTGTCATCATGTGGTAAAATGGTCAAAGGTATATGGCCATGTGCCAGGAGCCACCCTTTAAACACAAGGCAAACTCCTGGAATATGCTTCAGTTTAAGAAGAGGAAAAATGTCATTGTAGTGAATTGCAATGCAAAAAGGACATGAGGTTTAAGACAAAGCTCTGAGACTTAACATGTCAATGTGAAGTTTCCAAGTACGCACCAGGTATCCTTGGTGATTTTGGATCCTCCGGTGGAAAGTGCAGAGATTCAGTGTCTAAGGCACTCAAGGAGAGCCAGACTTCGAAAAATTTAGGTTCTAGACAAGACTCATCATTTGACCTTGGATGAGTCACTTGCCCACTGAATGAGCCTGTTTCTTTTTCTGATTAACAGAAAGGGAGACTGCATGATCTCTAGAGTGCCTGTCAGTTCTAGAAGGCTTGTGGTTCTTATTTATGGTTTAGAGCTTTGACTAATTTGCCTAATTTTGCCTAATCTATCATTTCTACTGGATCCTACCTGTTTACTCAGTGTGGAGGTTTCACATCTCTGAAATATCCCCTGGAGATCCCAAAGACCTGACCAAATCTAAACTGTTAAAATTCCACTTATTAGCATATTACTGCTCAGGCAATGAAGGCTAACCAATACCTTCAAGAGCAAGATACACCATAAAACATGTTAACCAATATCCAGACTCATCAAAACTCGAGTTTCTTTTCTCTATAATCCCTGGTTCCTCAAATATCCAGGAGGTAATTTTTCAGCGTTCATGCTCATTCACTAAGTCATGTCCAACTCTTTGAGACCCCATGGACTGTAGCCCGCCAGGCTCCTCTCTCCATGGCATTTCCCAGGCAGTGATACTGGAATGAGTTGCCATTTCCTCCTCCAGGGGATCTTCCTGATCCAGGCATAGAAACTGCATCTCCTAAGTCTCCTGTATTGCTTGTAGATTTTTTACCACTGAGCCACCAGGGAACAGTTCACCAGATTTTAATTGCATATACCCCCTACTGTAAATTTCATAATTTTGTTGTTTTTAGTTGAAATGCCCTGAAATGAGTTTTCAAGTATTTACATACATGAAACAAAGAAATATAACAGAAGGAGTCAAGAGTAAAACTTCTCTTAAGCACATACATAAATTCAATAATACATATCACTTGAATATTTTTAAAAATTTTTTAAGTTTAATAACCATTGTCGTATTTTCTCACAATTTATACAATTTAAAAATAAGCCTGTGAATTCACGTAGATTTTTTTAAAATACATCATGTGTTTGAATCACAAAATGATTAGCAAAATCCATTACTTCATCATTCACCATCCTCCATAAAAACCTTATTGAACAGAGTACTGAGGAAAAAGCAGACTGCTGTTCAACGGGAAAGTATATTTAAAATCAAGGGCACTTTTAATTGTAAAGGCACACATCTTCACAGGAAGGTATCTATAATCTTTTGCAACCGCAGGAGCAATACTGTAAACGTCTCCAGTCTGTGAATAAGGCATCTTCCCTTCCTGGCTGACTGTGGTCAGCATGAAACCCTGGGAGGGACACCCTACAGTTTCGGAATCGGGGTGGCCGCCAGCGCTATGCTTTCAATCGCACACTCATCGGTTCCCCGGCGGATGCGGAAGTAACCGTCCTCACCCCAGTTGGTGCCCCAGCTGTTTTTCACAGTCCAGTAATCCAGCCCAGAGGCCGCGTCGGTGCCGTAGCCCACGAGCAGCACGGCGTGGTTGGTCAGCTCGAAGGGGTTGAAAGGGTCTCGCAGCCCCGTGTGCTGGTAGACGCCCTGGCGGTAGTGGAGGAAGTCGTTGTAGACTTCAAAGGCGACGGCCATGGGCCCGTGATGGACCAGCTCGAGCTTCATCAGGGCTTCGTTGCAGCCCCCGTAGAAGCCGCCCACGTAGTGGTACTCGGAAGAGTAGTAGCGGAAGCAGCCGTCTTTCGGTCTGCAGGGCGAATCCGTGCCCGTGTAGGGGAAGCAGTCCTCTTCCACCAGCCCGAAGTCCTGGGCGTACTTCCCGGCGATGAGGTACGGGAAGCCGCCTTCACAGCCTGCGGGTGGATAGCACACAGGGTTACCGCCGTCTGGTAGACAGGGCTACGGAGGAACTGTCCCATTTCTCCTGCTTTCTACCCCATTAACTCTTTTTAAAGATTTATTTGATATGTGGCTGTGATGGGTCTTCGTTACGGCGTGCAGGCCTTCTGCAGCCGTGGCGAGCGGGGGCTCCTCTCCAGCTGCGATGAGCCGGATTCTCACGGCAGCGGCCGCTCGGGTTGTGGACTTCCCTTAGTTGTGGATCCTGGTCTTAGTTGTCCTGTGGCGCGTGGGATCTTCCCGGACCAGGGATAGAACCCGTGTCCCCTGCATTGGCAGGTGGCTTCTTTATCACTGAGCCACCAAGGAAGCCCACTGATTATTCTTACGTCACCCCTGGAAGTTGCTCTTTGCTTAAATACTGCTCCATTCGCCCTTCCGTCAGCCATCTAGCTAACTATCCTCTCATCCCCATCTATCTGACAGACGTTTATTTGGCCCCTGATGTGGAAGGTAGCTTCATGGTTAAGTGGGAGGCTCTGAAGCCTATGTAGATTTGAATCCAATACTGAGTTGAGAATTTAATTTCTCTGTACCTCTGTTTACTTATCTGTAAAATATAGATAGCAATAGCACCTTCCTTGTAGGATTAAGTCATATAATCCATAAAAGCAATAAAACCTTATGATTACTGTCATTATTAAATAGGCAGACACTTCTTCAAGGAAGGTTTCTGTGACCATCTCCTGCAGAAAAGTCTGAATCAGGTCCCCATACCCTTCCCTCCAGTCCTGGCCCTATTATACCTCAGAGACACTGCAGGTTCAATTCCAGATCACAATAATAAACCAAATATCATAATGAAGAAAGTCACACAAATGCTTTGTTTTCCCAGGGTATCTAAAAGTTATATTTAGCATATTTTCCAAAAGAAACAATACACACACCATAATTTTAAAATGCTCTATTGCAAAAAAACAAAACCCACTAACCATCACCAGGGCATTCAGTGAGTCATAATCGTTTTGCTGGGGGGAGGGCTGGAAGTATTTCGAGAACTACCAAAATGTGACAAAGAGACACGAAGTGAGCAAACACTGTCAGGAAAACAGCACTGACAGCCTGGCCCAGCGCAGGTCACCACAAACCTTCAATTCGTAAAAACACACTGCGTCTGAGAAGAGCAGCCCAAACTATGCCTGCATACACATCCGTAACCCTGCACTTTCTCTTCATTGTTCTCCTACTTACTAAATTCCCATTTTCCTTACTTCACTGTAAGCTTCATGAGGTTACTCTCTGGATACTGCAGAGTCTTCAAGGCACAGAAGTCACAATGTGGGTGTTTAATAAGTATTTCAGGAAGAATAAAAGGCTCACTGACAAATAACTATACACCAGCAGTTGCACCGGTGAACTGAGAAACTTTCAAGCAGCCAAATCTGGGGACGACAGCAGCAAACTTCAAAACGAGACGATTCCTCCCTGAATCCACCCTCTTTCTACATACCTTAGATATGCCCTGTTCTGAAAGCCTATGTACAAAACTTTTACCTCCTTCTAGAGAGAAACCAGTGTTCATACGCTTTCAGTAAGAATTAGGTTTCAGAGAGACACCTTATTTGGAACTGAAACTTGCAGTTAGAAGCTGGGAGGTCTTCGAAATCCTATAGAACAGCTTCACATCTGTTCCTTGTCTCCATGCAGCGTAACAGCTGCTCCTTCAGGGTTCTGAGCACTGCCGGGTAACGTATGTAAGAGGCTCCAAAGAGCCTGTCCTTACTCACATTATAGCAATTACTGATACTGTGCTGGATGCTACAGTGAATTCCATGAGAAAGCACTAAGTAGTAAGTGGCAGGGCCAGAACTTGCACCCAGGTTTTCTGAGAGCAGACACTATGCTCTCTCTGTCCCCCATCCTTATGGTTTTGCCAACAATGGCAAACTACACACAGCTCAACAGTGCCTGAAACACAACACTTACCTTGAGCATACTGACTGCAAGACACAACCTCCTGAGGACTCAAGATTGGGGTCTGAGTATTGTTGGTTAGTATGCGGATTCTTGCTTCCATCATCCCCATAGAAGCAAATGAGTAGCAGCTTCCACAAGACCCTGGTGATGGAAAAGGAAGACATATAACCTAAGAGACTTTGACGCCCTCAAGAAAAGCCAAAGGGAAAAAAAAAAGCCAAAGAAAACCTGAGTGGATGACATACATTAATATAGCTTTATTGAGTGTCGCTGCTTTTTGTTCATAAGGATTAGCACAATAAAGGAGATTTAGTCAACAAACGCTATTGACCTTACAGGCAAATATTAAGATTTCAGCTTTTTCACCGAAAGGCAAACATTACTACATGGGACTTTCCTTGAGACTGCTTTGGGAGGGAAAAAACCTCCTAGCTTCTGCAAAGTACTCGACAATATTCTTAATAATGAAGAAATGATGTACTGACATGTCTGCAATGTTCTGATCCATGAAGTTGAACATTAGGGAGGAAAACATATGAACTGAGCTTCTAAATGTCTCCAGAGAGGTATTTTCTAAAGGAACTTGTTGGGTGGAATTAACTCTAAGAATGGCTCAAGTATAGGTGTATTATTATAGAGAACTGGATACAACCAGTGAAAATATAATAAAAAGAATAATTATTATATAATGACCAATATGGTATTTAAGATATTCAGTAAAGAAGTAAAGATATTAAACCAGATGGAGGTAGTGAAATTGAAAATAAATTGAAAAGTAGTTGGATGGAAGCAGGGGAAAAGGGAAAAGAAAACAGCTTAATTTAATACCTGAATGCTCTGGCAAAGACAAAATAAATTTATTAAGAAGTATATGCTAGGAATATATTTGCTACTTTAAGAGAAGAAAAAACAATGTATTATGAGGTAATTTATATAAAGATATTTTTTATCTGCTTCTTCAATATGTGAGAAGAGATATATACACAGAATAAAATATAGCATGTATGTAACAAAACTAGATTTCCACTTATTACTATTCCAGAAAGAAATGAACATAATTTTAATATCTCTAGTATAACAGAGCCTCTTTTATCTCTGCCACTGATGTAAATTCTACATGGAGATATACTTGTACCAAACCCCCCAAAAGTGAAAGCTAGTCACTCAGTCGACCCAGGGATTGAACCCAAGTATCCTGCATCCAAGGTCTCCTGCACCCAAGACATTGGAGATTAAATGAAGTTGATATATTATTCAATTTACTAATAACTTTAAAAACCCCAAAAAACTAACAAAACTCATTCTACATAAAGAGAATGCTGCCTTTGCTCTCTTTAATAAATCTGAATTTAGTAATTTAGTGACTGCCTTCCTCAGAAAAATATTCATAACATTATGCTTTAAAAATATGAGGGGCATCATTTTTCTCTTCTCCAAGTAAATGTTCATTCATGTCCTTCCTTGAGAATAAAGGAGAGCCAGGATATTCTATGCTCAGTCTCCAGCCTGCTACGAAAGAAAGTCAGAGTGTTAGTCGCTCAGTTGTGTCTGACTCTTTGTGGCCCTGTGGACTGTAGCCCACCAGGCTCCTCTGTCCATGGATTTCCCCAGGCAAGAATACTGAAGGGGGTAACCATTCTGTTCTCTGGCGTTCTCTGGGGGAGCTTGCCAACCCAGGGATTGAACCCAGGTCTCCCGCATTGCAGGCGGATTCATTACTATCTGAGCCACCAGGGAACATTCTAAACTCTACTTGAATTACTTAATACTGTTTTCCTCAAACTAAACTAGGAATTTCCTTGAGTGTTTACAGGAAATCTGTCTTCTTCACCTTGACGGCAATGAAGGAACTCAGTGCATCTCTGTAGAAAGAAGTCAAGTTATGAACAAGCAGACACGTATTTATAGCCAGGAAAGAAAATTATTTCAACGGAAACAGTCAATATTTCCTTTGAGTCTGTTAGTGCCCCGTCACCCTTTAACTGCTACCATTTCTGAGGGTTCCCAAAATTCTCCCCATAAACATCTTAGATTTATCCATATTGCTTTTGCTACTGAGGCATCACCTAAATTGTGACAATTAGAAGAGAAACGTTTGGAAGGGGGCCTTGGAATTCATCTAGTGTTCAATCTACTCACTTGACAATGCGTGCACTGAGACTTAGAAAGAGGCAATGACCTGGCCAAAGTCACCAAACTAAAGGATGGCAGATGCCAGCACCTAGCTGCCTGCTAACACAGAAACACCGTCTTCTTCCATTTACAGGTCCATATCTACTTTAAAGAATTCTCAAATTTCCTTTCCCCATCTTCCAGTTACTAGGTAGACCAAAATTAACTTGTCCATTTTGTTTTGGAAGCCATCTAAACACTACCCTAGGATTCCTCTTTCACATGACATAATGTCAGAGAACTAGATGAGTGACAATAAATGGCAAAGCCAATGTTCCTTTCATGAGACATCAGTAAATCACAAGAGAGTCTAGAAACAATGCCAATTTGGCCATTTAGCAGTCTTGGCCCATGGGAGCCGCAGAAATAACTCTTTCGGTTTTAAGTATTTAACCTTCATTATCAGCCCATCCAGCATCGTGGGAGGGACAGGCCACATGTCCATTCCAGGACTCAGAATGTGCTATCACCAGAGAAATTACAAGGAGGAGGGAAGGAAATAACCTTCCTCAAGCCTCTGATGTTCCCAGAAGGTCAGCTGCCGAAGTAATTAACATGTCTTCAAAAGTCAAGGCCAGAGTCTAGCTTCCAAAAGGACCGTTTTCTCTTAAGAAGATTATAGGGCAACAAAGAATGGGAGGGCTTTCCTGGTGGATCAGTGGTTAAGAATCAGCTCGCCAATGCAGGAGATAAGAGTTCAGTTCTTGAGCTGGGAAGAACCCCTGGAGGAGGAAATGGCAACCCACTCCAGTATTCTTGCCTGGGAAATCCCATGGACAGAGGAGCCTGGCAGGCTACAGTACATGGGGTCACAAGAGTCGGACAGGACTTGGCAACTGAACAACAACAACAGAAAGAAACGGGTGAGGAGGGGAGCTGGCCCAGGCAGAGTTCTGCAGTAATCAAGTTTCCACACTCTCAAATAGCTACTGTGATGGCCACACGGCTCAACAGCACTCAGCCTTCACCCTCTAGCAGCGGCGAGCACGCCGAACCGGTAATAAGGAGTCAGGATTCCTTTTTGCCTTTCCCCCTCACCCCATCACTCACCCCATCTGTGGCTGGGCTCACGTGACCTTTCCGACACTTCATCTTGGGTGTAAAAGGAATGGGGTGGATCAGTTTAAGGCCCGTGACTCCCAGCTTTAGTATAAACAGTAGTTAGAACAAGACTAAAATGAACTCGATTTTTAAAGTCAGGAAACCACTCTGCATTTCCTAATTAATGTGACCTGAAAGACACTCCCCCTCTCTCTTGACCTGAAAGACACTCCCCTTCTCTCTTGACGACACAATAATAAAGACAGCATAACTGGGAGATCAACAAGGAAAGTCGTCTCTTCCAATTTCCGAGCTCTCCTCCCTCTCACACGCAAAGTAAACCTGAGTTATAAGGCTGGTGCTTAAACCTACCCTAACAAGTTCAGGGTAAACGTTTATCCCCCCACCCAGGACTTTTTGTGTGTGTGTGTGTGTTTTCATTACTCTTAGTTTGCTCTCTGAGTAGAGAAAAGTTGTGAATTCCCTGAACTGCGGGTAATTTTGAATTCTAGAGGACACTGGTGTATTTAAGTTAGTGGAAACTTCCAAGTAGCCCGGTTAGTAGGAAGAGAAAATAATTTTTTTTTCATAACCTAAAGTACAGAACACCACATAGAAGTCAAAAGAGGAACCACGAGTACATTATTTTCTCAGATACCTGACAAGATAGCAGATGAGGGATCAATTTAAAAAGAATGAATCACTCAAAGCCCTCTGCTTTTAAACTGTCCATGTCTATACAAACCATATTTATAACACTCAAAGAATGTGGAATATTACAGACAACAACAGCTTTTACTGAGCTACAAGAGAGATACTGTCAAAGAATCTGGGGTTAGAAAGTCTGATTTCCTTTGAATTATTATCTCATCACTAGCCAATCAAACCTTTTTGGGAAGTGAGCTGAACTAAATTTTTCTTCCAACCTTCTCTTAATGAATTTTTTAAACACCCTACTTAAAGCAGTTATATTGTATCTTAATGCTTTGTAAGTCTTGCTAAGCTGTAGTCTCTAGGACAAAGGATTGTATCATATTAGTCTTCACATCCTCAGCCTTTAAACAAAACTTCCTGACATGTTAGATACTCTATAAATACACAGTGGAGACAACTGTGTGTGCTAAGCCCTCAACAGTCAACATGTAGTATCTACTTAATCCTCTCTAGTAAGGACAGGAAACCTATTTAATGATAGAATAAATTTTAATCCTCTCTTAACATCAAATCTTTTTAACTTATTTTCCATTCATTTCTCATTTACCTTTAAATTTCTCTCATTTCTAATCCCTGCTTTTCAAAGAAGCTGTCCCCAGGAAAGGTAGGGATGGATTTCAGGACCCACACTTTCTCTGGAGCCAAAGAGCCCAAGAATAACTGGCACAAAGGAAAGACAAAGAGCTGAGATGTCTCTTTTACCTCCAGGGTCAGAAAAAGGACAGGAACCCTGCCGCTGCAAGACTTGCCCAAAGCCCCATACATTCAGAACACTCTCCAACAATGCAGTGGGGATGGATTGAAGGGGTGGCGGTGAATACTGAGAACGGGGAGAGGCTGATTACTGAATTTATAGGAAAGGGGAAGGAAAATTTATCTTTGGGTGCTATTAATTTTTAATCCTTTCAGGAGACACCAATCAGAATGTTTCCAGACAGCAAATACTACACCCACTTGATAGTAACAAATCAGTCCTGTGTACTACAACTGTCTTCCAAATGAGCTTAGAAGTAATAAACCGGAGCACTGTATAAATGATCCTCCAATCACTGTTGGCTAAAATTTAGGATAAGGTAATTTGCTCTCAAGTGCTATTACAGGCAATGTTATTAAATCTACTCATACTTTATCTAATTTTCAGAAACAATTGACGAAACGCAATTATAGTGATAACGCTGGTAAACATTCTACCAGGAAGCTGAGTTAATACTTACCATTACATGTCATATCCTGATGTAAAGTTAATTGAAAGATCCTTACACAATTCAAAAAATCTACTTCATCAGCAAAAAAAAACATTAAGGATTTGTTTTTTGGGCTCCTACAAAATTAGACTGCAAGGAGATCCAACCAGTCCATCCTAAAGGAGATCAGTCCTGGGTGTTCATTGGAAGGACTGATGCTGAAGCTGAAACTCCAATACTTTGGCCACCTGATGCGAAGAGTTGACTCGTTGGAAAAGACCCTGAGGCTGGGAGGGATTGGGGGCAGGAGGAGAAGGGGATGACAAAGGATGAGATGGTTGGATGGCATCACCGACTTGATCGGCATGAGTTTGAGTAGACTCTGGGAATTGGTGATGGACAGGGAGCCCTGGCGTGCTGCAGTTCATGGGGTCACAAAGAGTCGGACACGACTGAGCGACTGAACTGATAATTAGACTAATGGTGGGAGAGGGGTGGGGGGAGAGTGGGTGGACACTTAAAAGAAGGATTCCAGAATAAAGAAGATACGGTGTGTGCATACACACACACACACACACACACACACACACACTGGAATGTTACTCAGCCATAGAAAAGAATGAAATAATGCAATTTGGAGCAACATGGATGAACCTAGAGATTATCATACTAAGTAAATCAGCCATCCAGGCTCCTCTTTCATGGGGATTCTCCAGGCATGAATACTAGAGTGGGTTGTCATGCCCTCCTCCAGGGAATCTTCCCAAACCAGGGATCAAACCCAGGTCTCCCATACTGCAGGCATTCTTTACAGACTAAGCCACCAGGGAAGCCCAGAATACTGAGCAGGTAGCCTATCCCTTCTCCAGGGGATCTTCCCAGCCCAGGAATTGAACCAGGGTCTACAAATAACATATGATATCACTTATTCATATCACATATTCAATATCTTAAACTATAATGGAAAAGAATCTGAAAAAGTATATATAAACTGAATCACTTTGCTATACACCCGAAACTAATACACATTCTAAGTCAATTATATTTCAGTTAAAAAAATGAAAGATTCCAGCAAACCATCTGCAGAAGGAAGACAAGAAAGACTAATCTGAGCTACAATTATTTGTTTCTATAGAAGCCTCTGTGACTCAGAGGGCAAATGAGTTTGGCTTATATACCACTCTAATGAATTTCACTAGCTATCTGGAACACATACTTTGAGAAGGACACCGAGGAAATGCTGGGCAAAGCTGGAGAGATTATGTGTTACCAGTGTCTGTCAAGGATACAAAAACAAGAAGTGAGTATTCATTAGCTATAGATTTTCTATTTCTTTACTAAAGTAGATCATACCAGTTTCATCTCTGTATCCACAGAATGTGACAGCCTGGTACACAGTAAATGTTCAATAAATATTTCAGAATGAATAAAAAAGAAAAAAAATCAGACATTTTTTACCTTGGTTTCGAACAGGAGTAACAAAATTGATACCATGAACATTTCTCCAATCCCAGGATTTTGGCAAATGCAAAATCTTTTCCTGTATTTCAGCAGTTATTGGCGCAGGTTTGGGCCTAGGATGGAAATAGACACTTGACATCAATACATAAGTCTTTCCTTTGAGGATGATTTCCTTACCTTTAATCCCATAATTTCAACCACCTGGCTGGCTAGGATGTAGATTCAGATCCAAAGAACACTTGTCCATCAGTGTTTCAATGTGTCTATTATACAAAAATGTGTCTATTATACACGGTGTCCATTATACAACTAAGTTATATACATTGCCCATTTCTTTTTTTTTTTTAACTGTTACAATTATTTATTTTTCAATTTATTTATTTGGCTATGACCGGTCTTAGTCCTGGCATGCGGGATCTTTAGTTGCAACATGTAGGGTCTAGTTCCTTGACCAGGGATTGAACCCAGGCCTCCTGCATTGGGATCACAGTGTCTCAGCCACTGGCTACTGGGGAAGTCTCAAAATTACCCGTCTATTTTTCCGGATCTAGTAATTTTCCCCTGTGAAACAATATTGGTCTTATATATTGCCATTGCTAGTTTTAATATGCCTAAATAACAGCATTCTCTTACTTTTCATAGATTTTGACCCAAAAAAGTAGATATGGGAAATTGAAGATGCCCTACAAAGGATTTAGAGAAAACAGAGGAATTACTGAGGTTTGACTCTACAGAGGGTGGTGATGGTAGTCACAAAAGAAGAGAAAGGCAAAGAAATACAGGATGTAAGTAGAAGAAGGCAGACCAGGTCAATAAACAGATAAAAGTCAGACACAAAGACACCTACAATGGCTTCACCACTTCCTAGCTGTGTGACACTGGTCAAAGAACTTAATATCATAAACAGTATGTTTTTCTACAATTTCAGCAGGTTCAGTTTCAGAGATTCACGTTAAGAATCTCTGAGAGTTTCTATTATGTCATTGGATTCTTTCAACAGATCTAAAGGAGATCCATCCTGGGTGTTCATTGGAAGGACTGACGCTGAAGCTGAAACTCCAATACTTTGGCCACCTGATACGAAGAGTTGACTCATTGGAAAAGACCCTGATGCTGGGAGGGATTGGGGGCAGGAGGAGAAGGGGACGGCAGAGACTGAGATGGCTGGATGGCATCACCGACTCAATGGACATGAGTTTGAGTAAACTCCGGGAGCTGGTGATGGACAGGGAGGCCTGGCGTGCTGCAAGTCATGGGGTCACAATGTTTCGCTTCAACATTTCCCACTTCTATCTCCTTATCTTAAACCTTCTATGGAGACTTATTAGCCTTGAAAACAGGGCTTCATAAATCTCTCTCTTCTCTAAAACCAAGGTGGTTGGGTGGAAAGAGAACAAATTCTAGTACAGGAGTTCTTCAGAAACGTGGCACCTGCCCCGCGGCAATGCAGCTGGTCTCCTCCCTAAAGCTCCAGCACTGATTGCACCTCCTCCGGATGGCTATGAACAGCTCTCAACTTTCGGTCTCACACACACAGGATGGCTCTTTCCCTTTAGTGAATCCGAGAAGAGATACAATATACTCCCTTTCTGAATTTTGACTAACCAGAACGTCTCGTAGACTAGTCACTCCTTAGAATATGCTATGAGAAACATTATACAAGATTTTTTTTTTTTTTTTTTGAGATGGGTAGAATTACGAGAGAATGCTATCAGTCGGACAGGAAAAAAAACTCCATACAGTCTCAGAGTAGAAAAATCTCAATTATGATTATTAGTCTGCAGAAGAAAAATTTAGCAATGAATTTTATTGCTGTTGTTCATTTGCCAAGTTGTGTCCTACTTTGTGACCCAATGGACTGCAGTACGCCAGGCTCCTCTGTCCTCCACTATCTCCTGGAGTTTGCTCAAATTCATGTCCACTGAGTAGGTAATGCTATTTAACCATATAATCCTCTGATGCCCCCTTCTCCTCCCGCCCTCAATCCTTCCCAGCATCAGGGTCTTTTCCAATGAGTTGGCTCTTTGCATCACGTGGCCAAAGTATTGGAGCTTTAGCTTCAGCGACAGTCTTTCCAATGAATATTCAGGACTGATTTCCTTTAGGAGTGATCTCCTTACAGTCCAAGGGACTCTCAAGAGTCTTCCCTAGCACTTCGATTCAAAAGCACCAATTCTTTGGCATTCAGATTTCTTTATCATCCAACTCTCACATCTGTACATGACTACTGGAAAAACCATACCTTTGACTATATGGACTTTGTTGGCAAACTGATATCTCTGCTTTTCAATACACTGTCTAGATTTGTCATAACTTTCCTTCCAAGGAACAAGCATCTTTTAATTTCATGGCTACAGTCACCATCCTCAGTGATTCTGCAGCCCAAGAAAATTAACCCTTCTATTTGTCATGAAATGGTAGGACCATATGACATGATCTTAGTTTTCTAAACGTTGAGTTTTAAGCCAGCCTTTTCACTCTCCTCTTTCACCTTCATCAAGAGGCTCTCTAGCTCCTCTTTACTTTCTGCTATTAGAGTGGTAAATAGTTGTTGATATTTCTCCCAGCAATCTTGATTCCAGCTTGTGATTCATCCAGTCTGGCATTTGTCCAGCAATGTATTTTAGTTAACCATTAATCTATCAGTGGTCTGTTTAAGCAAGAAAACTTGAACAAAGGACTCTATAGCTACTAAGAAAATAATCATTATAGTCTCTGAATATTAGAAAATGCTTTGATATACTAAAAGAAAATAACCTAGCTACACAATTTATTGAGCCCCATTAGTTTTTCCAGTTGGTTTTCCTACCCTCCAGTTACATCAATTTCTCCTGCAGCAAGGTACGGCATTACAAGAATGTCGCTGGTCATTTAATAAATGTTAAGGGACTACGTATGCTCAATTCAGCTATAGTTTTCAGGGAGTTAAAGAAATCTACGAAAACTCCTGACTATATAAATTCAAAGAATGATATAATTTCCCATCAGATGCATATCATGGGGTATGTAAACTAAGATGGGAAATGCCACTTCTGTCTGAAGGCAGGAGAAGTATATTGATAAATATGTAACTTTTTTTTTTTTGGCTGGACCTCAAAACTGAGAAAGGATTTTGGAGATTTTTACAGGTGGCAAATTTGATGTTTTTTATAGGCAAGTTCAGGGGTATGTGAGGCAAAGAGAGTTTCATGAATGGTGGTAGATAAAAGTTTTCAGTAATTTTTTGTCGTATTGTTTGAAAGCAGGTCAAGGTGGTAAACAGAGTTGTGGTCAAATTTAGATGGTTTTGATTACTAGGCTAAATTTACTCCTGAGACAACAGGTAGTAACCTGATCACAGCTGAAGATAGTAAGATATACCTGGCAGTATTTCATAGAGTGGCTAAGAATGGGGACAGGGAGGGACAGAGATCAAAAGGACAGAAGGCAGGAAGCTGATCCATCATACAAGCAAGAGACAAGGCCCTCCAGCCAAAGTGGAGAAACAAGAAGAGAGCAAAGCCCATAAACAGGACCTGGAGAGCATCAGAACATGTGTGAACAGGAGAGGGGCACCGTCAGAGAAAAGATGATATAAACAGCGCAGCTGGGATGACCAATAAAGCAGTGAGCAACCCAAGGAGGGCTGGTTAGAAGGGAGGGCATCAATCAACACAGATCTTTATCCGTGACAGAGGTGCTTTATTACCTTGGAATTCTCCGGCTGTGGCCACCACCTCTCCTGATCATCTCTTTGAGGGTAAGACTCTCATATTCCACGTATGGGGCTGCAGTCCAAGACTTTTGAATGGCGTTGATAGCTTTCACGAAGTCATGGTTATATCTGTAGAGCCTATTAGAATACCTGCCAACAAAAGTAAGATGGCTTCAGATACACTCTTCACCGAGGTAAACAGATCCCATTAAAAGAGGCACTCATACTCCAGGCCTGAGTATAAAGTGATCTAATCTTTCAGGAAGGCAACTGGGTATATCAGTCTCTATATCTCTACATTTATATCTGCAGCCTAGAACTGGAATGTGTCCTATGAAAATAAAATTTAAGTGAACTAAGATAACTGTATAAGGATGTTCAGTGAAACACTTTTATACTAGTAACAGATTATAAACATAAATTCTAAAAGAAAGAATGGGTTAAATAAATAATGGCACTTCATTTGCTATACAGTTTATTCAGTAAAAATGTCTGGAAGATTATTTAGTGATATGGGAGAATGGTCACACTATATTAGACAAAAAAGCAGACTATCAAAGAAGTTGACCCAGCATGGATCAATTTTTGTGAAAGTGTACATTTATATTGATACTATAAAGTACATACAACCAAGGTTATCTCTGAGTGGTAACACAGAATCACACCCCTATTAATACAATTTCTACAATGTACCTTTTAACCTTGGCAATGATAAAAAAAACTTGGGGAAGACAGCAAAACTGTATTCAATGTGTATATGTGGCACAGTGGAAAAGAACCTGCCTGCTAATGCAGGAGGCAAAAGAAACTCAGGTTTGGTCCCCGGGTCAGGAAAATCCCCTGGAGGGGGAAATGGCAACCCACTCTAGTATTCTTGCCTGGAAAATTCCATGGACAGAAGAGCCTGGAGGGATACAGTTCATGGGGCTGCACAGAGTTGGACACAATTGAGCACACACACATCACCTTTTAAATTTTGCAATAATAAAAAGGGGGTGAGGTGAAGTACAGCAAAAGTGTATTCAATGTATATACAGCAAGGCAAGTATTAGAACCACTTGATGAAAAAAAGGTTGTTCCATATGGACAAGGTTTATATCCTTGTCACTGAGATTTGGTTCTCGAGCCAGTATCAGCAGAAGCACCTGGAAGCTTGCTAGAAACGCAGAATCTAAATGTCAATCCAGGCCACCTGAATCAGAATCTACATTTTAACAGGATTCCCAGATGATTCACAGCAACATTAAAGACTGAGAGGCACTGGTTTAACTGATGCCAAATGCTTGGACAGAAATGTAAACAAATCTAATACACAAAGAGCATGTTTACAAAGGCAAAAGATTGAGGGAGTTGATCATTCATTTAACTCAAACATGTATTACACCTATGTGCCAAGTGCCAGGAATTACAGAATTCACCATGTTATTTCTACTAAAAAAAAGTTCTATGACTTAAGTATGACTCACTATCCATATAGTGTATGGATAACTTCATACACTATACATACATATAAGTTATACATATAGTGAATAAGTTATACTTATTATATGTTATATTATGTAAGTTGTTATATATTATATAACTTATTATATAAGTTATATTCACTCTAAGTTATACATATAGTGAATGTATAACTTCCATTAACATTCAGTTATACAAAGCAAGGTATACCTAACCTGAGTAACTTTAGGTATACTGTCAACTTTTCTTTCTCTTTTAATTCAGATGTTCACAGAGTATTGAGATATAACCAAACAACCTGGATGCACTGGAAATAATAACAAAAATGTGCAATTACATTGATAATGTTTTAATGTTTTTATCAAAGTACTTTCCCACTTTTTTCAAAGTGAGAAATCAGAGAGGTACATTTACTAAACATAAAACTCTCTGTACTCTATTTTCGACAAACTAACAAACAGCAAAACCCAGTTACCACTGTTTTTTCTTAAAACACAGGTTCAGTTCAGTTGATCAGTGGTGTCCCACTCTTTGCGACCCCATGAACCAGGGGGTTCAGGCATGCCAGGCCTCCCTGTCCATCACCAGCTCCCTGAGTTTACTCAAACTCATGTCTGTCGAGTCGGTGATGCCATCCAACCATCTTATCCTCTGTCGTCCCTTTCTCCTCACACCTTCAATCTTTCTCAGCATCAGGGTCTTTTCAAATGAGGCAGTTCTTCGCATCAGGTGGCCAAAGTATCGGAGTTTCAGCTTCAGCATCAACCCTTCCAATGAATATTCAGGACTGATTTCCTTTAGGATGGACTGGTTGGATCTCCTTGCAGTCCAAGGGACTCTCAAGAGTCTTCTCCAACACCAAAAGAAACATGTTTTAAATTGTAAATATCTATCTTGAGATCTGACCATTAAGAGCTGAAAGAGACCTTGACGGTAACATAGTCCTAAATGTTTATTTTACAAGTGAGGCAACATAGATTCTGAGCACTCTGGTTGTAGCTTCTTCACTAAATGAGGCAATGCTTGAAATATCAGAAAAGTACATAGTACATAGTATATCCTAAATGGTAGAGTGAAAAGTGAGCAGCTTCATAGGAAATGTCACTCAAGGGTCAAGCCAAGCAAAGCAACTTAAAATCTATGTTCAAATGGAGGGGATGAATTGGTCTAAATCGTGGGGGGGGTGCCTCCCCATACAAGAGCAATCTGTCCTCTTTGAACTCACACCCCACTTTTCTGCTGCAGAGTCCTTCACTCCCTGTGTGGCCTGGCTTTGGGTGATCTGCTCATATACACTTTCAGGGGATTTCACAGTCAAATAAAACAGAAAATATGCTACCAATAATATTTATCTTTTCCTTCCAAATTAATAAAGTCTGAAATCTCTTGTGTGGTTCACAGTGACTTACACTGGACCTGAGTTAGGAAAAATATTAACTGTTATAAGCTAAATTCATGTGTTCACGTCCTAAACTTCAGTATATCAGAATGTGACTACATTGAGAGACATGGCCTTTAAAGGGGACATCAAGGTTAAATGAGGTCACATGGCTGGGCTCTATTCCAGTATGACTGGTGTGTGTGTGTGTGTGTGTTTGCTCAGTTGTGTCCGACTCTTTGTGACCCCATGGACTAAAGACTGCCAGGCTCCTCTGTCCCTGGGATTTCCCAGGCAAGAATACTGGAGCAGGTTGTCATTTCCTTCTCCAAGGGATTTTCCCGACCCAGGATCAAAGCCAAGTCTCTTGCATCTCCTGCATTACCAGGTGGATTCTTTACCACTGGGCCACCTGGGAAGCTCACATGACTGGTATACTAGTAAGAAACGGAGATTAGAACACAGGCTGAGTGCGTAGGGACAATGGTTAGCAGCCATCTGCAAGCCAGGGACAGAACCCTCAGAAGAAACCAAAGCTGCTGACACCGTGACCTTGGACTTACAGCCTCCAGAACTATGAGAAAACAAATCTCTGTTGCTTAAACCAGTCTGTGTGATCTGTTATATTAGCCTCAGCAAACTAAAACATTACATAAATAATAAGAACTCTAAACTCAGTTATTTATTGCCTTGTTTAAGATTTATGTTCGATTAGTATCGCCTATATTTGATGCAAAATAAACATATGTATCTGCAAGGATTCTGCAACATCTTATTGTGCTGTGCTGTGCTAAGTCACTTCAGTCTTGTCCAACTCTTTGCAATCCCAGGGACTGTAGCCTGCAATCTGTCCATAGGATTTTCCAGGAAAGAAAACTGGAGTGGGCTGCCATTCCATGCTCCAAGGGATCAAATCCCTGTCCCTATGTCTCCCTCAATGGCAGGCAGGTTCTTTACCACTAGGGCCATCTGGGAAGCCTGCAACATCTTATTACGTGGCAATAATAAAATGATTTTTCTGTATTAGGATTAGTTCAGTCACTCAGTCGTGTCTGACTCCTTGTGACTCCATGGACTGCAGCACGCCAGGCTTCCCTGTCCATCACCAACCCCTGGAGTTTACTCAAACTCATGTCCATCGAGTCAGTGATGCCATCCAACCATCTCATCCTCTGTCGTCCCCTTCTTCTCCTGCCTTCAATCTTTCCCAGCATCAGTATCTTTTCTAATGAGTCAGCTCTTCGAATCAGGTGGCCAAAGTATTGGAGTTTCAGCTTCAGCATTAGTCCTTCCAATGAACACCCAGGACTGATCTCCTTTAGGATGGACTGGTTGGATCTCCTTGCAATCCAATGGACTCTCAAGAGTCTCCTCCAACACCACAGTTCCAAAGCATCAATTCTTCGGCACTCAGTTTTCTTTACAGTCCAATTCTCATATCCATACATGACTCATGGAAAAACCATAGCTTTGACTAGATGGACCTTTGTTGGCAAAGTAATGTCTCTGCTTTTAATATGCTGTCTAGGTTGGTCATAACTTTCCTTCCAAGGAGCAAGCATCTTTTAATTTCATGGCTGCAGTCACCATCTGCAGTGATTTTGAAGCCCCCCAAAATAAAGTCTGTCACTGTTTCCATTGTTTCCCCATCTATTTGCCATGAAGTGATAGGACCAGATGCCATGATCTTAGTTGGTAGTTTTAAGTCAGCTTTTTCACTCTCCTCTTCCACTTTCATCAAGAGGCTCTTTAGTTCTTCTCTTTCTGTCATAAGGGTGGTGTCATCTGCATATCTGAGGTTACTGATATTTCTCCTAGCAATCTTGATTTTAGGTTGTGCTTCATCCAGCCCGGCATTTTGCATGATGTACTCTGCATATAAGTTAAATAAGCAGGGTGACAATGTATAGCCTTGACGTACTCCTTTCCTGATTTGGAACCCATCTGTTGTTCCATTTCCCTGTATAAGTCACTGCAATTCTATGGTCCTTTATATAAATATTCTTTAAAGCCCTCATTGGTCCATTACTTTTGAAGTATTTTGAAAAAATACTTTCTTCTCTCAGTTAAATCACAACATATTTTTCCATTTTACATAACATGGCTTGTGTTTCTAAGTCAAATAAAGTTAATATAATCAAATTAAAATTTCCAAGTATTAATATAGACACATCTTTATAAACACCATAAAAAACTAAATGGATCTTTCATTGACGACAACTCACGTTTCCTCAAGACCCGCAAGGCGTGCTGTGTTCATGTTCATGTTCTCAGAGTTATTTCCTGTCTTCCTTCCGGTGAAACAGGCCCAGTTCCGGCCCAGCACGTCATGGACCCAGCCAGTCATGGTCTCGTGGCAGTAACTGGTTACCTTGCCGCCCTCTTCTTTATACTGCAGTCAAACAAGAGAAGGAAAAGCCCCATGAGCCTGTTCTCTCTCAGGTCCGTTTCCTGGTCTCTCATTCACAGTAACAATGCCTCTTTTTCGTTTCACCTGAAGGGCCAGCCTCTGTCAGCCAAAACAAAAACTGAAAGGTTTCAGTCTGAGAACTATTCTAGAAGAGGAAGAGAAAGAAACACTTCTAGGATTAGCATCACTGACCACTGAGAAAAATTTGCACAACCAACACTTCAACAGAATGAAAGGCAGGTAAAGAAAATATTTTTAAAGTAGCTGCATTCCAAGGCACTTAACCAAAGTTACCTCATTTAATCTTCTTGGCAAGCCTCTGAGATCAGCACTAATAACCCCAATTGACCAGTGAGTAAGCGGAGGCTCATCTCAGAGACAGCAAGCAGTCCCTACCTACGCTAACAGAGCTGTGATGGGGCAGAAACAACAAAATCCTGCTCACTTTCTCAGACTAGTCCACTCAGAGAAGAAGCACGCCAGCAAAATACAAAAACCTTCTGAAGAATTCAAATTTTTTCTTCTGTCAACCTCCCAACTTCTTAGCAAATTCTAATCATGAGGGAGTTAAAATATCCTAATTATTAAATATTCTCTCCACTTTATTTCACTAACACAGCCTGTTGTTTTATACCAGTGTTGATACTGAAAAATAACTACAGCTGTTCCTTGAAGAGTGCAGGGGCACCAATACACCACGGGCAAAAATCCACATATCATTTTTCACTCATCCATCTATAATTTTTCAGTCATCCATCTGTATCCTGGGTGCTGTGTTCAAGAAATCAACCAACCTTGGCTCATGTAGTACTGTAGTGTGTATTTATTTTTAAAAAATATGAATATAAGTGGACCTGTGCAGTTCAAACCTATGTCATTCAAGGATCAACTGTATAAAGTGATAGATCAATAACTCAGATACTTTGGCTCCAGAGCTTACTTAAAAAAACCCTCATGTTTTAATATATCCTTATGGAGGAAGGATATATAATCCTGCATGAAAGTAGAACACATGGGAGGAGGAAAAAAAAAAGCATGGTGAATTTTTTTAAGAAGGGACTTGAATACAGACAGTTTCAGGCACTGACTTCATGGAATAGAAGGACAAAAGCAGTCAAAGGCAACACAAACATGAGCACAGGCAACTGTGTTTCAATGCTTTTTCTTTACAAAGGCACACAGTAAGTTGGTTTCGGCCCACAGGATGTAGCTTGTGGACTCTTAATCTAACATAATGGATACACTTTACCTGTGCTAGGTGGTTTGAGTAAGGGCCAAACAGTAAATATTTTAACGTTTGCAGGTTATAAGGCTTCTGTCAGTATCACTCAACCCTGCCCTTGCAGTGTGAGAGGTACACCAGAAATACATAAAGGAATGAACCACAGTCTGTTCCAACTAAACTTCATTTACAAAAAGACCCATGATTTGCAAATCCCAAGTTTAAAGGAATGTATAAGCTGAACTACACTTAAAGGTAAAACTACCTTACTGCATCTGAGTCTCTGAATTCAAATTATATTTAGGCGTAGAGTAAGAAAGGCTTCCCTGGTGGCTCAGTAGTAAGGAGTCTGCCTGCCAGTGGAGGAGACGTGGGTTTGATCCCTGGTGTGGGAAGGAGAAAATGGAAACCCACTCCAGGATTCTTGCCTGGAGAACCCCAGGGACAGAGAGACCTGCTGGGCTACAGTCCATGGGACTGTGAAGTCAGATATGACTTAGTGACTGTATAACAACATGAAATTTAAAATGCATGATCTTAGAATCCACAAGAGCTAGGTCTGGATCCTGGGATTCACCACCCAGTAGGTTGCACTGGGTGAGTGACTGCGGGATACTCACATGTACATTTTGCTCTGTCTTGGTGCTTCGTGATACTGTGAAGCTCGCGTCCCTACCCTGAGCTAAGAATATCTGTCCCTACCCTGAGCATAGGTTTGACTCACCATTCCTCATGTCCCTGCTAAAGCCCCAACTTAGGACAAAGGAACACTGAAATAAAGGTCTAGGATATGATCGGGCTGCAACTCTGGAGGGTATGTCACGTGAAAAAGTTCATAAAGTTCATATTTATTATGGTGAAGTACCTGAAACTATTTTCATTGATCAAAACCATTTAACATTGGTAACCTCATATGATGCGGACAGGCCAGGCAGGGTTAGGCCACTACTCCCCCCACCACTGCTGTAGAATTCAAAAAGACATGCACCGAAATCTTCACTGCAACACTATTCACAACAGCCAGGACATGGAAGCAACCTAAATGTCCATTGACAGATGAATAAAGAAGATGTGGTACATATATATAAAGGAATATTACTCAGCCATAAAAAGGAACAGTCAGTTCTAGTGAGGTGGATGAACTCAGAGCGTGTTATACAGAGTGAAGTTAAGTCAGAAAAAAAACAAATACCATACATTAACGCATATGTATGGAAACTAGAAAAATAATACTGGTGAACCTATTTGCGGGGAAGGAAATGGAGACACAGACATAGAGAACAGATCTGTGGATACATCAGGGGAAGGAGAGGGTGGAATGAATTGAGAATGTAACATTGACATATATATATATACCCATCATTGAACATAAAATAGACAGCTGATGGGAAGTTGCTATATAACACAGGGAGCCCAGCCTGGCATTCTGTGATGACCTACAGGGGTTGGATGGGTGAGAGAAGGGAGGCTCATGTGGGAGAGCTTGTGCGCTAAGTCGCTTCAGTTGTGTCTGGCTCTGTGCAACCCCATGGACTATAGCCCGCCAGGCTCCTCTGTTCATGGGATTCTCCAGGCAAGAACACTGGAGAGGGTTGCCATGCTCTTCTCCAGGGGATCCTCCCCACCCAGGGGTTGATCCCACGTCTCTTACAGGTCCTACATTGGCAGGCAGGTTCTTCACCACTAGTGCCACCTGGGAAGTCCCACGTGGGGAAGGGTTTTATGTATAAAATTATGACGATTTGCATTGCTGCAAAGCAGAAACCAATAACATTGTAAAGCAATTTTCCTCCAATTAGAAAAAAAAAAGTAATCTGACAAGGCTTTAAGAGTTTTCCAGATAACCTTGTTGAAAGTATCATATACACATGAATGAAAAAAAAACAAAACACTAAACAGGAGGATGTCCATCACAGTGGAAGGGGCTGGAGCAGGCTGCTCGCTTTCATAAACAGCGCTGCTGGCACTCAGCCGGCCTCCGTGTTTACCGTATCCTGACTCTGGCTGCTTTGGTGCAACAGCAGCAGGAGTGAGGAGCTGCAACAGGGGCTGAAAGGCTCATAAAGACTGTCTACCCTGCAAGAAAGTGTGCTGACCTCTCTGTTTAGGACAATTTAAAAAGAGAGAGAGAGAGAACCTGGGAACTCCCTGGCAGTTCAGCGGTTAGGACTCCACACACCCACCACCGGGCGCCCAGGGTTGAGTCCTGCTGCGGTTCACGGGGTTACAAGGAGTCAGACACGACTGGGTGCCTGGACAACAACAACAGGGAAATAAAATCCTACAACTTCGCAGTGTGTCCAGAGAAAAAACAAAACAACCCAAGACCTAGTAACAGAAAAAAAATGACAAGATGGTACTTAAGTGGAATGTAAATATCCAAAATTTGTATTAATATGAAATATGGTTTTTAAAAAATGAAAGGTGAAAACAGCCTTTGGGTGGGATTTTCTTGGTTATTTTTTTTATTTTTCTTGGTTATTTATAAAAAAGTTATATTAAAAAGTTATATAAAAACTTTTAACTTTATAAAGTTATATATTTATAAAAAGATAAATTTTGTAAAGCTCATCGCTTAAAAAAAATTCTATTTCCTAAGAATGAGAAACATGCCAATAAAGTCCTAGAAAAGAACATCTATGAGGGATGGTCCAGATGTTGCTAGAATAACTTCGCTCTGGCTGGGATTATGGTTAAGTTTCTTGCAAAAAACAAACAAACAAACATTATTTATATATCCTATTGGACTGCAAGGAGATCAAACCAATCAATCATAAAGGAAATCAACCCTGAATATTCATTGGAAGGACTGATGCTGAAGCTGAAGCTCCAACATTTTGGCTACCTGATGCAGGGAGTTGATTCACTGGAAAAGACCCTGATGCTGGGAAAGACTGAAGGCAGGAGAAGAGGGTATCTCCAACTCAAGGGACATGAATTTGAACAAACTCCAGGAGAGAGTAGAAGACAGGAAAGCTTGGCATGCTATAGTTCATGGGATCGCAAAGAGACGAAAGTGACTCAGTGGTTGAACAACAAGCCCTTTCACTTATATGTCAAATGCTTCTTGGTCCCATGAGATTTCCCAGGCATCACGCTCAGTGCTAGCCATGCCCACACTGTATACTGATGTAGCTCCAGACCTTAAGACAATGGGAACTCCATGAAATATGCAAGCATGTAATTAATGGGGTTATTTGTCTGAAGCAAAACCATGTGGTTCAGCAAGTTAACCATGCTTGGAAAAGCCTGGGAAACTTCCCCAGCAATTTAGATCATAGATGAAATGACTTTCCCAACATACCAAAAGTTCAAGTCATTCAAGTTAGAAGAAATGCACTCCATGTATTTCATCAGTGTGGCTTTGTTTGCCTAGTTGGCACAGTTAGTCACAGTTATAAACATGATTGCTAGTACAAAATGAATTTCCCTTTGAGGGGAAGGCTGAGTTGTTACTTTGACTGGAGAAGAAGAAGAAAAAAAAAATCCTTGAAACATGACCAACTGTGCTAAAGATCTTTACAGTTCATATTGATCAATGACTCTATACCCTTCATCATCAATATTATGGAACTACAGGATCTTAACATTTATTTATCACGTCATACTTTATATACATTTTACAGATCACTCATAAAATCTTAGAGGTTCAACAGAACATAAAGGTATAGACTCGGGGGACAGAAAAGAGACCTAAAAAAGGTGGCTGAACTAGAATTTAGAACCAAGGACTCTAGAACCAAGTGTTCTTCCCAAATACCATGCACCATTTCTTTATACACTCTGTCTTCTCACAGAGTGCCAGAGAAATAAACATACAAGTCAATGGCCAAGAACACTGCGAGGCGATACCTAGAAACCATACAGGAAAGGCTCAAGCAATCTGCAAAGGGTTTTCATCTATAGTATGTGTTTCAAAATGATTCTTTGGGATACTGTTCTCATAGGGAGAAAAAAAGAAAAAGGAGACTTTGCAAAGTTAAATAGAGAAGATATAATTAAAGTATGAGTTCAAATGTTGTAAGAATCATTGCTTTATTCATTATTTCCTTTAAAAAAAAAAGTCGGAAATTAACTGGCTCTCATGAGTCAGATTCAAATTGTTGCCCCACACATCTTAAGGGTCACCTAAATTCTCCATCCAAGGAGAGATCCACATGGCAAAAGGGGGTCACATCTAATTTCACCTAAATTTTTACCTAATTTTTAAATTTTTGTTTCACCTAAATGTTTCATTTAATTTCATCTAAGACCCACACATCTAAAGGTCATCTAATTTCACCTGAATTTTTGATATTTGATTCAGGGCACAGGTAGAGGACACAGTCTGCAGGCCTGACTCCTAAATGGCATCCAGTTCTGCCTCTCACAGGCTGTGTGACCCTGAGCAAGTTACTTACCCTCTCGCCACTTTCAGTGTCCTCACCTGCAAAATCAGGACGGTATAACAGACTCAGCCTCACAGGCTCTATTTTATAAACACTAGCCCATTTAATTTCACAGTAGCCCATGAGAGCTATTCTTTCCACATAAGCACTGTTCTCACAGTGAACAGGATTTCTTGCTTCTTTGGACACTAGCAGTAGAAAGCAATTAGTTACTGGATGAGTGAATAAATAAAATAACAGAAAGAACAAGAAATGCCAAATTCCACTTAAACAGTAACACGAGAAACTCAGAAAAGTTTATAATTAAAAGTGTGATACTTTTATAATTACAGAGGGGTCACAGAGCCTCAAGTTCTGACTCTTTGTATGACGACAGGAATGTCAATTTTTCTTCTCCAAACCTGCTTCCTTACCTGTAAACTTAAGCTGACCTGAAAGTTCTAAAATATCCCTTCAAGTTCCCTAACTGCACAGTCTTTACATCTATGGTTTTCTTATTATTCACAAAGTAGGTAAATAAGTTAGACTCCCCACTTACATAGAGAATCCATACATTCTCTGAACGTGCTTGTGAGTCGCTCAGTTGTGTCTGACTCTTTGCAACCCCATGAACTGTATCCCTCCAGGCTCCTCTGTCTATGGGATTCTCCAGGCAAGAATACTGGAGTAGGTAGCCACTCCCTTCTCCAGGGCATAATCCTGACCCAAGGATCAAACCCGAGTCACCTGCATTGCAGGCAGATTCTTTACCATCTGAGCCACCAAGGAAGCCCCATCTCAACATTCTAAGTGATCCAAAATAATCCTAAAAAACTATAACTGCTTTCACTCAAGAAAATTACCAAGAGATGCTATATCCATTTACATACAATTTTTAATACATTAATTTGATGGAATTATTTTCTATTTAAAATTTTTATTTTATATTATTCTGCAGTTTTCCCAATCTAAAATAATATGGTTTTCTTTTAGAACCTGAAATTGCCTTATGTAGGGTGGGAGAGGGCTGTAATACCACTATGCAGGACAGCTGTATCTTAGCAGAAAAGAGATATTTAACCCACCCCAGAAGCCAAGTACTCAGTACCTTGAGAGGACCATGAACTGTGCCCCCATTATTTTCTTGAATATTCTCAGTATTGCTATCATTTTTTTCTGCTCCTGTAAAATACATCTTATGTGATTTCTGAAAACATTACCGAGTAGGAAATTGAAGTTTTGGCCACACTATCCAGCTTGAAATGTAGTCAAAATTTTTTCTAACCATTTTCATTTATTTTGTTTATATAAACAGTCTCTGAATACTGACTTGAACAAATGAGATAATTTAAGTTTCTATTCATCGATGCCAGTTTCCATTTCAACACATAGATAATCACACAGAATCTGAAGAAATCACAAATCCTAGCACTTAAGTCTAGAAAACTAGTAGCATTACATAACTATCCATTTGCTTCTTCAGAATTATCGTGGAGCTGCCATCCTGAAAGCCGCCCTTCTTCAGTTTCCTGTTCATTTTATCAATTATTCAACTCCATCCAATTACCCAGCAATGTTAACCAACTGAAAAAGAAAAGGCTGGGATATTTTAGAACTTAAGTTCTTTATCCTGGATCTCTTTCTCAACTGCTTTTTGACACTAAGGTTGAGAAAATCACTTATACCTTTTTTTCCACTGTCTTCCTGATTACATTCGCAAATATTTGAAAACTTCCTTTATGTAACACACTGGCTATAAGAAAAAACACTCTTTAGTAAAAAGGATTTTGCCCTTTAAATTCCTGTTCTTCCACTTATCATTTATGTAACATTGGACAAGTCACAACTAAGGAGCCTCAATTTCGCCAGCTGGTAACAGGTATGATAGCTACTTCATTGGATTCCTATCAAGGATAAAGATGACACTGACATCAAGAGTTTAAAAACTTACAAAACACTAAACAAGTAACAATATAAACACTACCATCTGTTACCATGGGGGATACGAAGCTGTTAAGGCTTCATTCATGTCATCAAAGAACCTATACTCTCAAACCCAACTCTCAATTGAGCAGCTGATAAAAGTTTTACTTTGTCAACAAGTGGTTTTCCAAAATGAGAAGATAATCCACTAAAATATTAGAAAATTTTATAATTTCTATTTATACTTGTAATATAGAAATAAAACTGAAAACCAACTTCTACTATTATTTTATATACAAAGTAACACTGATATGCCCACACAGTTCCAGTGTCAGACGTTCACCTGCTAAACGCAGAGTGCTGCCTGTAAGATGGCTAGAACATGGCATATTCCCGTTCATGTGTGCCTGCTGAAATTCACGCACATCTGATGTAATTAAATTAACTCACACAAAATGAACAAGTGGCTTCAAATAACACAAGGAAAACAGGATTTGCAAATACTAATGACGTAATTGGGCTTCCCTCATAGCTCAGTTGATAAAGAATCCGCTTGCAATGCAGGAGAGCTGGGTTCGATCCCTGGGTTGGGAAGATCCCCTGGAGAAGGGAAAGGCTACCCACTCCAGTATTCTAGCCTGGAGAATTCCAGGGACTGTACAGTCCATGGGGTCGCAAAGAGTCGGACACGACTGAGCGACTTTCACTCACTCAATGATGTAAACATAAGAAAACAATAACAATGCTTACATTTGCCCTGATTCTGGAATGAGTTTTGCCAGCCACATTAAAAATTAAGTTTTTGAAAACAGATGTTTCGAAATGGTTACACCACTCCAATATTAACTTTTTAATCTGTTTGTCAATAAATCAAATATCTCAGTTTTAACATGCCCATTAAATTGCTATCATTTAACACTAAACATCATTTAAACACCACACAGTAATTCTTCTAAACTCTACCTGTGACATTTTCATACTTTTAACAATGTGTCAAAGCTGAAATTCTTTACTTAAAAGACTTTAATTAGAAAATTGTTTCCAAATGTTGAAAACTGGCAGTAATAAAAATAACTGGTAACAGAAATCCTTACATTGCTTTTGACAACAAACTCATGATAATGAAACATACTTTTACATTGTTTCCAGAGAATAGTATCGTTAAGTATATTTTGGCAGGACAGGTTTTTACAACAATAAATAAATCAAATATTATTTCATCATTTAATATTACTTCATATGTTTGATAGCAAACATATTAGTATGGTAGTGCAGGTGTATGTATTCATACTGTGGGGGCTTCCCCAGTGACTCAGTAATAAAGAATCCCCCTGCCAACGCAGGAGACATGGGTTCAAGCCCTGAGTCGGGAAGATCCCCTGGAGAAGGAAATGGCAACCCACGACAGTATTCTTGCCTGGAAAATTCCATGGACAGAGGCGCCTGGCAGGCTCTAGTCCGTGGGGTCACAAAAAAGAGTCAGACACATCTTAGTGACTAAACAACAATACATACTGTGGACTAAACAACAAGACATACTGTGGAATATATAAGAAAAAAAAATCTGGACATGTAGGTCTAATCCATCAAGCACCATTTCAGAAAAGAATACTTGGTATGACGTTAAATGATTTGATGATACACTGTACATGTAGAGAGATTTCCTTCCACCAGTACGGAAGAACTGTGTTCACTCCATTTTCTGCCCTTCATGTACGGTGTCTGCCTCCACGAGTGCAGATTAACTGTCTGCAGAGGCTGTTGGTCTGGAATGCGAATACAGCCTTTAGATGCCAACAGAGAGAGCAAGGCACACCTTCCTAGACAGGTATTTTGCCAACCATCCAGGACGGTCACATCTTTCATCAACAAACTTCCCTATGTCATTTCAAGGATTCCTTCTAGTTTTCTGCCCACTATTCCAGCTTGACCATTTATTTTAAAACTTGAATTTTAATGAATTGTGAAACTGATAGGAAATTATGGCAGTGGTTGCAACCAAATAATTTCTAGCATTTTACTTAAGGAATTGGCAATTAGATTTAATGTGAAAATGGAGGGTCACAGATTTATTTCCAGAGCTGAGAAGATGCCCCTTTAAACCAAAATGTAGGTTCCAGAATAGTTAAGAAAACAGCAATTTGATCCTCAGCAAGGTAACCAAAGTCCCTTGGCTCATTCCTCACTTACTTGCTCATAAACTCTTAAGATGTAAGGTTGAAAGAAATCTCAGAATTCATTGACTAGCACTGATGCTGAAGTTCCAATACTCTGGCCACCTGATGCAAAGAGCCAACCCACTGGAAAAGACCCTGATGCTGGGAAAGATTGAGGGCAGGAGAAGAAGCGGGCAACAGAGGATGAGGTGGTTGGATGGCATCACCGACTCAATGGACGTGAGTTTGAGCAAACCCCAGGAGACAGTGAAGGCCAAGGAAGCCTGGCGTGCTGCCGTTCAGGAAGTCGCAAAGAGTCAGACACAACTGAGCTACTGGACAATAATAACAACCTTCAGCTGGTGCTTCTCAAGGGCTGGGGCACAGATAACCCACAGCATCCTAAGCAAATATGAGTCCCTGGTAATCTAGGCGTTGAGGAACCACTGTAGACACAAATAAAGCTCAGTACTTCCTGACAGCTAATATGCATGCATGCTCAGTCACTCAGCTGTGTCCAGCTCTCTGAGATCCCATGTACTGGAGCCCGCCAGGCCCCTCTGTCCATGGGATTCTCCAGGCAGGAACCCTGGAGTGGGTTGCCATTTCCTTCTCTAGGCAATCTTCCTGACACAGGGATCAAACCTGCATCTCCTGCATCAGATTCTTTACCACTGAACCACCTGGGAAGCCCAACAGCTAATTTAGTTTTTATAACTCAGAAAATTATAAGTTTATTATCTTTAACTCTGGGTTTCATCTTAGCCTCTATAGTCTCACACAAAAAATAAAAAATGACAAATAAGCAGAATAAAATTTTAAGAGTCTCATCCCTTTTCTACAAAGTCATTTAACAAATATGGCTTCAGGGTCCACCAGAGCTTCTAACGGACACAAAGGCAAAAATACTTTCAGAAATGCAACAATGAAACAGGAGAACACAATGATATATTATTCAACTTTCTTTCTTTTACAAATATTTATTGAAGGTATATTATTTAACACATAGTGTGCTATACATACGGAATAAAAAGGTCAGTAATACAGAGTTGATCACTGCCCTCAAGGAGTTTAAAAATCAGAGGAAAGGACAAACAGGCAATTAAAACAGAGAATGCTAAGCAGTAATCTATTATGGGTACTTCTAACACAGATACCTGCAATTTTGTACCCAGGTCTTCTATAATCAAAATAAACATTAGATGCCAAGTTACTCAAAGAAACCACTTTGGGAAAAAAAACACTTTGGTAGGGGTGATTTTAAATGCCTTACTAAATATATACACATTTGTTCCTTTCTCAGTATTTACATCGAGTCAGTTTGAAAATACACAACTCTTAAAGAACACTGGAGGCATGTAACATAATATATTTTTTAGAACAGAGAACCAAAAATATAAACATAGCACCA